>NW_026947562.1:0-1200000 GCF_034190915.1 Cavia porcellus | reverse complement strand
GTAATGTGACACACACCCATAAAATGAGCACCACCCCGTGATGTTTCTCTAACACCTACTAGTGAATGTAATGTAACACACACCCATACAATGCGCACAACCCCGTGATGTTTTTCTCACTCCTACTAGTGAATGTAATGTAACACACAGCCATACAATGCACACAACCCCGTGATGTTTTTCTCACTGCTACTAGTGAATGTAATGTAACACACACCCATACAATGCGCGACACCCCGTGATGTTTTTCTCACTCCTACTAGTGAATGTAATGTAACACACACCCATACAATGCGCACCACCCCTTGATGTTTTTCTCACTCCTAATAGTGAATGTAATGTAACACACACCCATACAATGCGCACCACCCCGTGGTGTTTTTCTCACTCCTACTAGTGAATGTAATGTAACACACACCCATACAATGCGCACCACCCCGTGGTGATTTTCTCACTCCTACTAGTGAATGTAATGTAACACACACCCATACAATGCGCACCACCCCTTGATGTTTTTCTCACTCCTACTAGTGAATGTAATGTAACACACAGCCATACAATGCACACAACCCCGTGATGTTTTTCTCACTGCTACTAGTGAATGTAATGTAACACACACCCATACAATGCGCACCACCCCGTGGTGTTTTTCTCACTCCTACTAGTGAATGTAATGTAACACACACCCATACAATGCGCACCACCCCGTGGTGTTTTTCTCACTCCTACTAGTGAATGTAATGTAACACACACCCATACAATGCGCACCACACCGTGATGTTTTTCTCACTCCTACTAGTGAATCTAATGTAACACACACCCATACAATGCGCACCACCCCGCGATGTTTTTCAGAATCCTATCCTACATTGCCACTGCATGTTCCCTGACCTCCCCATGCTGACCACCCCGCGGTGCTTTTCTCCATCCTACATTGCCACTGACTGCCTATCATAATTCAGACCCTCCGATTCACACCACCCCGTGATGTTTTTCTCACTCCTACTAGTGAATGTAATGTAACACACACCCATACAATGCGCAACACCCCGTGATGTTTCTCTCACTCCTACTAGTGAATCTAATGTAACACACACCCATACAATGCGCACCACCCCGTGATGTTTCTCTCACTCCTACTAGTGAATGTAATGTAACACACACCCATACAATGCGCACCACCCCGTGATGTTTTTCTCACTCCTACTAATGAATGTAATGTAACACACATCCATACAATGCGCACCACCCCGTGATATTTTTCTCACTCCTACTAGTGAATGTAATGTAACACACACCCATACAATGCGCACCACCCCGTGATGTTTTTCCTACTCCTACTAGTGAATCTAATGTAACACACACCCAAACAATGCGCACAACCCCGTGATGATTTTCTCACTCCTACTAGTGAATGTAATGTAACACACACCCATACAATGCGCACCACCCGGTGATGTTTTTCTCACTCCTACTAGTGAATGTAATGTAACACACACCCATTCAATGCGCACAACCCCGTGATGTTTTTCTCACTCCTATTAGTGAATGTAATTTAACACACACCCATACAATGCGCACCACCCCGTGATGTTTTTCTCACTCCTACTAGTGAATGTAATGTAACACACACCCATACAATGCGCACCACCCCGTGATGTTTTTCTCACTCCTACTAGTGATTGTAATGTAACACACACCCATACAATGCGCACCACCCCGTGATGTTTTTCTCACTCCTACTAGTGAGTCTAATGTAACACACACCCATACAATGCGCACCACCCCGTGATGTTTTTCTCACTCCTACTAGTGAGTCTAATGTAACACACACCCATACAATGCGCACCACCCCGTGATGTTTTTCTCACTCCTACTAGTGAATCTAATGTAACACACACCCATACAATGCGCACCACCCCGTGATGTTTTTCTCACTCCTACTAGTGAATCTAATGTAACACACACCCATACAATGCGCACCACCCCGTGATGTTTTTCTAACTCCTACTAGTGAATGTAATGTAACACACACCCATACAATGCGCACCACCCCGTGATGTTTTTCTCACTCCTACTAGTGAATGTAATGTAACACACACCCATACAATGCACACCACCCCGTGATGTTTTTCTCACTCCTACTAGTGAATGTAATGTAACACACACCCATACAATGGGCACCACCCCGTGATGTTTTTCTCACTCCTACAAGTGAATCTAATGTAACACACACCCGTACAATGCGCACCACCCCGTGATGTTTTTCTCACTCCTACTAGTGAATCTAATGTAACACACACCCATACAATGCGCACCACCCCGCGATGTTTTTCAGAAACCTATCCTACATTGCCACTGCATGTTCCCTGACCTCCCCATGCTGACCACCCCGCGGTGCTTTTCTCCATCCTACATTGCCACTGACTGCCTATCCTAATTCAGACCCTCCGATTCACACCACCCCGTAATGTTTTTCTCACTCCTACTAGTGAATGTAATGTGACACACACCCATAAAATGCGCACCACCCCGTGATGTTTCTCTAACACCTACTAGTGAATGTAATGTAACACACACCCATACAATGCGCACCACCCCGTGATGTTTTTCTCAATCCTACTAGTGAATGTAATGTAACACACAGCCATACAATGCACACAACCCCGTGATGTTTTTCTCACTGCTACTAGTGAATGTAATGTAACACACACCCATACAATGCGCGACACCCCGTGATGTTTTTCTCACTCCTACTAGTGAATGTAATGTAACACACACCCATACAATGCGCACCACCCCTTGATGTTTTTCTCACTCCTACTAGTGAATGTAATGTAACACACACCCATACAATGCGCACCACCCCGTGATGTTTTTCTCACTCCTACTAGTGAATGTAATGTAACACACACCCATACAATGCGCACCACCCCGTGATGTTTTTCTCACTCCTACTAGTGAATGTAATGTAACACACAGCCATACAATGCACACAACCCCGTGATGTTTTTCTCACTGCTACTAGTGAATGTAATGAAACACACACCCATACAATGCGCACCACCCCGTGGTGTTTTTCTCACTCCTACTAGTGAATGTAATGTAACACACACCCATACAATGCGCACCACCCCGTGGTGTTTTTCTCACTCCTACTAGTGAATGTAATGTAACACACACCCATACAATGCGCACCACACCGTGATGTTTTTCTCACTCCTACTAGTGAATCTAATGTAACACACACCCATACAATGCGCACCACCCCGCGATGTTTTTCAGAATCCTATCCTACATTGCCACTGCATGTTCCCTGACCTCCCCATGCTGACCACCCCGCGGTGCTTTTCTCCATCGTACATTGCCACTGACTGCCTATCATAATTCAGACCCTCCGATTCACACCACCCCGTGATATTTTTCTCACTCCTACTAGTGAATGTAATGTAACACACACCCATACAATGCGCACCACCCCGTGATGTTTTTCTCACTCCTACTAGTGAATGTAATGTAACACACAGCCATAAAATGCGCACCACCCCGTGATGTTTTTCTCACTGCTACTAGTGAATGTAATGTAACACACACCCATACAATGCGCACCACCCCGTCATGTTTTTCTCACTACTAGTAGTGAATGTAATGTAACACACACCCATACAATGCGGACCACACCGTGATGTTTTTCTCACTCCTACTAGTGAATGTAATGTAACACACACCCATACAATGCGCACCACCCCGTGATGTTTTTCTCACTCCTACTAGTGAATGTAATGTAACACACACCCATACAATGCGCACCACCCCGTGATGTTTTTCTCACTCCTACTAGTGTACGTAATGTAACACACACCCATACAATGCGCACCACCCCGTGATGTTTTTCTCACTCCTACTAGTGAACGTAATGTAACACACACCCATACAATGCGCACCACCCCGTGATGTTTTTCTCACTCCTACTAGTGAACGTAATGTAACACACACCCATACAATGCGCACCACCCCGTGATGTTTTTCTCACTCTTACTAGTGAACGTAATGTAACACACACCCATACAATGCACACCACCCCTTGATGTTTTTCTCACTCCTACTAGTGAACGTAATGTAACACACACCCATACAATGCGCACCACCCCGTGATGTTTTTCTCACTCCTACTAGTGAATGTGATGTAACACACACCCATACAATGCGCACCACCCCGTGATGTTTTTCTCACTCCTACTAGTGAATGTGATGTAACACACACCCATACAATGCGCACCACCCCGTGATGTTTTTCTCATTCCTACTAGTGAATCTAATGTAACACACACCCATACAATGCGCACCACCCCGTGACGTTTTTCTCACTCCTACTAGTGCATGTAATGTAACACACACCCATACAATGCGCACCACCCCGTCATGTTTTTCTCACTCCTACTAGTGAATGTAATGTAACACACACCCATACAATGCGGACCACCCCGTGATGTTTTTCTCACTCCTACTAGTGAATATAATGTAACACACACCCATACAATGCGCACCACCCCGTGATGTTTTTCTCACTCCTACTAGTGAATGTAATGTAACACACGACCATACAATGCGCACCACCCCGTGATGTTTTTCTCACTCCTACTAGTGAACGTAATGTAACACACACCCATACAATGCGCACCACCCGGTGATGTTTTTCTCACTCCTACTAGTGAACGTAATGTAACACACACCCATACAATGCGCACCACCCCGTGATGTTATTCTCACTCCTACTAGTGTACGTAATGTAACACACACCCATACAATGCGCACCACCCCGTGATGTTTTTCTCACTCCTACTAGTGAACGTAATGTAACACACACCCATACATGCGCACCACCCCGTGATGTTTTTCTCACTCCTACTAGTGAACGTAATGTAACACACACCCATACAATGCGCACCGCCCCGTGATGTTTTTCTCACTCCTACTAGTGAATGTAACCTAACACACACCCATACAATGCGCACCACCCCGTGATGTTTTTCTCACTCCTACTAGTGAATGTAATGTAACACACAGCCATACAATGCACACAACCCCGTGATGTTTTTCTCACTGCTACTAGTGAATGTAATGTAACACACACCCATACAATGCGCACCACCCCGTGGTGTTTTTCTCACTCCTACTAGTGAATGTAATGTAACACACACCCATACAATGCGCACCACCCCGTGGTGTTTTTCTCACTCCTACTAGTGAATGTAATGTAACACACACCCATACAATGCGCACCACACCGTGATGTTTTTCTCACTCCTACTAGTGAATCTAATGTAACACACACCCATACAATGCGCACCACCCCGCGATGTTTTTCAGAATCCTATCCAACATTGCCACTGCATGTTCCCTGACCTCCCCATGCTGACCACCCCGCGGTGCTTTTCTCCATCCTACATTGCCACTGACTGCCTATCATAATTCAGACCCTCCGATTCACACCACCCCGTGATGTTTTTCTCACTCCTACTAGTGAATGTAATGTAACACACACCCATACAATGCGCAACACCCCGTGATGTTTCTCTCACTCCTACTAGTGAATCTAATGTAACACACACCCATACAATGCGCACCACCCCGTGATGTTTCTCTCACTCCTACTAGTGAATGTAATGTAACACACACCCATACAATGCGCACCACCCCGTGATGTTTTTCTCACTCCTACTAATGAATGTAATGTAACACACACCCATACAATGCGCACCACCCCGTGATATTTTTCTCACTCCTACTAGTGAATGTAATGTAACACACACCCATACAATGCGCACCACCCCGTGATGTTTTTCCTACCCCTACTAGTGAATCTAATGTAACACACACCCAAACAATGCGCACAACCCCGTGATGATTTTCTCACTCCTACTAGTGAATGTAATGTAACACACACCCATACAATGCGCACCACCCGGTGATGTTTTTCTCACTCCTAATAGTGAATGTAATGTAAAACACACCCATTCAATGCTCACAACCCCGTGATGTTTTTCTCACTCCTATTAGTGAATGTAATTTAACACACACCCATACAATGCGCACCACCCCGTGATGTTTTTCTCACTCCTACTAGTGAATGTAATGTAACACACACCCATAAAATGCGCACCACCCCGTGATGTTTTTCTCACTCCAACTAGTGAATGTAATGTAACACACACCCATACAATGCGCACCACCCCGTGATGTTTTTCTCACTCCTACTAGTGAGTCTAATGTAACACACACCCATACAATGCGCACCACCCCGTGATGTTTTTCTCACTCCTACTAGTGAGTCTAATGTAACACACACCCATACAATGAGCACCACCCTGTGATGTTTTTCTCACTCCTACTAGTGAATCTAATGTAACACACACCCATACAATGCGCACCACCCCGTGATGTTTTTCTCACTCCTACTAGTGAATCTAATGTAACACACACCCATACAATGCGCACCACCCCGTGATGTTTTTCTAACTCCTACTAGTGAATGTAATGTAACACACACCCATACAATGCGCACCACCCCGTGATGTTTTTCTCACTCCTATTAGTGAATGTAATGTAACACACACCCATACAATGCACACCACCCCGTGATGTTTTTCTCACTCCTACTAGTGAATGTAATGTAACACACACCCATACAATGGGCACCACCCCGTGATGTTTTTCTCACTCCTACAAGTGAATCTAATGTAACACACACCCGTACAATGCGCACCACCCCGTGATGTTTTTCTCACTCCTACTAGTGAATCTAATGTAACACACACCCATACAATGCGCACCACCCCGCGATGTTTTTCAGAAACCTATCCTACATTGCCACTGCATGTTCCCTGACCTCCCCATGCTGACCACCCCGCGGTGCTTTTCTCCATCCTACATTGCCACTGACTGCCTATCCTAATTCAGACCCTCCGATTCACACCACCCCGTAATGTTTTTCTCACTCCTACTAGTGAATGTAATGTGACACACACCCATAAAATGCGCACCACCCCGTGATGTTTCTCTAACACCTA
This sequence comes from Cavia porcellus, assembly GCF_034190915.1. NCBI lineage: Eukaryota > Metazoa > Chordata > Mammalia > Rodentia > Caviidae > Cavia > Cavia porcellus. The sequence continues at coordinate 1,192,930 of NW_026947562.1, read as the reverse complement.
CTAGTGAATGTAATGTAACACACACCCATACAATGCGCACCACCCCGTGATGTTTTTCTCACTCCTACTAGTGAATGTAATGTAACACACAGCCATACAATGCACACAACCCCGTGATGTTTTTCTCACTGCTACTAGTGAATGTAATGTAACACACACCCATACAATGCGCGACACCCCGTGATGTTTTTCTCACTCCTACTAGTGAATGTAATGTAACACACACCCATACAATGCGCACCACCCCTTGATGTTTTTCTCACTCCTACTAGTGAATGTAATGTAACACACACCCATACAATGCGCACCACCCCGTGATGTTTTTCTCACTCCTACTAGTGAATGTAATGTAACACACACCCATACAATGCGCACCACCCCGTGATGTTTTTCTCACTCCTACTAGTGAATGTAATGTAACACACAGCCATACAATGCACACAACCCCGTGATGTTTTTCTCACTGCTACTAGTGAATGTAATGAAACACACACCCATACAATGCGCACCACCCCGTGGTGTTTTTCTCACTCCTACTAGTGAATGTAATGTAACACACACCCATACAATGCGCACCACCCCGTGGTGTTTTTCTCACTCCTACTAGTGAATGTAATGTAACACACACCCATACAATGCGCACCACACCGTGATGTTTTTCTCACTCCTACTAGTGAATCTAATGTAACACACACCCATACAATGCGCACCACCCCGCGATGTTTTTCAGAATCCTATCCTACATTGCCACTGCATGTTCCCTGACCTCCCCATGCTGACCACCCCGCGGTGCTTTTCTCCATCCTACATTGCCACTGACTGCCTATCATAATTCAGACCCTCCGATTCACACCACCCCGTGATGTTTTTCTCACTCCTACTAGTGAATGTAATGTAACACACACCCATACAATGCGCACCGCCCCGTGATGTTTTTCTCACTCCTACTAGTGAATGTAACCTAACACACACCCATACAAGGGGCACCACCCCGTGATGTTTTTCTCACTCCTACTAGTGAATGTAATGTGACACACACCCATACAATGCGCACCACCCCGTGATCTTTCTCTCACACCTACTAGTGAATGTAATGTAACACACACCCATACAATGCCCACCACCCCGTGATGTTTCTCTCACTCCTACTAGGGAATGTAATGTAACACACACCCATACAATGCGCACCACCCCCTGATGTTTTTCTCACTCCTACTAGTGAATGTAATGTAACACACAGCCATAAAATGCGCACCACCCCATGATGTTTTTCTCACTGCTACTAGTGAATGTAATGTAACACACACCCATACAATGCGCACCACCCCGTCATGTTTTTCTCACTCCTAGTAGTGAATGTAATGTAACACACACCCATACAATGCGGACCACCCCGTGATGTTTTTCTCACTCCTACTAGTGAATGTAATGTAACACACACCCATAGAATGCGCACCACCCCGTGATGTTTTTCTCACTCCTACTAGTGAATGTAATGTAACACACATCCATACAATGCGCACCACCCCGTGATGTTTTTCTCACTCCTACTAGTGTACGTAATGTAACACACACCCATACAATGCGCACCACCCCGTGATGTTTTTCTCACTCCTACTAGTGAACGTAATGTAACACACACCCATACAATGCGCACCACCCCGTGATGTTTTTCTCACTCCTACTAGTGAACGTAATGTAACACACACCCATACAATGCGCACCACCCCGTGATGTTTTTCTCACTCTTACTAGTGAACGTAATGTAACACACACTCATACAATGCGCACCACCCCTTGATGTTTTTCTCACTCCTACTAGTGAACGTAATGTAACACACACCCATACAATGCGCACCACCCCGTGATGTTTTTCTCACTCCTACTAGTGAACGTGATGTAACACACACCCATACAATGCGCACCACCCCGTGATGTTTTTCTCACTCCTACTAGTGAATCTAATGTAACACACACCCATACAATGCGCACCACCCCGTGATGTTTTTCTCACTCCTACTAGTGAATCTAATGTAACACACACCCATACAATGCGCACCACCCCGTGACTTTTTTCTCACTCCTACTAGTGCATGTAATGTAACACACACCCATACAATGCGCACCACCCCGTCATGTTTTTCTCACTCCTACTAGTGAATGTAATGTAACACACACCCATACAATGCGGACCACCCCGTGATGTTTTTCTCACTCCTACTAGTGAATGTAATGTAACACACACCCATACAATGCGCACCACCCCGTGATGTTTTTCTCACTCCTACTAGTGAATGTAATGTAACACACGACCATACAATGCGCACCACCCCGTGATGTTTTTCTCACTCCTACTAGTGAACGTAATGTAACACACACCCATACAATGCGCACCACCCGGTGATGTTTTTCTCACTCCTACTAGTGAACGTAATGTAACACACACCCATACAATGCGCACCACCCCGTGATGTTATTCTCACTCCTACTAGTGTACGTAATGTAACACACACCCATACAATGCGCACCACCCCGTGATGTTTTTCTCACTCCTACTAGTGAACGTAATGTAACACACACCCATACATGCGCACCACCCCGTGATGTTTTTCTCACTCCTACTAGTGAACGTAATGTAACACACACCCATACAATGCGCACCACCCCGTGATGTTTTTCTCACTCCTACTAGTGAACGTAATGTAACACACACCCATACAATGCGCACCACCCCGTGATGTTTTTCTCACTCCTACTAGTGAACGTAATGTAACACACACCCATACAATGCGCACCACCCCGTGATGTTTTTCTCACTCCTACTAGTGAATCTAATGTAACACACACCCATACAATGCGCACCACCCCTGATGTTTTTCTCACTCCTACTAGTGAATCTAATGTAACACACACCCATACAATGCGCACCACCACGTGACGTTTTTCTCACTCCTACTAGTGAATGTAATGCAACACACACCCATACAATGCGCACCACCCCGTGATGTTTTTCTCACTCCTACTAGTGAGTCTAATGTAACACACACCCATTCAATGCGCACAACCCCGTGATGTTTTTCTCACTCCTATTAGTGAATGTAATTTAACACACACCCATACAATGCGCACCACCCCGTGATGTTTTTCTCACTCCTACTAGTGAATGTAATGTAAAACACACCCATACAATGCGCACCACCCCGTGATGTTTTTCTCACTCCTCTTGGGAGTCTAATGTAACACACACCCATACAATGCGCACCACCCCGTGATGTTTTTCTCACTCCTACTAGTGAGTCTAATGTAACACACACCCATACCATGAGCACCACCCCGTGATGTTTTTCTCACTCCTACTAGTGAATCTAATGTAACACACACCCATACAATGCGCACCACCCCGTGATGTTTTTCTCACTCCTACTAGTGAATGTAATGTAACACACACCCATACAATGCGCACCACCGCGTGATGTTTTTCTCACTCCTACTAGTGAATGTAATGTAACACACACCCATACAATGCGCACCACCCCGTGATGTTTTTCTCACTCCTACTAGTGAATCTAATGTAACACACACCCATAAAATGCGAACCACCCCGTGATGTTTTTCTCACTGCTACTAGTGAATGTAATGTAACACACAGCCATACAATGCGCACCACCCCGTGATGTTTTTCTCACTCCTACTAGTGAATGTAATGTACACACACCCATACAATGCCCACCACCCCGTGCTGTTTCTCTCACGCTTACTAGTGAATGTAATGTAACACACACCCATACAATGCGCACCACCCCGTGATGTTTTTCTCACTCCTACTAGTGAATGTAATGTAACACACAGCCATAAAATGCGCACCACCCCGTGATGTTTTTCTCACTGCTACTAGTGAATGTAATGTAACACACAGCCATACAATGCGCACCACCCCGTGATGTTTTTCTCACTCCTACTAGTGAATGTAATGTAACACACACCCATACAATGCGCACCACCCCGTGATGTTTTTCTCACTCCTACTAGTGAATGTAATGTAACACACACCCATACAATGAGCACCACCCCGTGATGTTTTTCTCACTCCTACTAGTGAATTTAATGTAACACACACCCATACAATGCGCACCACCCCGTGATGTTTTTCTGACTCCTACTAGTGAATGTAATGTAACACACACCCATACAATGCGCACCACCCCGTGATGTTTTTCTCACTCCTACTAGTGAATGTAATGTAACACACACCCATACAATGAGCACCACCCCGTGATGTTTTTCTCACTCCTACTAGTGAATGTAATGTAACACAAACCCATACAATGCGCACCACCCCGTGATGTTTTTCTCACTCCTACTAGTGAATCTAATGTAACACACACCCATACAATGAGCACCACCCCGTGATGTTTTTCTCACTCCTACTCGTGAATGTAATGTAACACACATCCATACAATGCGCACCACCCCGTGATGTTTTTCTCACTCCTACTAGTGAACGTAATGTAACACACACCCATACAATGCGCACCACCCGGTGATGTTTTTCTCACTCCTACTAGTGAACGTAATGTAACACACACCCATACAATGCGCACCACCCCGTGATGTTATTCTCACTCCTACTAGTGTACGTAATGTAACACACACCCATACAATGCGCACCACCCCGTGATGTTTTTCTCACTCCTACTAGTGAACGTAATGTAACACACACCCATACATGCGCACCACCCCGTGATGTTTTTCTCACTCCTACTAGTGAACGTAATGTAACACACACCCATACAATGCGCACCACCCCTGATGTTTTTCTCACTCCTACTAGTGAACGTAATGTAACACACACCCATACAATGCGCACCACCCCGTGATGTTTTTCTCACTCCTACTAGTGAACGTAATGTAACACACACCCATACAATGCGCACCACCCCGTGATGTTTTTCTCACTCCTACTAGTGAATCTAATGTAACACACACCCATACAATGCGCACCACCCCTGATGTTTTTCTCACTCCTACTAGTGAATCTAATGTAACACACACCCATACAATGCGCACCACCACGTGACGTTTTTCTCACTCCTACTAGTGAATGTAATGCAACACACACCCATACAATGCGCACCACCCCGTGATGTTTTTCTCACTCCTACTAGTGAGTCTAATGTAACACACACCCATTCAATGCGCACAACCCCGTGATGTTTTTCTCACTCCTATTAGTGAATGTAATTTAACACACACCCATACAATGCGCACCACCCCGTGATGTTTTTCTCACTCCTACTAGTGAATGTAATGTAAAACACACCCATACAATGCGCACCACCCCGTGATGTTTTTCTCACTCCTCTTGGGAGTCTAATGTAACACACACCCATACAATGCGCACCACCCCGTGATGTTTTTCTCACTCCTACTAGTGAGTCTAATGTAACACACACCCATACAATGAGCACCACCCCGTGATGTTTTTCTCACTCCTACTAGTGAATCTAATGTAACACACACCCATACAATGCGCACCACCCCGTGATGTTTTTCTCACTCCTACTAGTGAATGTAATGTAACACACACCCATACAATGCGCACCACCGCGTGATGTTTTTCTCACTCCTACTAGTGAATGTAATGTAACACACACCCATACAATGCGCACCACCCCGTGATGTTTTTCTCACTCCTACTAGTGAATCTAATGTAACACACACCCATAAAATGCGAACCACCCCGTGATGTTTTTCTCACTGCTACTAGTGAATGTAATGTAACACACAGCCATACAATGCGCACCACCCCGTGATGTTTTTCTCACTCCTACTAGTGAATGTAATGTACACACACCCATACAATGCCCACCACCCCGTGCTGTTTCTCTCACGCTTACTAGTGAATGTAATGTAACACACACCCATACAATGCGCACCACCCCGTGATGTTTTTCTCACTCCTACTAGTGAATGTAATGTAACACACAGCCATAAAATGCGCACCACCCCGTGATGTTTTTCTCACTGCTACTAGTGAATGTAATGTAACACACAGCCATACAATGCGCACCACCCCGTGATGTTTTTCTCACTCCTACTAGTGAATGTAATGTAACACACACCCATACAATGCGCACCACCCCGTGATGTTTTTCTCACTCCTACTAGTGAATGTAATGTAACACACACCCATACAATGAGCACCACCCCGTGATGTTTTTCTCACTCCTACTAGTGAATTTAATGTAACACACACCCATACAATGCGCACCACCCCGTGATGTTTTTCTGACTCCTACTAGTGAATGTAATGTAACACACACCCATACAATGCGCACCACCCCGTGATGTTTTTCTCACTCCTACTAGTGAATGTAATGTAACACACACCCATACAATGAGCACCACCCCGTGATGTTTTTCTCACTCCTACTAGTGAATGTAATGTAACAGAAACCCATACAATGCGCACCACCCCGTGATGTTTTTCTCACTCCTACTAGTGAATCTAATGTAACACACACCCATACAATGAGCACCACCCCGTGATGTTTTTCTCACTCCTACTCGTGAATGTAATGTAACACACATCCATACAATGCGCACCACCCCGTGATGTTTTTCTCACTCCTACTAGTGAATGTAATGTATCACACACCCATACAATGCGCACCACCCCGTGATGTTTTTCCCACTCCTACTAGTGAATCTAATGTAACAACACCCATACAATGCACACCACCCCACGATGTTTTTCAGAAACCTATCCTACATTGCCACTGCATGTTCCCTGACCTTCCCATGCTGACCACCCCGCGGTGCTTTTCTCCATCCTACATTGCCACTCACTGCCTATCCTAATTCAGACCCTCCGATTCACACAACCCCGTGATGTTTTTCTCACTCCTACTAGTGAATGTAATGTGACACACACCCATAAAATGCGCACCACCCCGTGATGTTTTTCTCACTCCTACTAGTCAATGTAATGTGACACACACCCATAAAATGCGCACCACCCCGTGATGTTTCTCTCACACCTACTAGTGAATGTAATGTAACACACAAGCATACAATGCGCACCACCCCGTGATGATTTTCTCACTCCTACTAGTGTACGTAATGTAACACACACCCATACAATGCGCACCACCCCGTGATGTTTTTCTCACTCCTACTAGTGAACGTAATGTAACACACACACATACAATGCGCACCACCCCGTGATGTTTTTCTCACTCCTACTAGTGAACGTAATGTAACACACACCCATACATGCGCACCACCCCGTGATGTTTTTTTCACTCCTACTAGTGAACATAATGTAACACACACCCATACAATGCGCACCACCCCGTGATGTTTTTCTCACTCCTACTAGTGAACGTAATGTAACACACACCCATACAATGCGCACCACCCCGTGATGTTTTTCTCACTCCTACTAGTGAACGTAATGTAACACACACCCATACAATGCGCACCACCCCGTGATGTTTTTCTCACTCCTACTAGTGAATCTAATGTAACACACACCCATACAATGCGCACCACCCCTGATGTTTTTCTCACTCCTACTAGTGAATCTAATGTAACACACACCCATACAATGCGCACCACCCCGTGACGTTTTTCTCACTCCTACTAGTGAATGTAATGCAACACACACCCATACAATGCGGACCACCCCGTGATGTTTTTCTCACTCCTACTAGTGAGTCTAATGTAACACACACCCATTCAATGCGCACAACCCCGTGATGTTTTTCTCACTCCTATTAGTGAATCTAATTTAACACACACCCATACAATGCGCACCACCCCGTGATGTTTTTCTCACTCCTACTAGTGAATGTAATGTAACACACACCCATACAATGCGCACCACCCCGTGATGTTTTTCTCACTCCTCTTGGGAGTCTAATGTAACACACCCCCATACAATGCGCACCACCCCGTGATGTTTTTCTCACTCCTACTAGTGAGTCTAATGTAACACACACCCATACAATGAGCACCACCCCGTGATGTTTTTCTCACTCCTACTAGTGAGTCTAATGTAACACACACTCATACAATGCGCACCACCCCGTGATGTTTTTCTCACTCCTACTAGTGAATCTAATGTAACACACACCCATACAATGCGCACCACCCCGTGATGTTTTTCTCACTCCTACTAGTGAATGTAATGTAACACACACCCATACAATGCGCACCACCGCGTGATGTTTTTCTCACTCCTACTAGTGAATGTAATGTAACACACACCCATACAATGCGCACCACCCCGTGATGTTTTTCTCACTCCTACTAGTGAATCTAATGTAACACACACCCATAAAATGCGCACCACCCAGTGATGTTTTTCTCACTGCTACTAGTGAATGTAATGTAACACACAGCCATACAATGCGCACCACCCCATGATGTTTTTCTCACTCCTACTAGTGAATGTAATGTAACACACACCCATACAATGCCCACCACCCCATGCTGTTTCTCTCACGCTTACTAGTGAATGTAATGTAACACACACCCATACAATGAGCACCACCCCGTGATGTTTTTCTCACTCCTACTAGTGAATGTAATGTAACACACACCCATACAATGCGCACCACCCCGTGATGTTTTTCTCACTCCTACTAGTGAATGTAATGTAACACACACCCATACAATGCGCACCACCCCGTGATGTTTTTCTCACTCCTACTAGTGAATGTAATGTAACACACACCCATACAATGAGCACCACCCCGTGATGTTTTTCTCACTCCTACTAGTGAATGTTATGTAACACACACCCATACAATGCGCACCACCCCGTGATGTTTTTCTCACTCCTACTAGTGAATCTAATGTAACACACACCCATACAATGAGCACCACCCCGTGATGTTTTTCTCACTCCTACTAGTGAATGTAATGTAACACACATCCATACAATGCGCACCACCCCGTGATGTTTTTCTCACTCCTACTAGTGAATGTAATGTATCACACACCCATACAATGCGCACCAGCCCGTGATGTTTTTCCCACTCCTACTAGTGAATCTAATGTAACACACACCCATACAATGCGCACCACCCCACGATGTTTTTCAGAAACCTATCCTACATTGCCACTGCATGTTCCCTGACCTTCCCATGCTGACCACCCCGCGGTGCTTTTCTCCATCCTACATTGCCACTCACTGCCTATCCTAATTCAGACCCTCCGATTCACACCACCCCGTGATGTTTTTCTCACTCCTACTAGTGAATGTAATGTGACACACACCCATAAAATGCGCACCACCCCGTGATGTTTTTCTCACTCCTACTAGTCAATGTAATGTGACACACACCCATAAAATGCGCACCACCCCGTGATGTTTCTCTCACACCTACTAGTGAATGTAATGTAACACACAAGCATACAATGCGCACCACCCCGTGATGATTTTCTCACTGCTACTAGTGAATGTAATGTAACACAAACCCATACAATGCGCACCACCCCGTGATGTTTTTCTCACTCCTACTAGTGAACGTAATGTAACACACACCCATAAAATGCGCACCACCCCGTGATGTTTTTCTCACTCCTACTAGTGAACGTAATGTAACACACACCCATACAATGCGCACCACCCCGTGATGTTTTTCTAACTCCTACTAGTGAACGTAATGTAACACACACCCATACAATGCGCACCACCCCGTGATGTTTTTCTCACTCCTACTAGTGAACGTAATGTAACACACACCCATGCAATGCGCACCACCCCGTGATGTTTTTCTCACTCCTACTAGTGAACGTAATGTAACACACACCCATGCAATGCGCACCACCCCATGATGTTTTTCTCACTCCTACTAGTGAACGTAATGTAACAGACACCCATACAATGCGCACCACCCCGTGATGTTTTTCTCACTCCTACTAGTGAACGTAATGTAACACACACCCATACAATGCGCACCACCCCGTGATGTTTTTCTCACTCCTACTAGTGAACGTAATGTAACACACACCCATACAATGCGTACCACCCCGTGATGTTTTTCTCACTCCTACTAGTGAACGTAATGTAACACACACCCATACAATGCGCACCACCCCGTGATGTTTCTCTCACTCCTACTAGTGAATCTAATGTAACACACACCGATACAATGCGCACCACCCCGTGATGTTTCTCTCACTCCTACTAGTGAATGAAATGCAACACACACCCATACAATGCGCACCACCCCGTGATGTTTTTCTCACTCCTACTAGTGAATGTAATGTAACACACACCCGTAAAATGCGCACCACCCCGTGATGTTTTCTCACTCCTACTAGTGAATGTAATGTAACACACACCCGTACAATGCGCACCACCCCGTGATGTTTTTCCTACTCCTACTAGTGAATCTAATGTAACACACCCAAACAATGAGCACAACCCCGTGATGATTTTCTCACTCCTACTAGTGAATGTAATATAACACACACCCATACAATGCGCACCACCCGGTGATGTTTTTCTCACTCCTACTAGTGAATGTAATGTAACACACACCCATTCAATGCGCACCACCCCGTGATGTTTTTCTCACTCCTATTTGTGAATGTAATTTAACACACACCCATACAATGCGCACCACCCCGTGATGTTTTTCTCACTCCTACTAGTGAATGTAATGTAACACACACCCATACAATGCGCACCACCCCGTGATGTTTTTCTCACTCCTACTAGTGAGTCTAATGTAACACACACCCATACAATGCGCACCACCCCGTGATGTTTTTCTCACTCCTACTAGTGAGTCTAATGTAACACACACCCATACAATGAGCACCACCCCGTGATGTTTTTCTCACTCCTACTAGTGAGTCTAATGTAACACACACCCATACAATGCGCACCACCCCGTGATGTTTTTCTCACTCCTAGTAGTGAGTCTAATGTAACACACACCCATACAATGCGCACCACCCCGTGATGTTTTTCTGACTCCTACTAGTGAATGTAATGTAACACACACACATACAATGCGCACCCCCCGTGATGTTTTTCTCACTCCTACTAGTGAATGTAATGTAACACACACCCGTACAATGCGCACCACCCCGTGATGATTTTCCTACTCCTACTAGTGAATCTAATGTAACACACCCAAACAATGCGCACAACCCCGTGATGATTTTCTCACTCCTACTAGTGAGTCTAATGTAACACACACCCATACAATGCGCACCACCCCGTGATGTTTTTCTCACTCCTAGTAGTGAGTCTAATGTAACAAACACCCATACAATGCGCACCACCCCGTGATGTTTTTCTCTCTACTACTAGTGAATGTAATGTAACACACACCCATACAATGCGCACCACCCCGTGATGTTTTTCTCACTCCTACTAGTGAATGTAATGTAACACACACCCATACAATGCGCACCACCCCGTGATGTTTTTCTCACTCCTACTAGTGAATGTAATGTAACACACACCCATACAGTGCGCACCACCCCGTGATGTTTTTCTCACTCCTACTAGTGAATGTAATGTAACACACACCCATACAATGCGCACCACCCCGTGATGTTTTTCTCACTCCTCTTGGGAGTCTAATGTAACACACACCCATACAATGCGCACCACCCCGTGATGTTTTTCTCACTCCTACTAGTGAGTCTAATGTAACACACACCCATAAAATGAGCACCACCCCGTGATGTTTTTCTCACTCCTACTAGTGAGTCTAATGTAACACACACTCATACAATGCGCACCACCCCGTGATGTTTTTCTCACTCCTACTAGTGAATCTAATGTAACACACACCCATACAATGCGCACCACCCCGTGATGTTTTTCTCACTCCTACTAGTGAATGTAATGTAACACACACCCATACAATGCGCACCACCGCGTGATGTTTTTCTCACTCCTACTAGTGAATGTAATGTAACACACACCCATACAATGCGCACCACCCCGTGATGTTTTTCTCACTCCTACTAGTGAATCTAATGTAACACACACCCATAAAATGCGCACCACCCCGTGATGTTTTTCTCACTGCTACTAGTGAATGTAATGTAACACACAGCCATACAATGCGCACCACCCCGTGATGTTTTTCTCACTCCTACTAGTGAACGTAATGTAACACACACCCATACATGCGCACCACCCCGTGATGTTTTTCTCACTCCTACTAGTGAATGTAATGTAACACACACCCATACAATGCGCACCACCCCGTGATGTTTTTCTCACTCCTACTAGTGAATGTAATGTAACACACACCCATACAATGAGCACCACCCCGTGATGTTTTTCTCACTCCTACTAGTGAATGTTATGTAACACACACCCATACAATGCGCACCACCCCGTGATGTTTTTCTCACTCCTACTAGTGAATCTAATGTAACACACACCCATACAATGAGCACCACCCCGTGATGTTTTTCTCACTCCTACTAGTGAATGTAATGTAACACACATCCATACAATGCGCACCACCCCGTGATGTTTTTCTCACTCCTACTAGTGAATGTAATGTATCACACACCCATACAATGCGCACCAGCCCGTGATGTTTTTCCCACTCCTACTAGTGAATCTAATGTAACACGCACCCATACAATGCGCACCACCCCACGATGTTTTTCAGAAACCTATCCTACATGGCCACTGCATGTTCCCTGACCTTCCCATGCTGACCACCCCGCGGTGCTTTTCTCCATCCTACATTGCCACTCACTGCCTATCCTAATTCAGACCCTCCGATTCACACCACCCCGTGATGTTTTTCTCACTCCTACTAGTGAATGTAATGTGACACACACCCATAAAATGCGCACCACCCCGTGATGTTTTTCTCACTCCTACTAGTCAATGTAATGTGACACACACCCATAAAATGCGCACCACCCCGTGATGTTTCTCTCACACCTACTAGTGAATGTAATGTAACACACAAGCATACAATGCGCACCACCCCGTGATGATTTTCTCACTGCTACTAGTGAATGTAATGTAACACAAACCCATACAATGCGCACCACCCCGTGATGTTTTTCTCACTCCTACTAGTGAATGTAATGTAACACACACCCATACAATGCGCACCACCCCGTGATGTTTTTCTCACTCCTACTAGTGAACGTAATGTAACACACACCCATACAATGCGCACCACCCCGTGATGTTTTTCTAACTCCTACTAGTGAACGTAATGTAACACACACCCATACAATGCGCACCACCCCGTGATGTTTTTCTCACTCCTACTAGTGAACGTAATGTAACACACACCCATGCAATGCGCACCACCCCGTGATGTTTTTCTCACTCCTACTAGTGAACGTAATGTAACACACACCCATGCAATGCGCACCACCCCATGATGTTTTTCTCACTCCTACTAGTGAACGTAATGTAACACACACCCATACAATGCGCACCACCCCGTGATGTTTTTCTCACTCCTACTAGTGAACGTAATGTAACACACACCCATACAATGCGCACCACCCCGTGATGTTTTTCTCACTCCTACTAGTGAACGTAATGTAACACACACCCATACAATGCGTACCACCCCGTGATGTTTTTCTCACTCCTACTAGTGAACGTAATGTAACACACACCCATACAATGCGCACCACCCCGTGATGTTTCTCTCACTCCTACTAGTGAATCTAATGTAACACACACCCATACAAGGCGCACCACCCCGTGATGTTTCTCTCACTCCTACTAGTGAATGAAATGCAACACACACCCATACAATGCGCACCACCCCGTGATGTTTTTCTCACTCCTACTAGTGAATGTAATGTAACACACACCCGTAAAATGCGCACCACCCCGTGATGTTTTCTCACTCCTACTAGTGAATGTAATGTAACACACACCCGTACAATGCGCACCACCCCGTGATGTTTTTCCTACTCCTACTAGTGAATCTAATGTAACACACCCAAACAATGCGCACAACCCCGTGATGATTTTCTCACTCCTACTAGTGAATGTAATATAACACACACCCATACAATGCGCACCACCCGGTGATGTTTTTCTCACTCCTACTAGTGAATGTAATGTAACACACACCCATTCAATGCGCACCACCCCGTGATGTTTTTCTCACTCCTATTTGTGAATGTAATTTAACACACACCCATACAATGCGCACCACCCCGTGATGTTTTTCTCACTCCTACTAGTGAATGTAATGTAACACACACCCATACAATGCGCACCACCCCGTGATGTTTTTCTCACTCCTACTAGTGAGTCTAATGTAACACACACCCATACAATGCGCACCACCCCGTGATGTTTTTCTCACTCCTACTAGTGAGTCTAATGTAACACACACCCATACAATGAGCACCACCCCGTGATGTTTTTCTCACTCCTACTAGTGAGTCTAATGTAACACACACCCATACAATGCGCACCACCCCGTGATGTTTTTCTCACTCCTAGTAGTGAGTCTAATGTAACACACACCCATACAATGCGCACCACCCCGTGATGTTTTTCTGACTCCTACTAGTGAATGTAATGTAACACACACACATACAATGCGCACCCCCCGTGATGTTTTTCTCACTCCTACTAGTGAATGTAATGTAACACACACCCGTACAATGCGCACCACCCCGTGATGATTTTCCTACTCCTACTAGTGAATCTAATGTAACACACCCAAACAATGCGCACAACCCCGTGATGATTTTCTCACTCCTACTAGTGAGTCTAATGTAACACACACCCATACAATGCGCACCACCCCGTGATGTTTTTCTCACTCCTAGTAGTGAGTCTAATGTAACACACACCCATACAATGCGCACCACCCCGTGATGTTTTTCTCTCTACTACTAGTGAATGTAATGTAACACACACCCATACAATGCGCACCACCCCGTGATGTTTTTCTCACTCCTACTAGTGAATGTAATGTAACACACACCCATACAATGCGCACCACCCCTTGATGTTTTTCTCACTCCTACTAGTGAATGTAATGTAACACACACCCATACAGTGCGCACCACCCCGTGATGTTTTTCTCACTCCTACTAGTGAATGTAATGTAACACACACCCATACAATGCGCACCACCCCGTGATGTTTTTCTCACTCCTCTTGGGAGTCTAATGTAACACACACCCATACAATGCGCACCACCCCGTGATGTTTTTCTCACTCCTACTAGTGAGTCTAATGTAACACACACCCATAAAATGAGCACCACCCCGTGATGTTTTTCTCACTCCTACTAGTGAGTCTAATGTAACACACACTCATACAATGCGCACCACCCCGTGATGTTTTTCTCACTCCTACTAGTGAATCTAATGTAACACACACCCATACAATGCGCACCACCCCGTGATGTTTTTCTCACTCCTACTAGTGAATGTAATGTAACACACACCCATACAATGCGCACCACCGCGTGATGTTTTTCTCACTCCTACTAGTGAATGTAATGTAACACACACCCATACAATGCGCACCACCCCGTGATGTTTTTCTCACTCCTACTAGTGAATCTAATGTAACACACACCCATAAAATGCGCACCACCCCGTGATGTTTTTCTCACTGCTACTAGTGAATGTAATGTAACACACAGCCATACAATGCGCACCACCCCATGATGTTTTTCTCACTCCTACTAGTGAATGTAATGTAACACACACCCATACAATGCCCACCACCCCGTGCTGTTTCTCTCACGCTTACTAGTGAATGTAATGTAACACACACCCATACAATGTGCACCACCCCGTGATGTTTTTCTCACTCCTACTAGTGAATGTAATGTAACACACAGCCATAAAATGCGCACCACCCCGTGATGTTTTTCTCACTGCTACTAGTGAATGTAATGTAACACACACCCATACAATGCGCACCACCCCGTGATGTTTTTCTCACTCCTACTAGTGAATGTAATGTAACACACACCCATACAATGCGCACCACCCCGTGATGTTTTTCTCACTCCTACTAGTGAATGTAATGTAACACACACCCATACAATGAGCACCACCCCGTGATGTTTTTCTCACTCCTACTAGTGAATGTAATGTAACACACACCCATACAATGCGCACCACCCCGTGATGTTTTTCTCACTCCTACTAGTGAATGTAATGTAACACACACCCATACAATGCGCACCACCCCGTGATGTTTTTCTCACTCCTACTAGTGAATGTAATGTAACACACACCCATACAATGAGCACCACCCCGTGATGTTTTTCTCACTCCTACTAGTGAATGTTATGTAACACACACCCATACAATGCGCACCACCCCGTGATGTTTTTCTCACTCCTACTAGTGAATCTAATGTAACACACACCCATACAATGAGCACCACCCCGTGATGTTTTTCTCACTCCTACTAGTGAATGTAATGTAACACACATCCATACAATGCGCACCACCCCGTGATGTTTTTCTCACTCCTACTAGTGAATGTAATGTATCACACACCCATACAATGCGCACCACCCCGTGATGTTTTTCCCACTCCTACTAGTGAATCTAATGTAACACACACCCATACAATGCGCACCACCCCACGATGTTTTTCAGAAACCTATCCTACATTGCCACTGCATGTTCCCTGACCTTCCCATGCTGACCACCCCGCGGTGCTTTTCTCCATACTACATTGCCACTCACTGCCTATCCTAATTCAGACCCTCCGATTCACACTACCCCGTGATGTTTTTCTCACTCCTACTAGTGAATGTAATGTGACACACACCCATAAAATGCGCACCACCCCGTGATGTTTTTCTCACTCCTACTAGTCAATGTAATGTGACACACACCCATAAAATGCGCACCACCCCGTGATGTTTCTCTCACACCTACTAGTGAATGTAATGTAACACACAAGCATACAATGCGCACCACCCCGTGATGATTTTCTCACTGCTACTAGTGAATGTAATGTAACACAAACCCATACAATGCGCACCACCCCGTGATGTTTTTCTCACTCCTACTAGTGAATGTAATGTAACACACACCCATACAATGCGCACCACCCCGTGATGTTTTTCTCACTCCTACTAGTGAACGTAATGTAACACACACCCATACAATGCGCACCACCCCGTGATGTTTTTCTAACTCCTACTAGTGAACGTAATGTAACACACACCCATACAATGCGCACCACCCCGTGATGTTTTTCTCACTCCTACTAGTGAACGTAATGTAACACACACCCATGCAATGCGCACCACCCCGTGATGTTTTTCTCACTCCTACTAGTGAACGTAATGTAACACACACCCATGCAATGCGCACCACCCCATGATGTTTTTCTCACTCCTACTAGTGAACGTAATGTAACACACACCCATACAATGCGCACCACCCCGTGATGTTTTTCTCACTCCTACTAGTGAACGTAATGTAACACACACCCATACAATGCGCACCACCCCGTGATGTTTTTCTCACTCCTACTAGTGAACGTAATGTAACACACACCCATACAATGCGTACCACCCCGTGATGTTTTTCTCACTCCTACTAGTGAACGTAATGTAACACACACCCATACAATGCGCACCACCCCGTGATGTTTCTCTCACTCCTACTAGTGAATCTAATGTAACACACACCCATACAATGCGCACCACCCCGTGATGTTTCTCTCACTCCTACTAGTGAATGAAATGCAACACACACCCATACAATGCGCACCACCCCGTGATGTTTTTCTCACTCCTACTAGTGAATGTAATGTAACACACACCCGTAAAATGCGCACCACCCCGTGATGTTTTCTCACTCCTACTAGTGAATGTAATGTAACACACACCCGTACAATGCGCACCACCCCGTGATGTTTTTCCTACTCCTACTAGTGAATCTAATGTAACACACCCAAACAATGCGCACAACCCCGTGATGATTTTCTCACTCCTACTAGTGAATGTAATATAACACACACCCATACAATGCGCACCACCCGGTGATGTTTTTCTCACTCCTACTAGTGAATGTAATGTAACACACACCCATTCAATGCGCACCACCCCGTGATGTTTTTCTCACTCCTATTTGTGAATGTAATTTAACACACACCCATACAATGCGCACCACCCCGTGATGTTTTTCTCACTCCTACTAGTGAATGTAATGTAACACACACCCATACAATGCGCACCACCCCGTGATGTTTTTCTCACTCCTACTAGTGAGTCTAATGTAACACACACCCATACAATGCGCACCACCCCGTGATGTTTTTCTCACTCCTACTAGTGAGTCTAATGTAACACACACCCATACAATGAGCACCACCCCGTGATGTTTTTCTCACTCCTACTAGTGAGTCTAATGTAACACACACCCATACAATGCGCACCACCCCGTGATGTTTTTCTCACTCCTAGTAGTGAGTCTAATGTAACACACACCCATACAATGCGCACCACCCCGTGATGTTTTTCTGACTCCTACTAGTGAATGTAATGTAACACACACACATACAATGCGCACCCCCCGTGATGTTTTTCTCACTCCTACTAGTGAATGTAATGTAACACACACCTGTACAATGCGCACCACCCCGTGATGATTTTCCTACTCCTACTAGTGAATCTAATGTAACACACCCAAACAATGCGCACAACCCCGTGATGATTTTCTCACTCCTACTAGTGAGTCTAATGTAACACACACCCATACAATGCGCACCACCCCGTGATGTTTTTCTCACTCCTAGTAGTGAGTCTAATGTAACACACACCCATACAATGCGCACCACCCCGTGATGTTTTTCTCTCTACTACTAGTGAATGTAATGTAACACACACCCATACAATGCGCACCACCCCGTGATGTTTTTCTCACTCCTACTAGTGAATGTAATGTAACACACACCCATACAATGCGCACCACCCCTTGATGTTTTTCTCACTCCTACTAGTGAATGTAATGTAACACACACCCATACAGTGCGCACCACCCCGTGATGTTTTTCTCACTCCTACTAGTGAATGTAATGTAACACACACCCATACAATGCGCACCACCCCGTGATGTTTTTCTCACTCCTCTTGGGAGTCTAATGTAACACACACCCATACAATGCGCACCACCCCGTGATGTTTTTCTCACTCCTACTAGTGAGTCTAATGTAACACACACCCATAAAATGAGCACCACCCCGTGATGTTTTTCTCACTCCTACTAGTGAGTCTAATGTAACACACACTCATACAATGCGCACCACCCCGTGATGTTTTTCTCACTCCTACTAGTGAATCTAATGTAACACACACCCATACAATGCGCACCACCCCGTGATGTTTTTCTCACTCCTACTAGTGAATGTAATGTAACACACACCCATACAATGCGCACCACCGCGTGATGTTTTTCTCACTCCTACTAGTGAATGTAATGTAACACACACCCATACAATGCGCACCACCCCGTGATGTTTTTCTCACTCCTACTAGTGAATCTAATGTAACACACACCCATAAAATGCGCACCACCCCGTGATGTTTTTCTCACTGCTACTAGTGAATGTAATGTAACACACAGCCATACAATGCGCACCACCCCATGATGTTTTTCTCACTCCTACTAGTGAATGTAATGTAACACACACCCATACAATGCCCACCACCCCGTGCTGTTTCTCTCACGCTTACTAGTGAAAGTAATGTAACACACACCCATACAATGTGCACCACCCCGTGATGTTTTTCTCACTCCTACTAGTGAATGTAATGTAACACACAGCCATAAAATGCGCACCACCCCGTGATGTTTTTCTCACTGCTACTAGTGAATGTAATGTAACACACACCCATACAATGCGCACCACCCCGTGATGTTTTTCTCACTCCTACTAGTGAATGTAATGTAACACACACCCATACAATGCGCACCACCCCGTGATGTTTTTCTCACTCCTACTAGTGAATGTAATGTAACACACACCCATACAATGAGCACCACCCCGTGATGTTTTTCTCACTCCTACTAGTGAATGTAATGTAACACACACCCATACAATGCGCACCACCCCGTGATGTTTTTCTCACTCCTACTAGTGAATGTAATGTAACACACACCCATACAATGCGCACCACCCCGTGATGTTTTTCTCACTCCTACTAGTGAATGTAATGTAACACACACCCATACAATGAGCACCACCCCGTGATGTTTTTCTCACTCCTACTAGTGAATGTTATGTAACACACACCCATACAATGCGCACCACCCCGTGATGTTTTTCTCACTCCTACTAGTGAATCTAATGTAACACACACCCATACAATGAGCACCACCCCGTGATGTTTTTCTCACTCCTACTAGTGAATGTAATGTAACACACATCCATACAATGCGCACCACCCCGTGATGTTTTTCTCACTCCTACTAGTGAATGTAATGTATCACACACCCATACAATGCGCACCACCCCGTGATGTTTTTCCCACTCCTACTAGTGAATCTAATGTAACACACACCCATACAATGCGCACCACCCCACGATGTTTTTCAGAAACCTATCCTACATTGCCACTGCATGTTCCCTGACCTTCCCATGCTGACCACCCCGCGGTGCTTTTCTCCATCCTACATTGCCACTCACTGCCTATCCTAATTCAGACCCTCCGATTCACACTACCCCGTGATGTTTTTCTCACTCCTACTAGTGAATGTAATGTGACACACACCCATAAAATGCGCACCACCCCGTGATGTTTTTCTCACTCCTACTAGTCAATGTAATGTGACACACACCCATAAAATGCGCACCACCCCGTGATGTTTCTCTCACACCTACTAGTGAATGTAATGTAACACACAAGCATACAATGCGCACCACCCCGTGATGATTTTCTCACTGCTACTAGTGAATGTAATGTAACACAAACCCATACAATGCGCACCACCCCGTGATGTTTTTCTCACTCCTACTAGTGAATGTAATGTAACACACACCCATACAATGCGCACCACCCCGTGATGTTTTTCTCACTCCTACTAGTGAACGTAATGTAACACACACCCATACAATGCGAACCACCCCGTGATGTTTTTCTAACTCCTACTAGTGAACGTAATGTAACACACACCCATACAATGCGCACCACACCGTGATGTTTTTCTCACTCCTACTAGTGAACGTAATGTAACACACACCCATGCAATGCGCACCACCCCGTGATGTTTTTCTCACTCCTACTAGTGAACGTAATGTAACACACACCCATGCAATGCGCACCACCCCATGATGTTTTTCTCACTCCTACTAGTGAACGTAATGTAACACACACCCATACAATGCGCACCACCCCGTGATGTTTTTCTCACTCCTACTAGTGAACGTAATGTAACACACACCCATACAATGCGCACCACCCCGTGATGTTTTTCTCACTCCTACTAGTGAACGTAATGTAACACACACCCATACAATGCGTACCACCCCGTGATGTTTTTCTCACTCCTACTAGTGAACGTAATGTAACACACACCCATACAATGCGCACCACCCCGTGATGTTTCTCTCACTCCTACTAGTGAATCTAATGTAACACACACCCATACAATGCGCACCACCCCGTGATGTTTCTCTCACTCCTACTAGTGAATGAAATGCAACACACACCCATACAATGCGCACCACCCCGTGATGTTTTTCTCACTCCTACTAGTGAATGTAATGTAACACACACCCGTAAAATGCGCACCACCCCGTGATGTTTTCTCACTCCTACTAGTGAATGTAATGTAACACACACCCGTACAATGCGCACCACCCCGTGATGTTTTTCCTACTCCTACTAGTGAATCTAATGTAACACACCCAAAAAATGCGCACAACCCCGTGATGATTTTCTCACTCCTACTAGTGAATCTAATGTAACACACACCCATACAATGCGCACCACCCCGTGATGTTTTTCTCACTCCTACTAGTGAATGTAATGTAACACACACCCATACAATGCGCACCACCCCGTGATGTTTTTCTCACTCCTACTAGTGAATGTAATGTAACACACACCCGTACAATGCGCACCACCCCGTGATGTTTTTCCTACTCCTACTAGTGAATCTAATGTAACACACCCAAAAAATGCGCACAACCCCGTGATGATTTTCTCACTCCTACTAGTGAATCTAATGTAACACACACCCATACAATGCGCACCACCCCGTGATGTTTTTCTCACTCCTACTAGTGAATGTAATGTAACACACACCCATACAATGCGCACCACCGCGTGATGTTTTTCTCACTCCTACTAGTGAATGTAATGTAACACACACCCATACAATGCGCACCACCCCGTGATGTTTTTCTCACTCCTACTAGTGAATCTAATGTAACACACACCCATAAAATGCGCACCACCCCGTGATGTTTTTCTCACTGCTACTAGTGAATGTAATGTAACACACAGCCATACAATGCGCACCACCCCATGATGTTTTTCTCACTCCTACTAGTGAATGTAATGTAACACACACCCATACAATGCCCACCACCCCGTGCTGTTTCTCTCACGCTTACTAGTGAATGTAATGTAACACACACCCATACAATGTGCACCACCCCGTGATGTTTTTCTCACTCCTACTAGTGAATGTAATGTAACACACAGCCATAAAATGCGCACCACCCCGTGATGTTTTTCTCACTGCTACTAGTGAATGTAATGTAACACACACCCATACAATGCGCACCACCCCGTGATGTTTTTCTCACTCCTACTAGTGAATGTAATGTAACACACACCCATACAATGCGCACCACCCCGTGATGTTTTTCTCACTCCTACTAGTGAATGTAATGTAACACACACCCATACAATGAGCACCACCCCGTGATGTTTTTCTCACTCCTACTAGTGAATGTAATGTAACACACACCCATACAATGCGCACCACCCCGTGATGTTTTTCTCACTCCTACTAGTGAATGTAATGTAACACACACCCATACAATGCGCACCACCCCGTGATGTTTTTCTCACTCCTACTAGTGAATGTAATGTAACACACACCCATACAATGAGCACCACCCCGTGATGTTTTTCTCACTCCTACTAGTGAATGTTATGTAACACACACCCATGCAATGCGCACCACCCCGTGATGTTTTTCTCACTCCTACTAGTGAACGTAATGTAACACACATCCATACAATGCGCACCACCCCGTGATGTTTTTCTCACTCCTACTAGTGAATGTAATGTATCACACACCCATACAATGCGCACCACCCCGTGATGTTTTTCCCACTCCTACTAGTGAATCTAATGTAACACACACCCATACAATGCGCACCACCCCACGATGTTTTTCAGAAACCTATCCTACATTGCCACTGCATGTTCCCTGACCTTCCCATGCTGACCACCCCGCGGTGCTTTTCTCCATACTACATTGCCACTCACTGCCTATCCTAATTCAGACCCTCCGATTCACACTACCCCGTGATGTTTTTCTCACTCCTACTAGTGAATGTAATGTGACACACACCCATAAAATGCGCACCACCCCGTGATGTTTTTCTCACTCCTACTAGTCAATGTAATGTGACACACACCCATAAAATGCGCACCACCCCGTGATGTTTCTCTCACACCTACTAGTGAATGTAATGTAACACACAAGCATACAATGCGCACCACCCCGTGATGATTTTCTCACTGCTACTAGTGAATGTAATGTAACACAAACCCATACAATGCGCACCACCCCGTGATGTTTTTCTCACTCCTACTAGTGAATGTAATGTAACACACACCCATACAATGCGCACCACCCCGTGATGTTTTTCTCACTCCTACTAGTGAACGTAATGTAACACACACCCATACAATGCGCACCACCCCGTGATGTTTTTCTAACTCCTACTAGTGAACGTAATGTAACACACACCCATACAATGCGCACCACCCCGTGATGTTTTTCTCACTCCTACTAGTGAACGTAATGTAACACACACCCATGCAATGCGCACCACCCCGTGATGTTTTTCTCACTCCTACTAGTGAACGTAATGTAACACACACCCATGCAATGCGCACCACCCCATGATGTTTTTCTCACTCCTACTAGTGAACGTAATGTAACACACACCCATGCAATGCGCACCACCCCGTGATGTTTTTCTCACTCCTACTAGTGAACGTAATGTAACACACACCCATGCAATGCGCACCACCCCATGATGTTTTTCTCACTCCTACTAGTGAACGTAATGTAACACACACCCATACAATGCGCACCACCCCGTGATGTTTTTCTCACTCCTACTAGTGAACGTAATGTAACACACACCCATACAATGCGCACCACCCCGTGATGTTTTTCTCACTCCTACTAGTGAACGTAATGTAACACACACCCATACAATGCGCACCACCCCGTGATGTTTCTCTCACTCCTACTAGTGAATCTAATGTAACACACACCCATACAATGCGCACCACCCCGTGATGTTTCTCTCACTCCTACTAGTGAATGAAATGCAACACACACCCATACAATGCGCACCACCCCGTGATGTTTTTCTCACTCCTACTAGTGAATGTAATGTAACACACACCCGTAAAATGCGCACCACCCCGTGATGTTTTCTCACTCCTACTAGTGAATGTAATGTAACACACACCCGTACAATGCGCACCACCCCGTGATGTTTTTCCTACTCCTACTAGTGAATCTAATGTAACACACCCAAAAAATGCGCACAACCCCGTGATGATTTTCTCACTCCTACTAGTGAATCTAATGTAACACACACCCATACAATGCGCACCACCCCGTGATGTTTTTCTCACTCCTACTAGTGAACGTAATGTAACACACACCCATACAATGCGCACCACCCCGTGATGTTTTTCTCACTCCTACTAGTGAACGTAATGTAACACACACCCATACAATGCGTACCACCCCGTGATGTTTTTCTCACTCCTACTAGTGAACGTAATGTAACACACACCCATACAATGCGCACCACCCCGTGATGTTTCTCTCACTCCTACTAGTGAATCTAATGTAACACACACCCATACAATGCGCACCACCCCGTGATGTTTCTCTCACTCCTACTAGTGAATGAAATGCAACACACACCCATACAATGCGCACCACCCCGTGATGTTTTTCTCACTCCTACTAGTGAATGTAATGTAACACACACCCGTAAAATGCGCACCACCCCGTGATGTTTTCTCACTCCTACTAGTGAATGTAATGTAACACACACCCGTACAATGCGCACCACCCCGTGATGTTTTTCCTACTCCTACTAGTGAATCTAATGTAACACACCCAAAAAATGCGCACAACCCCGTGATGATTTTCTCACTCCTACTAGTGAATCTAATGTAACACACACCCATACAATGCGCACCACCCCGTGATGTTTTTCTCACTCCTACTAGTGAATGTAATGTAACACACACCCATACAATGCGCACCACCCCGTGATGTTTTTCTCACTCCTACTAGTGAATGTAATGTAACACACACCCATGCAATGCGCACCACCCCGTGATGTTTTTCTCACTCCTACTAGTGAAATTAATGTAACACACACCCATACAATGCGCACCACCCCATGATGTTTTTCTCACTCCTACTAGTGAATGTAATGTAACACACACCCATACAATGCGCATCACCCCGTGATGTTTTTCTCACTCCTACTAGTGAATGTAATGTAACACACACCCATACAATGCACACCACCCCGTGATGTTTTTCTCACTCCGACTAGTGAATGTAATGTAACACACACCCATAAAGTGCACACCACCCCGCGATGTTTTTCAGAAACCTATCCTACATTGCCACTGCATGTTCCCTGACCTCCCCATGCTGACCACCCCTCGGTTCTTTTCTCCATCCTACATTGCCACTCACTGCCTATCTTAATTCAGACCCTCCAATTCACACCACCCCGTGATGTTTTTCTCACTCCTACTAGTGAATGTAATGTAACACACACCCATACAATGCGCACCACCCCGTGATGTTTTTCTCACTCCTACTAGTGAATGTAATGTAACACACACCCATACAATGCGCACCACCCCGTGATGTTTTTCTCACTCCTACTAGTGAATGTAATGTAACACACACCCATACAATGCGCACCACCCCGTGATGTTTTTCTCTCTACTACTAGTGAATGTAATGTAACACACACCCATGCAATGCGCACCACCCCGTGATGTTTTTCTCACTCCTACTAGTGAATGTAATGTAACACACACCCATACAATGCGCACCACCCCGTGATGTTTTTCTCACTCCTACTAGTGAATGTAATGTAACACACACCCATACAGTGCGCACCACCCCGTGATGTTTTTCTCACTCCTACTAGTGAATGTAATGTAACACACACCCATACAGTGCGCACCACCCCGTGATGTTTTTCTCACTCCTACTAGTGAATGTAATGTAACACACACCCATACAATGCGCACCACCCCGTGATGTTTTTCTCACTCCTGCTAGTGAATGTAATGTAACACACACCCATACAATGCGCACCACCCCGTGAAGTTTTTCTCACTCCTACTAGTGAATCTACTGTAACACACACCCATACAATGCGCACCACCCCGTGATGTTTTTCTCACTCCTACTAGTGAATGTAAAGTAACACACAACCATACAATGCGCACCACCCCGTGATGTTTTTCTCACTCCTACTAGTGAATGTAATGTAACACACAACCATACAATGCGCACCACCCCGTGATGTTTTTCTCACTCCTACTAGTGAATGTAATGTAACACACACCCATACAATGCGCACCACCCCGTGATGTTTTTCTCACTCCTACTAGTGAATCTAATGTAACACACACCCATACAATGCGCACCACCCCGTGATGTTTTTCTCACTCCTACTAGTGAATCTAATGTAACACACACCCATACAATGCGCACCACCCCGTGATGTTTTTCTCACTCCTAGTAGTGAGTCTAATGTAACACACACCCATACAATGCGCACCACCCCGTGATGTTTTTCTGACTCCTACTAGTGAATGTAATGTAACACACACACATACAATGCGCACCCCCCGTGATGTTTTTCTCACTCCTACTAGTGAATGTAATGTAACACACACCCGTACAATGCGCACCACCCCGTGATGATTTTCCTACTCCTACTAGTGAATCTAATGTAACACACCCAAACAATGCGCACAACCCCGTGATGATTTTCTCACTCCTACTAGTGAGTCTAATGTAACACACACCCATACAATGCGCACCACCCCGTGATGTTTTTCTCACTCCTAGTAGTGAGTCTAATGTAACACACACCCATACAATGCGCACCACCCCGTGATGTTTTTCTCTCTACTACTAGTGAATGTAATGTAACACACACCCATACAATGCGCACCACCCCGTGATGTTTTTCTCACTCCTACTAGTGAATGTAATGTAACACACACCCATACAATGCGCACCACCCCTTGATGTTTTTCTCACTCCTACTAGTGAATGTAATGTAACACACACCCATACAGTGCGCACCACCCCGTGATGTTTTTCTCACTCCTACTAGTGAATGTAATGTAACACACACCCATACAATGCGCACCACCCCGTGATGTTTTTCTCACTCCTCTTGGGAGTCTAATGTAACACACACCCATACAATGCGCACCACCCCGTGATGTTTTTCTCACTCCTACTAGTGAGTCTAATGTAACACACACCCATAAAATGAGCACCACCCCGTGATGTTTTTCTCACTCCTACTAGTGAGTCTAATGTAACACACACTCATACAATGCGCACCACCCCGTGATGTTTTTCTCACTCCTACTAGTGAATCTAATGTAACACACACCCATACAATGCGCACCACCCCGTGATGTTTTTCTCACTCCTACTAGTGAATGTAATGTAACACACACCCATACAATGCGCACCACCGCGTGATGTTTTTCTCACTCCTACTAGTGAATGTAATGTAACACACACCCATACAATGCGCACCACCCCGTGATGTTTTTCTCACTCCTACTAGTGAATCTAATGTAACACACACCCATAAAATGCGCACCACCCCGTGATGTTTTTCTCACTGCTACTAGTGAATGTAATGTAACACACAGCCATACAATGCGCACCACCCCATGATGTTTTTCTCACTCCTACTAGTGAATGTAATGTAACACACACCCATACAATGCCCACCACCCCGTGCTGTTTCTCTCACGCTTACTAGTGAATGTAATGTAACACACACCCATACAATGTGCACCACCCCGTGATGTTTTTCTCACTCCTACTAGTGAATGTAATGTAACACACAGCCATAAAATGCGCACCACCCCGTGATGTTTTTCTCACTGCTACTAGTGAATGTAATGTAACACACACCCATACAATGCGCACCACCCCGTGATGTTTTTCTCACTCCTACTAGTGAATGTAATGTAACACACACCCATACAATGCGCACCACCCCGTGATGTTTTTCTCACTCCTACTAGTGAATGTAATGTAACACACACCCATACAATGAGCACCACCCCGTGATGTTTTTCTCACTCCTACTAGTGAATGTAATGTAACACACACCCATACAATGCGCACCACCCCGTGATGTTTTTCTCACTCCTACTAGTGAATGTAATGTAACACACACCCATACAATGCGCACCACCCCGTGATGTTTTTCTCACTCCTACTAGTGAATGTAATGTAACACACACCCATACAATGAGCACCACCCCGTGATGTTTTTCTCACTCCTACTAGTGAATGTTATGTAACACACACCCATACAATGCGCACCACCCCGTGATGTTTTTCTCACTCCTACTAGTGAATCTAATGTAACACACACCCATACAATGAGCACCACCCCGTGATGTTTTTCTCACTCCTACTAGTGAATGTAATGTAACACACATCCATACAATGCGCACCACCCCGTGATGTTTTTCTCACTCCTACTAGTGAATGTAATGTATCACACACCCATACAATGCGCACCACCCCGTGATGTTTTTCCCACTCCTACTAGTGAATCTAATGTAACACACACCCATACAATGCGCACCACCCCACGATGTTTTTCAGAAACCTATCCTACATTGCCACTGCATGTTCCCTGACCTTCCCATGCTGACCACCCCGCGGTGCTTTTCTCCATACTACATTGCCACTCACTGCCTATCCTAATTCAGACCCTCCGATTCACACTACCCCGTGATGTTTTTCTCACTCCTACTAGTGAATGTAATGTGACACACACCCATAAAATGCGCACCACCCCGTGATGTTTTTCTCACTCCTACTAGTCAATGTAATGTGACACACACCCATAAAATGCGCACCACCCCGTGATGTTTCTCTCACACCTACTAGTGAATGTAATGTAACACACAAGCATACAATGCGCACCACCCCGTGATGATTTTCTCACTGCTACTAGTGAATGTAATGTAACACAAACCCATACAATGCGCACCACCCCGTGATGTTTTTCTCACTCCTACTAGTGAATGTAATGTAACACACACCCATACAATGCGCACCACCCCGTGATGTTTTTCTCACTCCTACTAGTGAACGTAATGTAACACACACCCATACAATGCGCACCACCCCGTGATGTTTTTCTAACTCCTACTAGTGAACGTAATGTAACACACACCCATACAATGCGCACCACCCCGTGATGTTTTTCTCACTCCTACTAGTGAACGTAATGTAACACACACCCATGCAATGCGCACCACCCCGTGATGTTTTTCTCACTCCTACTAGTGAACGTAATGTAACACACACCCATGCAATGCGCACCACCCCATGATGTTTTTCTCACTCCTACTAGTGAACGTAATGTAACACACACCCATACAATGCGCACCACCCCGTGATGTTTTTCTCACTCCTACTAGTGAACGTAATGTAACACACACCCATACAATGCGCACCACCCCGTGATGTTTTTCTCACTCCTACTAGTGAACGTAATGTAACACACACCCATACAATGCGTACCACCCCGTGATGTTTTTCTCACTCCTACTAGTGAACGTAATGTAACACACACCCATACAATGCGCACCACCCCGTGATGTTTCTCTCACTCCTACTAGTGAATCTAATGTAACACACACCCATACAATGCGCACCACCCCGTGATGTTTCTCTCACTCCTACTAGTGAATGAAATGCAACACACACCCATACAATGCGCACCACCCCGTGATGTTTTTCTCACTCCTACTAGTGAATGTAATGTAACACACACCCGTAAAATGCGCACCACCCCGTGATGTTTTCTCACTCCTACTAGTGAATGTAATGTAACACACACCCATACAATGCGCACCACCCCGTGAAGTTTTTCTCACTCCTACTAGTGAATCTACTGTAACACACACCCATACAATGCGCACCACCCCGTGATGTTTTTCTCACTCCTACTAGTGAATGTAAAGTAACACACAACCATACAATGCGCACCACCCCGTGATGTTTTTCTCACTCCTACTAGTGAATGTAATGTAACACACAACCATACAATGCGCACCACCCCGTGATGTTTTTCTCACTCCTACTAGTGAATGTAATGTAACACACACCCATACAATGCGCACCACCCCGTGATGTTTTTCTCACTCCTACTAGTGAATCTAATGTAACACACACCCATACAATGCGCACCACCCCGTGATGTTTTTCTCACTCCTACTAGTGAATCTAATGTAACACACACCCATACAATGCGCACCACCCCGTGATGTTTTTCTCACTCCTAGTAGTGAGTCTAATGTAACACACACCCATACAATGCGCACCACCCCGTGATGTTTTTCTGACTCCTACTAGTGAATGTAATGTAACACACACACATACAATGCGCACCCCCCGTGATGTTTTTCTCACTCCTACTAGTGAATGTAATGTAACACACACCCGTACAATGCGCACCACCCCGTGATGATTTTCCTACTCCTACTAGTGAATCTAATGTAACACACCCAAACAATGCGCACAACCCCGTGATGATTTTCTCACTCCTACTAGTGAGTCTAATGTAACACACACCCATACAATGCGCACCACCCCGTGATGTTTTTCTCACTCCTAGTAGTGAGTCTAATGTAACACACACCCATACAATGCGCACCACCCCGTGATGTTTTTCTCTCTACTACTAGTGAATGTAATGTAACACACACCCATACAATGCGCACCACCCCGTGATGTTTTTCTCACTCCTACTAGTGAATGTAATGTAACACACACCCATACAATGCGCACCACCCCTTGATGTTTTTCTCACTCCTACTAGTGAATGTAATGTAACACACACCCATACAGTGCGCACCACCCCGTGATGTTTTTCTCACTCCTACTAGTGAATGTAATGTAACACACACCCATACAATGCGCACCACCCCGTGATGTTTTTCTCACTCCTCTTGGGAGTCTAATGTAACACACACCCATACAATGCGCACCACCCCGTGATGTTTTTCTCACTCCTACTAGTGAGTCTAATGTAACACACACCCATAAAATGAGCACCACCCCGTGATGTTTTTCTCACTCCTACTAGTGAGTCTAATGTAACACACACTCATACAATGCGCACCACCCCGTGATGTTTTTCTCACTCCTACTAGTGAATCTAATGTAACACACACCCATACAATGCGCACCACCCCGTGATGTTTTTCTCACTCCTACTAGTGAATGTAATGTAACACACACCCATACAATGCGCACCACCGCGTGATGTTTTTCTCACTCCTACTAGTGAATGTAATGTAACACACACCCATACAATGCGCACCACCCCGTGATGTTTTTCTCACTCCTACTAGTGAATCTAATGTAACACACACCCATAAAATGCGCACCACCCCGTGATGTTTTTCTCACTGCTACTAGTGAATGTAATGTAACACACAGCCATACAATGCGCACCACCCCATGATGTTTTTCTCACTCCTACTAGTGAATGTAATGTAACACACACCCATACAATGCCCACCACCCCGTGCTGTTTCTCTCACGCTTACTAGTGAATGTAATGTAACACACACCCATACAATGTGCACCACCCCGTGATGTTTTTCTCACTCCTACTAGTGAATGTAATGTAACACACAGCCATAAAATGCGCACCACCCCGTGATGTTTTTCTCACTGCTACTAGTGAATGTAATGTAACACACACCCATACAATGCGCACCACCCCGTGATGTTTTTCTCACTCCTACTAGTGAATGTAATGTAACACACACCCATACAATGCGCACCACCCCGTGATGTTTTTCTCACTCCTACTAGTGAATGTAATGTAACACACACCCATACAATGAGCACCACCCCGTGATGTTTTTCTCACTCCTACTAGTGAATGTAATGTAACACACACCCATACAATGCGCACCACCCCGTGATGTTTTTCTCACTCCTACTAGTGAATGTAATGTAACACACACCCATACAATGCGCACCACCCCGTGATGTTTTTCTCACTCCTACTAGTGAATGTAATGTAACACACACCCATACAATGAGCACCACCCCGTGATGTTTTTCTCACTCCTACTAGTGAATGTTATGTAACACACACCCATACAATGCGCACCACCCCGTGATGTTTTTCTCACTCCTACTAGTGAATCTAATGTAACACACACCCATACAATGAGCACCACCCCGTGATGTTTTTCTCACTCCTACTAGTGAATGTAATGTAACACACATCCATACAATGCGCACCACCCCGTGATGTTTTTCTCACTCCTACTAGTGAATGTAATGTATCACACACCCATACAATGCGCACCACCCCGTGATGTTTTTCCCACTCCTACTAGTGAATCTAATGTAACACACACCCATACAATGCGCACCACCCCACGATGTTTTTCAGAAACCTATCCTACATTGCCACTGCATGTTCCCTGACCTTCCCATGCTGACCACCCCGCGGTGCTTTTCTCCATACTACATTGCCACTCACTGCCTATCCTAATTCAGACCCTCCGATTCACACTACCCCGTGATGTTTTTCTCACTCCTACTAGTGAATGTAATGTGACACACACCCATAAAATGCGCACCACCCCGTGATGTTTTTCTCACTCCTACTAGTCAATGTAATGTGACACACACCCATAAAATGCGCACCACCCCGTGATGTTTCTCTCACACCTACTAGTGAATGTAATGTAACACACAAGCATACAATGCGCACCACCCCGTGATGATTTTCTCACTGCTACTAGTGAATGTAATGTAACACAAACCCATACAATGCGCACCACCCCGTGATGTTTTTCTCACTCCTACTAGTGAATGTAATGTAACACACACCCATACAATGCGCACCACCCCGTGATGTTTTTCTCACTCCTACTAGTGAACGTAATGTAACACACACCCATACAATGCGCACCACCCCGTGATGTTTTTCTAACTCCTACTAGTGAACGTAATGTAACACACACCCATACAATGCGCACCACCCCGTGATGTTTTTCTCACTCCTACTAGTGAACGTAATGTAACACACACCCATGCAATGCGCACCACCCCGTGATGTTTTTCTCACTCCTACTAGTGAACGTAATGTAACACACACCCATGCAATGCGCACCACCCCATGATGTTTTTCTCACTCCTACTAGTGAACGTAATGTAACACACACCCATACAATGCGCACCACCCCGTGATGTTTTTCTCACTCCTACTAGTGAACGTAATGTAACACACACCCATACAATGCGCACCACCCCGTGATGTTTTTCTCACTCCTACTAGTGAACGTAATGTAACACACACCCATACAATGCGTACCACCCCGTGATGTTTTTCTCACTCCTACTAGTGAACGTAATGTAACACACACCCATACAATGCGCACCACCCCGTGATGTTTCTCTCACTCCTACTAGTGAATCTAATGTAACACACACCCATACAATGCGCACCACCCCGTGATGTTTCTCTCACTCCTACTAGTGAATGAAATGCAACACACACCCATACAATGCGCACCACCCCGTGATGTTTTTCTCACTCCTACTAGTGAATGTAATGTAACACACACCCGTAAAATGCGCACCACCCCGTGATGTTTTCTCACTCCTACTAGTGAATGTAATGTAACACACACCCGTACAATGCGCACCACCCCGTGATGTTTTTCCTACTCCTACTAGTGAATCTAATGTAACACACCCAAACAATGCGCACAACCCCGTGATGATTTTCTCACTCCTACTAGTGAATGTAATATAACACACACCCATACAATGCGCACCACCCGGTGATGTTTTTCTCACTCCTACTAGTGAATGTAATGTAACACACACCCATTCAATGCGCACCACCCCGTGATGTTTTTCTCACTCCTATTTGTGAATGTAATTTAACACACACCCATACAATGCGCACCACCCCGTGATGTTTTTCTCACTCCTACTAGTGAATGTAATGTAACACACACCCATACAATGCGCACCACCCCGTGATGTTTTTCTCACTCCTACTAGTGAGTCTAATGAAACACACACCCATACAATGCGCACCACCCCGTGATGTTTTTCTCACTCCTACTAGTGAGTCTAATGTAACACACACCCATACAATGAGCACCACCCCGTGATGTTTTTCTCACTCCTACTAGTGAGTCTAATGTAACACACACCCATACAATGCGCACCACCCCGTGATGTTTTTCTCACTCCTAGTAGTGAGTCTAATGTAACACACACCCATACAATGCGCACCACCCCGTGATGTTTTTCTGACTCCTACTAGTGAATGTAATGTAACACACACACATACAATGCGCACCCCCCGTGATGTTTTTCTCACTCCTACTAGTGAATGTAATGTAACACACACCCGTACAATGCGCACCACCCCGTGATGATTTTCCTACTCCTACTAGTGAATCTAATGTAACACACCCAAACAATGCGCACAACCCCGTGATGATTTTCTCACTCCTACTAGTGAGTCTAATGTAACACACACCCATACAATGCGCACCACCCCGTGATGTTTTTCTCACTCCTAGTAGTGAGTCTAATGTAACACACACCCATACAATGCGCACCACCCCGTGATGTTTTTCTCTCTACTACTAGTGAATGTAATGTAACACACACCCATACAATGCGCACCACCCCGTGATGTTTTTCTCACTCCTACTAGTGAATGTAATGTAACACACACCCATACAATGCGCACCACCCCTTGATGTTTTTCTCACTCCTACTAGTGAATGTAATGTAACACACACCCATACAGTGCGCACCACCCCGTGATGTTTTTCTCACTCCTACTAGTGAATGTAATGTAACACACACCCATACAATGCGCACCACCCCGTGATGTTTTTCTCACTCCTCTTGGGAGTCTAATGTAACACACACCCATACAATGCGCACCACCCCGTGATGTTTTTCTCACTCCTACTAGTGAGTCTAATGTAACACACACCCATAAAATGAGCACCACCCCGTGATGTTTTTCTCACTCCTACTAGTGAGTCTAATGTAACACACACTCATACAATGCGCACCACCCCGTGATGTTTTTCTCACTCCTACTAGTGAATCTAATGTAACACACACCCATACAATGCGCACCACCCCGTGATGTTTTTCTCACTCCTACTAGTGAATGTAATGTAACACACACCCATACAATGCGCACCACCGCGTGATGTTTTTCTCACTCCTACTAGTGAATGTAATGTAACACACACCCATACAATGCGCACCACCCCGTGATGTTTTTCTCACTCCTACTAGTGAATCTAATGTAACACACACCCATAAAATGCGCACCACCCCGTGATGTTTTTCTCACTGCTACTAGTGAATGTAATGTAACACACAGCCATACAATGCGCACCACCCCATGATGTTTTTCTCACTCCTACTAGTGAATGTAATGTAACACACACCCATACAATGCCCACCACCCCGTGCTGTTTCTCTCACGCTTACTAGTGAATGTAATGTAACACACACCCATACAATGTGCACCACCCCGTGATGTTTTTCTCACTCCTACTAGTGAATGTAATGTAACACACAGCCATAAAATGCGCACCACCCCGTGATGTTTTTCTCACTGCTACTAGTGAATGTAATGTAACACACACCCATACAATGCGCACCACCCCGTGATGTTTTTCTCACTCCTACTAGTGAATGTAATGTAACACACACCCATACAATGCGCACCACCCCGTGATGTTTTTCTCACTCCTACTAGTGAATGTAATGTAACACACACCCATACAATGAGCACCACCCCGTGATGTTTTTCTCACTCCTACTAGTGAATGTAATGTAACACACACCCATACAATGCGCACCACCCCGTGATGTTTTTCTCACTCCTACTAGTGAATGTAATGTAACACACACCCATACAATGCGCACCACCCCGTGATGTTTTTCTCACTCCTACTAGTGAA
The DNA here is from genome assembly GCF_034190915.1 of Cavia porcellus. Classification (NCBI taxonomy): domain Eukaryota; kingdom Metazoa; phylum Chordata; class Mammalia; order Rodentia; family Caviidae; genus Cavia; species Cavia porcellus. Next base: position 1,156,379 of record NW_026947562.1, on the reverse strand, counting down.
TGTAATGTAACACACACCCATACAATGAGCACCACCCCGTGATGTTTTTCTCACTCCTACTAGTGAATGTTATGTAACACACACCCATACAATGCGCACCAACCCGTGATGTTTTTCTCACTCCTACTAGTGAATCTAATGTAACACACACCCATACAATGAGCACCACCCCGTGATGTTTTTCTCACTCCTACTAGTGAATGTAATGTAACACACATCCATACAATGCGCACCACCCCGTGATGTTTTTCTCACTCCTACTAGTGAATGTAATGTATCACACACCCATACAATGCGCACCACCCCGTGATGTTTTTCCCACTCCTACTAGTGAATCTAATGTAACACACACCCATACAATGTGCACCACCCCACGATGTTTTTCAGAAACCTATCCTACATTGCCACTGCATGTTCCCTGACCTTCCCATGCTGACCACCCCGCGGTGCTTTTCTCCATCCTACATTGCCACTCACTGCCTATCCTAATTCAGACCCTCCGATTCACACTACCCCGTGATGTTTTTCTCACTCCTACTAGTGAATGTAATGTGACACACACCCATAAAATGCGCACCACCCCGTGATGTTTTTCTCACTCCTACTAGTCAATGTAATGTGACACACACCCATAAAATGCGCACCACCCCGTGATGTTTCTCTCACACCTACTAGTGAATGTAATGTAACACACAAGCATACAATGCGCACCACCCCGTGATGATTTTCTCACTGCTACTAGTGAATGTAATGTAACACAAACCCATACAATGCGCACCACCCCGTGATGTTTTTCTCACTCCTACTAGTGAATGTAATGTAACACACACCCATACAATGCGCACCACCCCGTGATGTTTTTCTCACTCCTACTAGTGAACGTAATGTAACACACACCCATACAATGCGCACCACCCCGTGATGTTTTTCTAACTCCTACTAGTGAACGTAATGTAACACACACCCATACAATGTGCACCACCCCGTGATGTTTTTCTCACTCCTACTAGTGAACGTAATGTAACACACACCCATGCAATGCGCACCACCCCGTGATGTTTTTCTCACTCCTACTAGTGAACGTAATGTAACACACACCCATGCAATGCGCACCACCCCATGATGTTTTTCTCACTCCTACTAGTGAACGTAATGTAACACACACCCATACAATGCGCACCACCCCGTGATGTTTTTCTCACTCCTACTAGTGAACGTAATGTAACACACACCCATACAATGCGCACCACCCCGTGATGTTTTTCTCACTCCTACTAGTGAACGTAATGTAACACACACCCATACAATGCGTACCACCCCGTGATGTTTTTCTCACTCCTACTAGTGAACGTAATGTAACACACACCCATACAATGCGCACCACCCCGTGATGTTTCTCTCACTCCTACTAGTGAATCTAATGTAACACACACCCATACAATGCGCACCACCCCGTGATGTTTCTCTCACTCCTACTAGTGAATGAAATGCAACACACACCCATACAATGCGCACCACCCCGTGATGTTTTTCTCACTCCTACTAGTGAATGTAATGTAACACACACCCGTAAAATGCGCACCACCCCGTGATGTTTTCTCACTCCTACTAGTGAATGTAATGTAACACACACCCGTACAATGCGCACCACCCCGTGATGTTTTTCCTACTCCTACTAGTGAATCTAATGTAACACACCCAAAAAATGCGCACAACCCCGTGATGATTTTCTCACTCCTACTAGTGAATCTAATGTAACACACACCCATACAATGCGCACCACCCCGTGATGTTTTTCTCACTCCTACTAGTGAACGTAATGTAACACACACCCATACAATGCGCACCACCCCGTGATGTTTTTCTCACTCCTACTAGTGAACGTAATGTAACACACACCCATACAATGCGTACCACCCCGTGATGTTTTTCTCACTCCTACTAGTGAACGTAATGTAACACACACCCATACAATGCGCACCACCCCGTGATGTTTCTCTCACTCCTACTAGTGAATCTAATGTAACACACACCCATACAATGCGCACCACCCCGTGATGTTTCTCTCACTCCTACTAGTGAATGAAATGCAACACACACCCATACAATGCGCACCACCCCGTGATGTTTTTCTCACTCCTACTAGTGAATGTAATGTAACACACACCCGTAAAATGCGCACCACCCCGTGATGTTTTCTCACTCCTACTAGTGAATGTAATGTAACACACACCCGTACAATGCGCACCACCCCGTGATGTTTTTCCTACTCCTACTAGTGAATCTAATGTAACACACCCAAAAAATGCGCACAACCCCGTGATGATTTTCTCACTCCTACTAGTGAATCTAATGTAACACACACCCATACAATGCGCACCACCCCGTGATGTTTTTCTCACTCCTACTAGTGAATGTAATGTAACACACACCCATACAATGCGCACCACCCCGTGATGTTTTTCTCACTCCTACTACTGAATGTAATGTAACACACACCCATGCAATGCGCACCACCCCGTGATGTTTTTCTCACTCCTACTAGTGAAATTAATGTAACACACACCCATACAATGCGCACCACCCCATGATGTTTTTCTCACTCCTACTAGTGAATGTAATGTAACACACACCCATACAATGCGCATCACCCCGTGATGTTTTTCTCACTCCTACTAGTGAATGTAATGTAACACACACCCATACAATGCACACCACCCCGTGATGTTTTTCTCACTCCGACTAGTGAATGTAATGTAACACACACCCATAAAGTGCACACCACCCCGCGATGTTTTTCAGAAACCTATCCTACATTGCCACTGCATGTTCCCTGACCTCCCCATGCTGACCACCCCTCGGTTCTTTTCTCCATCCTACATTGCCACTCACTGCCTATCTTAATTCAGACCCTCCAATTCACACCACCCCGTGATGTTTTTCTCACTCCTACTAGTGAATGTAATGTAACACACACCCATACAATGCGCACCACCCCGTGATGTTTTTCTCACTCCTACTAGTGAATGTAATGTAACACACACCCATACAATGCGCACCACCCCGTGATGTTTTTCTCACTCCTACTAGTGAATGTAATGTAACACACACCCATACAATGCGCACCACCCCGTGATGTTTTTCTCTCTACTACTAGTGAATGTAATGTAACACACACCCATGCAATGCGCACCACCCCGTGATGTTTTTCTCACTCCTACTAGTGAATGTAATGTAACACACACCCATACAATGCGCACCACCCCGTGATGTTTTTCTCACTCCTACTAGTGAATGTAATGTAACACACACCCATACAGTGCGCACCACCCCGTGATGTTTTTCTCACTCCTACTAGTGAATGTAATGTAACACACACCCATACAGTGCGCACCACCCCGTGATGTTTTTCTCACTCCTACTAGTGAATGTAATGTAACACACACCCATACAATGCGCACCACCCCGTGATGTTTTTCTCACTCCTGCTAGTGAATGTAATGTAACACACACCCATACAATGCGCACCACCCCGTGAAGTTTTTCTCACTCCTACTAGTGAATCTACTGTAACACACACCCATACAATGCGCACCACCCCGTGATGTTTTTCTCACTCCTACTAGTGAATGTAAAGTAACACACAACCATACAATGCGCACCACCCCGTGATGTTTTTCTCACTCCTACTAGTGAATGTAATGTAACACACAACCATACAATGCGCACCACCCCGTGATGTTTTTCTCACTCCTACTAGTGAATGTAATGTAACACACACCCATACAATGCGCACCACCCCGTGATGTTTTTCTCACTCCTACTAGTGAATCTAATGTAACACACACCCATACAATGCGCACCACCCCGTGATGTTTTTCTCACTCCTACTAGTGAATCTAATGTAACACACACCCATACAATGAGCACCACCCCGTGATGTTTTTCTCACTCCTACTAGTGAATGTAATGTAACACACACCCATACAATGCGCACCACCCCGTGATGTTTTTCTCACTCCTACTAGTGAATGTAATGTAACACACACCCATACAATGCGCACCACCCCGTGATGTTTTTCTCACTCCTACTAGTAAATGTAATGTAACACACACCCATACAATGCGCACCACCCCGTGATGTTTTTCTCACTCCTACTAGTGAATGTAATGTAACACACACCCATGCAATGCGCACCACCCCGTGATGTTTTTCTCACTCCCACTAGTGAATGTAATGTAACACCCACCCATACAATGCGCACCACCCCGTGATGTTTTTCTCACTCCTACTAGTGAATGTAATGTAACACACACCCATACAATGCGCACCACCCCGTGATGTTTTTCTCACTCCTACTAGTGAATGTAATGTATCACACACCCATACAATGCGCACCACCCCGTGATGTTTTTCCCACTCCTACTAGTGAATCTAATGTAACACACACCGTTACAATGCGCACCACCCCGCGATGTTTTTCAGAAACCTATCCTACATTGCCACTGCATGTTCCCTGACCTCCCCATGCTGACCACCCCGTGGTGCTTTTCTCCATCCTACATTGCCACTCACTGCCTATCCTAATTCAGACCCTCCGATTCACACCACCCCGTGATGTTTTTCTCACTCCTACTAGTGAATGTAATGTGACACACACCCATAAAATGCGCACCACCCCGTGATATTTCTCTCACACCTACTAGTGAATGTAATGTAACACACACCCATACAATGCGCACCACTCCGTGATGTTTCTCTCACTCCTACTAGTGAATGTAATGTAACACACACCCATACAATGCGCACCACCCCGTGATGTTTCTCTCACTCCTACTAGTGAATGTAATGTAACACACAGCCATACAATGCGCACCACCCCGTGATGTTTTTCTCACTGCTACTAGTGAATGTAATGTAACACACACCCATACAATGCGCACCACCCCGTGATGTTTTTCTCACTCCTACTAGTGAATGTAATGTAACACACACCCATACAATGCGCACCACCCCGTGATGTTTTTCTCACTCCTACTAGTGAATGTAATGTAACACACACCCATACAATGCGCACCACCCCGTGATGTTTTTCTCACTCCTACTAGTGAATGTAATGTAACACACACCCATACAATGCGCACCACCCCGTGATGTTTTTCTCACTCCTACTAGTGAATCTAATGTAACACACACCCATACAATGCGCACCACCCCGTGATGTTTCTCTCACACCTACTAGTGAATGTAATGTAACACACACCCATACAATGCGCACCACCCCGTGATGTTTCTCTCACTCCTACTAGTGAATGTAATGTAACACACACCCATACAATGCGCACCACCCCGTGATGTTTCTCTCACTCCTACTAGTGAATGTAATGTAACACACAGCCATAAAATGCGCACCACCCCGTGATGTTTTTCTCACTGCTACTAGTGAATGTAATGTAACACACAGCCATACAATGCGCACCACCCCGTGATGTTTTTCTCACTCCTACTAGTGAATGTAATGTAACAAACACCCATACAATGCACACCACCCCGTGATGTTTTTCTCACTCCTACTAGTGAATGTAATGTAACACACACCCATACAATGCGCACCACCCCGTGATGTTTTTCTCACTCCTACTAGTGAATGTAATGTAACACACACCCATACAATGCGCACCACCCCGTGATGTTTTTCTCACTCCTACTAGTGAATGTAATGTAACACACACCCATACAATGCGCACCACCCCGTGATGTTTTTCTCACTCCTACTAGTGAATGTAAAGTAACACACAACCATACAATGCGCACCACCCCGTGATGTTTTTCTCACTCCTACTAGTGAATGCAACGTAACACACACCCATACAATGCGCACCACTCCGTGATGTTTTTCTCACTCCTACTAGTGAATGTAATGTAACACACACCCATACAATGCACACCACCCCATGATGTTTTTCTCACTCCTACTAGTGAATGTAATGTAACACACACCCATACAATGCGCACCACCCCGTGATGTTTTTCTCACTCCTACTAGTGAATGTAATGTAACACACACCCATACAATGGGCACCACCCCGTGATGTTTTTCTCACTCCTACTAGTGAATCTAATGTAACACACACCCATACAATGCGCACCACCCCATGATGTTTTTCTCATTCCTACTAGTGAATCTAATGCAACACACACCCATACAATGCGCACCACCCCGTGATGTATTTCTCACTCCTACTAGTGAATCTAATGCAACACACACCCATACAATGAGCACCACCCCGTGATGTTTTTCTCACTCCTAGTAGTGAATGTAATGTAACACACACCCATACAATGCGCACCACCCCGTGATGTTTTTCTCACTCCTACTAGTGAATGTAATGTAACACACAACCATACAATGCGCACCACCCCGTGATGTTTTTCTCACTCCTACTAGTGAATGTAATGTAACACACACCCATGCAATGCGAACCACCCCGTGATGTTTTTCTCACTCCTACTAGTGAATGTAATGTAACACCCACCCATACAATGCGCACCACCCCGTGATGTTTTTCTCACTCCTACTAGTGAATGTAATGTAACACACACCCATACAATGCGCACCACCCCGTGATGTTTTTCTCACTCCTACTAGTGAATGTAATGTAACACACACCCATACAATGCGCACCACCCCGTGATGTTTTTCTCACTCCTACTAGTGAATGTAATGTATCACACACACATACAATGCGCACCACCCCGTGATGTTTTTTCCACTCCTACTAGTGGATCTAATGTAACACACACCCATACAATGCGCACCACCCCGCGATGTTTTTCCCACTCCTACTAGTGAATCTAATGTAACACACACCCATACAATGCGCACCACCCCGCGATGTTTTTCAGAAACCTATCCTACATTGCCACTGCATGTTCCCTGACCTCCCCATGCTGACCACCCCGCGGAGCTTTTCTCCATCCTACATTGCCACTCACTGCCTATCTTAATTCAGACCCTCCGATTCACACCATCCCGTGATGTTTTTCTCACTCCTACTAGTGAATGTAATGTGACACAAACCCATAAAATGCGCACCACTCCGTGATGTTTTTCTCACTCCTACTAGTGAATGTAATGTAACACACAGCCATACAATGCGCACCACTCCGTGATGTTTTTCTCACTCCTACTAGTGAATGTAATGTAACACACACCCATACAGTGCGCACCACCCCGTGATGTTTTTCTCACTCCTACTAGTGAATGTAATGTAACACACACCCATACAATGCGCACCACCCCGTGATGTTTTTCTCACTCCTACTAGTGAATGTAATGTAACACACACCCATACAATGCGCACCACCCCGTGATGTTTTTCTCACTCCTACTAGTGAATGTAATGTAACACACACCCATACAAGGCGCACCACCCCGTGATGTTTTTCTCACTCCTACTAGTGAATGTAATGTAACACACACCCATACAATGTGCACCACCCCGTGATGTTTTTCTCACTCCTACTAGTGAATGTAATGTAACACACACCCATACAATGCGCACCACCCCGTGATGTTTTTCTCACTCCTACTAGTGAATGTAATGTAACACACACCCATACAATGCGCACCACACCGTGATGTTTTTCTCACTCCTACTAGTGAATGTAATGTAACACACACCCATACAATGCACACCACCCCGTGATGTTTTTCTCACTCCTACTAGTGAATGTAATGTAACACACACCCATACAATGCACACCACCCCGTGATGTTTTTCTCACTCCTACTAGTGAATGTAATGTAACACACACCCATAAAGTGCACACCACCCCGCGATGTTTTTCAGAAACCTATTCTACATTGCCACTGCATGTTCCCTGACCTCCCCATGCTGACCACCCCTCGGTGCTTTTCTCCATCCTACATTGCCACTCACTGCCTATCTTAATTCAGACCCTCCAATTCACACCACCCCGTGATGTTTTTCTCACTCCTACTAGTGAATGTAATGTAACACACACCCATACAATGCGCACTACCCCGTGATGTTTTTCTCACTCCTACTAGTGAATGTAATGTAACACACACCCATACAATGCGCACCACCCCGTGATGTTATTCTCACTCCTACTAGTGAATGTAATGTAACACACACCCATACAATGCGCACCACCCCGTGATGTTTTCTCTGTACTACTAGTGAATGTAATGTAACACACACCCATACAATGCGCACCACCCCGTGATGTTTTTCTCACTCCTACTAGTGAATGTAATGTAACACACACCCATACAATGCGAACCACCCCGTGATGTTTTTCTCACTCCTACTAGTGAATGTAATGTAACACACACCCATACAGTGCGCACCACCCCGTAATGTTTTTCTCACTCCTACTAGTGAATGTAATGTAACACACACCCATACAATGCGCACCACCCCGTGATGTTTTTCTCACTCCTACTGGTGAATGTAATGTAACACACACCCATACAATGCGCACCACCCCGTGATGTTTTTCTCACTCCTACTGGTGAATGTAATGTAACACACACCCATACAATGCGCACCACCCCGTGATGTTTTTCTCACTCCTACTAGTGAATCTAATGCAACACACACCCATACAATGAGCACCACCCCGTGATGTTTTTCTCACTCCTAGTAGTGAATGTAATGTAACACACACCCATACAATGCGCACCACCCCGTGATGTTTTTCTCACTCCTACTAGTGAATGTAATGTAACACACACCCATACAATGCGCACCACACCGTGATGTTTTTCTCACTCCTACTAGTGAATGTAATGTAACACACACCCATGCAATGCGCACCACCCCGTGATGTTTTTCTCACTCCTACTAGTGAATGTAATGTAACACCCACCCATTCAATGCGCACCAGCCCGTGATGTTTTTCTCACTCCTACTAGTGAATGTAATGTAACACACACCCATACAATGCGCACCACCCCGTGATGTTTTTCTCACTCCTACTAGTGAATGTAATGTAACACACACCCATACAATGCGCACCACCCCGTGATGTTTTTCTCACTCCTACTAGTGAATGTAATGTAACACACACCCATAAAGTGCACACCACCCCGCGATGTTTTTCAGAAACCTATCCAACATTGCCACTGCATGTTCCCTGACCTCCCCATGCTGACCACCCCTCGGTGCTTTTCTCCATCCTACATTGCCACTCACTGCCTATCTCAATTCAGACCCTCCAATTCACACCACCCCGTGATGTTTTTCTCACTCCTACTAGTGAATGTAATGTAACACACACCCATACAATGCGCACCACCCCGTGATGTTTTTCTCACTCCTACTAGTGAATGTAATGTAACACACACCCATACAATGCGCACCACCCCGTGATGTTTTTCTCACTCCTACTAGTGAATGTAATGTAACACACACCCATACAATGCGCACCACCCCGTGATGTTTTTCTCTCTACTAATAGTGAATGTAATGTAACACACACCCATACAATGCGCACCACCCCGTGATGTTTTTCTCACTCCTACTAGTGAATGTAATGTAACACACACCCATACAATGCGCACCACCCCGTGATGTTTTTCTCACTCCTACTAGTGAATGTAATGTAACACACACCCATACAGTGCGCACCACCCCGTGATGTTTTTCTCACTCCTACTAGTGAATGTAATGTAACACACACCCATACAGTGCGCACCACCCCGTGATGTTTTTCTCACTCCTACTAGTGAATGTAATGTAACACACACCCATACAGTGCGCACCACCCCGTGATGTTTTTCTCACTCCTACTAGTGAATGTAATGTAACACACACCCATACAATGCGCACCACCCCGTGAAGTTTTTCTCACACCTACTAGTGAATCTAATGTAACACACAAACATACAATGCGCACCACCCCGTGATGTTTTTCTCACTCCTACTAGTGAATGTAATGTAACACACACCCATACAATGCGCACCACCCCGTGATGTTTTTCTCACTCCTACTAGTGAATGTAATGTAACACACACCCATACAATGCACACCACCCCGTGATGTTTTTCTCACTCCTACTAGTGAATGTAATGTAACACACACCCATAAAGTGCACACCACCCCGCGATGTTTTTCAGAAACCTATCCTACATTGCCACTGCATGTTCCCTGACCTCCCCATGCTGACCACCCCTCGGTGCTTTTCTCCATCCTACATTGCCACTCACTGCCTATCTTAATTCAGACCCTCCAATTCACACCACCCCGTGATGTTTTTCTCACTCCTACTAGTGAATGTAATGTAACACACACCCATACAATGCGCACCACCCCGTGATGTTTTTCTCACTCCTACTAGTGAATGTAATGTAACACACACCCATACAATGCGCACCACCCCGTGATGTTTTTCTCTCTACTACTAGTGAATGTAATGTAACACACACCCATACAATGCGCACCACCCCGTGATGTTTTTCTCACTCCTACTAGTGAATGTAATGTAACACACACCCATACAATGCGCACCACCCCGTGATGTTTTTCTCACTCCTACTAGTGAATGTAATGTAACACACACCCATACAGTGCGCACCACCCCGTTATGTTTTTCTCACTCCTACTAGTGAATGTAATGTAACACACACCCATACAGTGCGCACCACCCCGTGATGTTTTTCTCACTCCTACTAGTGAATGTAATGTAACACACACCCATACAATGCGCACCACCCCGTGATGTTTTTCTCACTCCTACTGGTGAATGTAATGTAACACACACCCATACAATGCGCACCACCCCGTGATGTTTTTCTCACTCCTACTAGTGAATGTAATGTAACACACACCCATACAATGCGCACCACCCCGTGATGTTTTTCTCACTCCTACTAGTGAATCTAATGCAACACACACCCATACAATGAGCACCACCCCCGTGATGTTTTTCCTCACTCCTAGTAGTGAATGTATTTAACACACACCCATACAATGCGCACCACCCCGTGATGTTTTTCTCACTCCTACTAGTGAATGTAATGTAACACACACCCATGCAATGCGCACCACCCCGTGATGTTTTTCTCACTCCTACTAGTGAATGTAATGTAACACACCCCCATGCAATGCGCACCACCCCGTGATGTTTTTCTCACTCCTACTAGTGAATGTAATGTAACACCCACCAATACAAAGCGCACCACCCGTGATGTTTTTCTCACTCCTACTAGTGAATGTAATGTAACACACACCCATACAATGCGCACACCCCGTGATGTTTTTCTCACTCCTACTAGTGAATGTAATGTAACACACACCCATACAATGCGCACCACCCCGTGATGTTTTTCTCACTCCTACTAGTGAATGTAATGTATCACACACACATACAATGCGCACCACCCCGTGATGTTTTTTCCACTCCTACTAGTGAATCTAATGTACACACACCCATACAATGCGCACCACCCCGCGATGTTTTTCCCACTCCTACTAGTGAATCTAATGTAACACAAACCCATACAATGCGCACAACCCCGCGATGTTTTTCAGAAACCTATCCTACATTGCCACTGCATGTTCCCTGACCTCCCCATGCTGACCACCCCGCGGAGCTTTTCTCCATCCTACATTGCCACTCACTGCCTATCCTAATTCAGACCCTCCGATTCACACCATCCCGTGATGTTTTTCTCACTCCTACTAGTGAATGTATGTGACACACACCCATAAAATGCGCACCACTCCGTGATGTTTCTCTCACACCTACTAGTGAATGTAATGTAACAAACACCCATACAATGCGCACCACCCCGTGATGTTTTTCTCACTCCTACTAGTGAATGTAATGTAACACAACACCCATACAATGCGCACCACCCCGTGATGTTTTTCTCACTCCTACTAGTGAATGTAATGTAACACACACCCATTACAATGCGCACCACCCCGTGATGTTTTTCTCACTCCTACTAGTGAATGTAATGTAACACACACCCATACAATGCGCACCACCCCGTGATGTTTTTCTCTCTACTACTAGTGAATGTAATGTAACACACACCCATACAATGCGCACCACCCCGTGATGTTTTTCTCACTCCTACTAGTGAATGTAATGTAACACACACCCATACAATGCGCACCACCCCGTGATGTTTTTCTCACTCCTACAGTGAATGTAATGTAACAACACCCATACAGTGCGCACCACCCCGTTATGTTTTTCTCACTCCTACTAGTGAATGTAATGTAACACACACCCATACAGTGCGCACCACCCCGTGATGTTTTTCTCACTCCTACTAGTGAATGTAATGTAACACACACCCATACAATGCGCACCACCCCGTGATGTTTTTCTCACTCCTACTGGTGAATGTAATGTAACACACACCCATACAATGCGCACACCCCGTGATGTTTTTCTCACTCCTACTAGTGAATGTAATGTAACACACACCCATACAATGCGCACCACCCCGTGATGTTTTCTCACTCCTACTAGTGAATCTAATGCAACACACACCCATAAATGAGCACCACCCCGTGATGTTTTTCTCACTCCTAGTAGTGAATGTAATGTAACACACACCCATACAATGCGCACCACCCCGTGATGTTTTTCTCACTCCTACTAGTGAATGTAATGTAACACACACCCATACAATGCGCACCACCCCGTGATGTTTTTCTCACTCCTACTAGTGAATGTAATGTAACACACCCCCATGCAATGCGCACCACCCCGTGATGTTTTTCTCACTCCTACTAGTGAATGTAATGTAACACCCACCAATACAAAGCGCACCACCCGTGATGTTTTTCTCACTCCTACTAGTGAATGTAATGTAACACACACCCATACAATGCGCACCACCCCGTGATGTTTTTCTCACTCCTACTAGTGAATGTAATGTAACACACACCCATACAATGCGCACCACCCCGTGATGTTTTTCTCACTCCTACTAGTGAATGTAATGTATCACACACACATACAATGCGCACCACCCCATGATGTTTTTTCCACTCCTACTAGTGAATCTAATGTAACACACACCCATACAATGCGCACCACCCCGCGATGTTTTTCCCACTCCTACTAGTGAATCTAATGTAACACAAACCCATACAATGCGCACAACCCCGCGATGTTTTTCAGAAACCTATCCTACATTGCCACTGCATGTTCCCTGACCTCCCCATGCTGACCACCCCGCGGAGCTTTTCTCCATCCTACATTGCCACTCACTGCCTATCCTAATTCAGACCCTCCGATTCACACCATCCCGTGATGTTTTTCTCACTCCTACTAGTGAATGTAATGTGACACACACCCATAAAATGCGCACCACTCCGTGATGTTTCTCTCACACCTACTAGTGAATGTAATGTAACAAACACCCATACAATGCGCACCACCCCGTGATGTTTTTCTCACTCCTACTAGTGAATGTAATGTAACACACACCCATACAATGCGCACCACCCCGTGATGTTTTTCTCACTCCTACTAGTGAATGTAATGTAACACACAGCCATACAATGCGCACCACCCCGTGATATTTTTCTCACTGCTACTAGTGAATGTAATGTAACACACACCCATACAATGCGCACCACCCCGTGATGTTTTTCTCACTGCTACTAGTGAATGTAATGTAACACACACCCATACAATGCGCACCACCCCGTGATGTTTTTCTCACTCCTACTAGTGAATGTAATGTAACACACGCCCATACAATGCGCACCACCCCGTGATATTTTTCTCACTGCTACTAGTGAATGTAATGTAACACACACCCATACAATGCGCACCACCCCGTGATGTTTTTCTCACTGCTACTAGTGAATGTAATGTAACACACACCCATACAATGCGCACCACCCCGTGATGTTTTTCTCACTCCTACTAGTGAATGTAATGTAACACACACCCATACAATGCGCACCACCCCGTGATGTTTTTCTCACTCCTACTAGTGAATGTAATGTAACACACACCCATACAATGCGCACCACCCCGTGATGTTTTTCTCACTCCTACTAGTGAATGTAATGTAACACACACCCATACAATGCGCACCACCCCGTGATGTTTTTCTCACTCCTACTAGTGAATGTAATGTAACACACACCCATACAATGCGCACCACCCCGTGATGTTTTTCTCACTCCTACTAGTGAATCTAATGTAACACACACCCATACAATGCGCACCACCCCGTGATGTTTTTCTCACTCCTACTAGTGAATGTAATGTAACACACACCCATACAATGCGCACCACCCCGTGATGTTTTTCTCACTCCTACTAGTGAATGTAATGTAACACACACCCATGCAATGCGCACCACCCCGTGATGTTTTTCTCACTCCTACTAGTGAATGTAATGTAACACACACCCATACAATGCGCACCACCCCATGATGTTTTTCTCACTCCTACTAGTGAATGTAATGTAACACACACCCATACAATGCGCACCACCCCGTGATGTTTTTCTCACTCCTACTAGTGAATGTAATGTAACACACACCCATACAGTGCACACCACCCCGTGATGTTTTTCTCACTCCTACTAGTGAATGTAATGTAACACACACCCATAAAGTGCACACCACCCCGCGATGTTTTTCAGAAACCTATCCTACATTGCCACTGCATGTTCCCTGACCTCCCCATGCTGACCACCCCTCTGTGCTTTTCTCCATCCTACATTGCCACTCACTGCCTATCTTAATTCAGACCCTCCAATTCACACCACCCCGTGATGTTTTTCTCACTCCTACTAGTGAATGTAATGTAACACACACCCATAAAATGCGCACCACCCCGTGATGTTTTTCTCATTCCTACTAGTGAATGTAATGTAACACACACCCATACAATGCGCACCATCCCGTGGTGTTTTTCTCACTCCTACTAGTGAATGTAATGTAACACACATCCATACAATGCGCACCACCCCGTGATGTTTTTCTCACTCCTACTAGTGAATGTAATGTAACACACACCCATACAATGCGCACCACCCCGTGATGTTTTTCTCACTCCTACTAGTGAATGTAATGTAACACACACCCATACAATGCGCACCACCCCGTGATGTTTTTCTCACTCCTACTAGTGAATGTAATGTATCACACACCCATACAATGCGCACCACCCCGTGATGTTTTTCCCACTCCTACTAGTGAATCTAATGTAACACACACCCATACAATGCGCACCACCCCGTGATGTTTTTCTCACTCCTACTAGTGAATGTAATGTAACACACACCCATACAATGCGCACCACCCCGTGATGTTTTTCTCACTCCTACTAGTGAATGTAATGTAACACACACCCATACAATGCGCACCACCCCGTGATGTTTTTCTCACTCCTACTAGTGAATCTAATGTAACACACACCCATACAATGCGCACCACCCCGTGATGTTTTTCTCACTCCTACTAGTGAATGTAATGTAACACACACCCATACAATGCGCACCACCCCGTGATGTTTTTCTCACTCCTACTAGTGAATGTAATGTAACACACACCCATGCAATGCGCACCACCCCGTGATGTTTTTCTCACTCCTACTAGTGAATGTAATGTAACACACACCCATACAATGCGCACCACCCCATGATGTTTTTCTCACTCCTACTAGTGAATGTAATGTAACACACACCCATACAATGCGCACCACCCCGTGATGTTTTTCTCACTCCTACTAGTGAATGTAATGTAACACACACCCATACAGTGCACACCACCCCGTGATGTTTTTCTCACTCCTACTAGTGAATGTAATGTAACACACACCCATAAAGTGCACACCACCCCGCGATGTTTTTCAGAAACCTATCCTACATTGCCACTGCATGTTCCCTGACCTCCCCATGCTGACCACCCCTCTGTGCTTTTCTCCATCCTACATTGCCACTCACTGCCTATCTTAATTCAGACCCTCCAATTCACACCACCCCGTGATGTTTTTCTCACTCCTACTAGTGAATGTAATGTAACACACACCCATAAAATGCGCACCACCCCGTGATGTTTTTCTCATTCCTACTAGTGAATGTAATGTAACACACACCCATACAATGCGCACCATCCCGTGGTGTTTTTCTCACTCCTACTAGTGAATGTAATGTAACACACATCCATACAATGCGCACCACCCCGTGATGTTTTTCTCACTCCTACTAGTGAATGTAATGTAACACACACCCATACAATGCGCACCACCCCGTGATGTTTTTCTCACTCCTACTAGTGAATGTAATGTAACACACACCCATACAATGCGCACCACCCCGTGATGTTTTTCTCACTCCTACTAGTGAATGTAATGTATCACACACCCATACAATGCGCACCACCCCGTGATGTTTTTCCCACTCCTACTAGTGAATCTAATGTAACACACACCGTTACAATGCGCACCACCCCGCGATGTTTTTCAGAAACCTATCCTACATTGCCACTGCATGTTCCCTGACCTCCCCATGCTGACCACCCCGTGGTGCTTTTCTCCATCCTACATTGCCACTCACTGCCTATCCTAATTCAGACCCTCCGATTCACACCACCCCGTGATGTTTTTCTCACTCCTACTAGTGAATGTAATGTGACACACACCCATAAAATGCGCACCACCCCGTGATGTTTCTCTCACACCTACTAGTGAATGTAATGTAACACACACCCATACAATGCGCACCACCCCGTGATGTTTCTCTCACTCCTACTAGTGAATGTAATGTAACACACACCCATAAAATGCGCACCACCCCGTGATGTTTCTCTCACTCCTACTAGTGAATGTAATGTAACACACAGCCATACAATGCGCACCACCCCGTGATATTTTTCTCACTGCTACTAGTGAATGTAATGTAACACACACCCATACAATGCGCACCACCCCGTGATGTTTTTCTCACTCCTACTAGTGAATGTAATGTAAAACACACCCATACAATGCGCACCACCCCGTGATGTTTTTCTCACTCCTACTAGTGAATGTAATGTAACACACACCCATACAATGCGCACCACCCCGTGATGTTTTTCTCACTCCTATTAGTGAATGTAATGTAACACACACCCATACAATGCGCACCACCCCGTGATGTTTTTCTCACTCCTACTAGTGAATCTAATGTAACACACACCCATACAATGCGCACCACCCCGTGATGTTTCTCTCACACCTACTAGTGAATGTAATGTAACACACACCCATACAATGCGCACCACCCCGGGATGTTTCTCTCACTCCTACTAGTGAATGTAATGTAACACACAGCCGTACAATGCGCACCACCCCGTGATATTTTTCTCACTGCTACTAGTGAATGTAATGTAACACACACCCATACAATGCGCACCACCCCGTGATGTTTTTCTCACTCCTACTAGTGAATGTAATGTAACACACACCCATACAATGCGCACCACCCCGTGATGTTTTTCTCACTCCTACTAGTGAATGTAATGTAACACACACCCATCCAATGCGCACCACCCCGTGATGTTTTTCTCACTCCTACTAGTGAATCTAATGTAACACACACCCATACAATGCGCACCACCCCGTGATGTTTTTCTCACTCCTACTAGTGAATGTAATGTAACACACACCCATACAATGCGCACCACCCCGTGATGTTTTTCTCACTCCTACTAGTGAATGTAATGTAACACACACCCATACAATGCGCACCACTCCGTGATGTTTTTCTCACTCCTACTAGTGAATGTAATGTAACACACACCCATACAGTGCACACCACCCCGCGATGTTTTTCAGAAACCTATCCTACATTGCCACTGCATGTTCCCTGACCTCCCCATGCTGACCACCCCGCGGTGCTTTTCTCCATTTTACATTGCCACTCACTGCCTATCTTAATTCAGACCCTCCAATTCACACCACCCCGTGATGTTTTTCTCACTCCTACTAGTGAATGTAATGTAACACACACCCGTACAATGCGCACCACCCCGTGATGATTTTCCTACTCCTACTAGTGAATCTAATGTAACACACCCAAACAATGCGCACAACCCCGTGATGATTTTCTCACTCCTACTAGTGAGTCTAATGTAACACACACCCATACAATGCGCACCACCCCGTGATGTTTTTCTCACTCCTAGTAGTGAGTCTAATGTAACACACACCCATACAATGCGCACCACCCCGTGATGTTTTTCTCTCTACTACTAGTGAATGTAATGTAACACACACCCATACAATGCGCACCACCCCGTGATGTTTTTCTCACTCCTACTAGTGAATGTAATGTAACACACACCCATACAATGCGCACCACCCCGTGATGTTTTTCTCACTCCTACTAGTGAATGTAATGTAACACACACCCATACAGTGCGCACCACCCCGTGATGTTTTTCTCACTCCTACTAGTGAATGTAATGTAACACACACCCATACAATGCGCACCACCCCGTGATGTTTTTCTCACTCCTCTTGGGAGTCTAATGTAACACACACCCATACAATGCGCACCACCCCGTGATGTTTTTCTCACTCCTACTAGTGAGTCTAATGTAACACACACCCATAAAATGAGCACCACCCCGTGATGTTTTTCTCACTCCTACTAGTGAGTCTAATGTAACACACACTCATACAATGCGCACCACCCCGTGATGTTTTTCTCACTCCTACTAGTGAATCTAATGTAACACACACCCATACAATGCGCACCACCCGGTGATGTTTTTCTCACTCCTACTAGTGAATGTAATGTAACACACACCCATACAATGCGCACCACCGCGTGATGTTTTTCTCACTCCTACTAGTGAATGTAATGTAACACACACCCATACAATGCGCACCACCCCGTGATGTTTTTCTCACTCCTACTAGTGAATCTAATGTAACACACACCCATAAAATGCGCACCACCCCGTGATGTTTTTCTCACTGCTACTAGTGAATGTAATGTAACACACAGCCATACAATGCGCACCACCCCGTGATGTTTTTCTCACTCCTACTAGTGAACGTAATGTAACACACACCCATACATGCGCACCACCCCGTGATGTTTTTCTCACTCCTACTAGTGAATGTAATGTAACACACACCCATACAATGCGCACCACCCCGTGATGTTTTTCTCACTCCTACTAGTGAATGTAATGTAACACACACCCATACAATGAGCACCACCCCGTGATGTTTTTCTCACTCCTACTAGTGAATGTTATGTAACACACACCCATACAATGCGCACCACCCCGTGATGTTTTTCTCACTCCTACTAGTGAATCTAATGTAACACACACCCATACAATGAGCACCACCCCGTGATGTTTTTCTCACTCCTACTAGTGAATGTAATGTAACACACATCCATACAATGCGCACCACCCCGTGATGTTTTTCTCACTCCTACTAGTGAATGTAATGTATCACACACCCATACAATGCGCACCAGCCCGTGATGTTTTTCCCACTCCTACTAGTGAATCTAATGTAACACACACCCATACAATGCGCACCACCCCACGATGTTTTTCAGAAACCTATCCTACATTGCCACTGCATGTTCCCTGACCTTCCCATGCTGACCACCCCGCGGTGCTTTTCTCCATCCTACATTGCCACTCACTGCCTATCCTAATTCAGACCCTCCGATTCACACCACCCCGTGATGTTTTTCTCACTCCTACTAGTGAATGTAATGTGACACACACCCATAAAATGCGCACCACCCCGTGATGTTTTTCTCACTCCTACTAGTCAATGTAATGTGACACACACCCATAAAATGCGCACCACCCCGTGATGTTTCTCTCACACCTACTAGTGAATGTAATGTAACACACAAGCATACAATGCGCACCACCCCGTGATGATTTTCTCACTGCTACTAGTGAATGTAATGTAACACAAACCCATAGAATGCGCACCACCCCGTGATGTTTTTCTCACTCCTACTAGTGAATGTAATGTAACACACACCCATACAATGCGCACCACCCCGTGATGTTTTTCTCACTCCTACTAGTGAACGTAATGTAACACACACCCATACAATGCGCACCACCCCGTGATGTTTTTCTAACTCCTACTATTGAACGTAATGTAACACACACCCATACAATGCGCACCACCCCGTGATGTTTTTCTCACTCCTACTAGTGAACGTAATGTAACACACACCCATGCAATGCGCACCACCCCGTGATGTTTTTCTCACTCCTACTAGTGAACGTAATGTAACACACACCCATGCAATGCGCACCACCCCATGATGTTTTTCTCACTCCTACTAGTGAACGTAATGTAACACACACCCATACAATGCGCACCACCCCGTGATGTTTTTCTCACTCCTACTAGTGAACGTAATGTAACACACACCCATACAATGCGCACCACCCCGTGATGTTTTTCTCACTCCTACTAGTGAACGTAATGTAACACACACCCATACAATGCGTACCACCCCGTGATGTTTTTCTCACTCCTACTAGTGAACGTAATGTAACACACACCCATACAATGCGCACCACCCCGTGATGTTTCTCTCACTCCTACTAGTGAATCTAATGTAACACACACCCATACAATGCGCACCACCCCGTGATGTTTCTCTCACTCCTACTAGTGAATGAAATGCAACACACACCCATACAATGCGCACCACCCCGTGATGTTTTTCTCACTCCTACTAGTGAATGTAATGTAACACACACCCGTAAAATGCGCACCACCCCGTGATGTTTTCTCACTCCTACTAGTGAATGTAATGTAACACACACCCGTACAATGCGCACCACCCCGTGATGTTTTTCCTACTCCTACTAGTGAATCTAATGTAACACACCCAAACAATGCGCACAACCCCGTGATGATTTTCTCACTCCTACTAGTGAATGTAATATAACACACACCCATACAATGCGCACCACCCGGTGATGTTTTTCTCACTCCTACTAGTGAATGTAATGTAACACACACCCATTCAATGCGCACCACCCCGTGATGTTTTTCTCACTCCTATTTGTGAATGTAATTTAACACACACCCATACAATGCGCACCACCCCGTGATGTTTTTCTCACTCCTACTAGTGAATGTAATGTAACACACACCCATACAATGCGCACCACCCCGTGATGTTTTTCTCACTCCTACTAGTGAGTCTAATGTAACACACACCCATACAATGCGCACCACCCCGTGATGTTTTTCTCACTCCTACTAGTGAGTCTAATGTAACACACACCCATACAATGAGCACCACCCCGTGATGTTTTTCTCACTCCTACTAGTGAGTCTAATGTAACACACACCCATACAATGCGCACCACCCCGTGATGTTTTTCTCACTCCTAGTAGTGAGTCTAATGTAACACACACCCATACAATGCGCACCACCCCGTGATGTTTTTCTGACTCCTACTATTGAATGTAATGTAACACACACACATACAATGCGCACCCCCCGTGATGTTTTTCTCACTCCTACTAGTGAATGTAATGTAACACACACCCGTACAATGCGCACCACCCCGTGATGATTTTCCTACTCCTACTAGTGAATCTAATGTAACACACCCAAACAATGCGCACAACCCCGTGATGATTTTCTCATTCCTACTAGTGAGTCTAATGTAACACACACCCATACAATGCGCACCACCCCGTGATGTTTTTCTCACTCCTAGTAGTGAGTCTAATGTAACACACACCCATACAATGCGCACCACCCCGTGATGTTTTTCTCTCTACTACTAGTGAATGTAATGTAACACACACCCATACAATGCGCACCACCCCGTGATGTTTTTCTCACTCCTACTAGTGAATGTAATGTAACACACACCCATACAATGCGCACCACCCCGTGATGTTTTTCTCACTCCTACTAGTGAATGTAATGTAACACACACCCATACAGTGCGCACCACCCCGTGATGTTTTTCTCACTCCTACTAGTGAATGTAATGTAACACACACCCATACAATGCGCACCACCCCGTGATGTTTTTCTCACTCCTCTTGGGAGTCTAATGTAACACACACCCATACAATGCGCACCACCCCGTGATGTTTTTCTCACTCCTACTAGTGAGTCTAATGTAACACACACCCATAAAATGAGCACCACCCCGTGATGTTTTTCTCACTCCTACTAGTGAGTCTAATGTAACACACACTCATACAATGCGCACCACCCCGTGATGTTTTTCTCACTCCTACTAGTGAATCTAATGTAACACACTCCCATACAATGCGCACCACCCAGTGATGTTTTTCTCACTCCTACTAGTGAATGTAATGTAACACACACCCATACAATGCGCACCACCGCGTGATGTTTTTCTCACTCCTACTAGTGAATGTAATGTAACACACACCCATACAATGCGCACCACCCCGTGATGTTTTTCTCACTCCTACTAGTGAATCTAATGTAACACACACCCATAAAATGCGCACCACCCCGTGATGTTTTTCTCACTGCTACTAGTGAATGTAATGTAACACACAGCCATACAATGCGCACCACCCCATGATGTTTTTCTCACTCCTACTAGTGAATGTAATGTAACACACACCCATACAATGCCCACCACCCCGTGCTGTTTCTCTCACGCTTACTAGTGAATGTAATGTAACACACACCCATACAATGTGCACCACCCCGTGATGTTTTTCTCACTCCTACTAGTGAATGTAATGTAACACACAGCCATAAAATGCGCACCACCCCGTGATGTTTTTCTCACTGCTACTAGTGAATGTAATGTAACACACACCCATACAATGCGCACCACCCCGTGATGTTTTTCTCACTCCTACTAGTGAATGTAATGTAACACACACCCATACAATGCGCACCACCCCGTGATGTTTTTCTCACTCCTACTAGTGAATGTAATGTAACACACACCCATACAATGAGCACCACCCCGTGATGTTTTTCTCACTCCTACTAGTGAATGTAATGTAACACACACCCATACAATGCGCACCACCCCGTGATGTTTTTCTCACTCCTACTAGTGAATGTAATGTAACACACACCCATACAATGCGCACCACCCCGTGATGTTTTTCTCACTCCTACTAGTGAATGTAATGTAACACACACCCATACAATGAGCACCACCCCGTGATGTTTTTCTCACTCCTACTAGTGAATGTTATGTAACACACACCCATACAATGCGCACCACCCCGTGATGTTTTTCTCACTCCTACTAGTGAATCTAATGTAACACACACCCATACAATGAGCACCACCCCGTGATGTTTTTCTCACTCCTACTAGTGAATGTAATGTAACACACATCCATACAATGCGCACCACCCCGTGATGTTTTTCTCACTCCTACTAGTGAATGTAATGTATCACACACCCATACAATGCGCACCACCCCGTGATGTTTTTCCCACTCCTACTAGTGAATCTAATGTAACACACACCCATACAATGCGCACCACCCCACGATGTTTTTCAGAAACCTATCCTACATTGCCACTGCATGTTCCCTGACCTTCCCATGCTGACCACCCCGCGGTGCTTTTCTCCATCCTACATTGCCACTCACTGCCTATCCTAATTCAGACCCTCCGATTCACACTACCCCGTGATGTTTTTCTCACTCCTACTAGTGAATGTAATGTGACACACACCCATAAAATGCGCACCACCCCGTGATGTTTTTCTCACTCCTACTAGTCAAAGTAATGTGACACACACCCATAAAATGCGCACCACCCCGTGATGTTTCTCTCACACCTACTAGTGAATGTAATGTAACACACAAGCATACAATGCGCACCACCCCGTGATGATTTTCTCACTGCTACTAGTGAATGTAATGTAACACAAACCCATACAATGCGCACCACCCCGTGATGTTTTTCTCACTCCTACTAGTGAATGTAATGTAACACACACCCATACAATGCGCACCACCCCGTGATGTTTTTCTCACTCCTACTAGTGAACGTAATGTAACACACACCCATACAATGCGCACCACCCCGTGATGTTTTTCTAACTCCTACTAGTGAACGTAATGTAACACACACCCATACAATGCGCACCACCCCGTGATGTTTTTCTCACTCCTACTAGTGAACGTAATGTAACACACACCCATGCAATGCGCACCACCCCGTGATGTTTTTCTCACTCCTACTAGTGAACGTAATGTAACACACACCCATGCAATGCGCACCACCCCATGATGTTTTTCTCACTCCTACTAGTGAACGTAATGTAACACACACCCATACAATGCGCACCACCCCGTGATGTTTTTCTCACTCCTACTAGTGAACGTAATGTAACACACACCCATACAATGCGCACCACCCCGTGATGTTTTTCTCACTCCTACTAGTGAACGTAATGTAACACACACCCATACAATGCGTACCACCCCGTGATGTTTTTCTCACTCCTACTAGTGAACGTAATGTAACACACACCCATACAATGCGCACCACCCCGTGATGTTTCTCTCACTCCTACTAGTGAATCTAATGTAACACACACCCATACAATGCGCACCACCCCGTGATGTTTCTCTCACTCCTACTAGTGAATGAAATGCAACACACACCCATACAATGCGCACCACCCCGTGATGTTTTTCTCACTCCTACTAGTGAATGTAATGTAACACACACCCGTAAAATGCGCACCACCCCGTGATGTTTTCTCACTCCTACTAGTGAATGTAATGTAACACACACCCGTACAATGCGCACCACCCCGTGATGTTTTTCCTACTCCTACTAGTGAATCTAATGTAACACACCCAAACAATGCGCACAACCCCGTGATGATTTTCTCACTCCTACTAGTGAATGTAATATAACACACACCCATACAATGCGCACCACCCGGTGATGTTTTTCTCACTCCTACTAGTGAATGTAATGTAACACACACCCATTCAATGCGCACCACCCCGTGATGTTTTTCTCACTCCTATTTGTGAATGTAATTTAACACACACCCATACAATGCGCACCACCCCGTGATGTTTTTCTCACTCCTACTAGTGAATGTAATGTAACACACACCCATACAATGCGCACCACCCCGTGATGTTTTTCTCACTCCTACTAGTGAGTCTAATGTAACACACACCCATACAATGCGCACCACCCCGTGATGTTTTTCTCACTCCTACTAGTGAGTCTAATGTAACACACACCCATACAATGAGCACCACCCCGTGATGTTTTTCTCACTCCTACTAGTGAGTCTAATGTAACACACACCCATACAATGCGCACCACCCCGTGATGTTTTTCTCACTCCTAGTAGTGAGTCTAATGTAACACACACCCATACAATGCGCACCACCCCGTGATGTTTTTCTGACTCCTACTAGTGAATGTAATGTAACACACACCCATACAATGCGCACCCCCCCGTGATGTGTTTCTCACTCCTACTAGTGAATGTAATGTAACACACACCCGTACAATGCGCACCACCCCGTGATGATTTTCCTACTCCTACTAGTGAATCTAATGTAACACACCCAAACAATGCGCACAACCCCGTGATGATTTTCTCACTCCTACTAGTGAGTCTAATGTAACACACACCCATACAATGCGCACCACCCCGTGATGTTTTTCTCACTCCTAGTAGTGAGTCTAATGTAACACACACCCATACAATGCGCACCACCCCGTGATGTTTTTCTCTCTACTACTAGTGAATGTAATGTAACACACACCCATACAATGCGCACCACCCCGTGATGTTTTTCTCACTCCTACTAGTGAATGTAATGTAACACACACCCATACAATGCGCACCACCCCGTGATGTTTTTCTCACTCCTACTAGTGAATGTAATGTAACACACACCCATACAGTGCGCACCACCCCGTGATGTTTTTCTCACTCCTACTAGTGAATGTAATGTAACACACACCCATACAGTGCGCACCACCCCGTGATGTTTTTCTCACTCCTACTAGTGAATGTAATGTAACACACACCCATACAATGCGCACCACCCCGTGATGTTTTTCTCACTCCTACTGGTGAATGTAATGTAACACACACCCATACAATGCGCACCACCCCGTGATGTTTTTCTCACTCCTACTAGTGAATGTAATGTAACACACACCCATACAATGCGCACCACCCCGTGATGTTTTTCTCACTCCTACTAGTGAATCTAATGCAACACACACCCATACAATGAGCACCACCCCGTGATGTTTTTCTCACTCCTAGTAGTGAATGTAATGTAACACACACCCATAAAATGCGCACCACCCCGTGATGTTTTTCTCACTCCTACTAGTGAATGTAATGTAACACACACCCATACAATGCGCACCACCCCGTGATGTTTTTCTCACTCCTACTAGTGAATGTAATGTAA
This sequence comes from Cavia porcellus, assembly GCF_034190915.1. Taxonomy (NCBI): domain Eukaryota; kingdom Metazoa; phylum Chordata; class Mammalia; order Rodentia; family Caviidae; genus Cavia; species Cavia porcellus. Next base: position 1,129,933 of record NW_026947562.1, on the reverse strand, counting down.
CACACACCCATGCAATGCGAACCACCCCGTGATGTTTTTCTCACTCCTACTAGTGAATGTAATGTAACACCCACCCATACAATGCGCACCACCCCGTGATGTTTTTCTCACTCCTACTAGTGAATGTAATGTAACACACACCCATACAATGGGCACCACCCCGTGATGTTTTTCTCACTCCTACTAGTGAATGTAATGTAACACACACCCATACAATGCGCACCACCCCGTGATGTTTTTCTCACTCCTACTAGTGAATGTAATGTATCACACACACATACAATGCGCACCACCCCGTGATGTTTTTTCCACTCCTACTAGTGAATGTAATGTAACACACACCCATACAATGCGCACCACCCCGCGATGTTTTTCCCACTCCTACTAGTGAATGTAATGTAACACACACCCATACAATGCGCACCACCCCGTGATGTTTTTCTCACTCCTACTAGTGAATGTAATGTAACACACACCCATACAATGCGCACCACCCCGTGATGTTTTTCTCACTCCTACTAGTGAATGTAATGTAACACACACCCATACAATGCGCACCACCCCGTGATGTTTTTCTCACTCCTACTAGTGAATCTAATGTAACACACACCCATACAATGCGCACCACCCCGTGATGTTTTTCTCACTCCTACTAGTGAATGTAATGTAACACACACCCATACAATGCGCACCACCCCGTGATGTTTTTCTCACTCCTACTAGTGAATGTAATGTAACACACACCCATGCAATGCGCACCACCCCGTGATGTTTTTCTCACTCCTACTAGTGAAATTAATGTAACACACACCCATACAATGCGCACCACCCCATGATGTTTTTCTCACTCCTACTAGTGAATGTAATGTAACACACACCCATACAATGCGCATCACCCCGTGATGTTTTTCTCACTCCTACTAGTGAATGTAATGTAACACACACCCATACAATGCACACCACCCCGTGATGTTTTTCTCACTCCGACTAGTGAATGTAATGTAACACACACCCATAAAGTGCACACCACCCCGCGATGTTTTTCAGAAACCTATCCTACATTGCCACTGCATGTTCCCTGACCTCCCCATGCTGACCACCCCTCGGTTCTTTTCTCCATCCTACATTGCCACTCACTGCCTATCTTAATTCAGACCCTCCAATTCACACCACCCCGTGATGTTTTTCTCACTCCTACTAGTGAATGTAATGTAACACACACCCATACAATGCGCACCACCCCGTGATGTTTTTCTCACTCCTACTAGTGAATGTAATGTAACACACACCCATACAATGCGCACCACCCCGTGATGTTTTTCTCACTCCTACTAGTGAATGTAATGTAACAAACACACACCCATACAATGCGCACCACCCCGTGATGTTTTTCTCTCTACTACTAGTGAATGTAATGTAACACACACCCATGCAATGCGCACCACCCCGTGATGTTTTTCTCTCTCCTACTAGTGAACGTAATGTAACACACACCCATACAATGCGCACCACCCCGTGATGTTTTTCTAACTCCTACTAGTGAACGTAATGTAACACACACCCATACAATGCGCACCACCCGTGATGTTTTTCTCACTCCTACTAGTGAACGTAATGTAACACACACCCATGCAATGCGCACCACCCCGTGATGTTTTTCTCACTCCTACTAGTGAACGTAATGTAACACACACCCATGCAATGCGCACCACCCCATGATGTTTTTCTCACTCCTACTAGTGAACGTAATGTAACACACAACCCATACAATGCGCACCACCCCGTGATGTTTTTCTCACTCCTACTAGTGAACGTAATGTAACACACACCCATACAATGCGCACCACCCCGTGATGTTTTCTCACTCCTACTAGTGAACGTAATGTAACACACACCCATACAATGCGTACCACCCCGTGATGTTTTTCTCACTCCTACTAGTGAACGTAATGTAACACACACCCATACAATGCGCACCACCCGTGATGTTTCTCTCACTCCTACTAGTGAATCTAATGTAACACACACCCATACAATGCGCACCACCCCGTGATGTTTCTCTCACTCCTACTAGTGAATGAAATGCAACACACACCCATACAATGCGCACCACCCCGTGATGTTTTTCTCACTCCTACTAGTGAATGTAATGTAACACACACCCGTAAAATGCGCACCACCCCGTGATGTTTTCTCACTCCTACTAGTGAATGTAATGTAACACACACCCGTACAATGCGCACCACCCCGTGATGTTTTCCTACTCCTACTAGTGAATCTAATGTAACACACCCAAACATGCGCACAACCCCGTGATGATTTTCTCACTCCTACTAGTGAATGTAATATAACACACACCCATACAATGCGCACCACCCGGTGATGTTTTTCTCACTCCTACTAGTGAATGTAATGTAACACACACCCATTCAATGCGCACCACCCCGTGATGTTTTTCTCACTCCTATTTTGTGAATGTAATTTAACACACACCCATACAATGCGCACCACCCCGTGATGTTTTTCTCACTCCTACTAGTGAATGTAATGTAACACACACCCATACAATGCGCACCACCCCGTGATGTTTTTCTCACTCCTACTAGTGAGTCTAATGTAACACACACCCATACAATGCGCACCACCCCGTGATGTTTTTCTCACTCCTACTAGTGAGTCTAATGTAACACACACCCATACAATGAGCACCACCCCGTGATGTTTTCTCACTCCTACTAGTGAGTCTAATGTAACACACACCCATACAATGCGCACCACCCCGTGATGTTTTTCTCACTCCTAGTAGTGAGTCTAATGTAACACACACCCATACAATGCGCACCACCCCGTGATGTTTTTCTGACTCCTACTAGTGAATGTAATGTAACACACACCCATACAATGCGCACCCCCCGTGATGTGTTTCTCACTCCTACTAGTGAATGTAATGTAACACACACCCGTACAATGCGCACCACCCCGTGATGATTTTCCTACTCCTACTAGTGAATCTAATGTAACACACCCAAACAATGCGCACAACCCCGTGATGATTTTCTCACTCCTACTAGTGAGTCTAATGTAACACACACCCATACAATGCGCACCACCCCGTGATGTTTTTCTCACTCCTAGTAGTGAGTCTAATGTAACACACACCCATACAATGCGCACCACCCCGTGATGTTTTTCTCTCTACTACTAGTGAATGTAATGTAACACACACCCATACAATGCGCACCACCCCGTGATGTTTTTCTCACTCCTACTAGTGAATGTAATGTAACACACACCCATACAATGCGCACCACCCCGTGATGTTTTTCTCACTCCTACTAGTGAATGTAATGTAACACACACCCATACAGTGCGCACCACCCCGTGATGTTTTTCTCACTCCTACTAGTGAATGTAATGTAACACACACCCATACAGTGCGCACCACCCCGTGATGTTTTTCTCACTCCTACTAGTGAATGTAATGTAACACACACCCATACAATGCGCACCACCCCGTGATGTTTTTCTCACTCCTACTGGTGAATGTAATGTAACACACACCCATACAATGCGCACCACCCCGTGATGTTTTTCTCACTCCTACTAGTGAATGTAATGTAACACACACCCATACAATGCGCACCACCCCGTGATGTTTTTCTCACTCCTACTAGTGAATCTAATGCAACACACACCCATACAATGAGCACCACCCCGTGATGTTTTTCTCACTCCTAGTAGTGAATGTAATGTAACACACACCCATAAAATGCGCACCACCCCGTGATGTTTTTCTCACTCCTACTAGTGAATGTAATGTAACACACACCCATACAATGCGCACCACCCCGTGATGTTTTTCTCACTCCTACTAGTGAATGTAATGTAACACACACCCATGCAATGCGAACCACCCCGTGATGTTTTTCTCACTCCTACTAGTGAATGTAATGTAACACCCACCCATACAATGCGCACCACCCCGTGATGTTTTTCTCACTCCTACTAGTGAATGTAATGTAACACACACCCATACAATGGGCACCACCCCGTGATGTTTTTCTCACTCCTACTAGTGAATGTAATGTAACACACACCCATACAATGCGCACCACCCCGTGATGTTTTTCTCACTCCTACTAGTGAATGTAAAGTATCACACACACATACAATGCGCACCACCCCGTGATGTTTTTTCCACTCCTACTAGTGAATGTAATGTAACACACACCCATACAATGCGCACCACCCCGCGATGTTTTTCCCACTCCTACTAGTGAATGTAATGTAACACACACCCATACAATGCGCACCACCCCGTGATGTTTTTCTCACTCCTACTAGTGAATGTAATGTAACACACACCCATACAATGCGCACCACCCCGTGATGTTTTTCTCACTCCTACTAGTGAATGTAATGTAACACACACCCATACAATGCGCACCACCCCGTGATGTTTTTCTCACTCCTACTAGTGAATCTAATGTAACACACACCCATACAATGCGCACCACCCCGTGATGTTTTTCTCACTGCTACTAGTGAATGTAATGTAACACACACCCATACAATGCGCACCACCCCGTGATGTTTTTCTCACTCCTACTAGTGAATGTAATGTAACACACACCCATGCAATGCGCACCACCCCGTGATGTTTTTCTCACTCCTACTAGTGAAATTAATGTAACACACACCCATACAATGCGCACCACCCCATGATGTTTTTCTCACTCCTACTAGTGTATGTAATGTAACACACACCCATACAATGCGCATCACCCCGTGATGTTTTTCTCACTCCTACTAGTGAATGTAATGTAACACACACCCATACAATGCACACCACCCCGTGATGTTTTTCTCACTCCGACTAGTGAATGTAATGTAACACACACCCATAAAGTGCACACCACCCCGCGATGTTTTTCAGAAACCTATCCTACATTGCCACTGCATGTTCCCTGACCTCCCCATGCTGACCACCCCTCGGTTCTTTTCTCCATCCTACATTGCCACTCACTGCCTATCTTAATTCAGACCCTCCAATTCACACCACCCCGTGATGTTTTTCTCACTCCTACTAGTGAATGTAATGTAACACACACCCATACAATGCGCACCACCCCGTGATGTTTTTCTCACTCCTACTAGTGAATGTAATGTAACACACACCCATACAATGCGCACCACCCCGTGATGTTTTTCTCACTCCTACTAGTGAATGTAATGTAACACACACCCATACAATGCGCACCACCCCGTGATGTTTTTCTCTCTACTACTAGTGAATGTAATGTAACACACACCCATGCAATGCGCACCACCCCGTGATGTTTTTCTCACTCCTACTAGTGAATGTAATGTAACACACACCCATACAATGCGCACCACCCCGTGATGTTTTTCTCACTCCTACTAGTGAATGTAATGTAACACACACCCATACAGTGCGCACCACCCCGTGATGTTTTTCTCACTCCTACTAGTGAATGTAATGTAACACACACCCATACAGTGCGCACCACCCCGTGATGTTTTTCTCACTCCTACTAGTGAATGTAATGTAACACACACCCATACAATGCGCACCACCCCGTGATGTTTTTCTCACTCCTGCTAGTGAATGTAATGTAACACACACCCATACAATGCGCACCACCCCGTGAAGTTTTTCTCACTCCTACTAGTGAATCTACTGTAACACACACCCATACAATGCGCACCACCCCGTGATGTTTTTCTCACTCCTACTAGTGAATGTAAAGTAACACACAACCATACAATGCGCACCACCCCGTGATGTTTTTCTCACTCCTACTAGTGAATGTAATGTAACACACAACCATACAATGCGCACCACCCCGTGATGTTTTTCTCACTCCTACTAGTGAATGTAATGTAACACACACCCATACAATGCGCACCACCCCGTGATGTTTTTCTCACTCCTACTAGTGAATCTAATGTAACACACACCCATACAATGCGCACCACCCCGTGATGTTTTTCACACTCCTACTAGTGAATCTAATGTAACACACACCCATACAATGAGCACCACCCCGTGATGTTTTTCTCACTCCTACTAGTGAATGTAATGTAACACACACCCATACAATGCGCACCACCCCGTGATGTTTTTCTCACTCCTACTAGTGAATGTAATGTAACACACACCCATACAATGCGCACCACCCCGTGATGTTTTTCTCACTCCTACTAGTAAATGTAATGTAACACACACCCATACAATGCGCACCACCCCGTGATGTTTTTCTCACTCCTACTAGTGAATGTAATGTAACACACACCCATGCAATGCGCACCACCCCGTGATGTTTTTCTCACTCCCACTAGTGAATGTAATGTAACACCCACCCATACAATGCGCACCACCCCGTGATGTTTTTCTCACTCCTACTAGTGAATGTAATGTAACACACACCCATACAATGCGCACCACCCCGTGATGTTTTTCTCACTCCTACTAGTGAATGTAATGTATCACACACCCATACAATGCGCACCACCCCGTGATGTTTTTCCCACTCCTACTAGTGAATCTAATGTAACACACACCGTTACAATGCGCACCACCCCGCGATGTTTTTCAGAAACCTATCCTACATTGCCACTGCATGTTCCCTGACCTCCCCATGCTGACCACCCCGTGGTGCTTTTCTCCATCCTACATTGCCACTCACTGCCTATCCTAATTCAGACCCTCCGATTCACACCACCCCGTGATGTTTTTCTCACTCCTACTAGTGAATGTAATGTGACACACACCCATAAAATGCGCACCACCCCGTGATATTTCTCTCACACCTACTAGTGAATGTAATGTAACACACACCCATACAATGCGCACCACCCCGTGATGTTTCTCTCACTCCTACTAGTGAATGTAATGTAACACACACCCATACAATGCGCACCACCCCGTGATGTTTCTCTCACTCCTACTAGTGAATGTAATGTAACACACAGCCATACAATGCGCACCACCCCGTGATGTTTTTCTCACTGCTACTAGTGAATGTAATGTAACACACACCCATACAATGCGCACCACCCCGTGATGTTTTTCTCACTCCTACTAGTGAATGTAATGTAACACACACCCATACAATGCGCACCACCCCGTGATGTTTTTCTCACTCCTACTAGTGAATCTAATGTAACACACACCCATACAATGCGCACCACCCCGTGATGTTTCTCTCACACCTACTAGTGAATGTAATGTAACACACACCCATACAATGCGCACCACCCCGTGATGTTTCTCTCACTCCTACTAGTGAATGTAATGTAACACACACCCATACAATGCGCACCACCCCGTGATGTTTTTCTCACTCCTACTAGTGAATGTAATGTAACACACACCCATACAATGCGCACCACCCCGTGATGTTTTTCTCACTCCTACTAGTGAATCTAATGTAACACACACCCATACAATGCGCACCACCCCGTGATGTTTCTCTCACACCTACTAGTGAATGTAATGTAACACACACCCATACAATGCGCACCACCCCGTGATGTTTCTCTCACTCCTACTAGTGAATGTAATGTAACACACACCCATACAATGCGCACCACCCCGTGATGTTTCTCTCACTCCTACTAGTGAATGTAATGTAACACACAGCCATAAAATGCGCACCACCCCGTGATGTTTTTCTCACTGCTACTAGTGAATGTAATGTAACACACAGCCATACAATGCGCACCACCCCGTGATGTTTTTCTCACTCCTACTAGTGAATGTAATGTAACAAACACCCATACAATGCACACCACCCCGTGATGTTTTTCTCACTCCTACTAGTGAATGTAATGTAACACACACCCATACAATGCGCACCACCCCGTGATGTTTTTCTCACTCCTACTAGTGAATGTAATGTAACACACACCCATACAATGCGCACCACCCCGTGATGTTTTTCTCACTCCTACTAGTGAATGTAATGTAACACACACCCATACAATGCGCACCACCCCGTGATGTTTTTCTCACTCCTACTAGTGAATGTAAAGTAACACACAACCATACAATGCGCACCACCCCGTGATGTTTTTCTCACTCCTACTAGTGAATGCAACGTAACACACACCCATACAATGCGCACCACTCCGTGATGTTTTTCTCACTCCTACTAGTGAATGTAATGTAACACACACCCATACAATGCACACCACCCCATGATGTTTTTCTCACTCCTACTAGTGAATGTAATGTAACACACACCCATACAATGCGCACCACCCCGTGATGTTTTTCTCACTCCTACTAGTGAATGTAATGTAACACACACCCATACAATGGGCACCACCCCGTGATGTTTTTCTCACTCCTACTAGTGAATCTAATGTAACACACACCCATACAATGCGCACCACCCCGTGATGTTTTTCTCATTCCTACTAGTGAATCTAATGCAACACACACCCATACAATGCGCACCACCCCGTGATGTATTTCTCACTCCTACTAGTGAATCTAATGCAACACACACCCATACAATGAGCACCACCCCGTGATGTTTTTCTCACTCCTAGTAGTGAATGTAATGTAACACACACCCATACAATGCGCATCACCCCGTGATGTTTTTCTCACTCCTACTAGTGAATGTAATGTAACACACAACCATACAATGCGCACCACCCCGTGATGTTTTTCTCACTCCTACTAGTGAATGTAATGTAACACACACCCATGCAATGCGAACCACCCCGTGATGTTTTTCTCACTCCTACTAGTGAATGTAATGTAACACCCACCCATACAATGCGCACCACCCCGTGATGTTTTTCTCACTCCTACTAGTGAATGTAATGTAACACACACCCATACAATGCGCACCACCCCGTGATGTTTTTCTCACTCCTACTAGTGAATGTAATGTAACACACACCCATACAATGCGCACCACCCCGTGATGTTTTTCTCACTCCTACTAGTGAATGTAATGTATCACACACACATACAATGCGCACCACCCCGTGATGTTTTTTCCACTCCTACTAGTGGATCTAATGTAACACACACCCATACAATGCGCACCACCCCGCGATGTTTTTCCCACTCCTACTAGTGAATCTAATGTAACACACACCCATACAATGCGCACCACCCCGCGATGTTTTTCAGAAACCTATCCTACATTGCCACTGCATGTTCCCTGACCTCCCCATGCTGACCACCCCGCGGAGCTTTTCTCCATCCTACATTGCCACTCACTGCCTATCCTAATTCAGACCCTCCGATTCACACCATCCCGTGATGTTTTTCTCACTCCTACTAGTGAATGTAATGTGACACAAACCCATAAAATGCGCACCACTCCGTGATGTTTTTCTCACTCCTACTAGTGAATGTAATGTAACACACAGCCATACAATGCGCACCACTCCGTGATGTTTTTCGCACTCCTACTAGTGAATGTAATGTAACACACACCCATACAGTGCGCACCACCCCGTGATGTTTTTCTCACTCCTACTAGTGAATGTAATGTAACACACACCCATACAATGCGCACCACCCCGTGATGTTTTTCTCACTCCTACTAGTGAATGTAATGTAACACACACCCATACAATGCGCACCACCCCGTGATGTTTTTCTCACTCCTACTAGTGAATGTAATGTAACACACACCCATACAAGGCGCACCACCCCGTGATGTTTTTCTCACTCCTACTAGTGAATGTAATGTAACACACACCCATACAATGTGCACCACCCCGTGATGTTTTTCTCACTCCTACTAGTGAATGTAATGTAACACACACCCATGCAATGCGCACCACCCCGTGATGTTTTTCTCACTCCTACTAGTGAATGTAATGTAACACACACCCATACAATGCGCACCACCCCGTGATGTTTTTCTCACTCCTACTAGTGAATGTAATGTAACACACACCCATACAATGCGCACCACCCCGTGATGTTTTTCTCACTCCTACTAGTGAATGTAATGTAACACACACCCATACAATGCACACCACCCCGTGATGTTTTTCTCACTCCTACTAGTGAATGTAATGTAACACACACCCATAAAGTGCACACCACCCCGCGATGTTTTTCAGAAACCTATTCTACATTGCCACTGCATGTTCCCTGACCTCCCCATGCTGACCACCCCTCGGTGCTTTTCTCCATCCTACATTGCCACTCACTGCCTATCTTAATTCAGACCCTCCAATTCACACCACCCCGTGATGTTTTTCTCACTCCTACTAGTGAATGTAATGTAACACACACCCATACAATGCGCACTACCCCGTGATGTTTTTCTCACTCCTACTAGTGAATGTAATGTAACACACACCCATACAATGCGCACCACCCCGTGATGTTATTCTCACTCCTACTAGTGAATGTAATGTAACACACACCCATACAATGCGCACCACCCCGTGATGTTTTTCTCTGTACTACTAGTGAATGTAATGTAACACACACCCATACAATGCGCACCACCCCGTGATGTTTTTCTCACTCCTACTAGTGAATGTAATGTAACACACACCCATACAATGCGAACCACCCCGTGATGTTTTTCTCACTCCTACTAGTGAATGTAATGTAACACACACCCATACAGTGCGCACCACCCCGTAATGTTTTTCTCACTCCTACTAGTGAATGTAATGTAACACACACCCATACAATGCGCACCACCCCGTGATGTTTTTCTCACTCCTACTGGTGAATGTAATGTAACACACACCCATACAATGCGCACCACCCCGTGATGTTTTTCTCACTCCTACTGGTGAATGTAATGTAACACACACCCATACAATGCGCACCACCCCGTGATGTTTTTCTCACTCCTACTAGTGAATCTAATGCAACACACACCCATACAATGAGCACCACCCCGTGATGTTTTTCTCACTCCTAGTAGTGAATGTAATGTAACACACACCCATACAATGCGCACCACCCCGTGATGTTTTTCTCACTCCTACTAGTGAATGTAATGTAACACACACCCATACAATGCGCACCACACCGTGATGTTTTTCTCACTCCTACTAGTGAATGTAATGTAACACACACCCATGCAATGCGCACCACCCCGTGATGTTTTTCTCACTCCTACTAGTGAATGTAATGTAACACCCACCCATACAATGCGCACCAGCCCGTGATGTTTTTCTCACTCCTACTAGTGAATGTAATGTAACACACACCCATACAATGCGCACCACCCCGTGATGTTTTTCTCACTCCTACTAGTGAATGTAATGTAACACACACCCATACAATGCGCACCACCCCGTGATGTTTTTCTCACTCCTACTAGTGAATGTAATGTAACACACACCCATAAAGTGCACACCACCCCGCGATGTTTTTCAGAAACCTATCCAACATTGCCACTGCATGTTCCCTGACCTCCCCATGCTGACCACCCCTCGGTGCTTTTCTCCATCCTACATTGCCACTCACTGCCTATCTCAATTCAGACCCTCCAATTCACACCACCCCGTGATTTTTTTCTCACTCCTACTAGTGAATGTAATGTAACACACACCCATGCAATGCGCACCACCCCGTGATGTTTTTCTCACTCCTACTAGTGAATGTAATGTAACACACACCCATACAATGCGCACCACCCCGTGATGTTTTTCTCACTCCTACTAGTGAATGTAATGTAACACACACCCATACAATGCGCACCACCCCGTGATGTTTTTCTCTCTACTACTAGTGAATGTAATGTAACACACACCCATACAATGCGCACCACCCCGTGATGTTTTTCTCACTCCTACTAGTGAATGTAATGTAACACACACCCATACAATGCGCACCACCCCGTGATGTTTTTCTCACTCCTACTAGTGAATGTAATGTAACACACACCCATACAGTGCGCACCACCCCGTGATGTTTTTCTCACTCCTACTAGTGAATGTAATGTAACACACACCCATACAGTGCGCACCACCCCGTGATGTTTTTCTCACTCCTACTAGTGAATGTAATGTAACACACACCCATACAGTGCGCACCACCCCGTGATGTTTTTCTCACTCCTACTAGTGAATGTAATGTAACACACACCCATACAATGCGCACCACCCCGTGAAGTTTTTCTCACACCTACTAGTGAATCTAATGTAACACACAAACATACAATGCGCACCACCCCGTGATGTTTTTCTCACTCCTACTAGTGAATGTAATGTAACACACACCCATACAATGCGCACCACCCCGTGATGTTTTTCTCACTCCTACTAGTGAATGTAATGTAACACACACCCATACAATGCACACCACCCCGTGATGTTTTTCTCACTCCTACTAGTGAATGTAATGTAACACACACCCATAAAGTGCACACCACCCCGCGATGTTTTTCAGAAACCTATCCTACATTGCCACTGCATGTTCCCTGACCTCCCCATGCTGACCACCCCTCGGTGCTTTTCTCCATCCTACATTGCCACTCACTGCCTATCTTAATTCAGACCCTCCAATTCACACCACCCCGTGATGTTTTTCTCACTCCTACTAGGGAATGTAATGTAACACACACCCATACAATGCGCACCACCCCGTGATGTTTTTCTCACTCCTACTAGTGAATGTAATGTAACACACACCCATACAATGCGCACCACCCCGTGATGTTTTTCTCACTCCTACTAGTGAATGTAATGTAACACACACCCATACAATGCGCACCACCCCGTGATGTTTTTCTCTCTACTACTAGTGAATGTAATGTAACACACACCCATACAATGCGCACCACCCCGTGATGTTTTTCTCACTCCTACTAGTGAATGTAATGTAACACACACCCATACAATGCGCACCACCCCGTGATGTTTTTCTCACTCCTACTAGTGAATGTAATGTAACACACACCCATACAGTGCGCACCACCCCGTTATGTTTTTCTCACTCCTACTAGTGAATGTAATGTAACACACACCCATACAGTGCGCACCACCCCGTGATGTTTTTCTCACTCCTACTAGTGAATGTAATGTAACACACACCCATACAATGCGCACCACCCCGTGATGTTTTTCTCACTCCTACTGGTGAATGTAATGTAACACACACCCATACAATGCGCACCACCCCGTGATGTTTTTCTCACTCCTACTAGTGAATGTAATGTAACACACACCCATACAATGCGCACCACCCCGTGATGTTTTTCTCACTCCTACTAGTGAATCTAATGCAACACACACCCATACAATGAGCACCACCCCGTGATGTTTTTCTCACTCCTAGTAGTGAATGTAATGTAACACACACCCATACAATGCGCACCACCCCGTGATGTTTTTCTCACTCCTACTAGTGAATGTAATGTAACACACACCCATACAATGCGCACCACCCCGTGATGTTTTTCTCACTCCTACTAGTGAATGTAATGTAACACACCCCCATGCAATGCGCACCACCCCGTGATGTTTTTCTCACTCCTACTAGTGAATGTAATGTAACACCCACCAATACAAAGCGCACCACCCGTGATGTTTTTCTCACTCCTACTAGTGAATGTAATGTAACACACACCCATACAATGCGCACCACCCCGTGATGTTTTTCTCACTCCTACTAGTGAATGTAATGTAACACACACCCATACAATGCGCACCACCCCGTGATGTTTTTCTCACTCCTACTAGTGAATGTAATGTATCACACACACATACAATGCGCACCACCCCGTGATGTTTTTTCCACTCCTACTAGTGAATCTAATGTAACACACACCCATACAATGCGCACCACCCCGCGATGTTTTTCCCACTCCTACTAGTGAATCTAATGTAACACAAACCCATACAATGCGCACAACCCCGCGATGTTTTTCAGAAACCTATCCTACATTGCCACTGCATGTTCCCTGACCTCCCCATGCTGACCACCCCGCGGAGCTTTTCTCCATCCTACATTGCCACTCACTGCCTATCCTAATTCAGACCCTCCGATTCACACCATCCCGTGATGTTTTTCTCACTCCTACTAGTGAATGTAATGTGACACACACCCATAAAATGCGCACCACTCCGTGATGTTTCTCTCACACCTACTAGTGAATGTAATGTAACAAACACCCATACAATGCGCACCACCCCGTGATGTTTTTCTCACTCCTACTAGTGAATGTAATGTAACACACACCCATACAATGCGCACCACCCCGTGATGTTTTTCTCACTCCTACTAGTGAATGTAATGTAACACAGCCATACAATGCGCACCACCCCGTGATATTTTTCTCACTGCTACTAGTGAATGTAATGTAACACACACCCATACAATGCGCACCACCCCGTGATGTTTTTCTCACTGCTACTAGTGAATGTAATGTAACACACACCCATACAATGCGCACCACCCCGTGATGTTTTTCTCACTCCTACTAGTGAATGTAATGTAACACACACCCATACAATGCGCACCACCCCGTGATATTTTTCTCACTGCTACTAGTGAATGTAATGTAACACACACCCATACAATGCGCACCACCCCGTGATGTTTTTCTTACTGCTACTAGTGAATGTAATGTAACACACACCCATACAATGCGCACCACCCCGTGATGTTTTTCTCACTCCTACTAGTGAATGTAATGTAACACACACCCATACAATGCGCACCACCCCGTGATGTTTTTCTCACTCCTACTAGTGAATGTAATGTAACACACACCCATACAATGCGCACTACCCCGTGATGTTTTTCTCACTCCTACTAGTGAATGTAATGTAACACACACCCATACAATGCGCACCACCCCGTGATGTTTTTCTCACTCCTACTAGTGAATGTAATGTAACACACCCCCATGCAATGCGCACCACCCCGTGATGTTTTTCTCACTCCTACTAGTGAATGTAATGTAACACCCACCAATACAAAGCGCACCACCCGTGATGTTTTTCTCACTCCTACTAGTGAATGTAATGTAACACACACCCATACAATGCGCACCACCCCGTGATGTTTTTCTCACTCCTACTAGTGAATGTAATGTAACACACACCCATACAATGCGCACCACCCCGTGATGTTTTTCTCACTCCTACTAGTGAATGTAATGTATCACACACACATACAATGCGCACCACCCCGTGATGTTTTTTCCACTCCTACTAGTGAATCTAATGTAACACACACCCATACAATGCGCACCACCCCGCGATGTTTTTCCCACTCCTACTAGTGAATCTAATGTAACACAAACCCATACAATGCGCACAACCCCGCGATGTTTTTCAGAAACCTATCCTACATTGCCACTGCATGTTCCCTGACCTCCCCATGCTGACCACCCCGCGGAGCTTTTCTCCATCCTACATTGCCACTCACTGCCTATCCTAATTCAGACCCTCCGATTCACACCATCCCGTGATGTTTTTCTCACTCCTACTAGTGAATGTAATGTGACACACACCCATAAAATGCGCACCACTCCGTGATGTTTCTCTCACACCTACTAGTGAATGTAATGTAACAAACACCCATACAATGCGCACCACCCCGTGATGTTTTTCTCACTCCTACTAGTGAATGTAATGTAACACACACCCATACAATGCGCACCACCCCGTGATGTTTTTCTCACTCCTACTAGTGAATGTAATGTAACACACAGCCATACAATGCGCACCACCCCGTGATATTTTTCTCACTGCTACTAGTGAATGTAATGTAACACACACCCATACAATGCGCACCACCCCGTGATGTTTTTCTCACTGCTACTTGTGAATGTAATGTAACACACACCCATACAATGCGCACCACCCCGTGATGTTTTTCTCACTCCTACTAGTGAATGTAATGTAACACACACCCATACAATGCGCACCACCCCGTGATATTTTTCTCACTGCTACTAGTGAATGTAATGTAACACACACCCATACAATGCGCACCACCCCGTGATGTTTTTCTCACTGCTACTAGTGAATGTAATGTAACACACACCCATACAATGCGCACCACCCCGTGATGTTTTTCTCACTCCTACTAGTGAATGTAATGTAACACACACCCATACAATGCGCACCACCCCGTGATGTTTTTCTCACTCCTACTAGTGAATGTAATGTAACACACACCCATACAATGCGCACCACCCCGTGATGTTTTTCTCACTCCTACTAGTGAATGTAATGTAACACACACCCATACAATGCGCACCACCCCGTGATGTTTTTCTCACTCCTACTAGTGAATGTAATGTAACACACACCCATACAATGCGCACCACCCCGTGATGTTTTTCTCACTCCTACTAGTGAATCTAATGTAACACACACCCATACAATGCGCACCACCCCGTGATGTTTTTCTCACTCCTACTAGTGAATGTAATGTAACACACACCCATACAATGCGCACCACCCCGTGATGTTTTTCTCACTCCTACTAGTGAATGTAATGTAACACACACCCATACAATGCGCACCACCCCGTGATGTTTTTCTCACTCCTACTAGTGAATGTAATGTAACACACAGCCATACAATGCGCACCACCCCGTGATATTTTTCTCACTGCTACTAGTGAATGTAATGTAACACACACCCATACAATGCGCACCACCCCGTGATGTTTTTCTCACTGCTACTAGTGAATGTAATGTAACACACACCCATACAATGCGCACCACCCCGTGATGTTTTTCTCACTCCTACTAGTGAATGTAATGTAACACACACCCATACAATGCGCACCACCCCGTGATATTTTTCTCACTGCTACTAGTGAATGTAATGTAACACACACCCATACAATGCGCACCACCCCGTGATGTTTTTCTTACTGCTACTAGTGAATGTAATGTAACACACACCCATACAATGCGCACCACCCCGTGATGTTTTTCTCACTCCTACTAGTGAATGTAATGTAACACACACCCATACAATGCGCACCACCCCGTGATGTTTTTCTCACTCCTACTAGTGAATGTAATGTAACACACACCCATACAATGCGCACTACCCCGTGATGTTTTTCTCACTCCTACTAGTGAATGTAATGTAACACACACCCATACAATGCGCACCACCCCGTGATGTTTTTCTCACTCCTACTAGTGAATGTAATGTAACACACCCCCATGCAATGCGCACCACCCCGTGATGTTTTTCTCACTCCTACTAGTGAATGTAATGTAACACCCACCAATACAAAGCGCACCACCCGTGATGTTTTTCTCACTCCTACTAGTGAATGTAATGTAACACACACCCATACAATGCGCACCACCCCGTGATGTTTTTCTCACTCCTACTAGTGAATGTAATGTAACACACACCCATACAATGCGCACCACCCCGTGATGTTTTTCTCACTCCTACTAGTGAATGTAATGTATCACACACACATACAATGCGCACCACCCCGTGATGTTTTTTCCACTCCTACTAGTGAATCTAATGTAACACACACCCATACAATGCGCACCACCCCGCGATGTTTTTCCCACTCCTACTAGTGAATCTAATGTAACACAAACCCATACAATGCGCACAACCCCGCGATGTTTTTCAGAAACCTATCCTACATTGCCACTGCATGTTCCCTGACCTCCCCATGCTGACCACCCCGCGGAGCTTTTCTCCATCCTACATTGCCACTCACTGCCTATCCTAATTCAGACCCTCCGATTCACACCATCCCGTGATGTTTTTCTCACTCCTACTAGTGAATGTAATGTGACACACACCCATAAAATGCGCACCACTCCGTGATGTTTCTCTCACACCTACTAGTGAATGTAATGTAACAAACACCCATACAATGCGCACCACCCCGTGATGTTTTTCTCACTCCTACTAGTGAATGTAATGTAACACACACCCATACAATGCGCACCACCCCGTGATGTTTTTCTCACTCCTACTAGTGAATGTAATGTAACACACAGCCATACAATGCGCACCACCCCGTGATATTTTTCTCACTGCTACTAGTGAATGTAATGTAACACACACCCATACAATGCGCACCACCCCGTGATGTTTTTCTCACTGCTACTTGTGAATGTAATGTAACACACACCCATACAATGCGCACCACCCCGTGATGTTTTTCTCACTCCTACTAGTGAATGTAATGTAACACACACCCATACAATGCGCACCACCCCGTGATATTTTTCTCACTGCTACTAGTGAATGTAATGTAACACACACCCATACAATGCGCACCACCCCGTGATGTTTTTCTCACTGCTACTAGTGAATGTAATGTAACACACACCCATACAATGCGCACCACCCCGTGATGTTTTTCTCACTCCTACTAGTGAATGTAATGTAACACACACCCATACAATGCGCACCACCCCGTGATGTTTTTCTCACTCCTACTAGTGAATGTAATGTAACACACACCCATACAATGCGCACCACCCCGTGATGTTTTTCTCACTCCTACTAGTGAATGTAATGTAACACACACCCATACAATGCGCACCACCCCGTGATGTTTTTCTCACTCCTACTAGTGAATGTAATGTAACACACACCCATACAATGCGCACCACCCCGTGATGTTTTTCTCACTCCTACTAGTGAATCTAATGTAACACACACCCATACAATGCGCACCACCCCGTGATGTTTTTCTCACTCCTACTAGTGAATGTAATGTAACACACACCCATACAATGCGCACCACCCCGTGATGTTTTTCTCACTCCTACTAGTGAATGTAATGTAACACACACCCATGCAATGCGCACCACCCCGTGATGTTTTTCTCACTCCTACTAGTGAATGTAATGTAACACACACCCATACAATGCGCACCACCCCATGATGTTTTTCTCACTCCTACTAGTGAATGTAATGTAACACACACCCATACAATGCGCACCACCCCGTGATGTTTTTCTCACTCCTACTAGTGAATGTAATGTAACACACACCCATACAGTGCACACCACCCCGTGATGTTTTTCTCACTCCTACTAGTGAATGTAATGTAACACACACCCATAAAGTGCACACCACCCCGCGATGTTTTTCAGAAACCTATCCTACATTGCCACTGCATGTTCCCTGACCTCCCCATGCTGACCACCCCTCTGTGCTTTTCTCCATCCTACATTGCCACTCACTGCCTATCTTAATTCAGACCCTCCAATTCACACCACCCCGTGATGTTTTTCTCACTCCTACTAGTGAATGTAATGTAACACACACCCATACAATGCGCACCACCCCGTGATGTTTTTCTCACTCCTACTAGTGAATGTAATGTAACACACACCCATACAATGCGCACCATCCCGTGGTGTTTTTCTCACTCCTACTAGTGAATGTAATGTAACACACATCCATAAAATGCGCACCACCCCGTGATGTTTTTCTCACTCCTACTAGTGAATGTAATGTAACACACACCCATACAATGCGCACCACCCCGTGATGTTTTTCTCACTCCTACTAGTGAATGTAATGTAACACACACCCATACAATGCGCACCACCCCGTGATGTTTTTCTCACTCCTACTAGTGAATGTAATGTATCACACACCCATACAATGCGCACCACCCCGTGATGTTTTTCCCACTCCTACTAGTGAATCTAATGTAACACACACCGTTACAATGCGCACCACCCCGCGATGTTTTTCAGAAACCTATCCTACATTGCCACTGCATGTTCCCTGACCTCCCCATGCTGACCACCCCGTGGTGCTTTTCTCCATCCTACATTGCCACTCACTGCCTATCCTAATTCAGACCCTCCGATTCACACCACCCCGTGATGTTTTTCTCACTCCTACTAGTGAATGTAATGTGACACACACCCATAAAATGCGCACCACCCCGTGATGTTTCTCTCACACCTACTAGTGAATGTAATGTAACACACACCCATACAATGCGCACCACCCCGTGATGTTTCTCTCACTCCTACTAGTGAATGTAATGTAACACACACCCATAAAATGCGCACCACCCCGTGATGTTTCTCTCACTCCTACTAGTGAATGTAATGTAACACACAGCCATACAATGCGCACCACCCCGTGATATTTTTCTCACTGCTACTAGTGAATGTAATGTAACACACACCCATACAATGCGCACCACCCCGTGATGTTTTTCTCACTCCTACTAGTGAATGTAATGTAAAACACACCCATACAATGCGCACCACCCCGTGATGTTTTTCTCACTCCTACTAGTGAATGTAATGTAACACACACCCATACAATGCGCACCACCCCGTGATGTTTTTCTCACTCCTATTAGTGAATGTAATGTAACACACACCCATACAATGCGCACCACCCCGTGATGTTTTTCTCACTCCTACTAGTGAATCTAATGTAACACACACCCATACAATGCGCACCACCCCGTGATGTTTCTCTCACACCTACTAGTGAATGTAATGTAACACACACCCATACAATGCGCACCACCCCGGGATGTTTCTCTCACTCCTACTAGTGAATGTAATGTAACACACAGCCGTACAATGCGCACCACCCCGTGATATTTTTCTCACTGCTACTAGTGAATGTAATGTAACACACACCCATACAATGCGCACCACCCCGTGATGTTTTTCTCACTCCTACTAGTGAATGTAATGTAACACACACCCATACAATGCGCACCACCCCGTGATGTTTTTCTCACTCCTACTAGTGAATGTAATGTAACACACACCCATCCAATGCGCACCACCCCGTGATGTTTTTCTCACTCCTACTAGTGAATCTAATGTAACACACACCCATACAATGCGCACCACCCCGTGATGTTTTTCTCACTCCTACTAGTGAATGTAATGTAACACACACCCATACAATGCGCACCACCCCGTGATGTTTTTCTCACTCCTACTAGTGAATGTAATGTAACACACACCCATACAATGCGCACCACCCCGTGATGTTTTTCTCACTCCTACTAGTGAATGTAATGTAACACACACCCATACAGTGCACACCACCCCGCGATGTTTTTCAGAAACCTATCCTACATTGCCACTGCATGTTCCCTGACCTCCCCATGCTGACCACCCCGCGGTGCTTTTCTCCATCCTACATTGCCACTCACTGCCTATCTTAATTCAGACCCTCCAATTCACACCACCCCGTGATGTTTTTCTCACTCCTACTAGTGAATGTAATGTAACACACACCCATACAATGCGCACCACCCCGTGATGTTTTTCTCACTCCTACTAGTGAATCTAATGTAACACACACCCATACAATGCGCACCACCCCGTGATGTTTCTCTCACACCTACTAGTGAATGTAATGTAACACACATCCATACAATGCGCACCACTCCGTGATGTTTCTCTCACTCCTACTAGTGAATGTAATGTAACACACACCCATACAATGCGCACCACCCCGTGATATTTCTCTCACTCCTACTAGTGAATGTAATGTAACACACAGCCGTACAATGCGCACCACCCCGTGATATTTTTCTCACTGCTACTAGTGAATGTAATGTAACACACACCCATACAATGCGCACCACCCCGTGATGTTTTTCTCACTCCTACTAGTGAATGTAATGTAACACACACCCATACAATGCGCACCACCCCGTGATATTTTTCTCACTCCTACTAGTGAATGTAATGTAACACACACCCATCCAATGCGCACCACCCCGTGATGTTTTTCTCACTCCTACTAGTGAATCTAATGTAACACACACCCATACAATGCGCACCACCCCGTGATGTTTTTCTCACTCCTACTAGTGAATGTAATGTAACACACACCCATACAATGCGCACCACCCCGTGATGTTTTTCTCACTCCTACTAGTGAATATAATGTAACACACACCCATACAATGCGCACCACCCCGTGATGTTTTTCTCACTCCTACTAGTGAATGTAATGTAACACACACCCATGCAATGCGCACCACCCCGTGATGTATTTCTCACTCCTACTAGTGAATGTAATGTAACACACACCCATGCAATGCGCACCACCCCGTGATGTTTTTCTCACTCCTACTAGTGAATGTAATGTAACACACACCCATACAATGCGCACCACCCCGTGATGTTTTTCTCACTCCTACTAGTGAATGTAATGTAACACACACCCATACAATGCGCACCACCCCGTGATGTTTTTCTCACTCCTACTAGTGAATGTAATGTAACACACACCCATACAATGCGCACCACCCCGTGATGTTTTTCTCACTCCTACTAGTGAATGTAATGTAACACACACCCATACAGTGCACACCACCCCGCGATGTTTTTCAGAAACCTATCCTACATTGCCACTGCATGTTCCCTGACCTCCCCATGCTGACCACCCCGCGGTGCTTTTCTCCATCCTACATTGCCACTCACTGCCTATCTTAATTCAGACCCTCCAATTCACACCACCCCGTGATGTTTTTCTCACTCCTACTAGTGAATGTAATGGAACACACACCCATACAATGCGCACCACCCCGTGATGTTTTTCTCACTCAAACTAGTGAATGTAATGTAACACACACCCATACAATGCGCACCACCCCGTGATGTTTTTCTCACTCCTACTAGTGAATGTAATGTAACACACACCCATACAATGCGCACCACCCCGTGATGTTTTTCTCACTCCTACTAGTGAATGTAATGTAACACACACCCATACAATGCGGACCACCCCATGATGTTTTTCTCACTCCTACTAGTGAATGTAATGTAACACACACCCATACAGTGCGCACCACCCCGTGATGTTTTTCTCACTCCTACTAGTGAATGTAATGTAACACACACCCATACAGTGCGCACCACACCGTGATGTTTTTCTCACTCCTACTAGTGAATGTAATGTAACACACAGCCATACAGTGCGGACCACCCCGTGATGTTTTTCTCACTCCTACTAGTGAATGTAATGTAACACACACCCATACAGAGCGCACCACCCCTTGATGTTTTTCTCACTCCTACTAGTGAATGTAATGTAACACACACCCATACAATGCGCACCACCCCGTGAAGTTTTTCTCACTCCTACTAGTGAATCTAATGTAACACACACCCATAAAATGCGCACCACACCGTGATGTTTTTCTCACTCCTACTAGTGAATGTAAAGTAACACACACCCATACAATGCGCACCACCCCGTGATGTTTTTCTCACTCCTACTAGTGAATGTAATGTAACACACACCCATACAATGCGCACCACCCCGTGATGTTTTTCTCACTCCTACTAGTGAATGTAATGTAACACACACCCATACAATGCGCACCACCCCGTGATGTTTTTCTCACTCCTACTAGTGAATGTAATGTAACACACACCCATACAATGCGCACCACCCCGTGATGTTTTTCTCACTCCTACTAGTGAATCTAATGTAACACACACCCATACAATGCGCACCACCCCGTGATGTTTTTCTCATTCCTACTAGTGAATCTAATGCAACAGACACCCATACAATGCGCACCACCCCGTGATGTTTTTCTCACTCCTACTAGTGAATCTAATGCAACAGACACCCATACAATGCGCACCACCCCGTGATGTTTTTCTCACTCCTACTAGTGAATCTAATGTAACACACACCCATACAATGAGCACCACCCCGTGATGTTTTTCTCACTCCTACTAGTGAATGTAATGTAACACACACCCATACAATGCGCACCACCCCGTGATGTTTTTCTCACTCCTACTAGTGAATGTAATGTAACACACACCCATACAATGCGCACCACCCCGTGATATTTTTCTCATTCCTACTAGTGAATCTAATGTAACACACACCCATACAATGCGCACCACCCCATGATGTTTTTCTCACTCCTACTAGTGAATCTAATGCAACAGACACCCATACAATGCGCACCACCCCGTGATGTTTTTCTCACTCCTACTAGTGAATCTAATGTAACACACACCCATACAATGAGCACCACCCCGTGATGTTTTTCTCACTCCTACTAGTGAATGTAATGTAACACACACCCATACAATGCGCACCAGCCCGTGATGTTTTTCTCACTCCTCTTGGGAGTCTAATGTAACACACACCCATACAATGTGCACCACCCCGTGATGTTTTTCTCACTCCTACTAGTGAGTCTAATGTAACACACACCCATACAATGAGCACCACCCCGTGATGTTTTTCTCACTCCTACTAGTGAGTCTAATGTAACACACACTCATACAATGCGCACCACCCCGTGATGTTTTTCTCACTCCTACTAGTGAATGTAATGTAACACACACCCATACAATGCGCACCACCCCGTGATGTTTTCCTCACTCCTACTAGTGAATGTAATGTAACACACACCCATACAATGCGCACCACCCCATGATGTTTTTCTCACTCCTACTAGTGAATGTAATGTAACACACACCCATACAATGCGCACCACCCCGTGATGTTTTTCTCACTCCTACTAGTGAATGTAATGTAACACACACCCATACAGTGCACACCACCCCGTGATGTTTTTCTCACTCCTACTAGTGAATGTAATGTAACACACACCCATAAAGTGCACACCACCCCGCGATGTTTTTCAGAAACCTATCCTACATTGCCACTGCATGTTCCCTGACCTCCCCATGCTGACCACCCCTCTGTGCTTTTCTCCATCCTACATTGCCACTCACTGCCTATCTTAATTCAGACCCTCCAATTCACACCACCCCGTGATGTTTTTCTCACTCCTACTAGTGAATGTAATGTAACACACACCCATACAATGCGCACCACCCCGTGATGTTTTTCTCACTCCTACTAGTGAATGTAATGTAACACACACCCATACAATGCGCACCATCCCGTGGTGTTTTTCTCACTCCTACTAGTGAATGTAATGTAACACACATCCATACAATGCGCACCACCCCGTGATGTTTTTCTCACTCCTACTAGTGAATGTAATGTAACACACACCCATACAATGCGCACCACCCCGTGATGTTTTTCTCACTCCTACTAGTGAATGTAATGTAACACACACCCATACAATGCGCACCACCCCGTGATGTTTTTCTCACTCCTACTAGTGAATGTAATGTATCACACACCCATACAATGCGCACCACCCCGTGATGTTTTTCCCACTCCTACTAGTGAATCTAATGTAACACACACCGTTACAATGCGCACCACCCCGCGATGTTTTTCAGAAACCTATCCTACATTGCCACTGCATGTTCCCTGACCTCCCCATGCTGACCACCCCGTGGTGCTTTTCTCCATCCTACATTGCCACTCACTGCCTATCCTAATTCAGACCCTCCGATTCACACCACCCCGTGATGTTTTTCTCACTCCTACTAGTGAATGTAATGTGACACACACCCATAAAATGCGCACCACCCCGTGATGTTTCTCTCACACCTACTAGTGAATGTAATGTAACACACACCCATACAATGCGCACCACCCCGTGATGTTTCTCTCACTCCTACTAGTGAATGTAATGTAACACACACCCATAAAATGCGCACCACCCCGTGATGTTTCTCTCACTCCTACTAGTGAATGTAATGTAACACACAGCCATACAATGCGCACCACCCCGTGATATTTTTCTCACTGCTACTAGTGAATGTAATGTAACACACACCCATACAATGCGCACCACCCCGTGATGTTTTTCTCACTCCTACTAGTGAATGTAATGTAAAACACACCCATACAATGCGCACCACCCCGTGATGTTTTTCTCACTCCTACTAGTGAATGTAATGTAACACACACCCATACAATGCGCACCACCCCGTGATGTTTTTCTCACTCCTATTAGTGAATGTAATGTAACACACACCCATACAATGCGCACCACCCCGTGATGTTTTTCTCACTCCTACTAGTGAATCTAATGTAACACACACCCATACAATGCGCACCACCCCGTGATGTTTCTCTCACACCTACTAGTGAATGTAATGTAACACACACCCATACAATGCGCACCACCCCGGGATGTTTCTCTCACTCCTACTAGTGAATGTAATGTAACTCACAGCCGTACAATGCGCACCACCCCGTGATATTTTTCTCACTGCTACTAGTGAATGTAATGTAACACACACCCATACAATGCGCACCACCCCGTGATGTTTTTCTCACTCCTACTAGTGAATGTAATGTAACACACACCCATACAATGCGCACCACCCCGTGATGTTTTTCTCACTCCTACTAGTGAATGTAATGTAACACACACCCATCCAATGCGCACCACCCCGTGATGTTTTTCTCACTCCTACTAGTGAATCTAATGTAACACACACCCATACAATGCGCACCACCCCGTGATGTTTTTCTCACTCCTACTAGTGAATGTAATGTAACACACACCCATACAATGCGCACCACCCCGTGATGTTTTTCTCACTCCTACTAGTGAATGTAATGTAACACACACCCATACAATGCGCACCACCCTGTGATGTTTTTCTCACTCCTACTAGTGAATGTAATGTAACACACACCCATACAGTGCACACCACCCCGCGATGTTTTTCAGAAACCTATCCTACATTGCCACTGCATGTTCCCTGACCTCCCCATGCTGACCACCCCGCGGTGCTTTTCTCCATCCTACATTGCCACTCACTGCCTATCTTAATTCAGACCCTCCAATTCACACCACCCCGTGATGTTTTTCTCACTCCTACTAGTGAATGTAATGTAACACACACCCATACAATGCGCACCACCCCGTGATGTTTTTCTCACTCCTACTAGTGAATCTAATGTAACACACACCCATACAATGCGCACCACCCCGTGATGTTTCTCTCACACCTACTAGTGAATGTAATGTAACACACATCCATACAATGCGCACCACTCCGTGATGTTTCTCTCACTCCTACTAGTGAATGTAATGTAACACACACCCATACAATGCGCACCACCCCGTGATATTTCTCTCACTCCTACTAGTGAATGTAATGTAACACACAGCCGTACAATGCGCACCACCCCGTGATATTTTTCTCACTGCTACTAGTGAATGTAATGTAACACACACCCATACAATGCGCACCACCCCGTGATGTTTTTCTCACTCCTACTAGTGAATGTAATGTAACACACACCCATACAATGCGCACCACCCCGTGATATTTTTCTCACTCCTACTAGTGAATGTAATGTAACACACACCCATCCAATGCGCACCACCCCGTGATGTTTTTCTCACTCCTACTAGTGAATCTAATGTAACACACACCCATACAATGCGCACCACCCCGTGATGTTTTTCTCACTCCTACTAGTGAATGTAATGTAACACACACCCATACAATGCGCACCACCCCGTGATGTTTTTCTCACTCCTACTAGTGAATATAATGTAACACACACCCATACAATGCGCACCACCCCGTGATGTTTTTCTCACTCCTACTAGTGAATGTAATGTAACACACATCCATGCAATGCGCACCACCCCGTGATGTTTTTCTCACTCCTACTAGTGAATGTAATGTAACACACACCCATGCAATGCGCACCACCCCGTGATGTTTTTCTCACTCCTACTAGTGAATGTAATGTAACACACACCCATACAATGCGCACCACCCCGTGATGTTTTTCTCACTCCTACTAGTGAATGTAATGTAACACACACCCATACAATGCGCACCACCCCGTGATGATTTTCTCACTCCTACTAGTGAATGTAATGTAACACACACCCATACAATGCGCACCACCCCGTGATGTTTTTCTCACTCCTACTAGTGAATGTAATGTAACACACACCCATACAGTGCACACCACCCCGCGATGTTTTTCAGAAACCTATCCTACATTGCCACTGCATGTTCCCTGACCTCCCCATGCTGACCACCCCGCGGTGCTTTTCTCCATCCTACATTGCCACTCACTGCCTATCTTAATTCAGACCCTCCAATTCACACCACCCCGTGATGTTTTTCTCACTCCTACTAGTGAATGTAATGGAACACACACCCATACAATGCGCACCACCCCGTGATGTTTTTCTCACTCAAACTAGTGAATGTAATGTAACACACACCCATACAATGCGCACCACCCCGTGATGTTTTTCTCACTCCTACTAGTGAATGTAATGTAACACACACCCATACAATGCGCACCACCCCGTGATGTTTTTCTCACTCCTACTAGTGAATGTAATGTAACACACACCCATACAATGCGGACCACCCCATGATGTTTTTCTCACTCCTACTAGTGAATGTAATGTAACACACACCCATACAGTGCGCACCACCCCGTGATGTTTTTCTCACTCCTACTAGTGAATGTAATGTAACACACACCCATACAGTGCGCACCACACCGTGATGTTTTTCTCACTCCTACTAGTGAATGTAATGTAACACACAGCCATACAGTGCGGACCACCCCGTGATGTTTTTCTCACTCCTACTAGTGAATGTAATGTAACACACACCCATACAGAGCGCACCACCCCGTGATGTTTTTCTCACTCCTACTAGTGAATGTAATGTAACACACACCCATACAATGCGCACCACCCCGTGAAGTTTTTCTCACTCCTACTAGTGAATCTAATGTAACACACACCCATAAAATGCGCACCACACCGTGATGTTTTTCTCACTCCTACCTGTGAATGTAAAGTAACACACACCCATACAATGCGCACCACCCCGTGATGTTTTTCTCACTCCTACTAGTGAATGTAATGTAACACACACCCATACAATGCGCACCACCCCGTGATGTTTTTCTCACTCCTACTAGTGAATGTAATGTAACACACACCCATACAATGCGCACCACCCCGTGATGTTTTTCTCACTCCTACTAGTGAATGTAATGTAACACACACCCATACAATGCGCACCACCCCGTGATATTTTTCTCATTCCTACTAGTGAATCTAATGTAACACACACCCATACAATGCGCACCACCCCATGATGTTTTTCTCACTCCTACTAGTGAATCTAATGCAACAGACACCCATACAATGCGCACCACCCCGTGATGTTTTTCTCACTCCTACTAGTGAATCTAATGTAACACACACCCATACAATGAGCACCACCCCGTGATGTTTCTCTCACTACTACTAGTGAATCTAATGTAACACACACCCATACAATGCGCACCACCCCGTGATGTTTTTCTCACTCCTACTAGTGAATGTAATGTAACACACACCCATACAATGCGCACCACCCCGTGATGTTTTTCTCACTCCTGCTAGTAAATGTAATGTAACACACACCCATACAATGCGCACCACCCCGTGATGTTTTTCTCACTCCTACTAGTGAATGTAATGTAACACACACCCATGCAATGCGCACCACCCCGTGATGTTTTTCTCACTCCTACTAGTGAATGTAATGTAACACCCACCCATACAATGCGCACCACCCCGTGATGTTTTTCTCACTCCTACTAGTGAATGTAATGTAACACACACCCATACAATGCGCACCACCCCGTGATGTTTTTCTCACTCCTACTAGTGAATGTAATGTAACACACACCCATACAATGCGCACCACCCCGTTATGTTTTTCTCACTCCTACTAGTGAATGTAATGTAACACACACCCATACAATGCGCACCACCCCGTGATGTTTTTCTCACTCCTACTAGTGAATGTAATGTATCACACACCCATACAATGCGCACCACCCCGTGATGTTTTTCCCACTCCTACTAGTGAATCTAATGTAACACACACCGTTACAATGCGCACCACCCCGCGATGTTTTTCAGAAACCTATCCTACATTGCCACTGCATGTTCCCTGACCTCCCCATGCTGACCACCCCGTGGTGCTTTTCTCCATCCTACATTTCCACTCACTGCCTATCCTAATTCATACCCTCCGATTCACACCACCCCGTGATGTTTTTCTCACTCCTACTAGTGAATGTAATGTGACACACACCCATGCAATGCGCACCACCCCGTGATGTTTTTCTCACTCCTACTAGTGAATGTAATGTAACACACACCCATACAATGCGCACCACCCCGTGATGTTTTTCTCACTCCTACTAGTGAATGTAATGTAACACACACCCATACAGTGCGCACCACCCCGTGATGTTTTTCTCACTCCTACTAGTGCATGTAATGTAACACACACCCATACAATGCGCACCACCCCGTGAAGTTTTTCTCACTCCTACTAGTGAATCTAATGTAACACACACCCATACAATGCGCACCACCCCGTGATGTTTTTCTCACTCCTACTAGTGAATGTAATGTAACACACACCCATACAATGCGCACCACCCCGTGATGTTTTTCTCACTCCTACTAGTGAATGTAATGTAACACACACCCATACAATGCGCACCACCCCGTGATGTTTTTCTCACTCCTACTAGTGAATGTAATGTAACACACACCCATACAATGCGCACCACCCCGTGATGTTTTTCTCACTGCTACTAGTGAATGTAATGTAACACACACCCATACAATGCGCACCACCCCGTGATGTTTTTCTCACTCCTACTAGTGAATGTAATGTAACACACACCCATGCAATGCGCACCACCCCGTGATGTTTTTCTCACTCCTACTAGTGAATGTAATGTAACACACACCCATACAATGCGCACCACCCCGTGATGTTTTTCTCACTCCTACTAGTGAATGTAATGTAACACACACCCATACAATGCGCACCACCCCGTGATGTTTTTCTCACTCCTACTAGTGAATGTAATGTAACACACACCCATACAATGCGCACCCCCCCGTGATGTTATTGTCACTCCTACTAGTGAATGTAATGTAACACACACCCATACAGTGCACACCACCCCGCGATGTTTTTCAGAAACCTATCCTACATTGCCACTGCATGTTCCCTGACCTCCCCATGCTGACCACCCCGCGGTGCTTTTCTCCATCCTACATTGCCACTCACTGCCTATCTTAATTCAGACCCTCCAATTCACACCACCCCGTGATGTTTTTCTCACTCCTACTAGTGAATGTAAAGTAACACACACACATACAATGCGCACCACACCGTGATGTTTTTCTCACTCCTACTAGTGAATGTAATGTAACACCCACCCATACAATGCGCACCACCCCGTGATGTTTTTCTCACTCCTACTAGTGAATGTAATGTAACACACACCCATACAATGCGCACCACCCCGTGATGTTTTTCTCACTCCTACTAGTGAATGTAATGTATCACACACCCATACAATGCGCACCACCCCGTGATGTTTTTCCCACTCCTACTAGTGAATCTAATGTAACACACACCGTTACAATGCGCACCACCCCGCGATGTTTTTCAGAAACCTATCCTACATTGCCACTGCATGTTCCCTGACCTCCCCATGCTGACCACCCCGTGGTGCTTTTCTCCATCCTACATTGCCACTCACTGCCTATCCTAATTCAGACCCTCCGATTCACACCACCCCGTGATGTTTTTCTCACTCCTACTAGTGAATGTAATGTGACACACACCCATGCAATGCGCACCACCCCGTGATGTTTTTCTCACTCCTACTAGTGAATGTAATGTAACACACACCCATGCAATGCGCACCACCCCGTGATGTTTTTCTCACTCCTACTAGTGAATGTAATGTAACACACACCCATACAATGCGCACCACCCCGTGATGTTTTTCTCACTCCTACTAGTGAATGTAATGTAACACACACCCATACAATGCGCACCACCCCGTGATGTTTTTCTCACTCCTACTAGTGAATGTAATGTAACACACACCCATACAATGCGCACCCCCCCGTGATGTTATTGTCACTCCTCCTAGTGAATGTAATGTAACACACACCCATACAGTGCACACCACCCCGCGATTTTTTTCAGAAACCTATCCTACATTGCCACTGCATGTTCCCTGACCTCCCCATGCTGACCACCCCGCGGTGCTTTTCTCCATCCTACATTGCCACTCACTGCCTATCTTAATTCAGACCCTCCAATTCACACCACCCCGTGATGTTTTTCTCACTCCTACTAGTGAATGTAATGTAACACACACACATACAATGCGCACCACACCCTGATGTTTTTCTCACTCCTACTAGTGAATGTAATGTAACACACACCCATACAATGCGCACCACCCCGTGATGTTTTTCTCACTCCTACTAGTGAATGTAATGTAACACACACCCATACAATGCGCACCACCCCGTGATGTTTTTCTCACTCCTACTAGTGAATGTAATGTAACACACACCCATACAATGCGCACCACCCCGTGATGTTTTTCTCACTCCTACTAGTGAATGTAATGTAACACACACCCATACAATGCGCACCACCCCGTGATGTTTTTCTCACTCCTGCTAGTAAATGTAATGTAACACACACCCATACAATGCGCACCACCCCGTGATGTTTTTCTCACTCCTACTAGTGAATGTAATGTAACACACACCCATGCAATGCGCACCACCCCGTGATGTTTTTCTCACTCCTACTAGTGAATGTAATGTAACACCCACCCATAAAATGCGCACCACCCCGTGATGTTTTTCTCACTCCTACTAGTGAATGTAATGTAACACACACCCATACAATGCGCACCACCCCGTGATGTTTTTCTCACTCCTAATAGTGAATGTAATGTAACACACACCCATACAATGCGCACCACCCCGTGATGTTTTTCTCACTCCTACTAGTGAATGTAATGTAACACCCACCCATACAATGCGCACCACCCCGTGATGTTTTTCTCACTCCTACTAGTGAATGTAATGTAACACACACCCATACAATGCGCACCACCCCGTGATGTTTTTCTCACTCCTACTAGTGAATGTAATGTAACACACACCCATACAATGCGCACCACCCCGTGATGTTTTTCTCACTCCTACTAGTGAATGTAATGTAACACACACCCATACAATGCGCACCACCCCGTGATGTTTCTCTCACTCCTACTAGTGAATGTAATGTATCACACACCCATACAATGCGCACCACCCCGTGATGTTTTTCCCACTCCTACTAGTGAATCTAATGTAACACACACCGTTACAATGCGCACCACCCCGCGATGTTTTTCAGAAACCTATCCTACATTGCCACTGCATGTTCCCTGACCTCCCCATGCTGACCACCCCGTGGTGCTTTTCTCCATCCTACATTTCCACTCACTGCCTATCCTAATTCAGACCCTCCGATTCACACCACCCCGTGATGTTTTTCTCACTCCTACTAGTGAATGTAATGTGACACACACCCATGCAATGCGCACCACCCCGTGATGTTTTTCTCACTCCTACTAGTGAATGTAATGTAACACACACCCATACAATGCGCACCACCCCGTGATGTTTTTCTCACTCCTACTAGTGAATGTAATGTAACACACACCCATACAGTGCGCACCACCCCGTGATGTTTTTCTCACTCCTACTAGTGAATGTAATGTAACACACACCCATACAATGCGCACCACCCCGTGAAGTTTTTCTCACTCCTACTAGTGAATCTAATGTAACACACACCCATACAATGCGCACCACCCCGTGATGTTTTTCTCACTCCTACTAGTGAATGTAATGTAACACACACCCATACAATGCGCACCACCCCGTGATGTTTTTCTCACTCCTACTAGTGAATGTAATGTAACACACACCCATACAATGCGCACCACCCCGTGATGTTTTTCTCACTCCTACTAGTGAATGTAATGTAACACACACCGATACAATGCGCACCACCCCGTGATGTTTTTCTCACTGCTACTAGTGAATGTAATGTAACACACACCCATACAATGCGCACCACCCCGTGATGTTTTTCTCACTCCTACTAGTGAATGTAATGTAACACACACAGATGCAATGCGCACCACCCCGTGATGTTTTTCTCACTCCTACTAGTGAATGTAATGTAACACACACCCATACAATGCGCACCACCCCGTGATGTTTTTCTCACTCCTACTAGTGAATGTAATGTAACACACACCCATACAATGCGCACCACCCCGTGATGTTTTTCTCACTCCTACTAGTGAATGTAATGTAACACACACCCATACAATGCGCACCCCCCCGTGATGTTATTGTCACTCCTACTAGTGAATGTAATGTAACACACACCCATACAGTGCACACCACCCCGCGATGTTTTTCAGAAACCTATCCTACATTGCCACTGCATGTTCCCTGACCTCCCCATGCTGACCACCCCGCGGTGCTTTTCTCCATCCTACATTGCCACTCACTGCCTATCTTAATTCAGACCCTCCAATTCACACCACCCCGTGATGTTTTTCTCACTCCTACTAGTGAATGTAATGTAACACACACACATACAATGCGCACCACACCGTGATGTTTTTCTCACTCCTACTAGTGAATGTAATGTAACACACACACATACAATGCGCACCACACCGTGATGTTTTTCTCACTCCTACTAGTGAATGTAATGTAACACACACCCATACAATGCGCACCACCCCGTGATGTTTTTCTCACTCCTACTAGTGAATGTAATGTAACACACACCCATACAATGCTCACCACCCCGTGATGTTTTTCTCACTCTTACTAGTGAATCTAATGTAACACACACCCATACAATGCGCACCACCCCGTGATGTTTTTCTCACTCCTACTAGTGAATGTAATGTAACACACACCCATACAATGCGCACCACCCCGTGATGTTTTTCTCACTCCTACTAGTGAATGTAATTTAACACACACCCATACAATGCGCACCACACCGTGATGTTTTTCTCACTCCTATTAATGAATGTAATGTAACACACACCCATACAATGCGCACCACCCCGTGATGTTTTTCTCACTCCTACTAGTGAATGTAATGTAACACACACCCATACAATGCGCACCACCCCGTGATGTTTTTCTCACTCCTACTAGTGAATGTAATGTAACACCCACCCATACAATGCGCACCACCCCGTGATGTTTTTCTCACTCCTACTAGTGAATGTAATGTAACACACACCCATACAATGCGCACCACCCCGTGATGTTTTTCTCACTCCTACTAGTGAATGTAATGTAACACACACCCATACAATGCGCACCACCCCGTGATGTTTTTCTCACTCCTACTAGTGAATGTAATGTAACACACACCCATACAATGCGCACCACCCCGTGATGTTTTTCTCACTCCTACTAGTGAATGTAATGTATCACACACCCATACAATGCGCACCACCCCGTGATGTTTTTCCCACTCCTACTAGTGAATCTAATGTAACACACACCGTTACAATGCGCACCACCCCGCGTTGTTTTTCAGAAACCTATCCTACATTGCCACTGCATGTTCCCTGACCTCCCCATGCTGACCACCCCGTGGTGCTTTTCTCCATCCTACATTGCCACTCACTGCCTATCCTAATTCAGACCCTCCGATTCACACCACCCCGTGATGTTTTTCTCACTCCTACTAGTGAATGTAATGTGACACACACCCATGCAATGCGCACCACCCCGTGATGTTTTTCTCACTCCTACTAGTGAATGTAATGTAACACACACCCATACAATGCGCACCACCCCGTGATGTTTTTCTCACTCCTACTAGTGAATGTAATGTAACACACACCCATACAATGCGCACCACCCCGTGAAGTTTTTCTCACTCCTACTAGTGAATCTAATGTAACACACACCCATACAATGCGCACCACCCCGTGATGTTTTTCTCACTCCTACTAGTGAATGTAATGTAACACACACACATACAATGCGCACCACCCCGTGATGTTTTTCTCACTCCTACTAGTGAATGTAATGTAACACACACCCATACAATGCGCACCACCCCGTGAAGTTTTTCTCACTCCTACTAGTGAATCTAATGTAACACACACCCATACAATGCGCACCACCCCGTGATGTTTTTCTCACTCCTACTAGTGAATGTAATGTAACACACACCCATACAATGCGCACCACCCCGTGATGTTTTTCTCACTCCTACTAGTGAATGTAATGTAACACACACCCATACAATGCGCACCACCCCGTGATGTTTTTCTCACTCCTACTAGTGAATGTAATGTAACACACACCCATACAATGCGCACCACCCCGTGATGATTTTCTCACTGCTACTAGTGAATGTAATGTAACACACACCCATACAATGCGCACCACCCCGTGATGTTTTTCTCACTCCTACTAGTGAATGTAATGTAACACACACCCATGCAATGCGCACCACCCCGTGATGTTTTTCTCACTCCTACTAGTGAATGTAATGTAACACACACCCATACAATGCGCACCACCCCGTGATGTTTTTCTCACTCCTACTAGTGAATGTAATGTAACACACACCCATACAATGCGCACCACCCCGTGATGTTTTTCTCACTCCTACTAGTGAATGTAATGTAACACACACCCATACAATGCGCACCACCCCGTGATGTTTTTCTCACTCCTACTAGTGAATGTAATGTAACACACACCCATACAATGCGCACCACCCCGTGATGTTTTTCTCACTCCTGCTAGTAAATGTAATGTAACACACACCCATACAATGCGCACCACCCCGTGATGTTTTTCTCACTCCTACTAGTGAATGTAATGTAACACACACCCATGCAATGCGCACCACCCCGTTATGTTTTTCTCACTCCTACTAGTGAATGTAATGTAACACACACCCATACAATGCGCAGCACCCCGTGATGTTTTTCTCACTCCTACTAGTGAATGTAATGTAACACACACCCATACAATGCGCACCACCCCGTGATGTTTTTCTCACTCCTACTAGTGAATGTAATGTAACACCCACCCATAAAATGCGCACCACCCCGTGATGTTTTTCTCACTCCTACTAGTGAATGTAATGTAACACACACCCATACAATGCGCACCACCCTGTGATGTTTTTCTCACTCCTACTAGTGAATGTAATGTAACACACACCCATACAATGCGCACCACCCCGTGATGTTTTTCTCACTCCTACTAGTGAATGTAATGTAACACACACCCATACAATGCGCACCACCCCGTGATGTTTTTCTCACTCCTACTAGTGAATGTAATGTATCACACACCCATACAATGCGCACCACCCCGTGATGTTTTTCCCACTCCTACTAGTGAATCTAATGTAACACACACCGTTACAATGCGCACCACCCCGCGATGTTTTTCAGAAACCTATCCTACATTGCCACTGCATGTTCCCTGACCTCCCCATGCTGACCACCCCGTGGTGCTTTTCTCCATCCTACATTGCCACTCACTGCCTATCCTAATTCAGACCCTCCGATTCACACCACCCCGTGATGTTTTTCTCACTCCTACTAGTGAATGTAATGTGACACACACCCATGCAATGCGCACCACCCCGTGATGTTTTTCTCACTCCTACTAGTGAATGTAATGTAACACACACCCATACAATGCGCACCACCCCGTGATGTTTTTCTCACTCCTACTAGTGAATGTAATGTAACACACACCCATACAGTGCGCACCACCCCGTGATGTTTTTCTCACTCCTACTAGTGAAT
The DNA here is from genome assembly GCF_034190915.1 of Cavia porcellus. NCBI lineage: Eukaryota > Metazoa > Chordata > Mammalia > Rodentia > Caviidae > Cavia > Cavia porcellus. The sequence continues at coordinate 1,092,334 of NW_026947562.1, read as the reverse complement.
GTAATGTAACACACACCCATACAATGCGCACCACCCCGTGAAGTTTTTCTCACTCCTACTAGTGAATCTAATGTAACACACACCCATACAATGCGCACCACCCCGTGATGTTTTTCTCACTCCTACTAGTGAATGTAATGTAACACACACCCATACAATGCGCACCACCCCGTGATGTTTTTCTCACTCCTACTAGTGAATGTAATGTAACAACACCCATACAGTGCGCACCACCCCGTGATGTTTTTCTCACTCCTACTAGTGAATGTAATGTAACACACACCCATACAATGCGCACCACCCCGTGAAGTTTTTCTCACTCCTACTAGTGAATCGAATGTAACACACACCCATACAATGCGTACCACCCCGTGATGTTTTTCTCACTCCTACTAGTGAATGTAATGTAACACACACCCATACAATGCGCACCACCCCGTGATGTTTTTCTCACTCCTACTAGTGAATGTAATGTAACACACACCCATACAATGCGCACCACCCCGTGATGTTTTTCTCACTCCTACTAGTGAATGTAATGTAACACACACCCATACAATGCGCACCACCCCGTGATGTTTTTCTCACTCCTACTAGTGAATGTAATGTATCACACACCCATACAATGCGCACCACCCCGTGATGTTTTTCCCACTCCTACTAGTGAATCTAATGTAACACACACCGTTACAATGCGCACCACCCCGCGATGTTTTTCAGAAACCTATCCTACATTGCCACTGCATGTTCCCTGACCTCCCCATGCTGACCACCCCGTGGTGCTTTTCTCCATCCTACATTGCCACTCACTGCCTATCCTAATTCAGACCCTCCGATTCACACCACCCCGTGATGTTTTTCTCACTCCTACTAGTGAATGTAATGTGACACACACCCATGCAATGCGCACCACCCCGTGATGTTTTTCTCACTCCTACTAGTGAATGTAATGTAACACACACCCATACAATGCGCACCACCCCGTGATGTTTTTCTCACTCCTACTAGTGAATGTAATGTAACACACACCCATACAGTGCGCACCACCCCGTGATGTTTTTCTCACTCCTACTAGTGAATGTAATGTAACACACACCCATACAATGCGCACCACCCCGTGAAGTTTTTCTCACTCCTACTAGTGAATCTAATGTAACACACACCCATACAATGCGCACCACCCCGTGATGTTTTTCTCACTCCTACTAGTGAATGTAATGTAACACACACCCATACAATGCGCACCACCCCGTGATGTTTTTCTCACTCCTACTAGTGAATGTAATGTAACACACACCCATACAGTGCGCACCACCCCGTGATGTTTTTCTCACTCCTACTAGTGAATGTAATGTAACACACACCCATACAATGCGCACCACCCCGTGAAGTTTTTCTCACTCCTACTAGTGAATCGAATGTAACACACACCCATACAATGCGCACCACCCCGTGATGTTTTTCTCACTCCTACTAGTGAATGTAATGTAACACACACCCATACAATGCGCACCACCCCGTGATGTTTTTCTCACTCCTACTAGTGAATGTAATGTAACACACACCCATACAATGCGCACCACCCCGTGATGTTTTTCTCACTCCTACTAGTGAATGTAATGTAACACACACCCATGCAATGCGCACCACCCCGTGATGTTTTTCTCACTCCTACTAGTGAATGTAATGTAACACACACCCATACAATGCGCACCACCCCGTGATGTTTTTCTCACTCCTACTAGTGAATGTAATGTAACACACACCCATACAATGCGCACCACCCCGTGAAGTTTTTCTCACTCCTACTAGTGAATCGAATGTAACACACACCCATACAATGCGCACCACCCCGTGATGTTTTTCTCACTCCTACTAGTGAATGTAATGTAACACACACCCATACAATGCGCACCACCCCGTGATGTTTTTCTCACTCCTACTAGTGAATGTAATGTAACACACACCCATACAATGCGCACCACCCCGTGATGTTTTTCTCACTCCTACTAGTGAATGTAATGTAACACACACCCATACAATGCGCACCACCCCGTGATGTTTTTCTCACTCCTACTAGTGAATGTAATGTATCACACACCCATACAATGCGCACCACCCCGTGATGTTTTTCCCACTCCTACTAGTGAATCTAATGTAACACACACCGTTACAATGCGCACCACCCCGCGATGTTTTTCAGAAACCTATCCTACATTGCCACTGCATGTTCCCTGACCTCCCCATGCTGACCACCCCGTGGTGCTTTTCTCCATCCTACATTGCCACTCACTGCCTATCCTAATTCAGACCCTCCGATTCACACCACCCCGTGATGTTTTTCTCACTCCTACTAGTGAATGTAATGTGACACACACCCATGCAATGCGCACCACCCCGTGATGTTTTTCTCACTCCTACTAGTGAATGTAATGTAACACACACCCATACAATGCGCACCACCCCGTGATGTTTTTCTCACTCCTACTCGTGAATGTAATGTAACACACACCCATACAGTGCGCACCACCCCGTGATGTTTTTCTCACTCCTACTAGTGAATGTAATGTAACACACACCCATACAATGCGCACCACCCCGTGAAGTTTTTCTCACTCCTACTAGTGAATCTAATGTAACACACACCCATACAATGCGCACCACCCCGTGATGTTTTTCTCACTCCTACTAGTGAATGTAATGTAACACACACCCATACAATGCGCACCACCCCGTGATGTTTTTCTCACTCCTACTAGTGAATGTAATGTAACACACACCCATACAGTGCGCACCACCCCGTGATGTTTTTCTCACTCCTACTAGTGAATGTAATGTAACACACACCCATACAATGCGCACCACCCCGTGAAGTTTTTCTCACTCCTACTAGTGAATCGAATGTAACACACACCCATACAATGCGCACCACCCCGTGATGTTTTTCTCACTCCTACTAGTGAATGTAATGTAACACACACCCATACAATGCGCACCACCCCGTGATGTTTTTCTCACTCCTACTAGTGAATGTAATGTAACACACACCCATACAATGCGCACCACCCCGTGATGTTTTTCTCACTCCTACTAGTGAATGTAATGTAACACACACCCATGCAATGCGCACCACCCCGTGATGTTTTTCTCACTCCTACTAGTGAATGTAATGTAACACACACCCATACAATGCGCACCACCCCGTGATGTTTTTCTCACTCCTACTAGTGAATGTAATGTAACACACACCCATACAATGCGCACCACCCCGTGATGTTTTTCTCACTCCTACTAGTGAATGTAATGTAACACACACCCATACAATGCGCACCCCCCCGTGATGTTATTGTCACTCCTACTAGTGAATGTAATGTAACACACACCCATACAGTGCACACCACCCCGCGATGTTTTTCAGAAACCTATCCTACATTGCCACTGCATGTTCCCTGACCTCCCCATGCTGACCACCCCGCGGTGCTTTTCTCCATCCTACATTGCCACTCACTGCCTATCTTAATTCAGACCCTCCAATTCACACCACCCCGTGATGTTTTTCTCACTCCTACTAGTGAATGTAATGTAACACACACACATACAATGCGCACCACACCGTGATGTTTTTCTCACTCCTACTAGTGAATGTAATGTAACACACACCCATACAATGCGCACCACCCCGTGATGTTTTTCTCACTCCTACTAGTGAATGTAATGTAACACACACCCATACAATGCGCACCACCCCGTGATGTTTTTCTCACTCCTACTAGTGAATGTAATGTAACACACACCCATACAATGCGCACCACCCCGTGATGTTTTTCTCACTCCTACTAGTGAATGTAATGTAACACACACCCATACAATGCGCACCACCCCGTGATGTTTTTCTCACTCCTGCTAGTAAATGTAATGTAACACACACCCATACAATGCGCACCACCCCGTGATGTTTTTCTCACTCCTACTAGTGAATGTAATGTAACACACACCCATGCAATGCGCACCACCCCGTGATGTTTTTCTCACTCCTACTAGTGAATGTAATGTAACACCCACCCATACAATGCGCACCACCCCGTGATGTTTTTCTCACTCCTACTAGTGAATGTAATGTAACACACACCCATACAATGCGCACCACCCCGTGATGTTTTTCTCACTCCTACTAGTGAATGTAATGTAACACACACCCATACAATGCGCACCACCCCGTGATGTTTTTCTCACTCCTACTAGTGAATGTAATGTAACACCCACCCATACAATGCGCACCACCCCGTGATGTTTTTCTCACTCCTACTAGTGAATGTAATGTAACACACACCCATACAGTGCACACCACCCCGTGATGTTTTTCTCACTCCTACTAGTGAATGTAATGTAACACACACCCATACAATGCGCACCACCCCGTGAAGTTTTTCTCACTCCTACTAGTGAATCTAATGTAACACACACCCATACAATGCGCACCACCCCGTGATGTTTTTCTCACTCCTACTAGTGAATGTAATGTAACACACACCCATACAATGCGCACCACCCCGTGATGTTTTTCTCACTCCTACTAGTGAATGTAATGTAACACACACCCATACAGTGCGCACCACCCCGTGATGTTTTTCTCACTCCTACTAGTGAATGTAATGTAACACACACCCATACAATGCGCACCACCCCGTGATGTTTTTCTCACTCCTACTAGTGAATGTAATGTAACACACACCCATACAATGCGCACCACCCCGTGATGTTTTTCTCACTCCTACTAGTGAATGTAATGTAACACACACCCATACAATGCGCACCACCCCGTGATGTTTTTCTCACTCCTACTAGTGAATGTAATGTAACACACACCCATACAATGCGCACCACCCCGTGATGTTTTTCTCACTCCTACTAGTGAATGTAATGTATCACACACCCATACAATGCGCACCACCCCGTGATGTTTTTCCCACTCCTACTAGTGAATCTAATGTAACACACACCGTTACAATGCGCACCACCCCGCGATGTTTTTCAGAAACCTATCCTACATTGCCACTGCATGTTCCCTGACCTCCCCATGCTGACCACCCCGTGGTGCTTTTCTCCATCCTACATTGCCACTCACTGCCTATCCTAATTCAGACCCTCCGATTCACACCACCCCGTGATGTTTTTCTCACTCCTACTAGTGAATGTAATGTGACACACACCCATGCAATGCGCACCACCCCGTGATGTTTTTCTCACTCCTACTAGTGAATGTAATGTAACACACACCCATACAATGCGCACCACCCCGTGATGTTTTTCTCACTCCTACTAGTGAATGTAATGTAACACACACCCATACAGTGCGCACCACCCCGTGATGTTTTTCTCACTCCTACTAGTGAATGTAATGTAACACACACCCATACAATGCGCACCACCCCGTGAAGTTTTTCTCACTCCTACTAGTGAATCTAATGTAACACACACCCATACAATGCGCACCACCCCGTGATGTTTTTCTCACTCCTACTAGTGAATGTAATGTAACACACACCCATACAATGCGCACCACCCCGTGATGTTTTTCTCACTCCTACTAGTGAATGTAATGTAACACACACCCATACAGTGCGCACCACCCCGTGATGTTTTTCTCACTCCTACTAGTGAATGTAATGTAACACACACCCATACAATGCGCACCACCCCGTGAAGTTTTTCTCACTCCTACTAGTGAATCGAATGTAACACACACCCATACAATGCGCACCACCCCGTGATGTTTTTCTCACTCCTACTAGTGAATGTAATGTAACACACACCCATACAATGCGCACCACCCCGTGATGTTTTTCTCACTCCTACTAGTGAATGTAATGTAACACACACCCATACAATGCGCACCACCCCGTGATGTTTTTCTCACTCCTACTAGTGAATGTAATGTAACACACACCCATGCAATGCGCACCACCCCGTGATGTTTTTCTCACTCCTACTAGTGAATGTAATGTAACACACACCCATACAATGCGCACCACCCCGTGATGTTTTTCTCACTCCTACTAGTGAATGTAATGTAACACACACCCATACAATGCGCACCACCCCGTGATGTTTTTCTCACTCCTACTAGTGAATGTAATGTAACACACACCCATACAATGCGCACCCCCCCGTGATGTTATTGTCACTCCTACTAGTGAATGTAATGTAACACACACCCATACAGTGCACACCACCCCGCGATGTTTTTCAGAAACCTATCCTACATTGCCACTGCATGTTCCCTGACCTCCCCATGCTGACCACCCCGCGGTGCTTTTCTCCATCCTACATTGCCACTCACTGCCTATCTTAATTCAGACCCTCCAATTCACACCACCCCGTGATGTTTTTCTCACTCCTACTAGTGAATGTAATGTAACACACACACATACAATGCGCACCACACCGTGATGTTTTTCTCACTCCTACTAGTGAATGTAATGTAACACACACCCATACAATGCGCACCACCCCGTGATGTTTTTCTCACTCCTACTAGTGAATGTAATGTAACACACACCCATACAATGCGCACCACCCCGTGATGTTTTTCTCACTCCTACTAGTGAATGTAATGTAACACACACCCATACAATGCGCACCACCCCGTGATGTTTTTCTCACTCCTACTAGTGAATGTAATGTAACACACACCCATACAATGCGCACCACCCCGTGATGTTTTTCTCACTCCTGCTAGTAAATGTAATGTAACACACACCCATACAATGCGCACCACCCCGTGATGTTTTTCTCACTCCTACTAGTGAATGTAATGTAACACACACCCATGCAATGCGCACCACCCCGTGATGTTTTTCTCACTCCTACTAGTGAATGTAATGTAACACCCACCCATACAATGCGCACCACCCCGTGATGTTTTTCTCACTCCTACTAGTGAATGTAATGTAACACACACCCATACAATGCGCACCACCCCGTGATGTTTTTCTCACTCCTACTAGTGAATGTAATGTAACACACACCCATACAATGCGCACCACCCCGTGATGTTTTTCTCACTCCTACTAGTGAATGTAATGTAACACCCACCCATACAATGCGCACCACCCCGTGATGTTTTTCTCACTCCTACTAGTGAATGTAATGTAACACACACCCATACAATGCGCACCACCCCGTGAAGTTTTTCTCACTCCTACTAGTGAATGTAATGTAACACACACCCATACAATGCGCACCACCCCGTGATGTTTTTCTCACTCCTACTAGTGAATGTAATGTAACACACACCCATACAATGCGCACCACCCCGTGATGTTTTTCTCACTCCTACTAGTGAATGTAATGTATCACACACCCATACAATGCGCACCACCCCGTGATGTTTTTCCCACTCCTACTAGTGAATCTAATGTAACACACACCGTTACAATGCGCACCACCCCGCGATGTTTTTCAGAAACCTATCCTACATTGCCACTGCATGTTCCCTGACCTCCCCATGCTGACCACCCCGTGGTGCTTTTCTCCATCCTACATTTCCACTCACTGCCTATCCTAATTCAGACCCTCCGATTCACACCACCCCGTGATGTTTTTCTCACTCCTACTAGTGAATGTAATGTGACACACACCCATGCAATGCGCACCACCCCGTGATGTTTTTCTCACTCCTACTAGTGAATGTAATGTAACACACACCCATACAATGCGCACCACCCCGTGATGTTTTTCTCACTCCTACTAGTGAATGTAATGTAACACACACCCATACAGTGCGCACCACCCCGTGATGTTTTTCTCACTCCCACTAGTGAATGTAATGTAACACACACCCATACAATGCGCACCACCCCGTGAAGTTTTTCTCACTCCTACTAGTGAATCTAATGTAACACACACCCATACAATGCGCACCACCCCGTGATGTTTTTCTCACTCCTACTAGTGAATGTAATGTAACACACACCCATACAATGCGCACCACCCCGTGATGTTTTTCTCACTCCTACTAGTGAATGTAATGTAACACACACCCATACAATGCGCACCACCCCGTGATGTTTTTCTCACTCCTACTAGTGAATGTAATGTAACACACACCCATACAATGCGCACCACCCCGTGATGTTTTTCTCACTGCTACTAGTGAATGTAATGTAACACACACCCATACAATGCGCACCACCCCGTGATGTTTTTCTCACTCCTACTAGTGAATGTAATGTAACACACACCCATGCAATGCGCACCACCCCGTGATGTTTTTCTCACTCCTACTAGTGAATGTAATGTAACACACACCCATACAATGCGCACCACCCCGTGATGTTTTTCTCACTCCTACTAGTGAATGTAATGTAACACACACCCATACAATGCGCACCACCCCGTGATGTTTTTCTCACTCCTACTAGTGAATGTAATGTAACACACACCCATACAATGCGCACCCCCCCGTGATGTTATTGTCACTCCTACTAGTGAATGTAATGTAACACACACCCATACAGTGCACACCACCCCGCGATGTTTTTCAGAAACCTATCCTACATTGCCACTGCATGTTCCCTGACCTCCCCATGCTGACCACCCCGCGGTGCTTTTCTCCATCCTACATTGCCACTCACTGCCTATCTTAATTCAGACCCTCCAATTCACACCACCCCGTGATGTTTTTCTCACTCCTACTAGTGAATGTAATGTAACACACACACATACAATGCGCACCACACCGTGATGTTTTTCTCACTCCTACTAGTGAATGTAATGTAACACACACCCATACAATGCGCACCACCCCGTGATGTTTTTCTCACTCCTACTAGTGAATGTAATGTAACACACACCCATACAATGCGCACCACCCCGTGATGTTTTTCTCACTCCTACTAGTGAATGTAATGTAACACACACCCATACAATGCGCACCACCCCATGATGTTTTTCTCACTCCTACTAGTGAATGTAATGTAACACACACCCATACAATGCGCACCACCCCGTGATGTTTTTCTCACTCCTGCTTGTAAATGTAATGTAACACACACCCATACAATGCGCACCACCCCGTGATGTTTTTCTCACTCCTACTAGTGAATGTAATGTAACACACACCCATGCAATGCGCACCACCCCGTGATGTTTTTCTCACTCCTACTAGTGAATGTAATGTAACACCCACCCATACAATGCGCACCACCCCGTGATGTTTTTCTCACTCCTACTAGTGAATGTAATGTAACACACACCCATACAATGCGCACCACCCCGTGATGTTTTTCTCACTCCTACTAGTGAATGTAATGTAACACCCACCCATACAATGCGCACCACCCCGTGATGTTTTTCTCACTCCTACTAGTGAATGTAATGTAACACCCACCCATACAATGCGCACCACCCCGTGATGTTTTTCTCACTCCTACTAGTGAATGTAATGTAACACACACCCATACAATGCGCACCACCCCGTGATGTTTTTCTCACTCCTACTAGTGAATGTAATGTAACACACACCCATACAATGCGCACCACCCCGTGATGTTTTTCTCACTCCTACTAGTGAATGTAATGTAACACACACCCATACAATGCGCACCACCCCGTGATGTTTTTCTCACTCCTACTAGTGAATGTAATGTATCACACACCCATACAATGCGCACCACCCCGTGATGTTTTTCCCACTCCTACTAGTGAATCTAATGTAACACACACCGTTACAATGCGCACCACCCCGCGATGTTTTTCAGAAACCTATCCTACATTGCCACTGCATGTTCCCTGACCTCCCCATGCTGACCACCCCGTGGTGCTTTTCTCCATCCTACATTGCCACTCACTGCCTATCCTAATTCAGACCCTCCTATTCACACCACCCCGTGATGTTTTTCTCACTCCTACTAGTGAATGTAATGTGACACACACCCATGCAATGCGCACCACCCCGTGATGTTTTTCTCACTCCTACTAGTGAATGTAATGTAACACACACCCATACAATGCGCACCACCCCGTGATGTTTTTCTCACTCCTACTAGTGAATGTAATGTAACACACACCCATACAGTGCGCACCACCCCGTGATGTTTTTCTCACTCCTACTAGTGAATGTAATGTAACACACACCCATACAATGCGCACCACCCCGTGAAGTTTTTCTCACTCCTACTAGTGAATCTAATGTAACACACACCCATACAATGCGCACCACCCCGTGATGTTTTTCTCACTCCTACTAGTGAATGTAATGTAACACACACCCATACAATGCGCACCACCCCGTGATGTTTTTCTCACTCCTACTAGTGAATGTAATGTAACACACACCCATACAATGCGCACCACCCCGTGATGTTTTTCTCACTCCTACTAGTGAATGTAATGTAACACACACCCATACAATGCGCACCACCCCGTGATGTTTTTCTCACTGCTACTAGTGAATGTAATGTAACACACACCCATACAATGCGCACCACCCCGTGATGTTTTTCTCACTCCTACTAGTGAATGTAATGTAACACACACCCATACAATGCGCACCACCCCGTGATGTTTTTCTCACTCCTACTAGTGAATGTAATGTAACACACACCCATACAATGCGCACCACCCCGTGATGTTTTTCTCACTCCTACTAGTGAATGTAATGTAACACACACCCATACAATGCGCACCCCCCCGTGATGTTATTGTCACTCCTACTAGTGAATGTAATGTAACACACACCCATACAGTGCACACCACCCCGCGATGTTTTTCAGAAACCTATCCTACATTGCCACTGCATGTTCCCTGACCTCCCCATGCTGACCACCCCGCGGTGCTTTTCTCCATCCTACATTGCCACTCACTGCCTATCTTAATTCAGACCCTCCAATTCACACCACCCCGTGATGTTTTTCTCACTCCTACTAGTGAATGTAATGTAACACACACACATACAATGCGCACCACACCGTGATGTTTTTCTCACTCCTACTAGTGAATGTAATGTAACACACACCCATACAATGCGCACCACCCCGCGATGTTTTTCTCACTCCTACTAGTGAATGTAATGTAACACACACCCATACAATGCGCACCACCCCGTGATGTTTTTCTCACTCCTACTAGTGAATGTAATGTAACACACACCCATACAATGCGCACCACCCCGTGATGTTTTTCTCACTCCTACTAGTGAATGTAATGTAACACACACCCATACAATGCGCACCACCCCGTGATGTTTTTCTCACTCCTGCTAGTAAATGTAATGTAACACACACCCATACAATGCGCACCACCCCGTGATGTTTTTCTCACTCCTACTAGTGAATGTAATGTAACACACACCCATGCAATGCGCACCACCCCGTGATGTTTTTCTCACTCCTACTAGTGAATGTAATGTAACACCCACCCATACAATGCGCACCACCCCGTGATGTTTTTCTCACTCCTACTAGTGAATGTAATGTAACACACACCCATACAATGCGCACCACCCCGTGATGTTTTTCTCACTCCTACTAGTGAATGTAATGTAACACACACCCATACAATGCGCACCACCCCGTGATGTTTTTCTCACTCCTACTAGTGAATGTAATGTAACACACACCCATACAATGCGCACCACCCCGTGATGTTTTTCTCACTCCTACTAGTGAATGTAATGTATCACACACCCATACAATGCGCACCACCCCGTGATGTTTTTCCCACTCCTACTAGTGAATCTAATGTAACACACACCATTACAATGCGCACCACCCCGCGATGTTTTTCAGAAACCTATCCTACATTGCCACTGCATGTTCCCTGACCTCCCCATGCTGACCACCCCGTGGTGCTTTTCTCCATCCTATATTGCCACACACTGCCTATCCTAATTCAGACCCTCCGATTCACACCACCCCGTGATGTTTTTCTCACTCCTACTAGTGAATCTAATGTGACACACACCCATGCAATGCGCACCACCCCGTGATGTTTTTCTCACTCCTACTAGTGAATGTAATGTAACACACACCCATACAATGCGCACCACCCCGTGATGTTTTTCTCACTCCTACTAGTGAATGTAATGTAACACACACCCATACAATGCGCACCACCCTGTGAAGTTTTTCTCACTCCTACTAGTGAATCTAATGTAACACACACCCATACAGTGCGCACCACCCCGTGATGTTTTTCTCACTCCTACTAGTGAATGTAATGTAACACACACCCATACAATGCGCACCACCCCGTGATGTTTTTCTCACTCCTACTAGAGAATGTAATGTAACACACACCCATACAATGCGCACCACCCCGTGATGTTTTTCTCACTCCTACTAGTGAAAGTAATGTAACACACACCCATACAATGCGCACCACCCCGTGATGTTTTTCTCACTGCTACTAGTGAATGTAATGTAACACACACCCATACAATGCGCACCACCCCGTGATGTTTTTCTCACTCCTACTAGTGAATGTAATGTAACACACACCCATGCAATGCGCACCACCCCGTGATGTTTTTCTCACTCCTACTAGGGAATGTAATGTAACACACACCCATACAATGCGCACCACCCCGTGATGTTTTTCTCACTCCTACTAGTGAATGTAATGTAACACACACCCATACAATGCGCACCACCCCGTGATGTTTTTCTCACTCCTACTAGTGAATGTAATGTAACACACACCCATACAATGCGCACCCCCCCGTGATGTTATTGTCACTCCTACTAGTGAATGTAATGTAACACACGCCCATACAGTGCACACCACCCCGCGATGTTTTTCAGAAACCTATCCTACATTGCCACTGCATGTTCCCTGACCTCCCCATGCTGACCACCCCGCGGTGCTTTTCTCCATCCTACATTGCCACTCACTGCCTATCTTAATTCAGACCCTCCAATTCACACCACCCCGTGATGTTTTTCTCACTCCTACTAGTGAATGTAATGTAACACACACACATACAATGCGCACCACACCGTGATGTTTTTCTCACTCCTACTAGTGAATGTAATGTAACACACACCCATACAATGCGCACCACCCCGTGATGTTTTTCTCACTCCTACTAGTGAATGTAATGTAACACACACCCATACAATGCGCACCACCCCGTGATGTTTTTATCACTCCTACTAGTGAATGTAATGTAACACACACCCATACAATGCGCACCACCCCGTGATGTTTTTCTCACTCCTACTAGTGAATGTAATGTAACACACACCCATGCAATGCGCACCACCCCGTGATGTTTTTCTCACTCCTACTAGTGAATGTAATGTAACACACACCCATGCAATGCGCACCACCCCGTGATGTTTTTCTCACTCCTACTAGTGAATGTAATGTAACACACACCCATACAATGCGGACCACCCCGTGATGTTTTTCTCACTCCTACTAGTGAATGTAATGTAACACACACCCATACAATGCGCACCACCCCGTGATGTTTTTCTCACTCCTACTAGTGAATGTAATGTAACACACACCCATACAGTGCGCACCACACCGTGATGTTTTTCTCACTCCTACTAGTGAATGTAATGTAACACACACCCATACAGTGCGCACCACACCGTGATGTTTTTCTCACTCCTACTAGTGAATGTAATGTAACACACACCCATACAGTGCGCACCACCCCGTGATGTTTTTCTCACTCCTACTAGTGAATGTAATGTTACACACACCCATACAATGCGCACCACCCCGTGAAGTTTTCCTCACTCCTACTAGTGAATCTAATGTACCACACACCCATAAAATGCGCACCACCCCGTGATGTTTTTCTCACTCCTACTAGTGAATGTAAAGTAACACACACCCATACAATGCGCACCACCCCGTGATGTTTTTCTCACTCCTACTAGTGAATGTAATGTAACACACACCCATACAATGCGCACCACCCCGTGATGTTTTTCTCACTCCTACTAGGGAATGTATTGTAACACACACCCATACAATGCGCAACACCCCGTGATGTTTTTCTCACTCCTACTAGTGAATGTAATGTAACACACACCCATACAATTCGCACCACCCCGTGATGTTTTTCTCACTCCTACTAGTGAATCTAATGTAACACACACCCATACAATGCGCACCACCCCGTGATGTTTTTCTCACTCCTACTAGTGAATGCAATGTAACACACACCCATACAATGCGCACCACCCCGTGATGTTTTTCTCACTCCTACTAGTGAATGTAATGTATCACACACCCATACAATGCGCCCCACCCCGTGATGTTTTTCCCACTCCTACTAGTGAATCTAATGTATCACACACCGTTACAATGCGCACCACCCCGCGATGTTTTTCAGAAACCTATCCTACATTGCCACTGCATGTTCTCTGACAACCCCATGCTGACCACCCCGTGGTGCTTTTCTCCATCCTACATTGCCACTCACTACCTATCCTAATTCAGACCCTCCGATTCACACCACCCCTTGATGTTTTTCTCACTCCTACTAGTGAATGTAATGTGACACACACCCATACAATGCGCACCACCCCGTGATGTTTTTCTCACTCCTACTAGTGAATGTAATGTAACACACACACATACAATGCGCACCACCCCGTGAGGTTTTTCTCACTCCTACTAGTGAATGTAATGTAACACACACCCATACAATGCACACCACCCCGTGATGTTTTTCTCACTCCTACTAGTTAATGTAATGTAACACACACCCATACAGTGCGCACCACCCCGTGATGTTTTTCTCACTCCTACTAGTGAATGTAATGTAACACACACCCATACAATGCGCACCACCCCGTGAAGTTTTTCTCACTCCTACTAGTGAATCTAATGTAACACACACCCATACAATGCGCACCACCCCGTGATGTTTTTCTCACTCCTACTAGTGAATGTAATGTAACACACACCCATACAATGCGCACCACCCCGTGATGTTTTTCTCACTCCTACTAGTGAATGTAATGTAACACACACCCATACAATGCGCACCACCCCGTGATGTTTTTCTCACTCCTACTAGTGAATGTAATGTAACACACACCCATACAATGCGCACCCCCCCGTGATGTTTTTCTCACTCCTACCAGTGAATGTAATGTGACACACACCCATACAGTGCACACCACCCCGCGATGTTTTTCAGAAACCTATCCTACATTGCCACTGCATGTTCCCTGACCTCCCCATGCTGACCACCCCGCGGTGCTTTTCTCCATCCTACATTGCCACTCACTGCCTATCTTAATTCAGACCCTCCAATTCACACCACCCCGTGATGTTTTTCTCACTCCTACTAGTGAATGTAATGTAACACACACACATACAATGCGCACCACACCGTGATGTTTTTCTCACTCCTACTAGTGAATGTAATGTAACACACACCCATACAATGCGCACCACCCCGTGATGTTTTTCTCACTCCTACTAGTGAATGTAATGTAACACACACCCATACAATGCGCACCACCCCGTGATGTTTTTCTCACTCCTACTATTGAATGTAATGTAACACACACCCATACAATGCGCACCACCCCGTGATGTTTTTCTCACTCCTACTAGTGAATGTAATGTAACACACACCCATGCAATGCGCACCACCCCGTGATGTTTTTCTCACTCCTACTAGTGAATGTAATGTAACACACACCCATACAATGCGCACCACCCCGTGATGTTTTTCTCACTCCTACTAGTGAATGTAATGTAACACACACCCATACAGTGCACACCACCCCGCGATGTTTTTCAGAAACCTATCCTACATTGCCACTGCATGTTCCCTGACCTCCCCATGCTGACCACCCCGCTGTGCTTTTCTCCATCCTACATTGCCACTCACTGCCTATCTTAATTCAGACCCTCCAATTCACACCACCCCGTGATGTTTTTCTCACTCCTACTAGTGAATGTAATGTAACACACACCCATACAATGCGCACCACCCCGTGATGTTTTTCTCACTCCTACTAGTGAATGTAATGTAACACACACCCATACAATGCGCACCACCCCGTGATGTTTTTCTCACACCTACTAGTGAATGTAATGTAACACACACCCATACAATGCGCACCACCCCGTGATGTTTTTCTCACTCCTACTAGTGAATGTAATGTAACACACACCCATACAATGCGCACCACCCCGTGATGTTTTTCTCACTCCTACTAGTGAATCTAATGTAACACACACCCATACAATGCGCACCACCCCGTGATGTTTTTCTCACTCCTACTAGTGAATGTAATGTAACACACACCCATACAGTGCGCACCACCCCGTGATGTTTTTCTCACTCCTACTAGTGAATGTAATGTAACACACACCCATACAGTGCACACCACCCCGCGATGTTTTTCAGAAACCTATCCTACATTGCCACTGCATGTTCCCTGACCTCCCCATGCTGACCACCCCGCGGTGCTTTTCTCCATCCTACATTGCCACTCACTGCCTATCTTAATTCAGACCCTCCAATTCACACCACCCCGTGATGTTTTTCTCACTCCTACTAGTGAATGTAATGTAACACACACCCATACAATGCGCACCACCCCGTGATGTTTTTCTCACTCCTACTAGTGAATGTAATGTAACACACACCCATGCAATGCGCACCACCCCGTGATGTTTTTCTCACTCCTACTAGTGAATGTAATGTAACACACACCCATGCAATGCGCACCACCCCGTGATGTTTTTCTCACTCCTACTAGTGAATGTAATGTAACACACACCCATACAGTGCGCACCACCCCGTGATGTTTTTCTCACTCCTACTAGTGAATGTAATGTTACACACACCCATACAATGCGCACCACCCCGTGAAGTTTTCCTCACTCCTACTAGTGAATCTAATGTACCACACACCCATAAAATGCGCACCACCCCGTGATGTTTTTCTCACTCCTACTAGTGAATGTAAAGTAACACACACCCATACAATGCGCACCACCCCGTGATGTTTTTCTCACTCCTACTAGTGAATGTAATGTAACACACACCCATACAATGCGCACCACCCCGTGATGTTTTTCTCACTCCTACCAGTGAATGTAATGTGACACACACCCATACAGTGCGCACCACCCCGCGATGTTTTTCAGAAACCTATCCTACATTGCCACTGCATGTTCCCTGACCTCCCCATGCTGACCACCCCGCGGTGCTTTTCTCCATCCTACATTGCCACTCACTGCCTATCTTAATTCAGACCCTCCAATTCACACCACCCCGTGATGTTTTTCTCACTCCTACTAGTGAATGTAATGTAACACACACACATACAATGCGCACCACCCCGTGATGTTTTTCTCACTCCTACTAGTGAATGTAATGTAACACACACCCATACAATGCGCACCACCCCGTGATGTTTTTCTCACTCCTACTATTGAATGTAATGTAACACACACCCATACAATGCGCACCACCCCGTGATGTTTTTCTCACTCCTACTAGTGAATGTAATGTAACACACACCCATGCAATGCGCACCACCCCGTGATGTTTTTCTCACTCCTACTAGTGAATGTAATGTAACACACACCCATACAATGCGCACCACCCCGTGATGTTTTTCTCACTCCTACTAGTGAATCTAATGTAACACACACCCATACAATGCGCACCACCCCGTGATGTTTTTCTCACTCCTACTAGTGAATGTAATGTAACACACACCCATACAATGCGCACCACCCCGTGATGTTTTTCTCACTCCTACTAGTGAATGTAATGTAACACACACCCATACAATGCGCACCACCCCGTGATGTTTTTCTCACTCCTACTAGTGAATGTAATGTAACACACACCCATACAATGCGCACCACCCCGTGATGTTTTTCTCACTCCTACTAGTGAATGTAATGTATCACACACCCATACAATGCGCACCACCCCGTGATGTTTTTCCCACTCCTACTAGTGAATCTAATGTATCACACACCGTTACAATGCGCACCACCCCGCGATGTTTTTCAGAAACCTATCCTACATTGCCACTGCATGTTCTCTGACAACCCCATGCTGACCACCCCGTGGTGCTTTTCTCCATCCTACATTGCCACTCACTACCTATCCTAATTCAGACCCTCCGATTCACACCACCCCTTGATGTTTTTCTCACTCCTACTAGTGAATGTAATGTGACACACACCCATACAATGCGCACCACCCCGTGATGTTTTTCTCACTCCTACTAGTGAATGTAATGTAACACACACCCATACAATGCGCACCACCCCGTGATGTTTTTCTCACTCCTACTAGTGAATGTAATGTAACACACACCCATACAATGCACACCACCCCGTGATGTTTTTCTCACTCCTACTAGTGAATGTAATGTAACACACACCCATACAGTGCGCATCACCCCGTGATGTTTTTCTCACTCCTACTAGTGAATGTAATGTAACACACACCCATACAATGCGCACCACCCCGTGAAGTTTTTCTCACTCCTACTAGTGAATCTAATGTAACACACACCCATACAATGCGCACCACCCCGTGATGTTTTTCTCACTCCTACTAGTGAATGTAATGTAACACACACCCATACAATGCGCACCACCCCGTGATGTTTTTCTCACTCCTACTAGTGAATGTAATGTAACACACACCCATACAATGCGCACCACCCCGTGATGTTTTTCTCACTCCTACTAGTGAATGTAATGTAACACACACCCATACAATGCGCACCCCCCCGTGATGTTTTTCTCACTCCTACCAGTGAATGTAATGTGACACACACCCATACAGTGCACACCACCCCGCGATGTTTTTCAGAAACCTATCCTACATTGCCACTGCATGTTCCCTGACCTCCCCATGCTGACCACCCCGTGGTGCTTTTCTCCATCCTACATTGCCACTCACTGCCTATCTTAATTCAGACCCTCCAATTCACACCACCCCGTGATGTTTTTCTCACTCCTACTAGTGAATGTAATGTAACACACACACATACAATGCGCACCACACCGTGATGTTTTTCTCACTCCTACTAGTGAATGTAATGTAACACACACCCATACAATGCGCACCACCCCGTGATGTTTTTCTCACTCCTACTAGTGAATGTAATGTAACACACACCCATACAATGCGCACCACCCCGTGATGTTTTTCTCACTCCTACTATTGAATGTAATGTAACACACACCCATACAATGCGCACCACCCCGTGATGTTTTTCTCACTCCTACTAGTGAATGTAATGTAACACACACCCATGCAATGCGCACCACCCCGTGATGTTTTTCTCACTCCTACTAGTGAATGTAATGTAACACACACCCATACAATGCGCACCACCCCGTGATGTTTTTCTCACTCCTACTAGTGAATGTAATGTAACACACACCCATACAGTGCACACCACCCCGCGATGTTTTTCAGAAACCTATCCTACATTGCCACTGCATGTTCCCTGACCTCCCCATGCTGACGACCCCGCGGTGCTTTTCTCCATCCTACATTGCCACTCACTGCCTATCTTAATTCAGACCCTCCAATTCACACGACCCCGTGATGTTTTTCTCACTCCTACTAGTGAATGTAATGTAACACACACCCATACAATGCGCACCACCCCGTGATGTTTTTCTCACTCCTACTAGTGAATCTAATGTAACACACACCCATACAATGCGCACCACCCCGTGATGTTTTTCTCACACCTACTAGTGAATGTAATGTAACACACACCCATACAATGCGCACCACCCCGTGATGTTTTTCTCACTCCTACTAGTGAATGTAATGTAACACACACCCATACAATGCGCACCACCCCGTGATGTTTTTCTCACTCCTACTAGTGAATCTAATGTAACACACACCCATACAATGCGCACCACCCCGTGATGTTTTTCTCACTCCTACTAGTGAATGTAATGTAACACACACCCATACAGTGCGCACCACCCCGTGATGTTTTTCTCACCCCTACTAGTGAATGTAATGTAACACACACCCATACAGTGCGCACCACCCCGTGATGTTTTTCTCACTCCTACTAGTGAATGTAATGTAACACCCACCCATACAATGCGCACCACCCCGTGATGTTTTTCTCACTCCTACTAGTGAATGTAATGTAACACACACCCATACAATGAGCACCACCTCGTGATGTTTTTCTCACTCCTACTAGTGAATGTAATGTAACACACACCCATACAATGGGCACCACCCCGTGATGTTTTTCTCACTCCTACTAGTGAATGTAATGTAACACACACCCATACAATGCGCATCACCCCGTGATGTTTTCCCACTCCTACTAGTGAATCTAATGTAACACACACCGTTACAATGCGCACCACCCCGCGATGTTTTTCAGAAACCTATCCTACATTGCCACTGCATGTTCCCTGACCTCCCCATGCTGACCACCCCGTGGTGCTTTTCTCCATCCTACATTGCCACTCACTGCCTATCCTAATTCAGACCCTCCGATTCACACCACCCCGTGATGTTTTTCTCACTCCTACTAGTGAATGTAATGTGACACACACCCATACAATGCGCAACACCCCGTGATGTTTTTCTCACTCCTACTAGTGAATGTAATGTAACACACACCCATACAATGCGCACCACCCCGTGATGTTTTTCTCACTCCTACTAGTGAATGTAATGTAACACACACCCATACAATGCGCACCACCCCGTGATGTTTTTCTCACTCCTACTAGTGAATGTAATGTAACACACACCCATACAATGCGCACCACCCCGTGATGTTTTTCTCACTCCTACTAGTGAATGTAATGTAACACACACCCATACAATGCGCACCACCCCGTGAAGTTTTTCTCACTCCTACTAGTGAATTTAATGTAACACACACCCATACAATGCGCACCACCCCGTGATGTTTTTCTCACTCCTACTAGTGAATGTAATGTAACACACACCCATACAATGAGCACCACCCCGTGATGTTTTTCTCACTCCTAGTAGTGAATGTAATGTAACACACACCCATACAATGCGCACCACCCCGTGATGTTTTTCTCACTCCTACTAGTGAATGTAATGTAACACACACCCATACAATGCGCACCACCCCGTGATGTTTTTCTCACTCCTACTAGTGAATGTAATGTATCACACACCCATACAATGCGCACCACCCCGTGATGTTTTTCCCACTCCTACTAGTGAATCTAATGTAACACACACCATTACAATGCGCACCACCCCGCGATGTTTTTCAGAAACCTATCCTACATTGCCACTGCATGTTCCCTGACCTCCCCATGCTGACCACCCCGTGGTGCTTTTCTCCATCCTACATTGCCACACACTGCCTATCCTAATTCAGACCCTCCGATTCACACCACCCCGTGATGTTTTTCTCACTCCTACTAGTGAATCTAATGTGACACACACCCATGCAATGCGCACCACCCCGTGATGTTTTTCTCACTCCTACTAGTGAATGTAATGTAACACACACCCATACAATGCGCACCACCCCGTGATGTTTTTCTCACTCCTACTAGTGAATGTAATGTAACACACACCCATACAATGCGAACCACCCCGTGAAGTTTTTCTCACTCCTACTAGTGAATCTAATGTAACACACACCCATACAATGCGCACCACCCCGTGATGTTTTTCTCACTCTTACTAGTGAATGTAATGTAACACACACCCATACAACGCGCACCACCCCGTGATGTTTTTCTCACTCCTACTAGTGAATGTAATGTAACACACACCCATACAATGCGCACCACCCCGTGATGTTTTTCTCACTCATACTAGTGAAAGTAATGTAACACACACCCATACAATGCGCACCACCCCGTGATGTTTTTCTCACTGCTACTAGTGAATGTAATGTAACACACACCCATACAATGCGCACCACCCCGTGATGTTTTTCTCACTCCTACTAGTGAATGTAATGTAACACACACCCATGCAATGCGCACCACCCCGTGATGTTTTTCTCACTCCTACTAGGGAATGTAATGTAACACACACCCATACAATGCGCACCACCCCGTGATGTTTTTCTCACTCCTACTATTGAATGTAATGTAACACACACCCATACAATGCGCACCACCCCGTGATGTTTTTCTCACTCCTACTAGTGAATGTAATGTAACACACACCCATACAATGCGCACCCCCCCGTGATGTTATTGTCACTCCTACTAGTGAATGTAATGTAACACACGCCCATACAGTGCACACCACCCCGCGATGTTTTTCAGAAACCTATCCTACATTGCCACTGCATGTTCCCTGACCTCCCCATGCTGACCACCCCGCGGTGCTTTTCTCCATCCTACATTGCCACTCACTGCCTATCTTAATTCAGACCCTCCAATTCACACCACCCCGTGATGTTTTTCTCACTCCTACTAGTGAATGTAATGTAACACACACACATACAATGCGCACCACACCGTGATGTTTTTCTCACTCCTACTAGTGAATGTAATGTAACACACACCCATACAATGCGCACCACCCCGTGATGTTTTTCTCACTCCTACTAGTGAATGTAATGTAACACACACCCATACAATGCGCACCACCCCGTGATGTTTTTATCACTCCTACTAGTGAATGTAATGTAACACACACCCATACAATGCCCACCACCCCGTGATGTTTTTCTCACTCCTACTAGTGAATGTAATGTAACACACACCCATGCAATGCGCACCACCCCGTGATGTTTTTCTCACTCCTACTAGTGAATGTAATGTAACACACACCCATGCAATGCGCACCACCCCGTGATGTTTTTCTCACTCCTACTAGTGAATGTAATGTAACACACACCCATACAATGCGGACCACCCCGTGATGTTTTTCTCACTCCTACTAGTGAATGTAATGTAACACACACCCATACAATGCGCACCACCCCGTGATGTTTTTCTCACTCCTACTAGTGAATGTAATGTAACACACACCCATACAGTGCGCACCACACCGTGATGTTTTTCTCACTCCTACTAGTGAATGTAATGTAACACACACCCATACAGTGCGCACCACACCGTGATGTTTTTCTCACTCCTACTAGTGAATGTAATGTAACACACACCCATACAGTGCGCACCACCCCGTGATGTTTTTCTCACTCCTACTAGTGAATGTAATGTTACACACACCCATACAGTGCGCACCACCCCGTGAAGTTTTCCTCACTCCTACTAGTGAATCTAATGTACCACACACCCATAAAAGGCGCACCACCCCGTGATGTTTTTCTCACTCCTACTAGTGAATGTAAAGTAACACACACCCATACAATGCGCACCACCCCGTGATGTTTTTCTCACTCCTACTAGTGAATGTAATGTAACACACACCCATACAATGCGCACCACCCCGTGATGTTTTTCTCACTCCTACTAGGGAATGTATTGTAACACACACCCATACAATGCGCACCACCCCGTGATGTTTTTCTCACTCCTACTAGTGAATGTAATGTAACACACACCCATACAATGCGCACCACCCCGTGATGTTTTTCTCACTCCTACTAGTGAATCTAATGTAACACACACCCATACAATGCGCACCACCCCGTGATGTTTTTCTCACTCCTACTAGTGAATGTAATGTAACACACACCCATACAATGCGCACCACCCCGTGATGTTTTTCTCACTCCTACTAGTGAATGTAATGTAACACACACCCATACAATGCGCACCACCCCGTGATGTTTTTCTCACTCCTACTAGTGAATGTAATGTAACACACACCCATACAATGCGCACCACCCCGTGATGTTTTTCTCACTCCTACTAGTGAATGTAATGTATCACACACCCATACAATGCGCCCCACCCCGTGATGTTTTTCCCACTCCTACTAGTGAATCTAATGTATCACACACCTTTACAATGCGCACCACCCCGCGATGTTTTTCAGAAACCTATCCTACATTGCCACTGCATGTTCTCTGACAACCCCATGCTGACCACCCCGTGGTGCTTTTCTCCATCCTACATTGCCACTCACTACCTATCCTAATTCAGACCCTCCGATTCACACCACCCCTTGATGTTTTTCTCACTCCTACTAGTGAATGTAATGTGACACACACCCATACAATGCGCACCACCCCGTGATGTTTTTCTCACTCCTACTAGTGAATGTAATGTAACACACACCCATACAATGCGCACCACCCCGTGATGTTTTTCTCACTCCTACTAGTGAATGTAATGTAACACACACCCATACAATGCACACCACCCCGTGATGTTTTTCTCACTCCTACTAGTGAATGTAATGTAACACACACCCATACAGTGCGCACCACCCCGTGATGTTTTTCTCACTCCTACTAGTGAATGTAATGTAACACACACCCATACAATGCGCACCACCCCGTGAAGTTTTTCTCACTCCTACTAGTGAATCTAATGTAACACACACCCATACAATGCGCACCACCCCGTGATGTTTTTCTCACTCCTACTAGTGAATGTAATGTAAAACACACCCATACAATGCGCACCACCCCGTGATGTTTTTCTCACTCCTACTAGTGAATGTAATGTAACACACACCCATACAATGCGCACCACCCCGTGATGTTTTTCTCACTCCTACTAGTGAATGTAATGTAACACACACCCATACAATGCGCACCACCCCGTGATGTTTTTCTCACTCCTACTAGTGAATGTAATGTAACACACACCCATACAATGCGCACCCCCCCGTGATGTTTTTCTCACTCCTACCAGTGAATGTAATGTGACACACACCCATACAGTGCACACCACCCCGCGATGTTTTTCAGAAACCTATCCTACATTGCCACTGCATGTTCCCTGACCTCCCCATGCTGACCACCCCGCGGTGCTTTTCTCCATCCTACATTGCCACTCACTGCCTATCTTAATTCAGACCCTCCAATTCACACCACCCCGTGATGTTTTTCTCACTCCTACTAGTGAATGTAATGTAACACACACACATACAATGCGCACCACACCGTGATGTTTTTCTCACTCCTACTAGTGAATGTAATGTAACACACACCCATACAATGCGCACCACCCCGTGATGTTTTTCTCACTCCTACTAGTGAATGTAATGTAACACACACCCATACAATGCGCACCACCCCGTGATGTTTTTCTCACTCCTACTATTGAATGTAATGTAACACACACCCATACAATGCGCACCACCCCGTGATGTTTTTCTCACTCCTACTAGTGAATGTAATGTAACACACACCCATGCAATGCGCACCACCCCGTGATGTTTTTCTCACTCCTACTAGTGAATGTAATGTAACACACACCCATACAATGCGCACCACCCCGTGATGTTTTTCTCACTCCTACTAGTGAATGTAATGTAACACACACCCATACAGTGCACACCACCCCGCGATGTTTTTCAGAAACCTATCCTACATTGCCACTGCATGTTCCCTGACCTCCCCATGCTGACCACCCCGCGGTGCTTTTCTCCATCCTACATTGCCACTCACTGCCTATCTTAATTCAGACCCTCCAATTCACACCACCCCGTGATGTTTTTCTCACTCCTACTAGTGAATGTAATGTAACACACACCCATACAATGCGCACCACCCCGTGATGTTTTTCTCACTCCTACTAGTGAATCTAATGTAACACACACCCATACAATGCGCACCACCCCGTGATGTTTTTCTCACACCTACTAGTGAATGTAATGTAACACACACCCATACAATGCGCACCACCCCGTGATGTTTTTCTCACTCCTACTAGTGAATGTAATGTAACACACACCCATACAATGCGCACCACCCCGTGATGTTTTTCTCACTCCTACTAGTGAATCTAATGTAACACACACCCATACAATGCGCACCACCCCGTGATGTTTTTCTCACTCCTACTAGTGAATGTAATGTAACACACACCCATACAGTGCGCACCACCCCGTGATGTTTTTCTCACTCCTACTAGTGAATGTAATGTAACACACACCCATAGAGTGCGCACCACCCCGTGATGTTTTTCTCACTCCTACTAGTGAATGTAATGTAACACCCACCCATACAATGCGCACCACCCCGTGATGTTTTTCTCACTCCTACTAGTGAATGTAATGTAACACACACCCATACAATGCGCAGCACCTCGTGATGTTTTTCTCACTCCTACTAGTGAATGTAATGTAACACACACCCATACAATGGGCACCACCCCGTGATGTTTTTCTCACTCCTACTAGTGAATGTAATGTAACACACACCCATACAATGCGCATCACCCCGTGAGGTTTTCCCACTCCTACTAGTGAATCTAATGTAACACACACCGTTACAATGCGCACCACCCCGCGATGTTTTTCAGAAACCTATCCTACATTGCCACTGCATGTTCCCTGACCTCCCCATGCTGACCACCCCGTGGTGCTTTTCTCCATCCTACATTGCCACTCACAGCCTATCCTAATTCAGACCCTCCGATTCACACCACCCCGTGATGTTTTTCTCACTCCTACTAGTGAATGCAATGTGACACACACCCATACAATGCGCAACACCCCGTGATGTTTTTCTCACTCCTACTAGTGAATGTAATGTAACACACACCCATACAATGCGCACCACCCCGTGATGTTTTTCTCACTCCTACTAGTGAATGTAATGTAACACACACCCATACAATGCGCACCACCCCGTGATGTTTTTCTCACTCCTACTAGTGAATGTAATGTAACACACACCCATACAATGCGCACCACCCCGTGATGTTTTCTCACTCCTACTAGTGAATGTAATGTAACACACACCCATACAATGCGCACCACCCCGTGATGTTTTTCTCACTCCTACTAGTGAATGTAATGTAACACACACACATACAATGCGCACCACACCGTGATGTTTTTCTCACTCCTACTAGTGAATGTAATGTAACACACACCCATACAATGCGCACCACCCCGTGATGTTTTTCTCACTCCTACTAGTGAATGTAATGTAACACACACCCATACAATGCGCACCACCCCGTGATGTTTTTCTCACTCCTACTATTGAATGTAATGTAACACACACCCATACAATGCGCACCACCCCGTGATGTTTTTCTCACTCCTACTAGTGAATGTAATGTAACACACACCCATGCAATGCGCACCACCCCGTGATGTTTTTCTCACTCCTACTAGTGAATGTAATGTAACACACACCCATACAATGCGCACCACCCCGTGATGTTTTTCTCACTCCTACTAGTGAATGTAATGTAACACACACCCATACAGTGCACACCACCCCGCGATGTTTTTCAGAAACCTATCCTACATTGCCACTGCATGTTCCCTGACCTCCCCATGCTGACCACCCCGCGGTGCTTTTCTCCATCCTACATTGCCACTCACTGCCTATCTTAATTCAGACCCTCCAATTCACACCACCCCGTGATGTTTTTCTCACTCCTACTAGTGAATGTAATGTAACACACACCCATACAATGCGCACCACCCCGTGATGTTTTTCTCACTCCTACTAGTGAATCTAATGTAACACACACCCATACAATGCGCACCACCCCGTGATGTTTTTCTCACACCTACTAGTGAATGTAATGTAACACACACCCATACAATGCGCACCACCCCGTGATGTTTTTCTCACTCCTACTAGTGAATGTAATGTAACACACACCCATACAATGCGCACCACCCCGTGATGTTTTTCTCACTCCTACTAGTGAATCTAATGTAACACACACCCATACAATGCGCACCACCCCGTGATGTTTTTCTCACTCCTACTAGTGAATGTAATGTAACACACACCCATACAGTGCGCACCACCCCGTGATGTTTTTCTCACTCCTACTAGTGAATGTAATGTAACACACACCCATAGAGTGCGCACCACCCCGTGATGTTTTTCTCACTCCTACTAGTGAATGTAATGTAACACCCACCCATACAATGCGCACCACCCCGTGATGTTTTTCTCACTCCTACTAGTGAATGTAATGTAACACACACCCATACAATGCGCAGCACCTCGTGATGTTTTTCTCACTCCTACTAGTGAATGTAATGTAACACACACCCATACAATGGGCACCACCCCGTGATGTTTTTCTCACTCCTACTAGTGAATGTAATGTAACACACACCCATACAATGCGCATCACCCCGTGAGGTTTTCCCACTCCTACTAGTGAATCTAATGTAACACACACCGTTACAATGCGCACCACCCCGCGATGTTTTTCAGAAACCTATCCTACATTGCCACTGCATGTTCCCTGACCTCCCCATGCTGACCACCCCGTGGTGCTTTTCTCCATCCTACATTGCCACTCACAGCCTATCCTAATTCAGACCCTCCGATTCACACCACCCCGTGATGTTTTTCTCACTCCTACTAGTGAATGCAATGTGACACACACCCATACAATGCGCAACACCCCGTGATGTTTTTCTCACTCCTACTAGTGAATGTAATGTAACACACACCCATACAATGCGCACCACCCCGTGATGTTTTTCTCACTCCTACTAGTGAATGTAATGTAACACACACCCATACAATGCGCACCACCCCGTGATGTTTTTCTCACTCCTACTAGTGAATGTAATGTAACACACACCCATACAATGCGCACCACCCCGTGATGTTTTTCTCACTCCTACTAGTGAATGTAATGTAACACACACCCATACAATGCGCACCACCCCGTGAAGTTTTTCTCACTCCTACTAGTGAATTTAATGTAACACACACCCATACAATGCGCACCACCCCGTGATGTTTTTCTCACTCCTACTAGTGAATGTAATGTAACACACACCCATACAATGAGCACCACCCCGTGATGTTTTTCTCACTCCTAGTAGTGAATGTAATGTAACACACACCCATACAATGCGCACCACCCCGTGATGTTTTTCTCACTCCTACTAGTGAATGTAATGTAACACACACCCATACAATGCGCACCACCCCGTGATGTTTTTCTCACTCCTACTAGTGAATGTAATGTAACACACACCCATACAATGCGCACCACCCCGTGATGTTTTTCTCACTCCTACTAGTGAATGTAATGTATCACACACCCATACAATGCGCACCACCCCGTGATGTTTTTCCCACTCCTACTAGTGAATCTAATGTAACACACACCGTTACAATGCGCACCACCCCGCGATGTTTTTCAGAAACCTATCCTACATTGCCACTGCATGTTCCCTGACCTCCCCATGCTGACCACCCCGTGGTGCTTTTCTCCATCCTACATTGCCACTCACTGCCTATCCTAATTCAGACCCTCCGATTCACACCACCCCGTGATGTTTTTCTCACTCCTACTAGTGAATGTAATGTGACACACACCCATGCAATGCGCACCACCCCGTGATGTTTTTCTCACTCCTAATAGTGAATGTAATGTAACACACACCCATACAATGCGCACCACCCCGTGATGTTTTTCTCACTCCTACTAGTGAATGTAATGTAACACACACCCATACAGTGCGCACCACCCCGTGATGTTTTTCTCACTCCTACTAGTGAATGTAATGTAACACACACCCATACAATGCGCACCACCCCGTGAAGTTTTTCTCACTCCTACTAGTGAATCTAATGTAACACACACCCATACAATGCGCACCACCCCGTGATGTTTTTCTCACTCCTACTAGTGAATGTAATGTAACACACACCCATACAATGCGCACCACCCCGTGATGTTTTTCTCACTCCTACTAGTGAATGTAATGTAACACACACCCATACAATGCGCACCACCCCGTGATGTTTTTCTCACTCCTACTAGTGAATGTAATGTAACACACACCCATACAATGCGCACCACCCCGTGATGTTTTTCTCACTGCTACTAGTGAATGTAATGTAACACACACCCATACAATGCGCACCACCCCGTGATGTTTTTCTCACTCCTACTAGTGAATGTAATGTAACACACACAGATGCAATGCGCACCACCCCGTGATGTTTTTCTCACTCCTACTAGTGAATGTAATGTAACACACACCCATACAATGCGCACCACCCCGTGATGTTTTTCTCACTCCTAATAGTGAATGTAATGTAACACACACCCATACAATGCGCACCACCCCGTGATGTTTTTCTCACTCCTACTAGTGAATGTAATGTAACACACACCCATACAATGCGCACCCCCCTGTGATGTTATTGTCACTCCTACTAGTGAATGTAATGTAACACACGCCCATACAGTGCACACCACCCCGCGATGTTTTTCAGAAACCTATCCTACATTGCCACTGCATGTTCCCTGACCTCCCCATGCTGACCACCCCGCGGTGCTTTTCTCCATCCTACATTGCCACTCACTGCCTATCTTAATTCAGACCCTCCAATTCACACCACCCCGTGATGTTTTTCTCACTCCTACTAGTGAATGTAATGTAACACACACACATACAATGCGCACCACACCGTGATGTTTTTCTCACTCCTACTAGTGAATGTAATGTAACACACACCCATACAATGCGCACCACCCCGTGATGTTTTTCTCACTCCTACTAGTGAATGTAATGTAACACACACCCATACAATGCGCACCACCCCGTGATGTTTTTCTCACTCCTACTAGTGAATGTAATGTAACACACACCCATACAATGCGCACCACCCCGTGATGTTTTTCTCACTCCTACTAGTGAATGTAATGTAACACACACCCATGCCATGCGCACCACCCCGTGATGTTTTTCTCACTCCTACTAGTGAATGTAATGTAACACACACCCATACAATGCGCACCACCCCGTGATGTTTTTCTCACTCCTACTAGTGAATGTAATGTAACACACACCCATACAATGCGGACCACCCCGTGATGTTTTTCTCACTCCTACTAGTGAATGTAATGTAACACACACCCATACAATGCGCACCACCCCGTGATGTTTTTCCCACTCCTACTAGTGAATGTAATGTAACACACACCCATACAGTGCGCACCACACCGTGATGTTTTTCTCACTCCTACTAGTGAATGTAATGTAACACACACCCATACAATGCGCACCACCCCGTGATGTTTTTCTCACTCCTACTAGTGAATGTAATGTAACACACACCCATACACTGCGCACCACCCCGTGATGTTTTTCTCACTCCTACTAGTGAATGTAATGTAACACACACCCATACAGTGCGCACCACACCGTGATGTTTTTCTCACTCCTACTAGTGAATGTAATGTAACACACACCCATACAATGCGCACCACCCCGTGATGTTTTTCTCACTCCTACTAGTAAATCTAATGTAACACACACCCATACAATGCGCACCACCCCGCGATGTTTTTCAGAAACCTATCCTACATTGCCACTGCATGTTCCCTGACCTCCCCATGCTGACCACCCCGCGGTGCTTTTCTCCATCCTACATTGCCACTGACTGCCTATCCTAATTAAGACCCTCCGATTCACACCACCCCGTGATGTTTTTCTCACTCCTACAGTGAACGTAATGTGACACACACCCATAAAATGAGCACCACCCCGTGATGTTTCTCTCACACCTACTACTGAATGTAATGTAACACACACCCATGCAATGCGCACCACCCCGTGATGTTTTTCTCACTCCTACTAGTGAATGTAATGTAACACACACCCATGCAATGCGCACCACCCCGTGATGTTTTTCTCACTCCTACTAGTGAATGTAATGTAACACACACCCATACAATGCGCACCACCCCGTGATGTTTTTCTCACTCCTACTAGTGTATCTAATGTAACACACACCCATACAATGCGCACCTTCCCGTGATGTTTTTCTCACTCCTACTAGTGAATGTAATGTAACACACACCCATACAGTGCGCACCACCCCGTGATGTTTTTCTCACTCCTACTAGTGAATGTAATGTAACACACACCCATACAATGCGCACCACCCCGTGAAGTTTTTCTCACTCCTACTAGTGAATCTAATGTAACACACACCCATACAATGCGCACCACCCCGTGATGTTTTTCTCACTCCTACTAGTGAATGTAATGTAACACACACCCATACAATGCGCACCACCCCGTGATGTTTTTCTCACTCCTACTAGTGAATGTAATGTAACACACACCCATACAATGCGCACCACCCCGTGATGTTTTTCTCACTCCTACTAGTGAATGTAATGTAACACACACCCATACAATGCGCACCACCCCGTGATGTTTTTCTCACTGCTACTAGTGAATGTAATGTAACACACACCCATACAATGCGCACCACCCCGTGATGTTTTTCTCACTCCTACTAGTGAATGTAATGTAACACACACAGATGCAATGCGCACCACCCCGTGATGTTTTTCTCACTCCTACTAGTGAATGTAATGTAACACACACCCATACAATGCGCACCACCCCGTGATGTTTTTCTCACTCCTAATAGTGAATGTAATGTAACACACACCCATACAATGCGCACCACCCCGTGATGTTTTTCTCACTCCTACTAGTGAATGTAATGTAACACACACCCATACAATGCGCACCCCCCTGTGATGTTATTGTCACTCCTACTAGTGAATGTAATGTAACACACGCCCATACAGTGCACACCACCCCGCGATGTTTTTCAGAAACCTATCCTACATTGCCACTGCATGTTCCCTGACCTCCCCATGCTGACCACCCCGCGGTGCTTTTCTCCATCCTACATTGCCACTCACTGCCTATCTTAATTCAGACCCTCCAATTCACACCACCCCGTGATGTTTTTCTCACTCCTACTAGTGAATGTAATGTAACACACACACATACAATGCGCACCACACCGTGATGTTTTTCTCACTCCTACTAGTGAATGTAATGTAACACACACCCATACAATGCGCACCACCCCGTGATGTTTTTCTCACTCCTACTAGTGAATGTAATGTAACACACACCCATACAATGCGCACCACCCCGTGATGTTTTTCTCACTCCTACTAGTGAATGTAATGTAACACACACCCATACAATGCGCACCACCCCGTGATGTTTTTCTCACTCCTACTAGTGAATGTAATGTAACACACACCCATGCCATGCGCACCACCCCGTGATGTTTTTCTCACTCCTACTAGTGAATGTAATGTAACACACACCCATACAATGCGCACCACCCCGTGATGTTTTTCTCACTCCTACTAGTGAATGTAATGTAACACACACCCATACAATGCGGACCACCCCGTGATGTTTTTCTCACTCCTACTAGTGAATGTAATGTAACACACACCCATACAATGCGCACCACCCCGTGATGTTTTTCCCACTCCTACTAGTGAATGTAATGTAACACACACCCATACAGTGCGCACCACACCGTGATGTTTTTCTCACTCCTACTAGTGAATGTAATGTAACACACACCCATACAATGCGCACCACCCCGTGATGTTTTTCTCACTCCTACTAGTGAATGTAATGTAACACACACCCATACACTGCGCACCACCCCGTGATGTTTTTCTCACTCCTACTAGTGAATGTAATGTAACACACACCCATACAGTGCGCACCACACCGTGATGTTTTTCTCACTCCTACTAGTGAATGTAATGTAACACACACCCATACAATGCGCACCACCCCGTGATGTTTTTCTCACTCCTACTAGTAAATCTAATGTAACACACACCCATACAATGCGCACCACCCCGCGATGTTTTTCAGAAACCTATCCTACATTGCCACTGCATGTTCCCTGACCTCCCCATGCTGACCACCCCGCGGTGCTTTTCTCCATCCTACATTGCCACTGACTGCCTATCCTAATTAAGACCCTCCGATTCACACCACCCCGTGATGTTTTTCTCACTCCTACAGTGAACGTAATGTGACACACACCCATAAAATGAGCACCACCCCGTGATGTTTCTCTCACACCTACTACTGAATGTAATGTAACACACACCCATGCAATGCGCACCACCCCGTGATGTTTTTCTCACTCCTACTAGTGAATGTAATGTAACACACACCCATGCAATGCGCACCACCCCGTGATGTTTTTCTCACTCCTACTAGTGAATGTAATGTAACACACACCCATACAATGCGCACCACCCCGTGATGTTTTTCTCACTCCTACTAGTGTATCTAATGTAACACACACCCATACAATGCGCACCTTCCCGTGATGTTTTTCTCACTCCTACTAGTGAATGTAATGTAACACACACCCATACAATGCGCACCACCCCGTGATGTTTTTCTCACTCCTACTAGTGAATGTAATGTAACACACACCCATACAATGCGCACCACCCCGTGATGTTTTTCTCACTCCTACTAGTGAATGTAATGTAACACACACCCATACAATGCGCACCACCCCGTGATGTTTTTCTCACTCCTACTAGTGAATGTAATGTAACACACACCCATACAGTGCGCACCACCCCGTGATGTTTTTCTCACTCCTACTAGTGAATGTAATGTAACACACACCCATACAGTGCGCACCACCCCGTGATGTTTTTCTCACTCCTACTAGTGAATGTAATGTAACACCCACCCATACAATGCGCACCACCCCGTGATGTTTTTCTCACTCCTACTAGTGAATGTAATGTAACACACACCCATACAATGCGCACCACCTCGTGATGTTTTTCTCACTCCTACTAGTGAATGTAATGTAACACACACCCATACAATGGGCACCACCCCGTGATGTTTTTCTCACTCCTACTAGTGAATGTAATGTAACACACACCCATACAATGCGCATCACCCCGTGATGTTTTCCCACTCCTACTAGTGAATCTAATGTAACACACACCGTTACAATGCGCACCACCCCGCGATGTTTTTCAGAAACCTATCCTACATTGCCACTGCATGTTCCCTGACCTCCCCATGCTGACCACCCCGTGGTGCTTTTCTCCATCCTACATTGCCACTCACTGCCTATCCTAATTCAGACCCTCCGATTCACACCACCCCGTGATGTTTTTCTCACTCCTACTAGTGAATGTAATGTGACACACACCCATACAATGCGCAACACCCCGTGATGTTTTTCTCACTCCTACTAGTGAATGTAATGTAACACACACCCATACAATGCGCACCACCCCGTGATGTTTTTCTCACTCCTACTAGTGAATGTAATGTAACACACACCCATACAATGCGCACCACCCCGTGATGTTTTTCTCACTCCTACTAGTGAATGTAATGTAACACACACCCATACAATGCGCACCACCCCGTGATGTTTTTCTCACTCCTACTAGTGAATGTAATGTAACACACACCCATACAATGCGCACCACCCCGTGAAGTTTTTCTCACTCCTACTAGTGAATTTAATGTAACACACACCCATACAATGCGCACCACCCCGTGATGTTTTTCTCACTCCTACTAGTGAATGTAATGTAACACACACCCATACAGTGCACACCACCCCGCGATGTTTTTCAGAAACCTATCCTACATTGCCACTGCATGTTCCCTGACCTCCCCATGCTGACCACCCCGCGGTGCTTTTCTCCATCCTACATTGCCACTCACTGCCTATCTTAATTCAGACCCTCCAATTCATACCACCCCGTGATGTTTTTCTCACTCCTACTAGTGAATGTAATGTAACACACACACATACAATGCGCACCACACCGTGATGTTTTTCTCACTCCTACTAGTGAATGTAATGTAACACACACCCATACAATGCGCACCACCCCGTGATGTTTTTCTCCCTCCTAATAGTGAATGTAATGTAACACACACCCATACAATGCGCACCACCCCGTGATGTTTTTCTCACTCCTACTAGTGTATGTAATGTAACACACACCCATACAATGCGCACCACCCCGTGATGTTTTTCTCACTCCTACTAGTGAATGTAATGTAACACACACCCATGCAATGCGCACCACCCCGTGATGTTTTTCTCACTCCTACTAGTGAATGTAATGTAACACACACCCATACAATGCGCACCACCCCGTGATGTTTTTCTCACTCCTACTAGTGAATGTAATGTAACACACACCCATACAATGCGCACCACCCCGTGATGTTTTTCTCACTCCTACTAGTGAATGTAATGTAACACACACCCATACAATGCGCACCACCCCGTGATGTTTTCTCACTCCTACTAGTGAATGTAATGTAACACACACCCATAAAATGCGCACCACCCCGTGATGTTTTTCTCACTCCTACTAGTGAATGTAATGTAACACACACCCATACAATGCGCACCACCCCGTGATGTTTTTCTCACTCCTACTAGTGAATGTAATGTAACACACACCCATACAATGCGCACCACCCCGTGATGTTTTTCTCACTCCTACTAGTGAATCTAATGTAACACACACCCATACAATGCGCACCACCCCGTGATATTTTTCTCACTCCTACTAGTGAATGTAATGTAACACACACCCATACAGTGCGCACCACCCCGTGATGTTTTTCTCACTCCTACTAGTGAATGTAATGTAACACACACCCATACAGTGCGCACCACCCCGTGATGATTTTCTCACTCCTACTAGTGAATGTAATGTAACACACACCCATACAGTGCGCACCACCCCGTGATGTTTTTCTCACTCTTACTAGTGAATGTAATGTAACACACACCCATACAATGCGAACCACCCCGTGATGTTTTTCTCACTCCTACTAGTGAATGTAATGTAACACACACCCATACAATGCCCACCACCCCGTGATGTTTTTCTCACTCCTACTAGTGAATGTAATGTAACACAGACCCATACAATGCGCACCACCCCGTGATGTTTTTCTCACTCCTACTAGTGAATGTAATGTAACACACACCCATACAATGCGCACCAACCCGTGATGTTTTTCTCACTCCTACTAGTGAATGTAATGTAACACACACCCATACAATGCGCACCACCCCGTGAAGTTTTTCTCACTCCTACTAGTGAATCTAATGTAACACACACCCATACAATGCGCACCACCCCGTGATGTTTTTCTCACTCCTACTAGTGAATGTAATGTAACACACACCCATACAATGCGCACCACCCCGTGATGTTTTTCTCACTCCTACTAGTGAATGTAATGTAACACACACCCATACAATGCGCACCACCCCGCGATGTTTTTCTCACTCCTACTAGTGAATGTAATGTAACACACACCCATACAGTGCGCACCACCCCGTGATGTTTTTCTCACTCCTACTAGTGAATGTAATGTAACACACACCCATACAGTGCGCACCACCCCGTGATGTTTTTCTCACTCCTACTAGTGAATGTAATGTAACACCCACCCATACAATGCGCACCACCCCGTGATGTTTTTCTCACTCCTACTAGTGAATGTAATGTAACACACACCCATACAATGCGCACCACCTCGTGATGTTTTTCTCACTCCTACTAGTGAATGTAATGTAACACACACCCATACAATGGGCACCACCCCGTGATGTTTTTCTCACTCCTACTAGTGAATGTAATGTAACACACTCCCATACAATGCGCATCACCCCGTGATGTTTTCCCACTCCTACTAGTGAATCTAATGTAACACACACCGTTACAATGCGCACCACCCCGCGATGTTTTTCAGAAACCTATCCTACATTGCCACTGAATGTTCCCTGACCTCCAGATGCTGACCACCCCGCGGTGCTTTTCTCTATCCTACATTGCCACTCACTGCCTATCTTAATTCAGACCCTCCAATTCACACCACCCCGTGATGTTTTTCTCACTCCTACTAGTGAATGTAATGTAACACACACCCATACAATGCGCACCACCCCGTGATGTTTTCTCACTCCTACTAGTGAATCTAATGTAACACACACCCATACAATGCGCACCACCCCGTGATGTTTTTCTCACTCCTACTAGTGAATGTAATGTAACACACACCCATACAATGCGCACCACCCCGTGATGTTTTTCTCACTCCTACTAGTGAATGTAATGTAACACACACCCATACAATGCGCACCACCCCGTGATGTTTTTCTCACTCCTACTAGTGAATCTAATGTAACACACACCCATACAATGCGCACCACCCCGTGATGTTTTTCTCACTCCTACTAGTGAATGTAATGTAACACACACCCATTCAGTGCGCACCACCCCGTGATGTTTTTCTCACTCCTACTAGTGAATGTAATGTAACACACACCCATACAGTGCGCACCACCCCGTGATGTTTTTCTCACTCCTACTAGTGAATGTAATGTAACACACACCCATACAGTGCGCACCACCCCGTGATGTTTTTCTCACTCCTACTAGTGAATGTAATGTAACACACACCCATACAATGCGCACCACCCCGTGAAGTTTTTCTCACTCCTACTAGTGAATCTAATGTAACACACACCCATACAATGCGCACCACCCCGTGATGTTTTTCTCACTCCTACTAGTGAATGTAATGTAACACACACCCATACAATGCGCACCACCCCGTGAAGTTTTTCTCACTCCTACTAGTGAATCTAATGTAACACACACCCATACAATGCGCACCACCCCGTGATGTTTTTCTCACTCCTACTAGTGAATGTAATGTAACACACACCCATGCAATGCGCACCACCCCGTGATGTTTTTCTCACTCCTACTAGTGAATGTAATGTAACACACACCCATACAATGCGCACCACCCCGTGATGTTTTTCTCACTCCTACTAGTGTATCTAATGTAACACACACCCATACAATGCGCACCTTCCCGTGATGTTTTTCTCACTCCTACTAGTGAATGTAATGTAACACACACCCATACAATGCGCACCACCCCGTGATGTTTTTCTCACTCCTACTAGTGAATGTAATGTAACACACACCCATACAATGCGCACCACCCCGTGATGTTTTTCTCACTCCTACTAGTGAATGTAATGTAACACACACCCATACAATGCGCACCACCCCGTGATGTTTTTCTCACTCCTACTAGTGAATGTAATGTAACACACACCCATACAGTGCGCACCACCCCGTGATGTTTTTCTCACTCCTACTAGTGAATGTAATGTAACACACACCCATACAGTGCGCACCACCCCGTGATGTTTTTCTCACTCCTACTAGTGAATGTAATGTAACACCCACCCATACAATGCGCACCACCCCGTGATGTTTTTCTCACTCCTACTAGTGAATGTAATGTAACACACACCCATACAATGCGCACCACCTCGTGATGTTTTTCTCACTCCTACTAGTGAATGTAATGTAACACACACCCATACAATGGGCACCACCCCGTGATGTTTTTCTCACTCCTACTAGTGAATGTAATGTAACACACACCCATACAATGCGCATCACCCCGTGATGTTTTCCCACTCCTACTAGTGAATCTAATGTAACACACACCGTTACAATGCGCACCACCCCGCGATGTTTTTCAGAAACCTATCCTACATTGCCACTGCATGTTCCCTGACCTCCAAATGCTGACCACCCCGTGGTGCTTTTCTCCATCCTACATTGCCACTCACTGCCTATCCTAATTCAGACCCTCCGATTCACACCACCCCATGATGTTTTTCTCACTCCTACTAGTGAATGTAATGTGACACACACCCATACAATGCGCAACAACCCGTGATGTTTTTCTCACTCCTACTAGTGAATGTAATGTAACACACACCCATACAATGCGCACCACCCCGTGATGTTTTTCTCACTCCTACTAGTGAATGTAATGTAACACACACCCATACAATGCGCACCACCCCGTGATGTTTTTCTCACTCCTACTAGTGAATGTAATGTAACACACACCCATACAATGCGCACCACCCCGTGATGTTTTTCTCACTCCTACTAGTGAATGTAATGTAACACACACCCATACAATGCGCACCACCCCGTGAAGTTTTTCTCACTCCTACTAGTGAATTTAATGTAACACACACCCATACAATGCGCACCACCCCGTGATGTTTTTCTCACTCCTACTAGTGAATGTAATGTAACACACACCCATACAATGTGCACCACCCCGTGATGTTTTTCTCACTCCTACTAGTGAATGTAATGTAACACACACCCATACAATGCGCACCACCCCGTGATGTTTTTCTCACTCCTACTAGTGAATGTAATGTAACACACACCCATACAATGCGCACCCCCCCGTGATGTTTTTCTCACTCCTACTAGTGAATGTAATGTAACACACACCCATACAGTGCACACCACCCCGCGATGTTTTTCAGAAACCTATCCTACATTGCCACTGCATGTTCCCTGACCTCCCCATGCTGACCACCCCGCGGTGCTTTTCTCCATCCTACATTGCCACTCACTGCCTATCTTAATTCAGACCCTCCAATTCATACCACCCCGTGATGTTTTTCTCACTCCTACTAGTGAATGTAATGTAACACACACACATACAATGCGCACCACACCGTGATGTTTTTCTCACTCCTACTAGTGAATGTAATGTAACACACACCCATACAATGCGCACCACCCCGTGATGTTTTTCTCACTCCTAATAGTGAATGTAATGTAACACACACCAATACAATGCGCACCACCCCGTGATGTTTTTCTCACTCCTACTAGTGTATGTAATGTAACACACACCCATACAATGCGCACCACCCCGTGATGTTTTTCTCACTCCTACTAGTGAATGTAATGTAACACACACCCATGCAATGCGCACCACCCCGTGATGTTTTTCTCACTCCTACTAGTGAATGTAATGTAACACACACCCATACAATGCGCACCACCCCGTGATGTTTTTCTCACTCCTACTAGTGAATGTAATGTAACACACACCCATACAATGCGCACCACCCCGTGATGTTTTTCTCACTCCTACTAGTGAATGTAATGTAACACACACCCATACAATGCGCACCACCCCGTGATGTTTTCTCACTCCTACTAGTGAATGTAATGTAACACACACCCATAAAATGCGCACCACCCCGTGATGTTTTTCTCACTCCTACTAGTGAATGTAATGTAACACACACCCATACAATGCGCACCACCCCGTGATGTTTTTCTCACTCCTACTAGTGAATGTAATGTAACACACACCCATACAATGCGCACCACCCCGTGATGTTTTTCTCACTCCTACTAGTGAATCTAATATAACACACACCCATACAATGCGCACCACCCCGTGATATTTTTCTCACTCCTACTAGTGAATGTAATGTAACACACACCCATACAGTGCGCACCACCCCGTGATGTTTTTCTCACTCCTACTAGTGAATGTAATGTAACACACACCCATACAGTGCGCACCACCCCGTGATGATTTTCTCACTCCTACTAGTGAATGTAATGTAACACACACCCATACAGTGCGCACCACCCCGTGATGTTTTTCTCACTCTTACTAGTGAATGTAATGTAACACACACCCATACAATGCGAACCACCCCGTGATGTTTTTCTCACTCCTACTAGTGAATGTAATGTAACACACACCCATACAATGCGCACCACCCCGTGATGTTTTTCTCACTCCTACTAGTGAATGTAATGTAACACAGACCCATACAATGCGCACCACCCCGTGATGTTTTTCTCACTCCTACTAGTGAATGTAATGTAACACACACCCATACAATGCGCACCAACCCGTGATGTTTTTCTCACTCCTACTAGTGAATGTAATGTAACACACACCCATACAATGCGCACCACCCCGTGAAGTTTTTCTCACTCCTACTAGTGAATCTAATGTAACACACACCCATACAATGCGCACCACCCCGTGATGTTTTTCTCACTCCTACTAGTGAATGTAATGTAACACACACCCATACAATGCGCACCACCCCGTGATGTTTTTCTCACTCCTACTAGTGAATGTAATGTAACACACACCCATACAGTGCGCACCACCCCGCGATGTTTTTCTCACTCCTACTAGTGAATGTAATGTAACACACACCCATACAGTGCGCACCACCCCGTGATGTTTTTCTCACTCCTACTAGTGAATGTAATGTAACACACACCCATACAGTGCGCACCACCCCGTGATGTTTTTCTCACTC
This sequence comes from Cavia porcellus, assembly GCF_034190915.1. Taxonomy (NCBI): domain Eukaryota; kingdom Metazoa; phylum Chordata; class Mammalia; order Rodentia; family Caviidae; genus Cavia; species Cavia porcellus. The sequence continues at coordinate 1,050,209 of NW_026947562.1, read as the reverse complement.
CTACTAGTGAATGTAATGTAACACCCACCCATACAATGCGCACCACCCCGTGATGTTTTTCTCACTCCTACTAGTGAATGTAATGTAACACACACCCATACAATGCGCACCACCTCGTGATGTTTTTCTCACTCCTACTAGTGAATGTAATGTAACACACACCCATACAATGGGCACCACCCCGTGATGTTTTTCTCACTCCTACTAGTGAATGTAATGTAACACACTCCCATACAATGCGCATCACCCCGTGATGTTTTCCCACTCCTACTAGTGAATCTAATGTAACACACACCGTTACAATGCGCACCACCCCGCGATGTTTTTCAGAAACCTATCCTACATTGCCACTGAATGTTCCCTGACCTCCAGATGCTGACCACCCCGCGGTGCTTTTCTCTATCCTACATTGCCACTCACTGCCTATCTTAATTCAGACCCTCCAATTCACACCACCCCGTGATGTTTTTCTCACTCCTACTAGTGAATGTAATGTAACACACACCCATACAATGCGCACCACCCCGTGATGTTTTCTCACTCCTACTAGTGAATGTAATGTAACACACACCCATACAATGCGCACCACCCCGTGATGTTTTTCTCACTCCTACTAGTGAATGTAATGTAACACACACCCATACAATGCGCACCACCCCGTGATGTTTTTCTCACTCCTACTAGTGAATGTAATGTAACACACACCCATACAATGCGCACCACCCCGTGATGTTTTTCTCACTCCTACTAGTGAATCTAATGTAACACACACCCATACAATGCGCACCACCCCGTGATGTTTTTCTCACTCCTACTAGTGAATGTAATGTAACACACACCCATTCAGTGCGCACCACCCCGTGATGTTTTTCTCACTCCTACTAGTGAATGTAATGTAACACACACCCATACAGTGCGCACCACCCCGTGATGTTTTTCTCACTCCTACTAGTGAATGTAATGTAACACACACCCATACAGTGCGCACCACCCCGTGATGTTTTTCTCACTCCTACTAGTGAATGTAATGTAACACACACCCATACAATGCGCACCACCCCGTGAAGTTTTTCTCACTCCTACTAGTGAATCTAATGTAACACACACCCATACAATGCGCACCACCCCGTGATGTTTTTCTCACTCCTACTAGTGAATGTAATGTAACACACACCCATACAATGCGCACCACCCCGCGATGTTTTTCAGAAACCTATCCTACATTGCCACTGCATGTTCCCTGACCTCCCCATGCTGACCACCCCGCGGTGCTTTTCTCCATCCTACATTGCCACTGACTGCCTGTCCTAATTAAGACCCTCCGATTCACACCACCCCGTGATGTTTTTCTCACTCCTACTAGTGAACATAATGTGACACACACCCATAAAATGAGCACCACCCCGTGATGTTTCTCTCACACCTACTACTGAATGTAATGTAACACACACCCATGCAATGCGCACCACCCCGTGATGTTTTTCTCACTCCTACTAGTGAATGTAATGTAACACACACCCATGCAATGCGCACCACCCCGTGATGTTTTTCTCACTCCTACTAGTGAATGTAATGTAACACACACCCATACAATGCGCACCACCCTGTGATGTTTTTCTCACTCCTACTAGTGTATCTAATGTAACACACACCCATACAATGCGCACCTTCCCGTGATGTTTTTCTCACTCCTACTAGTGAATCTAATGTAACACACACCCATACAATGCGCACCACCCCGTGATGTTTTTCTCACTCCTACTAGTGAATGTAATGTAACACACACCCATACAGTGCGCACCACCCCGTGATGTTTTTCTCACTCCTACTAGTGAATGTAATGTAACACACACCCATACAGTGCGCACCACCCCGTGATGTTTTTCTCACTCCTACTAGTGAATGTAATGTAACACCCACCCATACAATGCGCACCACCCCGTGATGTTTTTCTCACTCCTACTAGTGAATGTAATGTAACACACACCCATACAATGCGCACCACCTCGTGATGTTTTTCTCACTCCTACTAGTGAATGTAATGTAACACACACCCATACAATGGGCACCACCCCGTGATGTTTTTCTCACTCCTACTAGTGAATGTAATGTAACACACACCCATACAATGCGCATCACCCCGTGATGTTTTCCCACTCCTACTAGTGAATCTAATGTAACACACACCGTTACAATGCGCACCACCCCGCGATGTTTTTCAGAAACCTATCCTACATTGCCACTGCATGTTCCCTGACCTCCCCATGCTGACCACCCCGTGGTGCTTTTCTCCATCCTACATTGCCACTCACTGCCTATCCTAATTCAGACCCTCCGATTCCCACCACCCCGTGATGTTTTTCTCACTCCTACTAGTGAATGTAATGTGACACACACCCATACAATGCGCAACACCCCGTGATGTTTTTCTCACTCCTACTAGTGAATGTAATGTAACACACACCCATACAATGCGCACCACCCCGTGATGTTTTTCTCACTCCTACTAGTGAATGTAATGTAACACACACCCATACAATGCGCACCACCCCGTGATGTTTTTCTCACTCCTACTAGTGAATGTAATGTAACACACACCCATACAATGCGCACCACCCCGTGATGTTTTTCTCACTCCTACTAGTGAATGTAATGTAACACACACCCATACAATGCGCACCACCCCGTGAAGTTTTTCTCACTCCTACTAGTGAATTTAATGTAACACACACCCATACAATGCGCACTACCCCGTGATGTTTTTCTCACTCCTACTAGTGAATGTAATGTAACACACACCCATACAGTGCACACCACCCCGCGATGTTTTTCAGAAACCTATCCTACATTGCCACTGCATGTTCCCTGACCTCCCCATGCTGACCACCCCGCGGTGCTTTTCTCCATCCTACATTGCCACTCACTGCCTATCTTAATTCAGACCCTCCAATTCATACCACACCGTGATGTTTTTCTCACTCCTACTAGTGAATGTAATGTAACACACACACATACAATGCGCACCACACCGTGATGTTTTTCTCACTCCTACTAGTGAATGTAATGTAACACACACCCATACAATGTGCACCACCCCGTGATGTTTTTCTCACTCCTAATAGTGAATGTAATGTAACACACACCCATACAATGCGCACGACCCCGTGATGTTTTTCTCACTCCTACTAGTGTATGTAATGTAACACACACCCATACAATGCGCACCACCCCGTGATGTTTTTCTCACTTCTACTAGTGAATGTAATGTAACACACACCCATGCAATGCGCACCACCCCGTGATGTTTTTCTCACTCCTACTAGTGAATGTAATGTAACACACACCCATACAATGCGCACCACCCCGTGATGTTTTTCTCACTCCTACTAGTGAATGTAATGTAACACACACCCATACAATGCGCACCACCCCGTGATGTTTTTCTCACTCCTACTAGTGAATGTAATGTAACACACACCCATACAATGCGCACCACCCCGTGATGTTTTCTCACTCCTACTAGTGAATGTAATGTAACACACACCCATAAAATGCGCACCACCCCGTGATGTTTTTCTCACTCCTACTAGTGAATGTAATGTAACACACACCCATACAATGCGCACCACCCCGTGATGTTTTTCTCACTCCTACTAGTGAATGTAATGTAACACACACCCATACAATGCGCACCACCCCGTGATGTTTTTCTCACTCCTACTAGTGAATCTAATGTAACACACACCCATACAATGCGCACCACCCCGTGATATTTTTCTCACTCCTACTAGTGAATGTAATGTAACACACACCCATACAGTGCGCACCACCCCGTGATGTTTTTCTCACTCCTACTAGTGAATGTAATGTAACACACACCCATACAGTGCGCACCACCCCGTGATGATTTTCTCACTCCTACTAGTGAATGTAATGTAACACACACCCATACAGTGCGCACCACCCCGTGATGTTTTTCTCACTCTTACTAGTGAATGTAATGTAACACACACCCATACAATGCGAACCACCCCGTGATGTTTTTCTCACTCCTACTAGTGAATGTAATGTAACACACACCCATACAATGCGCACCACCCCGTGATGTTTTTCTCACTCCTACTAGTGAATGTAATGTAACACAGACCCATACAATGCGCACCACCCCGTGATGTTTTTCTCACTCCTACTAGTGAATGTAATGTAACACACACCCATACAATGCGCACCAACCCGTGATGTTTTTCTCACTCCTACTAGTGAATGTAATGTAACACACACCCATACAATGCGCACCACCCCGTGAAGTTTTTCTCACTCCTACTAGTGAATCTAATGTAACACACACCCATACAATGCGCACCACCCCGTGATGTTTTTCTCACTCCTACTAGTGAATGAAATGTAACACACACCCATACAATGCGCACCACCCCGTGATGTTTTTCTCACTCCTACTAGTGAATGTAATGTAACACACACCCATACAATGCGCACCACCCCGTGATGTTTTTCTCACTCCTACTAGTGTATGTAATGTAACACACACCCATACAGTGCACACCACCCCGCGATGTTTTTCAGAAACCTATCCTACATTGCCACTGCATGTTCCCTGACCTCCCCATGCTGAGCACCCCGCGGTGCTTTTCTCCATCCTACATTGCCACTCACTGCCTATCTTAATTCAGACCCTCCAATTCATACCACCCCGTGATGTTTTTCTCACTCCTACTAGTGAATGTAATGTAACACACACACATACAATGCGCACCACACCGTGATGTTTTTCTCACTCCTACTAGTGAATGTAATGTAACACACACCCATACAATGCGCACCACCCCGTGATGATTTTCTCACTCCTACTAGTGAATGTAATGTAACACACACCCATACAATGCGCACCACCCCGTGATGTTTTTCTCACTCCTACTAGTGTATGTAATGTAACACACACCCATACAATGCGCACCACCCCGTGATGTTTTTCTCACTCCTACTAGTGAATGTAATGTAACACACACCCATGCAATGCGCACCACCCCGTGATGTTTTTCTCACTCCTACTAGTGAATGTAATGTAACACACACCCATGCAATGCGCACCACCCCGTGATCTTTTTCTCACTCCTACTAGTGAATGTAATGTAACACACACCCATACAATGCGCACCACCCCGTGATGTTTTTCTCACTCCTACTAGTGAATGTAATGTAACACACACCCATACAATGCGCACCACCCCGTGATGTTTTTCTCACTCCTACTAGTGAATGTAATGTAACACACACCCATACAATGCGCACCACCCCGTGATGTTTTTCTCACTCCTACTAGTGAATGTAATGTAACACACACCCATACAGTGCACACCACCCCGCGATGTTTTTCAGAAACCTATCCTACATTGCCACTGAATGTTCCCTGACCTCCAGATGCTGACCACCCCGCGGTGCTTTTCTCCATCCTACATTGCCACTCACTGCCTATCTTAATTCAGACCCTCCAATTCACACCACCCCGTGATGTTTTTCTCACTCCTACTAGTGAATGTAATGTAACACACACCCATACAATGCGCACCACCCCGTGATGTTTTCTCACTCCTAATAGTGAATGTAATGTAACACACACCCATACAATGCGCACCACCCCGTGATGTTTTTCTCACTCCTACTAGTGAATGTAATGTAACACAGACCCATACAATGCGCACCACCCCGTGATGTTTTTCTCACTCCTACTAGTGAATGTAATGTAACACACACCCATACAATGCGCACCAACCCGTGATGTTTTTCTCACTCCTACTAGTGAATGTAATGTAACACACACCCATACAATGCGCACCACCCCGTGAAGTTTTTCTCACTCCTTCTAGTGAATCTAATGTAACACACACCCATACAATGCGCACCACCCCGTGATGTTTTTCTCACTCCTACTAGTGAATGTAATGTAACACACACCCATACAATGCGCACCACCCCGTGATGTTTTTCTCACTCCTACTAGTGAATGTAATGTAACACACACCCATACAATGCGCACCACCCCGTGATGTTTTTCTCACTCCTACTAGTGAATGTAATGTAACACACACCCATACAATGCGCACCACCCCCTGATGTTTTTCTCACTGCTACTAGTGAATGTAATGTAACACACACCCATACAATGCGCACCACCCCGTGATGTTTTTCTCACTCCTACTAGTGAATGTAAGGTAACACACACCCATGCAATGCGCACCACCCCGTGATGTTTTTCTCACTCCTACTAGTGAATGTAATGTAACACACACCCATACAATGCGCACCACCCCGTGATGTTTTTCTCACTCCTACTAGTGAATGTAATGTAACACACAACCATACAATGCGCACCACCCCGTGATGTTTTTCTCACTCCTACTAGTGAATGTAATGTAACACACACCCATACAATGCGCACCCCCCCGTGATGTTTTTCTCACTCCTACTAGTGAATGTAATGTAACACACACCCATACAGTGCACACCACCCCGCGATGTTTTTCAGAAACCTATCCTACATTGCCACTGCATGTTCCCTGACCTCCCCATGCTGACCACCCCGCGGTGCTTTTCTCCATCCTACATTGCCACTCACTGCCTATCTTAATTCAGACCCTCCAATTCATACCTCCCCGTGATGTTTTTCTCACTCCTACTAGTGAATGTAATGTAACACACACACATACAATGCGCACCACACCGTGATGTTTTTCTCACTCCTACTAGTGAATGTAATGTAACACACACCCATACAATGCGCACCACCCCGTGATGTTTTTCTCACTCCTACTAGTGAATGTAATGTAACACACACCCATACAATGCGCACCAACCCGTGATGTTTTTCTCACTCCTACTAGTGTATGTAATGTAACACACACCCATACAATGCGCACCACCCCGTGATGTTTTTCTCACTCCTACTAGTGAATGTAATGTAACACACACCCATGCAATGCGCACCACCCCGTGATGTTTTTCTCACTCCTACTAGTGAATGTAATGTAACACACACCCATACAATGCGCACCACCCCGTGATCTTTTTCTCACTCCTACTAGTGAATGTAATGTAACACACACCCATACAATGCGCACCACCCCGTGATGTTTTTCTCACTCCTACTAGTGAATGTAATGTAACACACACCCATACAATGCGCACCACCCCGTGATGTTTTTCTCACTCCTACTAGTGAATGTAATGTAACACACACCCATACAGTGCACACCACCCCGCGATGTTTTTCAGAAACCTATCCTACATTGCCACTGAATGTTCCCTGACCTCCAGATGCTGACCACCCCGCGGTGCTTTTCTCCATCCTACATTGCCACTCACTGCCTATCTTAATTCAGACCCTCAAATTCACACCACCCAGGGGTGTTTTTCTCACTCCTACTAGTGAATGTAATGTAACACACACCCATACAATGCGCACCACCCCGTGATGTTTTCTCACTCCTAATAGTGAATGTAATGTAACACACACCCATACAATGCGCACCACCCCGTGATGTTTTTCTCACTCCTACTAGTGAATGTAATGTAACACACACCCATACAATGCGCACCACCCCGTGATGTTTTTCTCACTCCTACTAGTGAATGTAATGTAACACACACCCATACAATGCGCACCACCCACTGATGTTTTTCTCACTCCTACTAGTGAATCTAATGTAACACACACCCATACAATGCGCACCACCCCGTGATATTTTTCTCACTCCTACTAGTGAATGTAATGTAACACACACCCATTCAGTGCGCACCACCCCGTGATGTTTTTCTCACTCCTACTAGTGAATGTAATGTAACACACACCCATACAGTGCGCACCACCCCGTGATGTTTTTCTCACTCCTACTAGTGAATGTAATGTAACACACACCCATACAGTGCGCACCACCCCGTGATGTTTTTCTCACTCCTACTAGTGAATGTAATGTAATACACACCCATACAATGCGCACCACCCCGTGAAGTTTTTCTCACTCCTACTAGTGAATCTAATGTAACACACACCCATACAATGCGCACCACCCCGTGATGTTTTTCTCACTCCTACTAGTGAATCTAATGTAACACACACCCATACAATGAGGACCACCCCGCGATGTTTTTCAGAAACCTATCTTACATTGCCACTGCATGTTCCCTGACCTCCCCGTGCTGACCACCCCGCGGTGCTTTTCTCCATCCTACATTGCCACTGACTGCCTATCCTAATTCAGACCCTCCGATTCACACCACCCCGTGATGTTTTTCTCACTCCTACTAGTGAACGTAATGTGTCACACACCCATAAAATGAGCACCACCCCGTGATGTTTCTCTCACACCTACTACTGAATGTAATGTAACACACACCCATGCAATGCGCACCACCCTGTGATGTTTTTCTCACTCCTACTAGTGAATGTAATGTAACACACACCCATGCAATGCGCACCACCCCGTGATGTTTTTCTCACTCCTACTAGTGAATGTAATGTAACACACACCCATGCAATGCGCACCACCCCGTGATATTTTTCTCACTCATACTAGTGAATGTAATGTAACACACACCCATACAGTGCGCACCACCCCGTGATGTTTTTCTCACTCCTACTAGTGAATGTAATGTAACACACACCCATACAGTGCGCACCACCCCGTGATGATTTTCTCACTCCTACTAGTGAATGTAATGTAACACACACCCATACAGTGCGCACCACCCCGTGATGTTTTTCTCACTCTTACTAGTGAATGTAATGTAACACACACCCATACAATGCGAACCACCCCGTGATGTTTTTCTCACTCCTACTAGTGAATGTAATGTAACACACACCCATACAATGCGCACCACCCCGTGATGTTTTTCTCACTCCTACTAGTGAATGTAATGTAACACAGACCCATACAATGCGCACCACCCCGTGATGTTTTTCTCACTCCTACTAGTGAATGTAATGTAACACACACCCATACAATGCGCACCACCCCGTGATGTTTTTCTCACTCCTACTAGTGAATGTAATGTAACACACACCCATACAATGCGCACCACCCCGTGAAGTTTTTCTCACTCCTACTAGTGAATCTAATGTAACACACACCCATACAATGCGCACCACCCCGTGATGTTTTTCTCACTCCTACTAGTGAATGTAATGTAACACACACCCATACAATGCGCACCACCCCGTGATGTTTTTCTCACTCCTACTAGTGAATGTAATGTAACACACACCCATACAATGCGCACCACCCCGTGATGTTTTTCTCACTCCTACTAGTGAATGTAATGTAACACACACCCATACAATGCGCACCACCCCGCGATGTTTTTCAGAAACCTATCCTACATTGCCACTGCATGTTCCCTGACTTCCCCATGCTGACCACCCCGCGGTGCTTTTCTCCATCCTACATTGTCACTGACTGCCTATCCTAATTCAGACCCTCCGATTCACACCACCCCGTGATGTTTTTCTCCCTCCTACTAGTGAATGTAATGTGACACTCACCCATAAAATTCGCACCACACCGTGATATTTCTCTCACACCTACTAGTGAATGTAATGTAACACACACCCATGCAAGGCGCAACCACCACGTGATGTTTTTCTCACTCCTACTAGTGAATGTAATGTAACACACACCCATGCAAGGCGCACCACCCCGTGATGTTTTCTCACTCCTACGAGTGAATGTAATGTAACACACACCCATACAATGGGCACCACGCCGTGATGTTTTTCTCACTCGTACTAGTGAATGTAATGTAACACACACCCATACAATGCGCACCACCCCGTGATGTTTTTCTCACTCCTACTAGTGAATGTAATGTAACACACAACCATACAATGCGCACCACCCCGTGATGTTTTTCTCATTCCCACTAGTGAATGTAATGTAACACACACCCATACAATGGGCACCACGCCGTGATGTTTTTCTCACTCCTACTAGTGAATCTAATGTAACACACACCCATACAATGCGCACCACCCGGTGATGTTTTTCTCACTCCTACTAGTGAATCTAATGTAACACACACCCATACAATGCGCACCACCCCGCGATGTTTTTCAGAAACCTATCCTACATTGCCACTGCATGTTCCCTGACCTCCCCATGCTGACCACCCCGCGGTGCTTTTCTCCATCCTACATTGCCACTGACTGCCTATCCTAATTCAGACCCTCCGATTCACACCACCCCGTGATGTTTTTCTCACTCCTACTACTGAATGTAATGTAACACACACCCATGCAATGCGCACCACCCCGTGATGTTTTTCTCACTCCTACTAGTGAATGTAATGTGACACACACCCATAAGATGCGCACCACCCCGTGATGTTTCTCTCACACCTACTACTGAATGTAATGTAACACACACCCATGCAATGCGCACCACCCCGTGATGTTTTTCTCACTCCTACTAGTGAATGTAATGTACCACACACCCATGCAATGCGCACCACCCCGTGATGTTTTTCTCACTCCTACTAGTGAATGTAATGTAACACACACCCATACAATGCGCACCACCCCGTGATGTTTTTCTCACTCCTACTAGTGTATCTAATGTAACACACACCCATACAATGCGCACCTTCCCGTGATGTTTTTCTCACTCCTACTAGTGAATCTAATGTAACACACACCCATACAATGCGCACCACCCCGCAATGTTTTTCAGAAACCTATCCTACATTGCCACTGCATGTTCCGTGACCTCCCCATGCTGACCATCCCGCGGTGCTTTTCTCCATCCTACATTGCCACTGACTGCCTATCCTAATTCAGACCCTCCGATTCACACCACCCCGTGATATTTCTCTCACACCTACTAGTGAATGTAATGTAACACACACCCATACAATGCGCACCACCCCGTGATGTTTTTCTCACTCCTACTAGTGAATGTAATGTAACACACACCCATAAAATGCGCACCACTCCGTGATGTTTTTCTCACTCCTACTAGTGAATGTAATGTAACACACACCCATACAATGCGCACCACCCCGTGATGTTTTTCTCACTCCTACTAGTGAATGTAATGTAACACACACCCATACAATGCGCACCATCCGTGATGTTTTTCTCACTCCTACTAGTGAATGTAATGTAACACACACCCATACAATGCGCACCACCCCGTGATGTTTTTCTCACTCCTACTAGTGAATCTAATGTAACACACACCCATACAATGCGCACCACCCCGTGATGTTTTTGTCACTCCTACTAGTGAATGTAATGTAACACACACACATACAATGCGCACCACCCCGTGATGTTTTCTCACTCCTACTAGTGAATGTAATGTAACACACACCCTTACAATGCGCACCACCCCGTGATGTTTTTCTCACTCCTACTAGTGAATGTAATGTAACACACACCCATACAATGCGCACCACCGCGTGATGTTTTTCTCACAACCTACTAGTGAATGTAATGTAACACACACCCATACAATGCGCACCACCCCGTGATGTTTTTCTCACTCCTACTAGTGAATGTAATGTAACACACACCCATACAATGGGCACCACCCCGTGATGTTTTTCTCACTCCTACAAGTGAATCTAATGTAACACACACCCGTACAGTGCGCACCACCCCGTGATGTTTTTCTCACTCCTACTAGTGAATCTAATGTAACACACACCCTAACAATGCGCACCACCCCGCGATGTTTTTCAGAAACCTATCCTACATTGCCACTGCATGTTCCCTGACCTCACAATGCTGACCACCCCGCGGTGCTTTTCTCCCTCCTACATTGCCACTGACTGCCTATCCTAATTCAGACCCTCCGATTCACACCACCCCGTGATGTTTTTCTCACTCCTACTAGTGAATGTAATGTGACACACACCCATAAAATGCGCACCACCCCGTGATGTTTCTCTCACACCTACTAGTGAATGTAATGTAACACACACCCATACAATGCGCACCACCCCGTGATGTTTTTCTCACTCCTACTAGTGAATGTAATGTAACACACACCCATAAAATGCGCACCGCCCCGTGATGTTTTTCTCACTCCTACTAGTGAATGTAATGTAACACACACCCATACAATGCGCACCACCCCTTGATGTTTTTCTCACTCCTACTAGTGAATGTAATGTAACACACAGCCATACAATGCGCACCACCCCGTGATGATTTTCTCACTGCTACTAGTGAATGTAATGTAACACACACCCATACAATGGGCACCACCCCGTGATGTTTTTCTCACTCCTACTAGTGAATGTAATGTAACACACAGCCATACAATGCGCACCACCCCGTGATGTTTTTCTCACTCCTACTAGTGAATGTAATGTAACACACACCCATACAATGCGCACCACCCCGTGATGTTTTTCTCACTCCTACTAGTGAATGTAATGTAACACACACCCATATAATGCGCACCACCCCGTGATGTTTTTCTCACTCCTACTAGTGAATGTAATGTAACACACACCCATACAATGCGCACCCCCCCGTGATGTTTTTCTCACTCCTACTAGTGAATGTAATGTAACACACACCCATACAGTGCACACCACCCCGCGATGTTTTTCAGAAACCTATCCTACATTGCCACTGCATGTTCCCTGACCTCCCCATGCTGACCACCCCGCGGTGCTTTTCTCCATCCTACATTGCCACTCACTGCCTATCTTAATTCAGACCCTCCAATTCATACCTCCCCGTGATGTTTTTCTCACTCCTACTAGTGAATGTAATGTAACACACACACATACAATGCGCACCACACCGTGATGTTTTTCTCACTCCTACTAGTGAATGTAATGTAACACACACCCATACAATGCGCACCACCCCGTGATGTTTTTCTCACTCCTACTAGTGAATGTAATGTAACACACACCCATACAATGCGCACCAACCCGTGATGTTTTTCTCACTCCTACTAGAGTATGTAATGTAACACACACCCATACAATGCGCACCACCCCGTGATGTTTTTCTCACTCCTACTAGTGAATGTAATGTAACACACACCCATGCAATGCGCACCACCCCGTGATGTTTTTCTCACTCCTACTAGTGAATGTAATGTAACACACACCCATACAATGCGCACCACCCCGTGATCTTTTTCTCACTCCTACTAGTGAATGTAATGTAACACACACCCATACAATGCGCACCACCCCGTGATGTTTTTCTCACTCCTACTAGTGAATGTAATGTAACACACACCCATACAATGCGCACCACCCCGTGATGTTTTTCTCACTCCTACTAGTGAATGTAATGTAACACACACCCATACAGTGCACACCACCCCGCGATGTTTTTCAGAAACCTATCCTACATTGCCACTGAATGTTCCCTGACCTCCAGATGCTGACCACCCCGCGGTGCTTTTCTCCATCCTACATTGCCACTCACTGCCTATCTTAATTCAGACCCTCCAATTCACACCACCCCGTGATGTTTTTCTCACTCCTACTAGTGAATGTAATGTAACACACACCCATACAATGCGCACCACCCCGTGATGTTTTCTCACTCCTAATAGTGAATGTAATGTAACACACACCCATACAATGCGCACCACCCCGTGATGTTTTTCTCACTCCTACTAGTGAATGTAATGTAACACACACCCATACAATGCGCACCACCCCGTGATGTTTTTCTCACTCCTACTAGTGAATGTAATGTAACACACACCCATACAATGCGCACCACCCACTGATGTTTTTCTCACTCCTACTAGTGAATCTAATGTAACACACACCCATACAATGCGCACCACCCCGTGATGTTTTTCTCACTCCTACTAGTGAATGTAATGTAACACACACCCATTCAGTGCGCACCACCCCGTGATGTTTTTCTCACTCCTACTAGTGAATGTAATGTAACACACACCCATACAGTGCGCACCACCCCGTGATGTTTTTCTCACTCCTACTAGTGAATGTAATGTAACACACACCCATACAGTGCGCACCACCCCGTGATGTTTTTCTCACTCCTACTAGTGAATGTAATGTAATACACACCCATACAATGCGCACCACCCCGTGAAGTTTTTCTCACTCCTACTAGTGAATCTAATGTAACACACACCCATACAATGCGCACCACCCCGTGATGTTTTTCTCACTCCTACTAGTGAATCTAATGTAACACACACCCATACAATGAGGACCACCCCGCGATGTTTTTCAGAAACCTATCTTACATTGCCACTGCATGTTCCCTGACCTCCCCATGCTGACCACCCCGCGGTGCTTTTCTCCATCCTACATTGCCACTGACTGCCTATCCTAATTCAGACCCTCCGATTCACACCACCCCGTGATGTTTTTCTCACTCCTACTAGTGAACGTAATGTGTCACACACCCATAAAATGAGCACCACCCCGTGATGTTTCTCTCACACCTACTACTGAATGTAATGTAACACACACCCATGCAATGCGCACCACCCTGTGATGTTTTTCTCACTCCTACTAGTGAATGTAATGTAACACACACCCATGCAATGCGCACCACCCCGTGATGTTTTTCTCACTCCTACTAGTGAATGTAATGTAACACACACCCATGCAATGCGCACCACCCCGTGATATTTTTCTCACTCATACTAGTGAATGTAATGTAACACACACCCATACAGTGCGCACCACCCCGTGATGTTTTTCTCACTCCTACTAGTGAATGTAATGTAACACACACCCATACAGTGCGCACCACCCCGTGATGATTTTCTCACTCCTACTAGTGAATGTAATGTAACACACACCCATACAGTGCGCACCACCCCGTGATGTTTTTCTCACTCTTACTAGTGAATGTAATGTAACACACACCCATACAATGCGAACCACCCCGTGATGTTTTTCTCACTCCTACTAGTGAATGTAATGTAACACATACCCATACAATGCGCACCACCCCGTGATGTTTTTCTCACTCCTACTAGTGAATGTAATGTAACACAGACCCATACAATGCGCACCACCCCGTGATGTTTTTCTCACTCCTACTAGTGAATGTAATGTAACACACACCCATACAATGCGCACCACCCCGTGATGTTTTTCTCACTCCTACTAGTGAATGTAATGTAACACACACCCATACAATGCGCACCACCCCGTGAAGTTTTTCTCACTCCTACTAGTGAATCTAATGTAACACACACCCATACAATGCGCACCACCCCGTGATGTTTTTCTCACTCCTACTAGTGAATGTAATGTAACACACACCCATACAATGCGCACCACCCCGTGATGTTTTTCTCACTCCTACTAGTGAATGTAATGTAACACACACCCATACAATGCGCACCACCCCGTGATGTTTTTCTCACTCCTACTAGTGAATGTAATGTAACACACACCCATACAATGCGCACCACCCCGTGATGTTTTTCTCACTGCTACTAGTGAATGTAATGTAACACACACCCATACAATGCGCACCACCCCGTGATGTTTTTCTCACTCCTACTAGTGAATGTAATGTAACACACACCCATACAATGCGCACCACCCCGTGATGTTTTTCTCACTCCTACTAGTGAATGTAATGTAACACACACCCATTCAGTGCGCACCACCCCGTGATGTTTTTCTCACTCCTACTAGTGAATGTAATGTAACACACACCCATACAGTGCGCACCACCCCGTGATGTTTTTTTCACTCCTACTACTGAATGTAATGTAACACACACCCATACAGTGCGCACCACCCCGTGACGTTTTTCTCACTCCTACTAGTGAATCTAATGTAACACACACCCATACAATGCGCACCACCCCGCGATGTTTTTCAGAAACCTATCCTACATTGCCACTGCATGTTCCCTGACCTCCCCATGCTGACCACCCCGCGGTGCTTTTCTCCATCCTACATTGCCACTGACTGCCTATCCTAATTCAGACCCTCCGATTCACACCACCCCGTGATGTTTTTCTCACTCCTACTAGTGAACGTAATGTGACACACACCCATAAAATGAGCACCACCCCGTGATGTTTCTCTCACACCTACTACTGAATGTAATGTAACACACACCCATGCAATGCGCACCACCCCGTGATGTTTTTCTCACTCCTACTAGTGAATGTAATGTAACACACACCCATGCAATGCGCACCACCCCGTGATGTTTTTCTCACTCCTACTAGTGAATGTAATGTAACACACACCCATACAATGCGCACCACCCCGTGATGTTTTTCTCACTCCTACTACTGTATCTAATGTAACACACACCCATACAATGCGCACCTTCCCGTGATGTTTTTCTCACTCCTACTAGTGAATCTAATGTAACACACACCCATACAATGCGCACCACCCCGCGATGTTTTTCAGAAACCTATCCTACATTGCCACTGCATGTTCCCTGACTTCCCCATGCTGACCACCCCGCGGTGCTTTTCTCCATCCTACATTGTCACTGACTGCCTATCCTAATTCAGACCCTCCGATTCACACCACCCCGTGATGTTTTTCTCCCTCCTACTAGTGAATGTAATGTGACACTCACCCATAAAATTCGCACCACACCGTGATATTTCTCTCACACCTACTAGTGAATGTAATGTAACACACACCCATGCAAGGCGCAACCACCACGTGATGTTTTTCTCACTCCTACTAGTGAATGTAATGTAACACACACCCATGCAAGGCGCACCACCCCGTGATGTTTTCTCACTCCTACTAGTGAATGTAATGTAACACACACCCATACAATGGGCACCACGCCGTGATGTTTTTCTCACTCCTACTAGTGAATGTAATGTAACACACACCCATACAATGCGCACCACCCCGTGATGTTTTTCTCACTCCTACTAGTGAATGTAATGTAACACACAACCATACAATGCGCACCACCCCGTGATGTTTTTCTCATTCCCACTAGTGAATGTAATGTAACACACACCCATACAATGGGCACCACGCCGTGATGTTTTTCTCACTCCTACTAGTGAATCTAATGTAACACACACCCATACAATGCGCACCACCCGGTGATGTTTTTCTCACTCCTACTAGTGAATCTAATGTAACACACACCCATACAATGCGCACCACCCCGCGATGTTTTTCAGAAACCTATCCTACATTGCCACTGCATGTTCCCTGACCTCCCCATGCTGACCACCCCGCGGTGCTTTTCTCCATCCTACATTGCCACTGACTGCCTATCCTAATTCAGACCCTCCGATTCACACCACCCCGTGATGTTTTTCTCACTCCTACTACTGAATGTAATGTAACACACACCCATGCAATGCGCACCACCCCGTGATGTTTTTCTCACTCCTACTAGTGAATGTAATGTGACACACACCCATAAGATGCGCACCACCCCGTGATGTTTCTCTCACACCTACTACTGAATGTAATGTAACACACACCCATGCAATGCGCACCACCCCGTGATGTTTTTCTCACTCCTACTAGTGAATGTAATGTACCACACACCCATGCAATGCGCACCACCCCGTGATGTTTTTCTCACTCCTACTAGTGAATGTAATGTAACACACACCCATACAATGCGCACCACCCCGTGATGTTTTTCTCACTCCTACTAGTGAATGTAATGTGACACACACCCATAAGATGCGCACCACCCCGTGATGTTTCTCTCACACCTACTACTGAATGTAATGTAACACACACCCATGCAATGCGCACCACCCCGTGATGTTTTTCTCACTCCTACTAGTGAATGTAATGTACCACACACCCATGCAATGCGCACCACCCCGTGATGTTTTTCTCACTCCTACTAGTGTATCTAATGTAACACACACCCATACAATGCGCACCTTCCCGTGATGTTTTTCTCACTCCTACTAGTGAATCTAATGTAACACACACCCATACAATGCGCACCACCCCGCAATGTTTTTCAGAAACCTATCCTACATTGCCACTGCATGTTCCGTGACCTCCCCATGCTGACCATCCCGCGGTGCTTTTCTCCATCCTACATTGCCACTGACTGCCTATCCTAATTCAGACCCTCCGATTCACACCACCCCGTGATATTTCTCTCACACCTACTAGTGAATGTAATGTAACACACACCCATACAATGCGCACCACCCCGTGATGTTTTTCTCACTCCTACTAGTGAATGTAATGTAACACACACCCATAAAATGCGCACCACTCCGTGATGTTTTTCTCACTCCTACTAGTGAATGTAATGTAACACACACCCATACAATGCGCACCACCCCGTGATGTTTTTCTCACTCCTACTAGTGAATGTAATGTAACACACACCCATACAATGCGCACCATCCGTGATGTTTTTCTCACTCCTACTAGTGAATGTAATGTAACACACACCCATACAATGCGCACCACCCCGTGATGTTTTTCTCACTCCTACTAGTGAATCTAATGTAACACACACCCATACAATGCGCACCACCCCGTGATGTTTTTGTCACTCCTACTAGTGAATGTAATGTAACACACACACATACAATGCGCACCACCCCGTGATGTTTTCTCACTCCTACTAGTGAATGTAATGTAACACACACCCTTACAATGCGCACCACCCCGTGATGTTTTTCTCACTCCTACTAGTGAATGTAATGTAACACACACCCATACAATGCGCACCACCGCGTGATGTTTTTCTCACAACCTACTAGTGAATGTAATGTAACACACACCCATACAATGCGCACCACCCCGTGATGTTTTTCTCACTCCTACTAGTGAATGTAATGTAACACACACCCATACAATGGGCACCACCCCGTGATGTTTTTCTCACTCCTACAAGTGAATCTAATGTAACACACACCCGTACAGTGCGCACCACCCCGTGATGTTTTTCTCACTCCTACTAGTGAATCTAATGTAACACACACCCTAACAATGCGCACCACCCCGCGATGTTTTTCAGAAACCTATCCTACATTGCCACTGCATGTTCCCTGACCTCACAATGCTGACCACCCCGCGGTGCTTTTCTCCCTCCTACATTGCCACTGACTGCCTATCCTAATTCAGACCCTCCGATTCACACCACCCCGTGATGTTTTTCTCACTCCTACTAGTGAATGTAATGTGACACACACCCATAAAATGCGCACCACCCCGTGATGTTTCTCTCACACCTACTAGTGAATGTAATGTAACACACACCCATACAATGCGCACCACCCCGTGATGTTTTTCTCACTCCTACTAGTGAATGTAATGTAACACACACCCATACAGTGCGCACCACCCCGTGATGTTTTTCTCACTCCTACTAGTGAATGTAATGTAACACACACCCATACAGTGCGCACCACCCCGTGATGATTTTCTCACTCCTACTAGTGAATGTAATGTAACACACACCCATACAGTGCGCACCACCCCGTGATGTTTTTCTCACTCTTACTAGTGAATGTAATGTAACACACACCCATACAATGCGAACCACCCCGTGATGTTTTTCTCACTCCTACTAGTGAATGTAATGTAACACACACCCATACAATGCGCACCACCCCGTGATGTTTTTCTCACTCCTACTAGTGAATGTAATGTAACACAGACCCATACAATGCGCACCACCCCGTGATGTTTTTCTCACTCCTACTAGTGAATGTAATGTAACACACACCCATACAATGCGCACCACCCCGTGATGTTTTTCTCACTCCTACTAGTGAATGTAATGTAACACACACCCATACAATGCGCACCACCCCGTGAAGTTTTTCTCACTCCTACTAGTGAATCTAATGTAACACACACCCATACAATGCGCACCACCCCGTGATGTTTTTCTCACTCCTACTAGTGAATGTAATGTAACACACACCCATACAATGCGCACCACCCCGTGATGTTTTTCTCACTCCTACTAGTGAATGTAATGTAACACACACCCATACAATGCGCACCACCCCGTGATGTTTTTCTCACTCCTACTAGTGAATGTAATGTAACACACACCCATACAATGCGCACCACCCCGTGATGTTTTTCTCACTGCTACTAGTGAATGTAATGTAACACACACCCATACAATGCGCACCACCCCGTGATGTTTTTCTCACTCCTACTAGTGAATGTAATGTAACACACACCCATACAATGCGCACCACCCCGTGATGTTTTTCTCACTCCTACTAGTGAATGTAATGTAACACACACCCATTCAGTGCGCACCACCCCGTGATGTTTTTCTCACTCCTACTAGTGAATGTAATGTAACACACACCCATACAGTGCGCACCACCCCGTGATGTTTTTTTCACTCCTACTACTGAATGTAATGTAACACACACCCATACAGTGCGCACCACCCCGTGACGTTTTTCTCACTCCTACTAGTGAATCTAATGTAACACACACCCATACAATGCGCACCACCCCGCGATGTTTTTCAGAAACCTATCCTACATTGCCACTGCATGTTCCCTGACCTCCCCATGCTGACCACCCCGCGGTGCTTTTCTCCATCCTACATTGCCACTGACTGCCTATCCTAATTCAGACCCTCCGATTCACACCACCCCGTGATGTTTTTCTCACTCCTACTAGTGAACGTAATGTGACACACACCCATAAAATGAGCACCACCCCGTGATGTTTCTCTCACACCTACTACTGAATGTAATGTAACACACACCCATGCAATGCGCACCACCCCGTGATGTTTTTCTCACTCCTACTAGTGAATGTAATGTAACACACACCCATGCAATGCGCACCACCCCGTGATGTTTTTCTCACTCCTACTAGTGAATGTAATGTAACACACACCCATACAATGCGCACCACCCCGTGATGTTTTTCTCACTCCTACTACTGTATCTAATGTAACACACACCCATACAATGCGCACCTTCCCGTGATGTTTTTCTCACTCCTACTAGTGAATCTAATGTAACACACACCCATACAATGCGCACCACCCCGCGATGTTTTTCAGAAACCTATCCTACATTGCCACTGCATGTTCCCTGACTTCCCCATGCTGACCACCCCGCGGTGCTTTTCTCCATCCTACATTGTCACTGACTGCCTATCCTAATTCAGACCCTCCGATTCACACCACCCCGTGATGTTTTTCTCCCTCCTACTAGTGAATGTAATGTGACACTCACCCATAAAATTCGCACCACACCGTGATATTTCTCTCACACCTACTAGTGAATGTAATGTAACACACACCCATGCAAGGCGCAACCACCACGTGATGTTTTTCTCACTCCTACTAGTGAATGTAATGTAACACACACCCATGCAAGGCGCACCACCCCGTGATGTTTTCTCACTCCTACTAGTGAATGTAATGTAACACACACCCATACAATGGGCACCACGCCGTGATGTTTTTCTCACTCCTACTAGTGAATGTAATGTAACACACACCCATACAATGCGCACCACCCCGTGATGTTTTTCTCACTCCTACTAGTGAATGTAATGTAACACACAACCATACAATGCGCACCACCCCGTGATGTTTTTCTCATTCCCACTAGTGAATGTAATGTAACACACACCCATACAATGGCCACCACGCCGTGATGTTTTTCTCACTCCTACTAGTGAATCTAATGTAACACACACCCATACAATGCGCACCACCCGGTGATGTTTTTCTCACTCCTACTAGTGAATCTAATGTAACACACACCCATACAATGCGCACCACCCCGCGATGTTTTTCAGAAACCTATCCTACATTGCCACTGCATGTTCCCTGACCTCCCCATGCTGACCACCCCGCGGTGCTTTTCTCCATCCTACATTGCCACTGACTGCCTATCCTAATTCAGACCCTCCGATTCACACCACCCCGTGATGTTTTTCTCACTCCTACTACTGAATGTAATGTAACACACACCCATGCAATGCGCACCACCCCGTGATGTTTTTCTCACTCCTACTAGTGAATGTAATGTGACACACACCCATAAGATGCGCACCACCCCGTGATGTTTCTCTCACACCTACTACTGAATGTAATGTAACACACACCCATGCAATGCGCACCACCCCGTGATGTTTTTCTCACTCCTACTAGTGAATGTAATGTACCACACACCCATGCAATGCGCACCACCCCGTGATGTTTTTCTCACTCCTACTAGTGAATGTAATGTAACACACACCCATACAATGCGCACCACCCCGTGATGTTTTTCTCACTCCTACTAGTGTATCTAATGTAACACACACCCATACAATGCGCACCTTCCCGTGATGTTTTTCTCACTCCTACTAGTGAATCTAATGTAACACACACCCATACAATGCGCACCACCCCGCAATGTTTTTCAGAAACCTATCCTACATTGCCACTGCATGTTCCGTGACCTCCCCATGCTGACCATCCCGCGGTGCTTTTCTCCATCCTACATTGCCACTGACTGCCTATCCTAATTCAGACCCTCCGATTCACACCACCCCGTGATATTTCTCTCACACCTACTAGTGAATGTAATGTAACACACACCCATACAATGCGCACCACCCCGTGATGTTTTTCTCACTCCTACTAGTGAATGTAATGTAACACACACCCATAAAATGCGCACCACTCCGTGATGTTTTTCTCACTCCTACTAGTGAATGTAATGTAACACACACCCATACAATGCGCACCACCCCGTGATGTTTTTCTCACTCCTACTAGTGAATGTAATGTAACACACACCCATACAATGCGCACCATCCGTGATGTTTTTCTCACTCCTACTAGTGAATGTAATGTAACACACACCCATACAATGCGCACCACCCCGTGATGTTTTTCTCACTCCTACTAGTGAATCTAATGTAACACACACCCATACAATGCGCACCACCCCGTGATGTTTTTGTCACTCCTACTAGTGAATGTAATGTAACACACACACATACAATGCGCACCACCCCGTGATGTTTTCTCACTCCTACTAGTGAATGTAATGTAACACACACCCTTACAATGCGCACCACCCCGTGATGTTTTTCTCACTCCTACTAGTGAATGTAATGTAACACACACCCATACAATGCGCACCACCGCGTGATGTTTTTCTCACAACCTACTAGTGAATGTAATGTAACACACACCCATACAATGCGCACCACCCCGTGATGTTTTTCTCACTCCTACTAGTGAATGTAATGTAACACACACCCATACAATGGGCACCACCCCGTGATGTTTTTCTCACTCCTACAAGTGAATCTAATGTAACACACACCCGTACAGTGCGCACCACCCCGTGATGTTTTTCTCACTCCTACTAGTGAATCTAATGTAACACACACCCTAACAATGCGCACCACCCCGCGATGTTTTTCAGAAACCTATCCTACATTGCCACTGCATGTTCCCTGACCTCACAATGCTGACCACCCCGCGGTGCTTTTCTCCCTCCTACATTGCCACTGACTGCCTATCCTAATTCAGACCCTCCGATTCACACCACCCCGTGATGTTTTTCTCACTCCTACTAGTGAATGTAATGTGACACACACCCATAAAATGCGCACCACCCCGTGATGTTTCTCTCACACCTACTAGTGAATGTAATGTAACACACACCCATACAATGCGCACCACCCCGTGATGTTTTTCTCACTCCTACTAGTGAATGTAATGTAACACACACCCATAAAATGCGCACCGCCCCGTGATGTTTTTCTCACTCCTACTAGTGAATGTAATGTAACACACACCCATACAATGCGCACCACCCCTTGATGTTTTTCTCACTCCTACTAGTGAATGTAATGTAACACACAGCCATACAATGCGCACCACCCCGTGATGATTTTCTCACTGCTACTAGTGAATGTAATGTAACACACACCCATACAATGCGCACCACCCCGTGATGTTTTTCTCACTCCTACTAGTGAATGTAATGTAACACACACCCATACAATGCGCACCACCCCGTGATGTTTTTCTCACTCCTACTAGTGAATGTAATGTAACACACACCCATACAATGCGCACCATCCGTGATGTTTTTCTCACTCCTACTAGTGAATGTAATGTAACACACACCCATACAATGCGCACCACCCCGTGATGTTTTTCTCACTCCTACTAGTGAATCTAATGTAACACACACCCATACAATGCGCACCACCCCGTGATGTTTTTGTCACTCCTACTAGTGAATGTAATGTAACACACACACATACAATGCGCACCACCCCGTGATGTTTTCTCACTCCTACTAGTGAATGTAATGTAACACACACCCTTACAATGCGCACCACCCCGTGATGTTTTTCTCACTCCTACTAGTGAATGTAATGTAACACACACCCATACAATGCGCACCACCGCGTGATGTTTTTCTCACAACCTACTAGTGAATGTAATGTAACACACACCCATACAATGCGCACCACCCCGTGATGTTTTTCTCACTCCTACTAGTGAATGTAATGTAACACACACCCATACAATGGGCACCACCCCGTGATGTTTTTCTCACTCCTACAAGTGAATCTAATGTAACACACACCCGTACAGTGCGCACCACCCCGTGATGTTTTTCTCACTCCTACTAGTGAATCTAATGTAACACACACCCTAACAATGCGCACCACCCCGCGATGTTTTTCAGAAACCTATCCTACATTGCCACTGCATGTTCCCTGACCTCACAATGCTGACCACCCCGCGGTGCTTTTCTCCCTCCTACATTGCCACTGACTGCCTATCCTAATTCAGACCCTCCGATTCACACCACCCCGTGATGTTTTTCTCACTCCTACTAGTGAATGTAATGTGACACACACCCATAAAATGCGCACCACCCCGTGATGTTTCTCTCACACCTACTAGTGAATGTAATGTAACACACACCCATACAATGCGCACCACCCCGTGATGTTTTTCTCACTCCTACTAGTGAATGTAATGTAACACACACCCATAAAATGCGCACCGCCCCGTGATGTTTTTCTCACTCCTACTAGTGAATGTAATGTAACACACACCCATACAATGCGCACCACCCCTTGATGTTTTTCTCACTCCTACTAGTGAATGTAATGTAACACACAGCCATACAATGCGCACCACCCCGTGATGATTTTCTCACTGCTACTAGTGAATGTAATGTAACACACACCCATACAATGGGCACCACCCCGTGATGTTTTTCTCACTCCTACTAGTGAATGTAATGTAACACACAGCCATACAATGCGCACCACCCCGTGATGTTTTTCTCACTCCTACTAGTGAATGTAATGTAACACACACCCATACAATGCGCACCACCCCGTGATGTTTTTCTCACTCCTACTAGTGAATGTAATGTAACACACACCCATATAATGCGCACCACCCCGTGATGTTTTTCTCACTCCTACTAGTGAATGTAATGTAACACACACCCATACAATGGGCACCACGCCGTGATGTTTTTCTCACTCCTACTAGTGAATCTAAAGTAACACACACCCATACAATGCACACCTTCCCGTGATGTTTTTCTCACTCCTACTAGTGAATCTAATGTAACACACACCCATACAATGCGCACCACCCCGCGATGTTTTTCAGAAACCTATCCTACATTGCCACTGCATGATCCGTGACCTCCCCATGCTGACCACCCCGCGGTGCTTTTCTCCATCCTACATTGCCACTCACTGCCTATCCTAATTCAGATCCTCCGATTCACACAACCCCGTGATGTTTTTCTCACTCCTACTAGTGAATGTAATGTGACACACACCCATAAAATGCGCACCACCCCGTGATGTTTTTCTCACTCCTACTAGTGAATGTAACGTAACACACACCCATACAATGCGCACCACCCCGTGATGTTTTTCTCACTCCTACTAGTGAATGTAATGTAACACACAGCCATACAATGCGCACCACCCCGTGATGTTTTTCTCACTGCTACTTGTGAATGTAATGTAACACACACCCATACAATGCGCACCACCCCGTGATGTTTTTCTCACTCCTACTAGTGAATGTAATGTAACACACACCCATACAATGCGCACCATCCGTGATGTTTTTCTCACTCCTACTAGTGAATGTAATGTAACACACACACATACAATGCGCACCACCCCGTGATGTTTTTCTCACTCCTACTAGTGAATCTAATGTAACACACACCCATACAATGCGCACCACCCCGTGATGTTTTTCTCACTCCTACTAGTGAATGTAATGTAACACACACCCATACAATGCGCACCACCCCGTGATGTTTTTCTCACTCCTACTAGTGAATGTAATGTAACACACACCCATACAATGCGCACCACACCGTGGTGTTTTTCTCACTCCTACTAGTGAATGTAATGTAACACACACCCATACAATGCGCACCACCCCGTGATGTTTTTCTCACTCCTACTAGTGAATCTAATGTAACACACACCCATACAATGCGCACCACCCCGTGATGTTTTTCTCGCTCCTACTAGTGAATGTAATGTAACACACACCCATACAATGCGCACCACCCCGTGATGTTTTTCTCGCTCCTACTAGTGAATGTAATGTAACACACACCCATACAATGCGCACCACCCCGTGATGTTTTTCTCACTCCTACTAGTGTATGTAATGTAACACACACCCATGCAATGCGCACCACCCCGTGATGTTTTTCTCACTCCTACTAGTGAATGTAATGTAACACACACCCTTGCAATGCGCACCACCCCTTGATGTTTTTCTCACTCCTACTAGTGAATGTAATGTAACACACACCCATACAATGCGCACCACACCGTGATGATTTTCTCACTCCTACTAGTGAATGTAATGTAACACACCCCCATACAATGCGCACCACCCCGTGATGTTTTTCTCACTCCCACTAGTGAATGTAATGTAACACACACCCATACAATGCGCACCACCCCGTGATGTTTTTCTCACTCGTACTAGTGAATGTAATGTAACACACACCCATACAATGCGCACCACCCCGTGATATTTTTTTCACTCCTACTAGTGAATGTAATGTAACACACACCCATACAATGCGCACCACCCCGTGATGTTTTTCTCACTCCTACTAGTGAATGTAATGTAACACACACCCATACAATGCGCACCACCCCGTGATGTTTTTCTCACTCCTACTAGTGAATCTAATGTAACACACACCCATACAATGCGCACCACCCCGCGATGTTTTTCAGAAACCTATCCTACATTGCCACTGCATGTTCCCTGACCTCCCCATGCTGACCACCCCGCGGTGCTTTTCTCGATCCTACATTGCCACTGACTGCCTATCCTAATTCAGCCCCTCCGATTCACACCACCCCGTGATGATTTTCTCACTCCTACTAGTGAATGTAATGTGACACACACCCATAAAATGCGCTCCACCCCGTGATGTTTCTCTCACACCTACTAGTGAATGTAATGTAACACACACACATGCAATGCGCACCACCCCGTGATGTTTTTCTCACTCCTACTAGTGACTGTAATGTAACACACACCCATGCAATGCGCACCACCCCGTGATGTTTTTCTCACTCCTACTAGTGAATGTAATGTAACACACACCCATACAATGCGCACCACGCCGTGATGTTTTTCTCACTCCTACTAGTGAATCTAATGTAACACACACCCATACAATGCGCACCACCCCGTGATGTTTTTCTCACTCCTACTAGTGAATCTAATGTAACACACACCCATACAATGCGCACCACCCCGCGATGTTTTTCAGAAACCTATCCTACATTGCCACTGCATGTTCCCTGACCTCCCCATGCTCACCACCCCGCGGTGCTTTTCTCCATCCTACATTGCCACTGACTGCCTATCCTAAATCAGACCCTCCGATTCACACCACCCCGTGATGTTTTTCTCACTCCTACTAGTGAATGTCATGTGACACACACCCATAAAATGCGCACCACCCGGTGATGTTTCTCTCACACCTACTAGTGAATGTAATGTAACACACACCCATGCAATGCGCACCACCCCGTGATGTTTTTCTCACTCCTACTAGTGAATGTAATGTAACACACACCCATGCAATGCGCACCACCCCGTGAAGTTTTTCTCACTCCTACTAGTGAATGTAATGTAACACACACCCATACAATGCGCACCACCCTGTGATGTTTTTCTCACTCCTACTAGTGAATCTAATGTAACACACACCCATACAATGCGCACCACCCTGTGATGTTTTTCTCACACCTACTAGTGAATGTAATGTAACACACACCCATACAAGCGCACCACCCCGTGATGTTTTTCTCACTCCTACTAGTGAATGTAATGTAACACACACCCATGCAATGCACACCACCCCGTGATGTTTTTCTCACTCCTACTAGTGAATCTAATGTAACACACACCCATACAATGCGCTCCACCCCGTGATGTTTCTCTCACACCTACTAGTGAATGTAATGTAACACACACACATGCAATGCGCACCACCCCGTGATGTTTTTCTCACTCCTACTAGTGACTGTAATGTAACACACACCCATGCAATGCGCACCACCACGTGATGGTTTTCTCACTCCTACTAGTGAATGTAATGTAACACACACCGATGCAATGCGCACCACCCCGTGATGTTTTTCTCACTCCTACTAGTGAATGTAATGTAACACACACCCATACAATGCGCACCACCCCGTGACGTTTTTCTCACTCCTACTAGTGAATCTAATGTAACACACACCCATACAATGCGCACCACCCCGCGATGTTTTTCAGAAACCTATCCTACATTGCCACTGCATGTTCCCTGACCTCCCCATGCTGACCACCCCGCGGTGCTTTTCTCCATCCTACATTGCCACTGACTGCCTATCCTAATTCAGACCCTCCGATTCACACCACCCCGTGATGTTTTTCTCACTCCTACTAGTGAATGTAATGTGACACACACCCATAAAATGCGCACCACCCCGTGATGTTTCTCTCACACCTACTAGTGAATGTAATGTAACACACACCCATGCAATGCGCACCACCCCGTGATGTTTTTCTCACTCCTACTAGTCAATGTAATGTAACACACACCCATACAATGCACACCACCCTGTGATGTTTTTCTCACTCCTACTAGTGAATCTAATGTAACACACACCCATACAATGCGCACCACCACGTGATGTTTTTCTCACTCCTACTAGTGAATCTAATGTAACACACACCCATACAATGCGCACCACCCCGTGATGTTTTTCTCACTCCTACTAGTGAATGTAAAGTAACACACACCCATACAATGCGCACCTCCCCGTGATGTTTTTCTCACTCCTACTAGTGAATGTAATGTAACACACACCCATACAATGCACACCACCCCGTGATGTTTTTCTCACTCCTACTAGTGAATGTAATGTAACACACACCCATACAATTCGCACCACCCCGTGATGTTTTTCTCACTCCTACTAGTGAATCTAATGTAACACACACCCATACAATGCGCACCACCCCGTGATGTATTTCTCACTCCTACTAGTGAATGTAATGTAACACACACCCATACAATGCGCACCACCCCGTGGTGTTTTTCTCACTCCTACTATTGAATGTAATGTAACACACACCCATACAATGCGCAAAACCCTGTGGTGTTTTTCTCACTCCTACTAGTGAATGTAATGTAACACACCCCCATACAATGCGCACCACCCCGTGATGTTTTTCTCACTCCTACTAGTGAATCTAATGTAACACACACCAATACAATGCGCACCACCCCGTGATGTTTTTCTCACTCCTACTAGTGAATGTAATGTAACACATACCCATACAATGCGCACCACCCCGTGATGTTTTTCTCACTCCTACTAATGAATGTAATGTAACACACACCCATGCAATGCACACCACACCGTGATGTTTTTCTCACTCCTACTACTGAATGTAATGTATCACACACCCTTGAAATGCGCACCACCTCTTGATGTTTTTCTCACTCCTACTAGTGAATGTAATGTAACACACACCCATACAATGCGCACCACCCCGTGATGATTTTCTCACTCCTACTAGTGAATCTAATGTAACACACACCCATACAATGCGCACCACCCCGTGATGTTTTTCTCACTCCTACTAGTGAATGTAATGTAACACACACCCATACAATGCGCACCACCCCGTGATGTTTTTCTCACTCCTACTAGTGAATGTAATGTAACACACACCCATACAATGCACACCATCCCGTGATGTTTTTCTCACTCCTACTAGTGAATGTAATGTAACACACACCCATACAATGCACACCACCCCGTGATGTTTTTCTCACTCCTACTAGTGAATGTAATGTAACACACACCAATACAATGGGCACCACCCCGTGATGTTTTTCTCACTCCTACTAGTGAATCTAATGTAACACACACCCATACAATGCGCACCACCCCGTGATGTTTTTCTCACTCCTACTAGTGAATCTAATGTAACACACACCCATACAATGTGCACCACCCTGCGATGTTTTTCAGAAACCTATCCTACATTGCCACTGCATGTTCCCTGACCTCCCCATGCTGACCACCCCGCGGTGCTTTTCTCCATCCTACATTGCCACTGACTGCCTATCCTAATTCAGACCCTCCGATTCACACCACCCCATGATGTTTTTCTCACTCCTACTAGTGAATGTAATGTGACACACACCCATGCAATGCGCACCACCCCGTGATGTTTTTCTCACTCCTACTAGTGAATGTAATGTAACACACACCCATACAATGCGCACCACCCCGTGATGTTTTTCTCACTCCTACTAGTGAATCTAATGTAACACACACCCATACAATGCACACCACCCCGTGATGTTTTTCTCACTCCTACTAGTGAATCTAATGTAACACACACCCATACAATGCGCACCACCGCGCGATGTTTTTCAGAAACCTATCCTACATTGCCACTGCATGTTCACTGACCTCCCCATGCTGACCACCCCGCGGTGCTTTTCTCCATCCTACATTGCCACTGACTGCCTATCCTAATTCAGACCCTCCGATTCACACCACCCCGTGATGTTTTTCTCACTCCTACTAGTGAATGTCATGTGACACACACCCATAAAATGCGCACCACCCCGTGATGTTTCTCTCACACCTACTAGTGAATGTAATGTAACACACACCCATGCAATGCGCACCACCCCGTGATGTTTTTCTCACTCCTACTAGTGAATGTAATGTAACACACACCCATGCAATGCGCACCACCCCGTGATGTTTTTCTCACTCCTACTAGTGAATGTAATGTAACACACACCCATACAATGCGCACCACCACGTGATGTTTTTCTCACTCCTACTAGTGAATCTAATGTAACACACACCCATACAATGCGCACCACCCCGTGATGTTTTTCTCACTCCTACTAGTGAATCTAATGTAACACACACCCATACAATGCGCACCACCCCGCGATGTTTTTCAGAAACCTATCCTACATTGCCACTGCATGTTCCCTGACCTCCCCATGCTGACCACCCCGCGGTGCTTTTCTCCATCCTACATTGCCACTGACTGCCTATCCTAATTCAGACCCTCCGATTCACACCACCCCGTGATGTTTTTCTCACACCTACTAGAGAATGTAATGTGACACACACCCATACATTGCGCACCACCCCGTGATGTTTTTCTCACTCATACTAGTGAATGTAATGTAACACACACCCATACAATGCGCACCACCCCATGATGTTTTTCTCACTCCTACTAGTGAATGTAATGTCACACAAAGCCATACAATGCGCACCACCCCGTGATGTTTTTCTCACTGTTACTAGTGAATGTAATGTAACACACACCCATACAATGCGCACCACCCCGTGTTGTTTTTCTCACTCTTACTAGTGAATGTAATGTAACACACACCCATACAATGCGCACCACCCCGTGTTGTTTTTCTCACTCCTACTAGTGAATGTAATGTAACACACACCCATGCAATGCGCACCACCCCGTGATGTTTTTCTCACTTATACTAGTGAATGTAATGTAACACACAGCCATACAATGCGCACCACCCCGCGATGTTTTTCAGAAACCTGTCCTGCATTGCCACTGCATGTTCCCTGACCTCCCCATGCTGACCACCCCGCGGTGCTTTTCTCCATCCTACATTGCCACTGACTGCCTATCCTAATTCAGACCCTCAAATTCACACCACCCCGTGATGTTTTTCTCACTCCTACTAGTGAATGTAATGTGACACACACGCATACAATGCGCACCACCCCATGATTTTTCTCTCACACCTACTAGTGAATGTAATTTAACACACACCCATACAATGCGCACCACCCCGTGATGTTTTTCTCACTGCTACTAGTGAATGTAATGTAACACACACCCATACAATGCGCACCATCCGTGATGTTTTTCTCACTCCTACTAGTGAATGTAATGTAACACACACCCATACAATGCGCACCACCCCGTGATGTTTTTCTCACTCCTACTAGTGAATCTAATGTAACACACACCCATACAATGCGCACCACCCCGTGATGTTTTTCTCACTCCTACTAGTGAATGTAATGTAACACACACCCATACAATGTGCACCACCCCGTGATGTTTTTCTCACTCCTACTAGTGAATGTAATGTAACACACACCCATGCAATGCGCACCACCCCGTGGTGTTTTTCTCACTCCTACTAGTGAATGTAATGTAACACACACCCATACAATGCGCACCACCCCGTGATGTTTTTCTCACTCCTACTAGTGAATCTAATGTAACACACACCCATACAATGCGCACCACCCCGTGATGTTTTTCTCACTCCTACTAGTGAATGTAATGTAACACACACCCATACAATGCGCACCACCCCGTGATGTTTTTCTCACTCCTACTAGTGAATGTAATGTAACACACACCCATACAATGCGCACCACCCCGTGATGTTTTTCTCACTCCTACTAGTGTATGTAATGTAACACACACCCATGCAATGCGCACCACCCCGTGATGTTTTTCTCACTCCTACTAGTGAATGTAATGTAACACACACCCTTGCAATGCGCACCACCCCTTGATGTTTTTCTCACTCCTACTAGTGAATGTAATGTAACACACACCCATACAATGCGCACCACCCCGTGATGATTTTCTCACTCCTACTAGTGAATGTAATGTAACACACACCCATACAATGCGCACCACACCGTGATGTTTTTCTCAATCCTACTAGTGAATGTAATGTAACACACACCCATACAATGCGCACCACCCCGTGATGTTTTTCTCACTCCTACTAGTGAATGTAATGTAACACACACCCATACAATGCGCACCACCCCGTGATATTTTTTTCACTCCTACTAGTGAATGTAATGTAACACACACTCATACAATGCGCACCACCCCGTGATGTTTTTCTCACTCCTACTAGTGAATGTAATGTAACACACACCAATACAATGGGCACCACCCCGTGATGTTTTTCTCACTCCTACTAGTGAATCTAATGTAACACACACCCATACAATGCGCACCACCCCGTGATGTTTTTCTCACTCCTACTAGTGAATCTAATATAACACACACCCATACAATGCGCACCACCCTGCGATGTTTTTCAGAAACCTATCCTACATTGCCACTGCATGTTCCCTGACCTCCCCATGCTGACCACCCCGCGGTGCTTTTCTCGATCCTACATTGCCACTGACTGCCTATCCTAATTCAGCCCCTCCGATTCACACCACCCCGTGATGTTTTTCTCACTCCTACTAGTGAATGTAATGTGACACACACCCATAAAATGTGCTCCACCCCGTGATGTTTCTCTCACACCTACTAGTGAATGTAATGTAACACACACACATGCAATGCGCACCACCCCGTGATGTTTTTCTCACTCCTACTAGTGAATGTAATGTAACACACACCCATGCAATGCGCACCACCCCGTGATGTTTTTCTCACTCCTACTAGTGAATGTAATGTAACACACACCCATACAATGCGCACCACGCCGTGATGTTTTTCTCACTCCTACTAGTGAATCTAATGTAACACACACCCATACAATGCGCACCACCCCGCGATGTTTTTCAGAAACCTATCCTACATTGCCACTGCATGTTCCCTGACCTCCCCATGCTCACCACCCTGCGGTGCTTTTCTCCATCCTACATTGCCACTGACTGC
The DNA here is from genome assembly GCF_034190915.1 of Cavia porcellus. Classification (NCBI taxonomy): domain Eukaryota; kingdom Metazoa; phylum Chordata; class Mammalia; order Rodentia; family Caviidae; genus Cavia; species Cavia porcellus. Next base: position 1,015,975 of record NW_026947562.1, on the reverse strand, counting down.
CTATCCTAAATCAGACCCTCCGATTCACACCACCCCGTGATGTTTTTCTCACTCCTACTAGTGAATGTCATGTGACACACACCCATAAAATGCGCACCACCCCGTGATGTTTCTCTCACACCTACTAGTGAATGTAATGTAACACACACCCATGCAATGCGCACCACCCCGTGATGTTTTTCTCACTCCTACTAGTGAATGTAATGTAACACACACCCATGCAATGCGCACCACCCCGTGAAGTTTTTCTCACTCCTACTAGTGAATGTAATGTAACACACAAACATACAATGTGCACCACCCTGTGATGTTTTTCTCACTCCTACTAGTGAATCTAATGTAACACACACCCCTACAATGCGCACCACCCTGTGATGTTTTTCTCACACCTACTAGTGAATGTAATGTAACACACACCCATACAATGCGCACCACCCCGTGATGTTTTTCTCACTCCTACTAGTGAATGTAATGTAACACACACCCATACAATGCGCACCACCCCGTGGTGTTTTTCTCACTCCTACTATTGAATGTAATGTAACACACACCCATACAATGCGCACCACCCTGTGGTGTTTTTCTCACTCCTACTAGTGAATGTAATGTAACACACACCCATACAATGCGCACCACCCCGTGATGTTTTTCTCACTCCTACTAGTGAATGTAATGTAACACACACCCATACAATGCGCACCACCCCGTGATGTTTTTCTCACTCCTACTAGTGAATGTAATGTAACACACACCCATACAATGCGCACCACCCCGTGATGTTTTTCTCACTCCTACTAGTGAATGTAATGTAACACACATCCATGCAATGCGCACCACCCCGTGATGTTTTTCTCACTCCTACTAGTGAATGTAATGTAACACACACCCTTGAAATGCCCACCACCTCTTGATGTTTTTCTCACTCCTACTAGTGAATGTAATGTAACACACACCCATACAATGCGCACCACCCCGTGATGATTTTCTCACTCCTACTAGTGAATCTAATGTAACACACACCCATACAATGCGCACCACCCCGTGATGTTTTCTCACTCCTACTAGTGAATGTAATGTAACACACACCCATACAATGCGCACCACCCCGTGATGTTTTTCTCACTCCTACTAGTGAATGTAATGTAACACACACCCATACAATGCGCACCATCCCGTGATGTTTTTCTCACTCCTACTAGTGAATGTAATGTAACACACACCCATACAATGCGCACCACCCCGTGATGTTTTTCTCACTCCTACTAGTGAATGTAATGTAACACACACCAATACAATGGGCACCACCCCGTGATGTTTTTCTCACTCCTACTAGTGAATCTAATGGAACACACACCCATACAATGCGCACCACCCCGTGATGTTTTTCTCACTCCTACTAGTGAATCTAATGTAACACACACCCATACAATGCGCACCACCCTGCGATGTTTTTCAGAAACCTATCCTACATTGCCACTGCATGTTCCCTGACCTCCCCATGCTGACCACCCCGCGGTGCTTTTCTCCATCCTACATTGCCACTGACTGCCTATCCTAATTCAGACCCTCCGATTCACACCACCCCATGATGTTTTTCTCACTCCTACTAGTGAATGTAATGTGACACACACCCATAAAATGCGCACCACCCCGTGATGTTTCTCTCACACCTACTAGTGAATGTAATGTAACACACACACATGCAATGCGCACCACCCCGTGATGTTTTTCTCACTCCTACTAGTGAATGTAATGTAACACTCACCCATGCAATGCGCACCACCCCGTGATGTTTTTCTCACTCCTACTAGTGAATGTAATGTAACACACACCCATACAATGCGCACCACCCCGTGATGTTTTTCTCACTCCTACTAGTGAATCTAATGTAACACACACCCATACAATGCACACCACCCCGTGATGTTTTTCTCACTCCTACTAGTGAATCTAATGTAACACACACCCATACAATGCGCACCACCCCGCGATGTTTTTCAGAAACCTATCCTACATTGCCACTGCATGTTCTCTGACCTCCCCATGCTGACCACCCCGCGGTGCTTTTCTCCATCCTACATTGCCACTGACTGCCTATCCTAATTCAGACCCTCCGATTCACACCACCCCGTGATGTTTTTCTCACTCCTACTAGTGAATGTCATGTGACACACACCCATAAAATGCGCACCACCCCGTGATGTTTCTCTCACACCTACTAGTGAATGTAATGTAACACACACCCATGCAATGCGCACCACCCCGTGATGATTTTCTCACTCCTACTAGTGAATCTAATGTAACACACACCCATACAATGCGCACCACCCCGTGATGTTTTCTCACTCCTACTAGTGAATGTAATGTAACACACACCCATACAATGCGCACCACCCCGTGATGTTTTTCTCACTCCTACTAGTGAATGTAATGTAACACACACCCATACAATGCGCACCATCCCGTGATGTTTTTCTCACTCCTACTAGTGAATGTAATGTAACACACACCCATAAAATGCGCACCACCCCGTGATGTTTTTCTCACTCCTACTAGTGAATGTAATGTAACACACACCAATACAATGGGCACCACCCCGTGATGTTTTTCTCACTCCTACTAGTGAATCTAATGGAACACACACCCATACAATGCGCACCACCCCGTGATGTTTTTCTCACTCCTACTAGTGAATCTAATGTAACACACACCCATACAATGCGCACCACCCTGCGATGTTTTTCAGAAACCTATCCTACATTGCCACTGCATGTTCCCTGACCTCCCCATGCTGACCACCCCGCGGTGCTTTTCTCCATCCTACATTGCCACTGACTGCCTATCCTAATTCAGACCCTCCGATTCACACCACCCCATGATGTTTTTCTCACTCCTACTAGTGAATGTAATGTGACACACACCCATAAAATGCGCACCACCCCGTGATGTTTCTCTCACACCTACTAGTGAATGTAATGTAACACACACACATGCAATGCGCACCACCCCGTGATGTTTTTCTCACTCCTACTAGTGAATGTAATGTAACACACACCCATACAATGCGCACCACCCCGTGATGTTTTTCTCACTCCTACTAGTGAATCTAATGTAACACACACCCATACAATGCACACCACCCCGTGATGTTTTTCTCACTCCTACTAGTGAATCTAATGTAACACACACCCATACAATGCGCACCACCCCGCGATGTTTTTCAGAAACCTATCCTACATTGCCACTGCATGTTCTCTCACCTCCCCATGCTGACCACCCCGCGGTGCTTTTCTCCATCCTACATTGCCACTGACTGCCTATCCTAATTCAGACCCTCCGATTCACACCACCCCGTGATGTTTTTCTCACTCCTACTAGTGAATGTCATGTGACACACACCCATAAAATGCGCACCACCCCGTGATGTTTCTCTCACACCTACTAGTGAATGTAATGTAACACACACCCATGCAATGCGCACCACCCCGTGATGTTTTTCTCACTCCTACTAGTGAATGTAATGTAACACACACCCATGCAATGCGCACCACCCCGTGATGTTTTTCTCACTCCTACTAGTGAATGTAATGTAACACACACCCATACAATGCTCACCACCACGTGATGTTTTTCTCACTCCTACTAGTGAATCTAATGTAACACACACCCATACAATGCGCACCACCCCGTGATGTTTTTCTCACTCCTACTATTGAATCTAATGTAACACACACCCATACAATGCGCACCACCCCGCGATGTTTTTCAGAAACCTATCCTACATTGCCACTGCATGTTCCCTGACCTCCCCATGCTGACCACCCCGTGGTGCTTTTCTCCATCCTACATTGCCACTGACTGCCTATCCTAATTCAGACCCTCCGATTCACACCACCCCGTGATGTTTTTCTCACACCTACTAGTGAATGTAATGTGACACACACCCATACATTGCGCACCACCCCGTGATGTTTTTCTCACTCATACTAGTGAATGTAATGTAACACACACCCATACAATGCGCACCACCCCATGATGTTTTTCTCACTCCTACTAGTGAATGTAATGTAACACACAGCCATACAATGCGCACCACCCCGCGATGTTTTTCAGAAACCTGTCCTGCATTGCCACTGCATGTTCCCTGACCTCCCCATGCTGACCACCCCGCGGTGCTTTTCTCCATCCTACATTGCCACTGACTGCCTATCCTAATTCAGACCCTCAAATTCACACCACCCCGTGCTGTTTTTCTCACTCCTACTAGTGAATGTAATGTGACACACACGCATACAATGCGCACCACCCCGTGATTTTTCTCTCACACCTACTAGTGAATGTAATTTAACACACACCCATACAATGCGCACCACCCCGTGATGTTTTTCTCACTCCTACTAGTGAATGTAATGTAACACACACCCATACAATGCGCACCACCCCGTGATGTTTTTCTCTCTCCTACTAGTGAATGTAATGTAACACACAGCCATATAAGGCGCACCACCCCGTGATGTTTTTCTCACTGCTACTAGTGAATGTAATGTAACACACACCCATACAATGCGCACCACCCCGTGATGTTTTTCTCACTCCTACTAGTGAATGTAATGTAACACACACCCATACAGTGCGCACCACCCCGTGATGTTTTTCTCACTCCTACTAGTGAATGTAATGTAACACACACCCATACAATGCGCACCACCCCGTGATGTTTTTCTCACTCCTAATAGTGAATGTAATGTAACACACACCCATACAATGCGTACCACCCCGTGATGTTTTTCTCAATCCTACTAGTGAATGTAATGTAACACACAGCCATACAATGCGCACCACCCCGTGATGTTTTTCTCACTGCTACTAGTGAATGTAATGTAACACACACCCATACAATGCGCACCACCCCGTGATGTTTTTCTCACTCCTACTTGTGAATCTAATGTAACACACACCATACAATGCGCACCACCCCGTGATGTTTTTCTCACTCCTACTAGTGAATCTAATGTAACACACACCCATACAATGCGCACCACCCCGTGATGTTTTTCTCACTCCTACTAGTGAATGTAATGTAACACACACCCATACAATGCGCACCACCCCGTGATGTTTTTCTCACTCCTACTAGTGAATGTAATGTAACACACACCCATACAATGCGCACCACCCCGTGATGTTTTTCTCACTCCTACTAGTGAATGTAATGTAACACACACCCATACAATGCGTACCACCCCGTGATGTTTTTCTCAATCCTACTTGTGAATGTAATGTAACACACAGCCATACAATGCGCACCACCCCGTGATGTTTTTCTCACTGCTACAAGTGAATGTAATGTAACACACACCCATACAATGCGCACCACCCGCTTGATGTTTTTCTCACTCCTACTAGTGAACCTAATGTAACACACACCCATACAATGCGCACCACCCCGTGATGTTTTTCTCACTCCTACTAGTGAATCTAATGTAACACACACCCATACAATGCGCATGACCCCGTGATGTTTTTCTCACTCCTACTAGTGAATGTAATGTAACACACAGCCATACAATGCGCACCACCCCGTGATGTTTTTCTCACTCCTACTAGTGAATGTAATGTAACACACACCCATGCAATGCGCACCACCCCGTGATGTTTTTCTCACTCCTACTAGTGAATGTAATGTAACACACACCCCTGCAATGCGCACCACCCCGTGATGTTTTTCTCACTCCTACTAGTGAATCTAATGTAACACACACCCATACAATGCGCACCACCCCGTGATGTTTTTCTCACTCCTACTAGTGAATCTAATGTAACACACACCCATACAATGCATACCACCCCGTGATGTTTTTCTCACTCCTAGTAGTGAATGTAATGTAACACACAACCATACAATGCGCAGCACCCCGTGATGTTTTTCTCACTCCTAGTAGTGAATGTAATGTAACACACACCCATACAATGCGCACCACCCCGTGATGTTTTTCTCACTCCTACTAGTGAATGTAATGTAACACACACCCAAACAATGCGCACCACCCGTGATGTTTTTCTCACTCCTACTAGTGAATGTAATGTAACACACACCCATACAATGCGCACCACCCCGTGATGTTTTTCTCACTCCTACTAGTGAATGTAATGTGACACACACCCATAAAATGCGCACCACCCCGTGATGTTTCTCTCACACCTACTAGTGAATGTAATGTAACACACACCCATACAATGCACACCACTCCGTGATGTTTTTCTCACTCCTACTAGTGAATGTAATGTAACACACACCCATACAATGCGCACCACCCCGTGATGTTTTTCTCACTCCTACTAGTGAATGTAATGTAACACACAGCCATACAATGCGCACTACCCCGTGATGTTTTTCTCACTCCTACTAGTGAATGTAATGTAACACACACCCTTACAATGCGCACCACCCCGTGATGTTTTTCTCACTCCTACTAGTGAATGTAATGTAACACACACCCATACAATGCGCACCACCCCTTGATATTTTTCTCACTCCTACTAGTGAATGTAATGTAACACATACCCATAGAATGCGCACCACCCCGTGATGTTTTTCTCACTCCTACTAGTGAATGTAATGTAACACACACCCATACAATGCGCACCACCCCGTGATGTTTTTCTCACTCCTACTAGTGAATGTAATGTAACACACAGCCATACAATGCGCACTACCCCGTGATGTTTTTCTCACTCCTACTAGAGAATCTAATGTAACACACACCCATACAATGTGCACCACCCCGTGATGTTTTTCTCACTCCTACTAGTGAATCTAATGTAACACACACCCATACAATGCGCACCACCCCGCGATGTTTTTCAGAAACCTATCCTACATTGCCACTGCATGTTCCCTGACCTCCCCATGCTGACCACCCCGCGGTGCTTTTCTCCATCCTACATTGCCACTGACTGCCTATCCTAATTCAGACCCTCCGATTCACACCACCCCGTGATGTTTTTCTCACTCCTACTAGTGAATGTAATGTGACACACACCCATAAAATGCGCACCACCCCGTGATGTTTCTCTCACACCTACTAGTGAATGTAATGTAACACACACCCATACATTGCGCACCACCCCGTGATGTTTTTCTCACTCATACTAGTGAATGTAATGTAACACACACCCATACAATGCGCACCACACCATGATGTTTTTCTCACTCCTACTAGTGAATGTAATGTCACACAAAGCCATACAATGCGCACCACCCCGTGATGTTTTTCTCACTGCTACTAGTGAATGTAATGTAACACACACCCATACAATGCGCACCACCCCGTGATGTTTTTCTCACTCTTACTAGTGAATGTAATGTAACACACACCCATACAATGCGCACCACCCCGTGATGTTTTTCTCACTCCTACTAGTGAATGTAATGTAACACACACCCATGCAATGCGCACCACCCCGTGATGTTTTTCTCACTTATACTAGTGAATGTAATGTAACACACAGCCATACAATGCGCACGACCCCGCGATGTTTTTCAGAAACCTGTCCTGCATTGCCACTTCATGTTCCCTGACCTCCCCATGCTGACCACCCCGCGGTGCTTTTCTCCATCCTACATTGCCACTGACTGCCTATCCTAATTCAGACCCTCAAATTCACACCACCTCGTGATGTTTTTCTCACTCCTACTAGTGAATGTAATGTGACACACACGCATACAATGCGCACCACCCCGTGATTTTTCTCTCACACCTACTAGTGAATGTAATGTAACACACACCCATACAATGCGCACCACCCCGTGATGTTTTTCTCACTCCTACTAGTGAATGTAATGTAACACACACCCATACAATGCGCACCACCCCGTGATGTTTTTCTCACTCCTACTAGTGAATGTAATGTAACACACAGCCATACAAGGCGCACCACCCCGTGATGTTTTTCTCACTGCTACTAGTGAATGTAATGTAACACACACCCATACAGTGCGCACCACCCCGTGATGTTTTTCTCACTCCTACTAGTGAATGTAATGTAACACACACCCATACAGTGCGCACCACCCCGTGATGTTTTTCTCACTCCTACTAGTGAATGTAATGTAACACACACCCATACAATGCGCACCACCCCGTGATGTTTTTCTCACTCCTACTAGTGAATGTAATGTAACACACACCCATACAATGCGCACCACCCCGTGATGTTTTTCTCACTCCTACTAGTGAATCTAATGTAACACACACCCATACAATGCGCACCTCCCCGTGATGTTTTTCTCACTGCTACTAGTGAATCTAATGTAATACACACCCATACAATGCGCACCACCCCGTGATGTTTTTCTCACTCCTACTAGTGAATGTAATGTAACACACACCCATACAATGCGTACCACCCCGTGATGTTTTTCTCAATCCTACTAGTGAATGTAATGTAACACACAGCCATACAATGCGCACCACCCCGTGATGTTTTTCTCACTGCTACTAGTGAATGTAATGTAACACACACCCATACAATGCGCACCACCCCGTGATGTTTTTCTCACTCCTACTTGTGAATCTAATGTAACACACACCCATACAATGCGCACAACCCCGTGATGTTTTTCTCACTTCTACTAGTGAATCTAATGTAACACACACCCATACAATGCGCACCACCCCGTGATGTTTTTCTCACTCCTACTAGTGAATGTAATGTAACACACACCCATACAATGCGCACCACCCCGTGATGTTTTTCTCACTCCTACTAGTGAATGTAATGTAACACACACCCATACAATGTGCACCACCCCGTGATGTTTTTCTCACTCCTTCTAGTGAATGTAATGTAACACACACCCATACAATGCGCACCACCCCGTGATGTTTTTCTCACTCCTACTAGTGAATGTAATGTAACACACACCCATACAATGCGCACCACCCCGTGATGTTTTTCTCACTCCTACTAGTTAATCTAATGTAACACACACCCATACAATGCGCACCACCCCGTGATGTTTTTCTCACTCCTACTAGTGAATGTAATGTAACACACACCCATACAATGCGCACCACCCCGTGATGTTTTTCTCACTCCTACTAGTGAATGTAATGTGACACACACCCATAAAATGCGCACCACCCCGTGATGTTTCTCTCACACCTACTAGTGAATGTAATGTAACACACACCCATACAATGCACACCACTCCGTGATGTTTTTCTCACTCCTACTAGTGAATGTAATGTAACACACACCCATACAATGCGCACCACCCCGTGATTTTTTTCTCACTCCTACTAGTGAATGTAATGTAACACACAGCCATACAATGCGCACTACTCCGTGATGTTTTTCTCACTCCTACTAGTGAATGTAATGTAACACACACCCTTACAATGCGCACCACCCCGTGATGTTTTTCTCACTCCTACTAGTGAATGTAATGTAACACACACCCATACAATGCGCACCACCCCATGATGTTTTTCTCACTCCTACTAGTGAATGTAATGTAACACACACCCATACAATGCGCACCACCCCGTGATGTTTTTCTCACTCCTACTAGTGAATGTAATGTAACACACACCCATACAATGCGCACAACCCCGTGATGTTTTTCTCACTCCTACTAGTGAATGTAATGTAACACACACCCATACAATGCGCACCATCCCGTGATGTTTTTCTCACTCCTACTAGTGAATGTAATGTAACACACACCCATACAATGCGCACCACCCCGTGATGTTTTCTCACGCCTACTAGTGAATGTAATGTAACACACACCAATACAATGGGCACCACCCCGTGATGTTTTTCTCACTCCTACTAGTGAATCTAATGTAACACACACCCATAAAATGCGCACCACCCCATGATGTTTTTCTCACTGCTACTAGTGAATCTAATGTAACACACACCCATACAATGCACACCACCCCGTGATGTTTTTCTCACTCCTACTAGTGAATGTAATGTAACACACACCCATACAATGCGCACAACCCCGTGATGTTTTTCTCACTCCTACTAGTGAATGTAATGTAACACACACCCATACAATGCGCACCATCCCGTGATGTTTTTCTCACTCCTACTAGTGAATGTAATGTAACACACACCCATACAATGCGCACCACCCCGTGATGTTTTCTCACGCCTACTAGTGAATGTAATGTAACACACACCAATACAATGGGCACCACCCCGTGATGTTTTTCTCACTCCTACTAGTGAATCTAATGTAACACACACCCATACAATGCGCACCACCCCGTGATGTTTTTCTCACTCCTACTAGTGAATCTAATGTAACACACACCCATACAATGCGCACCACACCATGATGTTTTTCTCACTGCTACTAGTGAATCTAATGTAACACACACCCATACAATGCGCACCACCCCGTGATGTTTTTCTCACTCCTACTAGTGAATGTAATGTAACACACACCCATACAATGCGCACCACCCCGTGATGTTTTTCTCACTCCTACTAGTGAATGTAATGTAACACACACCCATACAATGCGCACCATCCCGTGATGTTTTTCTCACTCCTACTAGTGAATGTAATGTAACACACACCCATACAATGCGCACCACCACGTGATGTTTTTCTCACTCCTACTAGTGAATGTAATGTAACACACACCAATACAATGGGCACCACCCCGTGATGTTTTTCTCACTCCTACTAGTGAATCTAATGTAACACACACCCATACAATGCGCACCACCCCGTGATGTTTTTCTCACTCCTACTAGTGAATCTAATGTAACACACACCCATACAATGCGCACCACCCTGCGATGTTTTTCAGAAACCTATCCTACATTGCCACTGCATGTTCCCTGACCTCCCCATGCTGACCACCCCGCGGTGCTTTTCTCCAGCCTACATTGCCACTGACTGCCTATCCTAATTCAGACCCTCCGATTCACACCACCCCATGATGTTTTTCTCACTCCTACTAGTGAATGTAATGTGACACACACCCATAAAATGCGCACCACCCCGTGATGTTTCTCTCACACCTACTAGTGAATGTAATGTAACACACACACATGCAATGCGCACCACCCCGTGATGTTTTTCTCACTCCTACTGGTGAATGTAATGTAACACACACCCATGCAATGCGCACCACCCCGTGATGTTTTTCTCACTCCTACTAGTGAATGTAATGTAACACACACCCATACAATGCGCACCACCCCGTGATGTTTTTCTCACTCCTACTAGTGAATCTAATGTAACACACACCCATACAATGCACACCACCCCGTGATGTTTTTCTCACTCCTACTAGTGAATCTAATGTAACACACACCCATACAATGCGCACCACCCCGCGATGTTTTTCAGAAACCTATCCTACATTGCCACTGCATGTTCCCTGACCTCCCCATGGTGACCACCCCGCGGTGCTTTTCTCCATCCTACATTGCCACTGACTGCCTATCCTAATTCAGACCCTCCGATTCACACCACCCCGTGATGTTTTTCTCACTCCTACTAGTGAATGTAATGTGACACACACCCATAAAATGCGCACCACCCCGTGATGTTTCTCTCACACCTACTAGTGAATGTAATGTAACACACACCCATACATTGCGCACCACCCCGTGATGTTTTTCTCACTCATACTAGTGAATGTAATGTAACACACACCCATACAATGCGCACCACACCATGATGTTTTTCTCACTCCTACTAGTGAATGTAATGTCACACAAAGCCATACAATGCGCACCACCCCGTGATGTTTTTCTCACTGCTACTAGTGAATGTAATGTAACACACACCCATACAATGCGCACCACCCCGTGATGTTTTTCTCACTCTTACTAGTGAATGTAATGTAACACACACCCATACAATGCGCACCACCCCGTGATGTTTTTCTCACTCCTACTAGTGAATGTAATGTAACACACACCCATGCAATGCGCACCACCCCGTGATGTTTTTCTCACTTATACTAGTGAATGTAATGTAACACACAGCCATACAATGCGCACCACCCCGCGATGTTTTTCAGAAACCTGTCCTGCATTGCCACTGCATGTTCCCTGACCTCCCCATGCTGACCACCCCGCGGTGCTTTTCTCCATCCTACATTGCCACTGACTGCCTATCCTAATTCAGACCCTCAAATTCACACCACCCCGTGATGTTTTTCTCACTCCTACTAGTGAATGTAATGTGACACACACGCATACAATGCGCACCACCCCGTGATTTTTCTCTCACACCTACTAGTGAATGTAATGTAACACACACCCATACAATGCGCACAACCCCGTGATGTTTTTCTCACTCCTACTAGTGAATGTAATGTAACACACACCCATACAATGCGCACCACCCCGTGATGTTTTTCTCACTCCTACTAGTGAATGTAATGTAACACACAGCCATACAAGGCGCACCACCCCGTGATGTTTTTCTCACTGCTACTAGTGAATGTAATGTAACACACAGCCATACAATGCGCACCACCCCGTGATGTTTTTCTCACTCCTACTAGTGAATGTAATGTAACACACACCCATACAGTGCGCACCACCCCGTGATGTTTTTCTCACTCCTACTAGTGAATGTAATGTAACACACACCCATACAATGCGCACCACCCCGTGATGTTTTTCTCACTCCTACTAGTGAATGTAATGTAACACACACCCATACAATGCGCACCACCCCGTGATGTTTTTCTCACTCCTACTAGTGAATGTAATGTAACACACACCCATACAATGCGCACCACCCCGTGATGTTTTTCTCACTCATACTAGTGAATGTAATGTAACACACACCCATACAATGCGCACCACACCATGATGTTTTTCTCACTCCTACTAGTGAATCTAATGTAACACACACCCATACAATGCGCACCACCCCGTGATGTTTTTCTCACTCCTACTAGTGAATCTAATGTAACACACACCCATACAATGCGCACCACCCCGCGATGTTTTTCAGAAACCTATCCTACATTGCCACTGCATGTTCCCTGACCTCCCCATGGTGACCACCCCGCGGTGCTTTTCTCCATCCTACATTGCCACTGACTGCCTATCCTAATTCAGACCCTCCGATTCACACCACCCCGTGATGTTTTTCTCACTCCTACTAGTGAATGTAATGTGACACACACCCATAAAATGCGCACCACCCCGTGATGTTTCTCTCACACCTACTAGTGAATGTAATGTAACACACACCCATACATTGCGCACCACCCCGTGATGTTTTTCTCACTCATACTAGTGAATGTAATGTAACACACACCCATACAATGCGCACCACACCATGATGTTTTTCTCACTCCTACTAGTGAATGTAATGTCACACAAAGCCATACAATGCGCACCACCCCGTGATGTTTTTCTCACTGCTACTAGTGAATGTAATGTAACACACACCCATACAATGCGCACCACCCCGCGATGTTTTTCTCACTCTTACTAGTGAATGTAATGTAACACACACCCATACAATGCGCACCACCCCGTGATGTTTTTCTCACTCCTACTAGTGAATGTAATGTAACACACACCCATGCAATGCGCACCACCCCGTGATGTTTTTCTCAATTATACTAGTGAATGTAATGTAACACACAGCCATACAATGCGCACCACCCCGCGATGTTTTTCAGAAACCTGTCCTGCATTGCCACTGCATGTTCCCTGACCTCCCCATGCTGACCACCCCGCGGTGCTTTTCTCCATCCTACATTGCCACTGACTGCCTATCCTAATTCAGACCCTCAAATTCACACCACCCCGTGATGTTTTTCTCACTCCTACTAGTGAATGTAATGTGACACACACGCATACAATGCGCACCACCCCGTGATGTTTTTCTCACTCCTACTAGTGAATGTAATGTAACACACACCCATACAATGCGCACCACCCCGTGATGTTTTTCTCACTCCTACTAGTGAATCTAATGTAACACACACCCATACAATGCACACCACCCCGTGATGTTTTTCTCACTCCTACTAGTGAATCTAATGTAACACACACCCATACAATGCGCACCACCCCGCGATGTTTTTCAGAAACCTATCCTACATTGCCACTGCATGTTCCCTGACCTCCCCATGGTGACCACCCCGCGGTGCTTTTCTCCATCCTACATTGCCACTGACTGCCTATCCTAATTCAGACCCTCCGATTCACACCACCCCGTGATGTTTTTCTCACTCCTACTAGTGAATGTAATGTGACACACACCCATAAAATGCGCACCACCCCGTGATGTTTCTCTCACACCTACTAGTGAATGTAATGTAACACACACCCATACATTGCGCACCACCCCGTGATGTTTTTCTCACTCATACTAGTGAATGTAATGTAACACACACCCATACAATGCGCACCACACCATGATGTTTTTCTCACTCCTACTAGTGAATGTAATGTCACACAAAGCCATACAATGCGCACCACCCCGTGATGTTTTTCTCACTGCTACTAGTGAATGTAATGTAACACACACCCATACAATGCGCACCACCCCGTGATGTTTTTCTCACTCTTACTAGTGAATGTAATGTAACACACACCCATACAATGCGCACCACCCCGTGATGTTTTTCTCACTCCTACTAGTGAATGTAATGTAACACACACCCATGCAATGCGCACCACCCCGTGATGTTTTTCTCACTTATACTAGTGAATGTAATGTAACACACAGCCATACAATGCGCACCACCCCGCGATGTTTTTCAGAAACCTGTCCTGCATTGCCACTGCATGTTCCCTGACCTCCCCATGCTGACCACCCCGCGGTGCTTTTCTCCATCCTACATTGCCACTGACTGCCTATCCTAATTCAGACCCTCAAATTCACACCACCCCGTGATGTTTTTCTCACTCCTACTAGTGAATGTAATGTGACACACACGCATACAATGCGCACCACCCCGTGATTTTTCTCTCACACCTACTAGTGAATGTAATGTAACACACACCCATACAATGCGCACCACCCCGTGATGTTTTTCTCACTCCTACTAGTGAATGTAATGTAACACACAGCCATACAAGGCGCACCACCCCGTGATGTTTTTCTCACTGCTACTAGTGAATGTAATGTAACACACAGCCATACAAGGCGCACCACCCCGTGATGTTTTTCTCACTGCTACTAGTGAATGTAATGTAACACACAGCCATACAATGCGCACCACCCCGTGATGTTTTTCTCACTCCTACTAGTGAATGTAATGTAACACACACCCATACAATGCGCACCACCCCGTGATGTTTTTCTCACTCCTACTAGTGAATGTAATGTAACACACACCCATACAATGCGCACCACCCCGTGATGTTTTTCTCACTCCTACTAGTGAATGTAATGTAACACACACCCATACAATGCGCACCACCCCGTGATGTTTTTCTCACTCCTACTAGTGAATCTAATGTAACACACACCCATACAATGCGCACCTCCCCATGATGTTTTTCTCACTGCTACTAGTGAATCTAATGTAACACACACCCATACAATGCGCACCACCCCGTGATGTTTTTCTCACTCCTACTAGTGAATGTAATGTAACACACACCCATACAATGCGTACCACCCCGTGATGTTTTTCTCAATCCTACTAGTGAATGTAATGTAACACACAGCCATACAATGCGCACCACCCCGTGATGTTTTTCTCACTGCTACTAGTGAATGTAATGTAACACACACCCATACAATGCGCACCACCCCGTGATGTTTTTCTCACTCCTACTTGTGAATCTAATGTAACACACACCCATACAATGCGCACCACCCCGTGATATTTTTCTCACTCCTACTAGTGAATCTAATGTAACACACACCCATACAATGCGCACCACCCCGTGATGTTTTTCTCACTCCTACTAGTGAATGTAATGTAACACACACCCATACAATGCGCACCACCCCGTGATGTTTTTCTCACTCCTACTAGTGAATGTAATGTAACACACACCCATGCAATGCGCACCACCCCGTGATGTTTTTCTCACTCCTACTAGTGAATGTAATGTAACACACACCCATACAATGCGTACCACCCCGTGATGTTTTTCTCAATCCTACTAGTGAATGTAATGTAACACACAGCCATACAATGCGCACCACCCCGTGATGTTTTTCTCACTGCTACTAGTGAATGTAATGTAACACACACCCATACAATGCGCACCACCCGCTTGATGTTTTTCTCACTCCTACTAGTGAATCTAATGTAACACACACCCATACAATGCGCACCACCCCGTGATGTTTTTCTCACTCCTACTAGTGAATCTAATGTAACACACACCCATACAATGCGCACGACCCCGTGATGTTTTTCTCACTCCTACTAGTGAATGTAATGTAATACACAGCCATACAATGCGCACCACCCCGTGATGTTTTTCTCACTCCTACTAGTGAATGTAATGTAACACACACCCATGCAATGCGCACCACCCCGTGATGTTTTTCACACTCCTACTAGTGAATGTAATGTAACACACACCCATGCAATGCGCACCACCCCGTGATGTTTTTCTCACTCCTACTAGTGAATCTAATGTAACACACACCCATACAATGCGCACTACCCCGTGATGTTTTTCTCACTCCTACTAGTGAATCTAATGTAACACACAACCATACAATGCGTACCACCCCGTGATGGTTTTCTCACTCCTACTAGTGAATGTAATGTAACACACACCCATACAATGCGCACCACCCCGTGATGTTTTTCTCACTCCTACTAGTGAATGTAATGTAACACACAGCCATACAATGCGCACTACCCCGTGATGTTTTTCTCACTCCTACTAGTGAATGTAATGTAACACACACCCTTACAATGCGCACCACCCCGTGATGTTTTTCTCACTCCTACTAGTGAATGTAATGTAACACACACCCATACAATGCGCACCACCCCGTGATGTATTTCTCACTCCTACTAGTGAATGTAATGTAACACACACCCATACAATGCGCACCACCCCGTGATGTTTTTCTCACTCCTACTAGTGAATCTAATGTAACACACACCCATACAATGCGCACCTCCCCATGATGTTTTTCTCACTGCTACTAGTGAATGTAATGTAACACACACCCATACAATGCGCACCACCCCGTGATGTTTTTCTCACTCCTACTAGTGAATGTAATGTAACACACACCCGTACAATGCGTACCACCCCGTGATGTTTTTCTCAATCCTACTAGTGAATGTAATGTAACACACAGCCATACAATGCGCACCACCCCGTGATGTTTTTCTCACTGCTACTAGTGAATATAATGTAACACACACCCATACAATGCGCACCACCCCGTGATGTTTTTCTCACTCCTACTTGTGAATCTAATGTAACACACACCCATACAATGCGCACCACCCCGTGATGTTTTTCTCACTCCTACTAGTGAATGTCATGTAACACACACCCATACAATGCGCACCACCCCGTGATGTTTTTCTCACTCCTACTAGTGAATGTAATGTAACACACACCCAAGCAATGCGCACCACCCGTGATGTTTTTCTCACTCCTACTAGTGAATGTAATGTAACACACACCCATACAATGCGCACCACCCCGTGATGTTTTTCTCACTCCTACTAGTGAATGTAATGTGACACACACCCATAAAATGCGCACCACCCCGTGATGTTTCTCTCACACCTACTAGTGTATGTAATGTAACACACACACATACAATGCACACCACTCCGTGATGTTTTTCTCACTCCTACTAGTGAATGTAATGTAACACACACCCATGCAATGCGCACCACCCCGTGATGTTTTTCTCACTCCTACTAGTGAATGTAATGTAACACACAGCCATACAATGCGCACTACCCCGTGATGTTTTTCTCACTCCTACTAGTGAATGTAATGTAACACACACCCTTACAATGGGCACCACCCCGTGATGTTTTTCTCACTCCTACTAGTGAATGTAATGTAACACAAACCCATACAATGCGCACCACCCCGTGATGTTTTTCTCACTCCTACTAGTGAATGTAATGTAACACACACCCATACAATGCGCACCACCCCGTGATGTTTTTCTCACTCCTACTAGTGAATCTAATGTAACACACAGCCATACAATGCGCACCACCCCGTGATGTTTTTCTCACTCCTACTAGTGAATGTAATGTAACACAAACCCATACAATGCGCACCACCCCGTGATGTTTTTCTCACTCCTACTAGTGAATGTAATGTAACACACACCCATGCAATGCGCACCACCCAGTGAGGTTTTTCTCACTCCTACTAGTGAATGTAATGTAACACACACCCATACAATGCGTACCACCCCGTGATGTTTTTCTCAATCCTACTAGTGAATGTAATGTAACACACAGCCATACAATGCGCACCACCCCGTGATGTTTTTCTCACTGCTACTAGTGAATGTAATGTAACACACACCCATACAATGCGCACCACCCGCTTGATGTTTTTCTCACTCCTACTAGTGAATCTAATGTAACACACACCCATACAATGAGCACCACCCCGTGATGTTTTTCTCACTCCTACTAGTGAATCTAATGTAACACACACCCATACAATGCGCACGACCCCGTGATGTTTTTCTCACTCCTACTAGTGAATGTAATGTAACACACAGCCATACAATGCGCACCACCCCGTGATGTTTTTCTCACTCCTACTAGTGAATGTAATGTAACACACACCCATGCAATGCGCACCACCCCGTGATGTTTTTCTCACTCCTATTAGTGAATGTAATGTAACACACACCCATGCAATGCGCACCACCCCGTGATGTTTTTCTCACTCCTACTAGTGAATCTAATGTAACACACACCCATACAATGCGCACCACCCCGTGATGTTTTTCTCACTCCTACTAGTGAATCTAATGTAACACACACCCATACAATGCGTACCACCCCGTGATGGTTTTCTCACTCCTACTAGTGAATGTAATGTAACACACACCCATACAATGCGCACCACCCCGTGATGTTTTTCTCACTCCTAGTAGTGAATGTAATGTAACACACACCCATACAATGCGCACCACCCCGTGATGTTTTTCTCACTCCTAGTAGTGAATGTAATGTAACACACACCCATACAATGCGCACCACCCCGTGATGTTTTTCTCACTCCTACTAGTGAATGTAATGTAACACACACCCAAACAATGCGCACCACCCGTGATGTTTTTCTCACTCCTACTAGTGAATGTAATGTAACACACACCCATACAATGCGCACCACCCCGTGATGTTTTTCTCACTCCTACTAGTGAATGTAATGTGACACACACCCATAAAATGCGCACCACCCCGTGATGTTTCTCTCACACCTACTAGTGAATGTAATGTAACACACACACATACAATGCACACCACTCCGTGATGTTTTTCTCACTCCTACTAGTGAATGTAATGTAACACACACCCATACAATGCGCACCACCCCGTGATGTTTTTCTCACTCCTACTAGTGAATGTAATGTAACACACAGCCATACAATGCGCACTACCCCGTGATGTTTTTCTCACTCCTACTAGTGAATGTAATGTAACACACACCCTTACAATGCGCACCACCCCGTGATGTTTTTCTCACTCCTACTAGTGAATGTAATGTAACACACACCCATACAATGCGCACCACCCCGTGATGTTTTTCTCACTCCTACTAGTGAATGTAATGTAACACACACCCATGCAATGCGCACCACCCCGTGATGTTTTTCTCACTCCTACTAGTGAATCTAATGTAACACACACCCATACAATGCGCACCTCCCCATGATGTTTTTCTCACTGCTACTAGTGAATCTAATGTAACACACACCCATACAATGCGCACCACCCCGTGATGTTTTTCTCACTCCTACTAGTGAATGTAATGTAACACACACCCATACAATGCGTACCACCCCGTGATGTTTTTCTCAATCCTACTAGTGAATGTAATGTAACACACAGCCATACAATGCGCACCACCCCGTGATGTTTTTCTCACTGCTACTAGTGAATATAATGTAACACACACCCATGCAATGCGCACCACCCCGTGATGTTTTTCTCACTCCTACTTGTGAATCTAATGTAACACACACCCATACAATGCGCACCACCCCGTGATGTTTTTCTCACTCCTACTAGTGAATCTAATGTAACACACACCCATACAATGCGCACCACCCCGTGATGTTTTTCTCACTCCTACTAGTGAATGTAATGTAACACACACCCATACAATGCGCACCACCCCGTGATGTTTTTCTCACTCCTACTAGTGAATGTAATGTAACACACACCCATGCAATGCGCACCACCCCGTGAGGTTTTTCTCACTCCTACTAGTGAATGTAATGTAACACACACCCATACAATGCGTACCACCCCGTGATGTTTTTCTCAATCCTACTAGTGAATGTAATGTAACACACAGCCATACAATGCGCACCACCCCATGATGTTTTTCTCACTGCTACTAGTGAATGTAATGTAACACACACCCATACAATGCGCACCACCCGCTTGATGTTTTTCTCACTCCTACTAGTGAATCTAATGTAACACACACCCATACAATGCGCACCACCCCGTGATGTTTTTCTCACTCCTACTAGTGAATCTAATGTAACACACACCCATACAATGCGCACGACCCCGTGATGATTTTCTCACTCCTACTAGTGAATGTAATGTAACACACAGCCATACAATGCGCACCACCCCGTGATGTTTTTCTCACTCCTACTAGTGAATGTACTGTAACACACACCCATGCAATGCGCACCACCCCGTGATGTTTTTCTCACTCCTACTAGTGAATGTAATGTAACACACACCCATGTAATGCGCACCACCCCGTGATGTTTTTCTCACTCCTACTAGTGAATCTAATGTAACACACACCCATACAATGCGCACCACCCCGTGATGTTTTTCTCACTCCTACTAGTGAATGTAATGTAACACACACCCATACAATGCGCACCACCCCGTGATGTTTTTCTCACTCCTAGTAGTGAATGTAATGTAACACACACCCATACAATGCGCACCACCCCGTGATGTTTTTCTCACTCCTAGTAGTGAATGTAATGTAACACACACCCATACAATGCGCACCACCCCGTGATGTTTTTCTCACTCCTACTAGTGAATGTAATGTAACACACACACAAACAATGCGCACCACCCGTGATGTTTTTCTCACTCCTACTAGTGAATGTAATGTAACACACACCCATACAATGCGCACCACCCAGTGATGTTTTTCTCACTCCTACTAGTGAATGTAATGTGACACACACCCATAAAATGCGCACCACCCCGTGATGTTTCTCTCACACCTACTAGTGAATGTAATGTAACACACACACATACAATGCACACCACTCCGTGATGTTTTTCTCACTCCTACTAGTGAATGTAATGTAACACACACCCATGCAATGCGCACCACCCCGTGATGTTTTTCTCACTCCTACTAGTGAATGTAATGTAACACACAGCCATACAATGCGCACTACCCCGTGATGTTTTTCTCACTCCTACTAGTGAATGTAATGTAACACACACCCTTACAATGCGCACCACCCCGTGATGTTTTTCTCACTCCTACTAGTGAATGTAATGTAACACACACCCATACAATGCGCACCACACCGTGATGTTTTTCTCACTCCTACTAGTGAATGTAATGTAACACACACCCATACAATGCGCACCACCCCGTGATGTTTTTCTCACTCCTACTAGTGAATGTAATGTAACACACACCCATACAATGCGCACCACCCCGTGATGTTTTTCTCATTCCTACTAGTGAATCTAATGTAACACACACCCATACAATGCGCACCACCCCGTGATGTTTTTCTCACTCCTACTAGTGAATGTAATGTAACACACCCATACAATGCGCACCACCCCGTGATGTTTTTCTCACTCCTACTAGTGAAAGTAATGTAACACACACCCATACAATGTGCACCACCCCGTGATGTTTTTCTCACTCCTTCTAGTGAATGTAATGTAACACACACCCATACAATGCGCACCACCCCGTGATGTTTTTCTCACTCCTACTAGTGAATGTAATGTAACACACACCCATACAATGCGCACCACCCCGTGAAGTTTTTCTCACTCCTACTAGTGAATCTAATGTAACACACACCCATAAAATGCGCACCACCCCGTGATGTTTTTCTCACTCCTACTAGTGAATGTAATGTAACACACAGCCATACAATGCGCACTACCCCGTGATGTTTTTCTCACTCCTACTAGTGAATGTAATGTAACACACACCCTTACAATGCGCACCACCCCGTGATGTTTTTCTCACTCCTACTAGTGAATGTAATGTAACACACACCCATACAATGCGCACCACCCCGTGATGTTTTTCTCACTCCTACTAGTGAATGTAATGTAACACACACCCATACAATGCGCACCACCCCGTGATGTTTTTCTCACTCCTACTAGTGAATGTAATGTAACACACACCCATACAATGCGCACCACCCCGTGATGTTTTTCTCACTCCTACTAGTGAATCTAATGTAACACACACCCATAAAATGCGCACCACCCCATGATGTTTTTCTCACTGCTACTAGTGAATCTAATGTAACACACACCCATACAATGCACACCACCCCGTGATGTTTTTCTCACTCCTACTAGTGAATGTAATGTAACACACACCCATACAATGCGCACCACCCCGTGATGTTTTTCTCACTCCTACTAGTGAATGTAATGTAACACACACCCATACAATGCGCACCATCACGTGATGTTTTTCTCACTCCTACTAGTGAATGTAATGTAACACACACCCATACAATGCGCACCACCCCGTGATGTTTTTCTCACGCCTACTAGTGAATGTAATGTAACACACACCAATACAATGGGCACCACCCCGTGATGTTTTTCTCACTCCTACTAGTGAATCTAATGTAACACACACCCATACAATGCGCACCACCCCGTGATGTTTTTCTCACTCCTACTAGTGAATCTAATGTAACACACACCCATACAATGCGCACCACCCCATGATGTTTTTCTCACTGCTACTAGTGAATCTAATGTAACACACACCCATACAATGCGCACCACCCCGTGATGTTTTTCTCACTCGTACTAGTGAATGTAATGTAACACACACCCATACAATGCGCACCACCCCGTGATGTTTTTCTCACTCCTACTAGTGAATGTAATGTAACACACACCCATACAATGCGCACCATCCCGTGATGTTTTTCTCACTCCTACTAGTGAATGTAATGTAACACACACCCATACAATGCGCACCACCCCGTGATGTTTTTCTCACTCCTACTAGTGAATGTAATGTAACACACACCAATACAATGGGCACCACTCCGTGATGTTTTTCTCACTCCTACTAGTGAATCTAATGTAACACACACCCATACAATGCGCACCACCCCGTGATGTTTTTCTCACTCCTACTAGTGAATCTAATGTAACACACACCCATACAATGCGCACCACCCTGCGATGTTTTTCAGAAACCTATCCTACATTGCCACTGCATGTTCCCTGACCTCCCCATGCTGACCACCCCGCGGTGCTTTTCTCCAGCAAACATTGCCACTGACTGCCTATCCTAATTCAGACCCTCCGATTCACACCACCCCATGATGTTTTTCTCACTCCTACTAGTGAATGTAATGTAACACACACCCATACAATGCGCACCACCCCGTGATGTTTTTCTCACTCCTACTAGTGAATGTAATGTAACACACACCCATGCAATGCGCACCACCCCGTGATGTTTTTCTCACTCCTACTAGTGAATGTAATGTAACACACAGCCATACAATGCGCACTACCCCGTGATGTTTTTCTCACTCCTACTAGTGAATGTAATGTAACACACACCCTTACAATGCGCACCACCCCGTGATGTTTTTCTCACTCCTACTAGTGAATGTAATGTAACACACACCCATACAATGCGCACCACCCCGTGATGTTTTTCTCACTCCTACTAGTGAATGTAATGTAACACACACCCATACAATGCGCACCTCCCCGTGATGTTTTTCTCACTCCTACTAGTGAATCTAATGTAACACACACCCATACAATGCGCACCTCCCCATGATGTTTTTCTCACTGCTACTTGTGAATCTAATGTAACACACACCCATACAATGCGCACCACCCCGTGATGCTTTTCTCACTCCTACTAGTGAATGTAATGTAACACACACCCATGCAATGCGCACCACCCCGTGAGGTTTTTCTCACTCCTACTAGTGAATGTAATGTAACACACACCCATACAATGCGTACCACCCCGTGATGTTTTTCTCAATCCTACTAGTGAATGTAATGTAACACACAGCCATACAATGCGCACCACCCCGTGATGTTTTTCTCACTGCTACTAGTGAATGTAATGTAACACACACCCATACAATGCGCACCACCCGCTTGATGTTTTTCTCACTCCTACTAGTGAATCTAATGTAACACACACCCATACAATGAGCACCACCCCGTGATGTTTTTCTCACTCCTACTAATGAATCTAATGTAACACACACCCATACAATGCGCACGACCCCGTGATGTTTTTCTCACTCCTACTAGTGAATGTAATGTAACACACAGCCATACAATGCGCACCACCCCGTGATGTTTTTCTCACTCCTACTAGTGAATGTAATGTAACACACACCCATGCAATGCGCACCACCCCGTGATGTTTTTCTCACTCCTACTAGTGAATGTAATGTAACACACACCCATGCAATGCGCACCACCCCGTGATGTTTTTCTCACTCCTACTAGTGAATCTAATGTAACACACACCCATACAATGCGCACCACCCCGTGATGTTTTTCTCACTCCTACTAGTGAATCTAATGTAACACACACCCATACAATGCGTACCACCCCGTGATGGTTTTCTCACTCCTACTAGTGAATGTAATGTAACACACACCCATACAATGCGCACCACCCCGTGATGTTTTTCTCACTCCTAGTAGTGAATGTAATGTAACAAACACCCATACAATGCGCACCACCCCGTGATGTTTTTCTCACTCCTAGTAGTGAATGTAATGTAACACACACCCATACAATGCGCACCACCCCGTGATGTTTTTCTCACTCCTACTAGTGAATGTAATGTAACACACACCCAAACAATGCGCACCACCCGTGATGTTTTTCTCACTCCTACTAGTGAATGTAATGTAACACACACCCATACAATGCGCACCACCCCGTGATGTTTTTCTCACTCCTACTAGTGAATGTAATGTGACACACACCCATAAAATGCGCACCACCCCGTGATGTTTCTCTCACACCTACTAGTGAATGTAATGTAACACACACACATACAATGCACACCACTCCGTGATGTTTTTCTCACTCCTACTAGTGAATGTAATGTAACACACACCCATACAATGCGCACCACCCCGTGATGTTTTTCTCACTCCTACTAGTGAATGTAATGTAACACACAGCCATACAATGCGCACTACCCCGTGATGTTTTTCTCACTCCTACTAGTGAATGTAATGTAACACACACCCTTACAATGCGCACCACCCCGTGATGTTTTTCTCACTCCTACTAGTGAATGTAATGTAACACACACCCATACAATGCGCACCACCCCGTGATGTTTTTCTCACTCCTACTAGTGAATGTAATGTAACACACACCCATACAATGCGCACCACCCCGTGATGTTTTTCTCACTCCTACTAGTGAATCTAATGTAACACACACCCATACAATGCGCACCTCCCCATGATGTTTTTCTCACTGCTACTAGTGAATCTAATGCAACACACACCCATACAATGCGCACCACCCCGTGATGTTTTTCTCACTCCTACTAGTGAATGTAATGTAACACACACCCATACAATGCGCACCACCCCGTCATGTTTTTCTCAATCCTACTAGTGAATGTAATGTAACACACAGCCATACAATGCGCACCACCCCGTGATGTTTTTCTCACTGCTACTAGTGAATATAATGTAACACACACCCATACAATGCGCACCACCCCGTGATGTTTTTCTCACTCCTACTTGTGAATCTAATGTAACACACACCCATACAATGCGCACCACCCCGTGATGTTTTTCTCACTCCTACTAGTGAATCTAATGTAACACACACCCATACAATGCGCACCACCCCGTGATGTTTTTCTCACTCCTACTAGTGAATGTAATGTAACACACACCCATACAATGCGCACCACCCCGTGATGTTTTTCTCACTCCTAGTAGTGAATGTAATGTAACACACACCCATGCAATGCGCACCACCCCGTGAGGTTTTTCTCACTCCTACTAGTGAATGTAATGTAACACACACCCATACAATGCGTACCACCCCGTGATGTTTTTCTCAATCCTACTAGTGAATGTAATGTAACACACAGCCATACAATGCGCACCACCCCGTGATGTTTTTCTCACTGCTACTAGTGAATGTAATGTAACACACACCCATACAATGCGCACCACCCGCTTGATGTTTTTCTCACTCCTACTAGTGAATCTAATGTAACACACACCCATACAATGGGCACCACCCCGTGATGTTTTTCTCACTCCTACTAGTGAATCTAATGTAACACACACCCATACAATGGGCACCACCCCGTGATGTTTTTCTCACTCCTACTAGTGAATCTAATGTAACACACACCCATACAATGCGCACGACCCCGTGATGTTTTTCTCACTCCTACTAGTGAATGTAAGGTAACACACAGCCATACAATGCGCACCACCCCGTGATGTTTTTCTCACTCCTACTAGTGAATGTAATGTAACACACACCCATACAATGCGCACCACCCCGTGATGTTTTTCTCACTCCTACTAGTGAATGTAATGTAACACACACCCATGCAATGCGCACCACCCCGTGATGTTTTTCTCACTCCTACTAGTGAATCTAATGTAACACACACTCATACAATGCGCACCACCCCGTGATGTTTTTCTCACTCCTACTAGTGAATGTAATGTAACACACACCCATACAGCGCACCACCCCGTGATGTTTTTCTCACTCCTAGTAGTGAATGTAATGTAACACACACCCATACAATGCGCACCACCCCGTGATGTTTTTCTCACTCCTACTAGTGAATGTAATGTGACACACACCCATAAAATGCGCACCACCCCGTGATGTTTCTCTCACACCTACTAGTGAATGTAATGTAACACACACACATACAATGCACACCACTCCGTGATGTTTTTCTCACTCCTACTAGTGAATGTAATGTAACACACACCCATGCAATGCGCACCACCCCGTGATGTTTTTCTCACTCCTACTAGTGAATGTAATGTAACACACAGCCATACAATGCGCACTACCCCGTGATGTTTTTCTCACTCCTACTAGTGAATGTAATGTAACACACACCCTTACAATGCGCACCACCCCGTGATGTTTTTCTCACTCCTACTAGTGAATGTAATGTAACACACACCCATACAATGCGCACCACCCCGTGATGTTTTTCTCACTCCTACTAGTGAATGTAATGTAACACACACCCATACAATGCGCACCACCCCGTGATGTTTTTCTCACTCCTACTAGTGAATCTAATGTAACACACACCCATACAATGCGCACCACCCCGTGATGTTTTTCTCACTCCTACTAGTGAATGTAATGTAACACACACCCATACAATGCGCACCACCCCGTGATGTTTTTCTCACTCCTACTAGTGAATGTAATGTGACACACACCCATAAAATGCGCACCACCCCGTGATGTTTCTCTCACACCTACTAGTGAATGTAATGTAACACACACCCATACAATGCACACCACTCCGTGATGTTTTTCTCACTCCTACTAGTGAATGTAATGTAACACACACCCATACAATGCGCACCACCCCGTGATGTTTTTCTCACTCCTACTAGTGAATGTAATGTAACACACAGCCATAAAATGCGCACTACCCCGTGATGTTTTTCTCACTCCTACTAGTGAATGTAATGTAACACACACCCTTACAATGCGCACCACCCCGTGATGTTTTTCTCACTCCTACTAGTGAATGTAATGTAACACACACCCATACAATGCGCACCACCCCGTGATGTTTTTCTCACTCCTACTAGTGAATGTAATGT
The DNA here is from genome assembly GCF_034190915.1 of Cavia porcellus. Lineage (NCBI taxonomy): Eukaryota > Metazoa > Chordata > Mammalia > Rodentia > Caviidae > Cavia > Cavia porcellus. The sequence goes on along the minus strand of NW_026947562.1, from coordinate 987,693 downwards.
AACACACACCCATACAATGCGCACCACCCCGTGATGTTTTTCTCACTCCTACTAGTGAATGTAATGTAACACACACCCATACAATGCGCACCACCCAGTGATGTTTTTCTCACTCCTACTAGTGAATCTAATGTAACACACACCCATAAAATGCGCACCACCCCATGATGTTTTTCTCACTGCTACTAGTGAATCTAATGTAACACACACCCATACAATGCACACCACCCCGTGATGTTTTTCTCACTCCTACTAGTGAATGTAATGTAACACACACCCATACAATGCGCACCACCCCGTGATGTTTTTCTCACTCCTACTAGTGAATGTAATGTAACACACACCCATACAATGCGCACCATCCCGTGATGTTTTTCTCACTCCTACTAGTGAATGTAATGTAACACACACCCATACAATGCGCACCACCCCGTGATGTTTTTCTCACGCCTACTAGTGAATGTAATGTAACACACACCAATACAATGGGCACCACCCCGTGATGTTTTTCTCACTCCTACTAGTGAATCTAATGTAACACACACCCATACAATGCGCACCACCCCGTGATGTTTTTCTCACTCCTACTAGTGAATCTAATGTAACACACACCCATACAATGCGCACCACCCCTTGATGTTTTTCTCACTGCTACTAGTGAATCTAATGTAACACACACCCATACAATGCGCACCACCCCGTGATGTTTTTCTCATTCCTACTAGTGAATGTAATGTAACACACACCCATACAATGCGCACCATCCCGTGATGTTTTTCTCACTCCTACTAGTGAATGTAATGTAACACACAGCCATACAATGCGCACCACCCCGTGATGTTTTTCTCACTCCTACTAGTGAATGTAATGTAACACACACCCATGCAATGCGCACCACCCCGTGATGTTTTTCTCACTCCTACTAGTGAATGTAATGTAACACACACCCATGCAATGCGCACCACCCCGTGATGTTTTTCTCACTCCTACTAGTGAATCTAATGTAACACACACCCATACAATGCGCACCACCCCGTGATGTTTTTCTCACTCCTACTAGTGAATCTAATGTAACACACACCCATACAATGCGTACCACCCCGTGATGGTTTTCTCACTCCTACTAGTGAATGTAATGTAACACACACCCATACAATGCGCACCACCCCGTGATGTTTTTCTCACTCCTAGTAGTGAATGTAATGTAACACACACCCATACAATGCGCACCACCCCGTGATGTTTTTCTCACTCCTAGTAGTGAATGTAATGTAACACACACCCATACAATGCGCACCACCCCGTGATGTTTTTCTCACTCCTACTAGTGAATGTAATGTAACACACACCCAAACAATGCGCTCCACCCGTGATGTTTTTCTCACTCCTACTAGTGAATGTAATGTAACACACACCCATACAATGCGCACCACCCCGTGATGTTTTTCTCACTCCTACTAGTGAATGTAATGTGACACACACCCATAAAATGCGCACCACCCCGTGATGTTTCTCTCACACCTACTAGTGAATGTAATGTAACACACACACATACAATGCACACCACTCCGTGATGTTTTTCTCACTCCTACTAGTGAATGTAATGTAACACACACCCATGCAATGCGCACCACCCCGTGATGTTTTTCTCACTCCTACTAGTGAATCTAATGTAACACACACCCATACAATGCGCACCACCCCGTGATGTTTTTCTCACTCCTACTAGTGAATGTAATGTAACACACACCCATACAATGCGCACCACCCCGTGATGTTTTTCTCACTCCTACTAGTGAAAGTAATGTAACACACACCCATACAATGTGCACCACCCCGTGATGTTTTTCTCACTCCTTCTAGTGAATGTAATGTAACACACACCCATACAATGCGCACCACCCCGTGATGTTTTTCTCACTCCTACTAGTGAATGTAATGTAACACACACCCATACAATGCGCACCACCCCGTGATGTTTTTCTCACTCCTACTAGTGAATCTAATGTAACACACACCCATACAATGCGCACCACCCCGTGATGTTTTTCTCACTCCTACTAGTGAATGTAATGTAACACACACCCATACAATGCGCACCACCCCGTGATGTTTTTCTCACTCCTACTAGTGAATGTAATGTGACACACACCCATAAAATGCGCACCACTCCGTGATGTTTTTCTCACTCCTACTAGTGAATGTAATGTAACACACACCCATACAATGCGCACCACCCCGTGATGTTTTTCTCACTCCTACTAGTGAATGTAATGTAACACACAGCCATACAATGCGCACTACCCCGTGATGTTTTTCTCACTCCTACTAGTGAATGTAATGTAACACACACCCTTACAATGCGCACCACCCCGTGATGTTTTTCTCACTCCTACTAGTGAATGTAATGTAACACACACCCATACATTGCGCACCACCCCGTGATGTTTTTCTCACTCCTACTAGTGAATGTAATGTAACACACACCCATACAATGCGCACCACCCCGTGATGTTTTTCTCACTCCTACTAGTGAATGTAATGTAACACACACCCATACAATGCGCACCACCCCGTGATGTTTTTCTCACTCCTACTAGTGAATCTAATGTAACACACACCCATAAAATGCGCACCACCCCATGATGTTTTTCTCACTGCTACTAGTGAATCTAATGTAACACACACCCATACAATGCACACCACCCCGTGATGTTTTTCTCACTCCTACTAGTGAATGTAATGTAACACACACCCATACAATGCGCACCACCCCGTGATGTTTTTCTCACGCCTACTAGTGAATGTAATGTAACACACACCAATACAATGGGCACCACCCCGTGATGTTTTTCTCACTCCTACTAGTGAATCTAATGTAACACACACCCATACAATGCGCACCACCCCGTGATGTTTTTCTCACTCCTACTAGTGAATCTAATGTAACACACACCCATACAATGCGCACCACCCCATGATGTTTTTCTCACTGCTACTAGTGAATCTAATGTAACACACACCCATACAATGCGCACCACCCCGTGATGTTTTTCTCATTCCTACTAGTGAATGTAATGTAACACACACCCATACAATGCGCACCATCCCGTGATGTTTTTCTCACTACTACTAGTGAATGTAATGTAACACACAGCCATACAATGCGCACCACCCCGTGATGTTTTTCTCACTCCTACTAGTGAATGTAATGTAACACACACCAATACAATGGGCACCACCCCGTGATGTTTTTCTCACTCCTACTAGTGAATCTAATGTAACACACACCCATACAATGCGCACCACCCCGTGATGTTTTTCTCACTCCTACTAGTGAATCTAATGTAACACACACCCATACAATGCGCACCACCCCATGATGTTTTTCTCACTGCTACTAGTGAATCTAATGTAACACACACCCATACAATGCGCACCACCCCGTGATGTTTTTCTCATTCCTACTAGTGAATGTAATGTAACACACACCCATACAATGCGCACCATCCCGTGATGTTTTTCTCACTACTACTAGTGAATGTAATGTAACACACACCCATACAATGCGCACCACCCCGTGATGTTTTTCTCACTCCTACTAGTGAATGTAATGTAACACACACCAATACAATGGGCACCACTCCGTGATGTTTTTCTCACTCCTACTAGTGAATCTAATGTAACACACACCCATACAATGCGCACCACCCCGTGATGTTTTTCTCACTCCTACTAGTGAATCTAATGTAACACACACCCATACAATGCGCACCACCCTGCAATGTTTTTCAGAAACCTATCCTACATTGCCACTGCATGTTCCCTGACCTCCCCATGCTGACCACCCCGCGGTGCTTTTCTCCAGCAAACATTGCCACTGACTGCCTATCCTAATTCAGACCCTCCGATTCACACCACCCCATGATGTTTTTCTCACTCCTACTAGTGAATGTAATGTAACACACAATACAATGCGCACCACCCCGTGATGTTTTTCTCACTCCTACTAGTGAATGTAATGCAACACACACCCATGCAATGCGCACCACCCCGTGATGTTTTTCTCACTCCTACTAGTGAATGTAATGTAACACACACCCATACAATGCGTACCACCCCGTGATGTTTTTCTCAATCCTACTAGTGAATGTAATGTAACACACAGCCATACAATGCGCACCACCCCGTGATGTTTTTCTCACTGCTACTAGTGAATGTAATGTAACACACACCCATACAATGCGCACCACCCGCTTGATGTTTTTCTCACTCCTACTAGTGAATCTAATGAAACACACACCCATACAATGCGCACCACCCCGTGATGTTTTTCTCACTCCTACTAGTGAATCTAATGTAACACACACCCATACAATGCGCACGACCCCGTGATGTTTTTCTCACTCCTACTAGTGAATGTAATGTAACACACAGCCATACAATGCGCACCACCCCGTGATGTTTTTCTCACTCCTACTAGTGAATGTAATGTAACACACACCCATGCAATGCGCACCACCCCGTGATGTTTTTCTCACTCCTACTAGTGAATGTAATGTAACACACACCCATGCAATGCGCACCACCCCGTGATGTTTTTCTCACTCCTACTAGTGCATCTAATGTAACACACACCCATACAATGCGCACCACCCCGTGATGTTTTTCTCACTCCTACTAGTGAATCTAATGTAACACACACCCATACAATGCGTACCACCCCGTGATGGTTTTCTCACTCCTACTAGTGAATGTAATGTAACACACACCCATACAATGCGCACCACCCCGTGATGTTTTTCTCACTCCTAGTAGTGAATGTAATGTAACACACACCCATACAATGCGCACCACCCCGTGATGTTTTTCTCACTCCTAGTAGTGAATGTAATGTAACACACACCCATACAATGCGCACCACCCCGTGATGTTTTTCTCACTCCTACTAGTGAATGTAATGTAACACACACCCAAACAATGCGCACCACCCGTGATGTTTTTCTCACTCCTACTAGTGAATGTAATGTAACACACACCCATACAATGCGCACCACCCCGTGATGTTTTTCTCACTCCTACTAGTGAATGTAATGTGACACACACCCATAAAATGCGCACCACCCCGTGATGTTTCTCTCACACCTACTAGTGAATGTAATGTAACACACACACATACAATGCACACCACTCCGTGATGTTTTTCTCACTCCTACTAGTGAATGTAATGTAACACACACCCATGCAATGCGCACCACCCCGTGATGTTTTTCTCACTCCTACTAGTGAATGTAATGTAACACACAGCCATACAATGCGCACTACCCCGTGATGTTTTTCTCACTCCTACTAGTGAATGTAATGTAACACACACCCTTACAATGCGCACCACCCCGTGATGTTTTTCTCACTCCTACTAGTGAATGTAATGTAACACACACCCATACAATGCGCACCACACCGTGATGTTTTTCTCACTCCTACTAGTGAATCTAATGTAACACACACCCATACAATGCGCACCTCCCCATGATGTTTTTCTCACTGCTACTAGTGAATCTAATGTAACACACACCCATACAATGCGCACCACCCCGTGATGTTTTTCTCACTCCTACTAGTGAATGTAATGTAACACACACCCATACAATGCGTACCACCCCGTGATGTTTTTCTCAATCCTACTAGTGAATGTAATGTAACACACAGCCATACAATGCGCACCACCCCGTGATGTTTTTCTCACTGCTACTAGTGAATGTAATGTAACACACACCCATACAATGCGCACCACCCCGTGATGTTTTTCTCACTCCTACTTGTGAATCTAATGTAACACACACCCATACAATGCGCACCACCCGTGATGTTTTTCTCACTCCTACTAGTGAATCTAATGTAACACACACCCATACAATGCGCACCACCCCGTGATGTTTTTCTCACTCCTACTAGTGAATGTAATGTAACACACACCCATACAATGCGCACCACCCCGTGATGTTTTTCTCACTCCTACTAGTGAATGTAATGTAACACACACCCATGCAATGCGCACCACCCCGTGATGTTTTTCTCACTCCTACTAGTGAATGTAATGTAACACACACCCATACAATGCGTACCACCCCGTGATGTTTTTCTCAATCCTACTAGTGAATGTAATGTAACACACAGCCATACAATGCGCACCACCCCGTGATGTTTTTCTCACTGCTACTAGTGAATGTAATGTAACACACACCCATACAATGCGCACCACCCGCTTGATGTTTTTCTCACTCCTACTAGTGAATCTAATGTAACACACACCCATACAATGCGCACCACCCCGTGATGTTTTTCTCACTCCTACTAGTGAATCTAATGTAACACACACCCATACAATGCGCACGACCCCGTGATGTTTTTCTCACTCCTACTAGTGAATGTAATGTAACACACAGCCATACAATGCGCACCACCCCGTGATGTTTTTTTCACTCCTACTAGTGAATGTAATGTAACACACACCCATGCAATGCGCACCACCCCGTGATGTTTTTCTCACTCCTACTAGTGAATGTAATGTAACACACACCCATGCAATGCGCACCACCCCGTGATGTTTTTCTCACTCCTACTAGTGAATCTAATGTAACACACACCCATACAATGCGCACCACCCCGTGATGTTTTTCTCACTCCTACTAGTGAATCTAATGTAACACACACCCATACAATGCGTACCACCCCGTGATGGTTTTCTCACTCCTACTAGTGAATGTAATGTAACACACACCCATACAATGCGCACCACCCCGTGATGTTTTTCTCACTCCTAGTAGTGAATGTAATGTAACACACACCCATACAATGCGCACCACCCCGTGATGTTTTTCTCACTCCTAGTAGTGAATGTAATGTAACACACACCCATACAATGCGCACCACCCCGTGATGTTTTTCTCACTCCTACTAGTGAATGTAATGTAACACACACTCAAACAATGCGCACCACCCGTGATGTTTTTCTCACTCCTACTAGTGAATGTAATGTAACACACACCCATACAATGCGCACCACCCCGTGATGTTTTTCTCACTCCTACTAGTGAATGTAATGTGACACACACCCATAAAATGCGCACCACCCCGTGATGTTTCTCTCACACCTACTAGTGAATGTAATGTAACACACACACATACAATGCACACCACTCCATGATGTTTTTCTCACTCCTACTAGTGAATGTAATGTAACACACACCCATGCAATGCGCACCACCCCGTGATGTTTTTCTCACTCCTACTAGTGAATGTAATGTAACACACAGCCATACAATGCGCACTACCCCGTGATGTTTTTCTCACTCCTACTAGTGAATGTAATGTAACACACACCCTTACAATGCGCACCACCCCGTGATGTTTTTCTCACTCCTACTAGTGAATGTAATGTAACACACACACATACAATGCGCACCACCCCGAGCTGTTTTTCTCACTCCTACTAGTGAATGTAATGTAACACACACCCATGCAATGCGCACCACCCCGTGAGGTTTTTCTCACTCCTACTAGTGAATGTAATGTAACACACACCCATACAATGCGTACCACCCCGTGATGTTTTTCTCAATCCTACTAGTGAATGTAATGTAACACACAGCCATACAATGCGCACCACCCCGTGATGTTTTTCTCACTGCTACTAGTGAATGTAATGTAACACACACAAATACAATGCGCACCACCCGCTTGATGTTTTTCTCACTCCTACTAGTGAATCTAATGTAACACACACCCATACAATGCGCACCACCCCGTGATGTTTTTCTCACTCCTACTAGTGAATCTAATGTAACACACAGCCATACAATGCGCACCACCCCGTGATGTTTTTCTCACTCCTACTAGTGAATGTAATGTAACACACACCCATGCAATGCGCACCACCCCGTGATGTTTTTCTCACTCCTACTAGTGAATGTAATGTAACACACACCCATGCAATGCGCACCACCCCGTGATGTTTTTCTCACTCCTATTGTGAATCTAATGTAACACACACCCATACAATGCGCACCACCCCGTGATGTTTTTCTCACTCCTACTAGTGAATGTAATGTAACACACACCCATACAATGCGCACCACCCCGTGATGTTTTTCTCACTCCTAGTAGTGAATGTAATGTAACACACACCCATACAATGCCCACCACCCCGTGATGTTTTTCTCACTCCTAGTAGTGAATGTAATGTAACACACACCCATACAATGCGCACCACCCCGTGATGTTTTTCTCACTCCTACTAGTGAATGTAATGTAACACACACCCAAACAATGCGCACTACCCGTGATGTTTTTCTCACTCCTACTAGTGAATGTAATGTAACACACACCCATACAATGCGCACCACCCCGTGATGTTTTTCTCACTCCTACTAGTGAATGTAATGTGACACACACCCATAAAATGCGCACCACCCCGTGATGTTTCTCTCACACCTACTAGTGAATGTAATGTAACACACACCCATACAATGCACACCACTCCGTGATGTTTTTCTCACTCCTACTAGTGAATGTAATGTAACACACACCCATGCAATGCGCACCACCCCGTGATGTTTTTCTCACTCCTACTAGTGAATGTAATGTAACACACAGCCATACAATGCGCACTACCCCGTGATGTTTTTCTCACTCCTACTAGTGAATGTAATGTAACACACACCCTTACAATGCGCACCACCCCGTGATGTTTTTCTCACTCCTACTAGTGAATGTAATGTAACACACACCAATACAATGCGCACCACCCCGTGATGTTTTTCTCACTCCTACTATTGAATGTAATGTAACACACACCCATACAATGCGCACCACCCCGTGATGTTTTTCTCACTCCTACTAGTGAATGTAATGTAACACACACCCATACAATGCGCACCACCCCGTGAAGTTTTTCTCACTCCTACTAGTGAATCTAATGTAACACACACCCATACAATGCGCACCACCCCGTGATGTTTTTCTCACTCCTACTAGTGAAGGTAATGTAACACACACCCATACAATGCGCACCACCCCGTGATGTTTTTCTCACTCCTACTAGTGAAAGTAATGTAACACACACCCATACAATGTGCACCACCCCGTGATGTTTTTCTCACTCCTTCTAGTGAATGTAATGTAACACACACCCATACAATGCGCACCACCCCGTGATGTTTTTCTCACTCCTACTAGTGAATGTAATGTAACACACACCCATACAATGCGCACCACCCCGTGATGTTTTTCTCACTCCTACTAGTGAATCTAATGTAACACACACCCATACAATGCGCACCACCCCGTGATGTTTTTCTCACTCCTACTAGTGAATGTAATGTAACACACACCCATACAATGCGCACCACCCCGTGATGTTTTTCTCACTCCTACTAGTGAATGTAATGTGACACACACCCATAAAATGCGCACCACCCCGTGATGTTTCTCTCACACCTACTAGTGAATGTAATGTAACACACACCCATACAATGCACACCACTCCGTGATGTTTTTCTCACTCCTACTAGTGAATGTAATGTAACACACACCCATACAATGCGCACCACCCCGTGATGTTTTTCTCACTCCTACTAGTGAATGTAATGTAACACACAGCCATACAATGCGCACTACCCCGTGATGTTTTTCTCACTCCTACTAGTGAATGTAATGTAACACACACCCTTACAATGCGCACCACCCCGTGATGTTTTTCTCACTCCTACTAGTGAATGTAATGTAACACACACCCATACAATGCGCACCACCCCGTGATGTTTTTCTCACTCCTACTAGTGAATGTAATGTAACACACACCCATACAATGCGCACCACCCCGTGATGTTTTTCTCACTCCTACTAGTGAATCTAATGTAACACACACCCATAAAATGCGCACCACCCCATGATGTTTTTCTCACTGCTACTAGTGAATCTAATGTAACACACACCCATACAATGCGCACCACCCCGTGATGTTTTTCTCACTCCTACTAGTGAATGTAATGTAACACACACCCATACAATGCGCACCATCCCGTGATGTTTTTCTCACTCCTACTAGTGAATGTAATGTAACACACACCCATACAATGCGCACCACCCCGTGATGTTTTTCTCACGCCTACTAGTGAATGTAATGTAACACACACCAATACAATGGGCACCACCCCGTGATGTTTTTCTCACTCCTACTAGTGAATCTAATGTAACACACACCCATACAATGCGCACCACCCCGTGATGTTTTTCTCACTCCTACTAGTGAATCTAATGTAACACACACCCATACAATGCGCACCACCCCATGATGTTTTTCTCACTGCTACTAGTGAATCTAATGTAACACACACCCATACAATGCGCACCACCCCGTGATGTTTTTCTCACTCCTACTAGTGAATGTAATGTAACACACACCCATACAATGCGCACCACCCCGTGATGTTTTTCTCACTCCTACTAGTGAATGTAATGTAACACACACCCATACAATGCGCACCATCCCGTGATGTTTTTCTCACTCCTACTAGTGAATGTAATGTAACACACACCCATACAATGCGCACCACCCCGTGATGTTTTTCTCACTCCTACTAGTGAATGTAATGTAACACACACCAATACAATGGGCACCACCCCGTGATGTTTTTCTCACTCCTACTAGTGAATCTAATGTAACACACACCCATACAATGCGCACCACCCCGTGATGTTTTTCTCACTCCTACTAGTGAATCTAATGTAACACACACCCATACAATGCGCACCACCCTGCGATGTTTTTCAGAAACCTATCCTACATTGCCACTGCATGTTCCCTGACCTCCCCATGCTGACCACCCCGCGGTGCTTTTCTCCAGCCTACATTGCCACTGACTGCCTATCCTAATTCAGACCCTCCGATTCACACCACCCCATGATGTTTTTCTCACTCCTACTAATGAATGTAATGTGACACACACCCATAAAATGCGCACCACCCCGTGATGTTTCTCTCACACCTACTAGTGAATGTAATGTAACACACACACATGCAATGCGCACCACCCCGTGATGTTTTTCTCACTCCTACTAGTGAATGTAATGTAACACACACCCATGCAATGCGCACCACCCCGTGATGTTTTTCTCACTCCTACTAGTGAATGTAATGTAACACACACCCATACAATGCGCACCACCCCGTGATGTTTTTCTCACTCCTACTAGTGAATCTAATGTAACACACACCCATACAATGCACACCACCCCGTGATGTTTTTCTCACTCCTACTAGTGAATCTAATGTAACACACACCCATACAATGCGCACCACCCTGCGATGTTTTTCAGAAACCTATCCTACATTGCCACTGCATGTTCCCTGACCTCCCCATGGTGACCACCCCGCGGTGCTTTTCTCCATCCTACATTGCCACTGACTGCCTATCCTAATTCAGACCCTCCGATTCACACCACCCCGTGATGTTTTTCTCACTCCTACTAGTGAATGTAATGTGACACACACCCATAAAATGCGCACCACCCCGTGATGTTTCTCTCACACCTACTAGTGAATGTAATGTAACACACACCCATACATTGCGCACCACCCCGTGATGTTTTTCTCACTCATACTAGTGAATGTAATGTAACACACACCCATACAATGCGCACCACACCATGATGTTTTTCTCACTCCTACTAGTGAATGTAATGTCACACAAAGCCATACAATGTGCACCACCCCGTGATGTTTTTCTCACTGCTACTAGTGAATGTAATGTAACACACACCCATACAATGCGCACCACCCCGTGATGTTTTTCTCACTCTTACTAGTGAATGTAATGTAACACACACCCATACAATGCGCACCACCCCGTGATGTTTTTCTCACTCCTACTAGTGAATGTAATGTAACACACACCCATGCAATACGCACCACCCCGTGATGTTTTTCTCACTGCTACTAGTGAATGTAATGTAACACACACCCATACTATGCGCACCACCCCGCGATGTTTTTCAGAAACCTGTCCTGCATTGCCACTGCATGTTCCCTGACCTCCCCATGCTGACCACCCCGCGGTGCTTTTCTCCATCCTACATTGCCACTGACTGCCTATCCTAATTCAGACCCTCAAATTCACACCACCCCGTGATGTTTTTCTCACTCCTACTAGTGAATGTAATGTGACACACACGCATACAATGCGCACCACCCCGTGATTTTTCTCTCACACCTACTAGTGAATGTAATGTAACACACACCCATACAATGCGCACCACCCCGTGATGTTTTTCTCACTCCTACTAGTGAATGTAATGTAACACACAGCCATACAAGGCGCACCACCCCGTGATGTTTTTCTCACTCCTACTAGTGAATGTAATGTAACACACAGCCATACAGTGCGCACCACCCCGTGATGTTTTTCTCACTCCTACTAGTGAATGTAATGTAACACACACCCATACAGTGCGCACCACCCCGTGATGTTTTTCTCACTCCTACTAGTGAATGTAATGTAACACACACCCATACAATGCGCACCACCCCGTGATGTTTTTCTCACTCCTACTAGTGAATGTAATGTAACACACACCCATACAATGCGCACCACCCCGTGATGTTTTTCTCACTCCTACTAGTGAATGTAATGTAACACACACCCATACAATGCGCACCACCCCGTGATGTTTTTCTCACTCCTACTAGTGAATCTAATGTAACACACACCCATACAATGCGCACCTCCCCGTGATGTTTTTCTCACTGCTACTAGTGAATCTAATGTAACACACACCCATACAATGCGCACCACCCCGTGATGTTTTTCTCACTCCTACTAGTGAATGTAATGTAACACACACCCATACAATGCGTACCACCCCGTGATGTTTTTCTCAATCCTACTAGTGAATGTAATGTAACACACAGCCATACAATGCGCACCACCCCGTGATGTTTTTCTCACTGCTACTAGTGAATGTAATGTAACACACACCCATACAATGCGCACCACCCCGTGATGTTTTTCTCACTCCTACTAGTGAATCTAATGTAACAAACACCCATACAATGCGCACCACCCCGTGATGTTTTTCTCACTCCTACTAGTGAATGTAATGTAATACACACCCATACAATGCGCACCACCCCGTGATGTTTGTCTCACTCCTACTAGTGAATGTAATGTAACACACACCCATGCAATGCGCACCACCCCGTGATGTTTTTCTCACTCCTACTAGTGAATGTAATGTAACACACACCCATACAATGCGTACCACCCCGTGATGTTTTTCTCAATCTTACTAGTGAATGTAATGTAACACACAGCCATACAATGCGCACCACCCCGTGATGTTTTTCTCACTGCTACTAGTGAATGTAATGTAACACACACCCATACAATGCGCACCACCCGCTTGATGTTTTTCTCACTCCTACTAGTGAATCTAATGTAACACACACCCATACAATGCGCAACACCCCGTGATGTTTTTCTCACTCCTACTAGTGAATCTAATGTAACACACACCCATACAATGCGCACGACCCCGTGATGTTTTTATCACTCCTACTAGTGAATGTAATGTAACACACAGCCATACAATGCGCACCACCCCGTGATGTTTTTCTCACTCCTACTAGTGAATGTAATGTAACACACACCCATGCAATGCGCACCACCCCGTGATGTTTTTCTCACTCCTACTAGTGAATGTAATGTAACACACACCCATGCAATGCGCACCACCCCGTGATGTTTTTCTAACTCCTACTAGTGAATCTAATGTAACACACACCCATACAATGCGCACCACCCCGTGATGTTTTTCTCACTCCTACTAGTGAATCTAATGTAACACACACCCATACAATGCGTACCACCCCGTGATGGTTTTCTCACTCCTACTAGTGAATGTAATGTAACACACACCCATACAATGCGCACCACCCCGTGATGTTTTTCTCACTCCTAGTAGTGAATGTAATGTAACACACACCCATACAATGCGCACCACCCCGTGATGTTTTTCTCACTCCTAGTAGTGAATGTAATGTAACACACACCCATACAATGCGCACCACCCCGTGATGTTTTTCTCACTCCTACTAGTGAATGTAATGTAACACACACCCAAACAATGCGCACCACCCGTGATGTTTTTCTCACTCCTACTAGTGAATGTAATGTAACACACTCCCATACAATGCGCACCACCCCGTGATGTTTTTCTCACTCTTACTAGTGAATGTAATGTGACACACACCCATAAAATGCGCACCACCCCGTGATGTTTCTCTCACACCTACTAGTGAATGTAATGTAACACACACACATACAATGCACACCACTCCGTGATGTTTTTCTCACTCCTACTAGTGAATGTAATGTAACACACACCCATGCAATGCGCACCACCCCGTGATGTTTTTCTCACTCCTACTAGTGAATGTAATGTAACACACAGCCATACAATGCGCACTACCCCGTGATGTTTTTCTCACTCCTACTAGTGAATGTAATGTAACACACACCCTTACAATGCGCACCACCCCGTGCTGTTTTTCTCACTCCTACTAGTGAATGTAATGTAACACACACCCATAAAATGCGCACCACCCCGTGATGTTTTTCTCACTCCTACTAGTGAATGTAATGTAACACACACCCATACAATGCGCACCATCCCGTGATGTTTTTCTCACTCCTACTAGTGAATGTAATGTAACACACACCCATACAATGCGCACCACCCCGTGATGTTTTTCTCACGCCTACTAGTGAATGTAATGTAACACACACCAATACAATGGGCACCACCCCGTGATGTTTTTCTCACTCCTACTAGTGAATCTAATGTAACACACACCCATACAATGCGCACCACCCCGTGATGTTTTTCTCACTCCTACTAGTGAATCTAATGTAACACACACCCATACAATGCGCACCACCCCATGATGTTTTTCTCACTGCTACTAGTGAATCTAATGTAACACACACCCATACAATGCGCACCACCCCGTGATGTTTTTCTCACTCCTACTAGTGAATGTAATGTAACACACACCCATACAATGCGCACCACCCCGTGATGTTTTTCTCACTCCTACTAGTGAATGTAATGTAACACACACCCATACAATGCGTACCACCCCGTGATGTTTTTCTCAATCCTACTAGTGAATGTAATGTAACACACAGCCATACAATGCGCACCACCCCGTGATGTTTTTCTCACTGCTACTAGTGAATGTAACGTAACACACACCCATACAATGCGCACCACCCCGTGATGTTTTTCTCACTCCTACTTGTGAATCTAATGTAACACACACCCATACAATGCGCACCACCCCGTGATGTTTTTCTCACTCCTACTAGTGAATCTAATGTAACACACACCCATACAATGCGCACCACCCCGTGATGTTTTTCTCACTCCTACTAGTGAATGTAATGTAATACACACCCATACAATGCGCACCACCCCGTGATGTTTTTCTCACTCCTACTAGTGAATGTAATGTAACACACACCCATGCAATGCGCACCACCCCGTGATGTTTTTCTCACTCCTACTAGTGAATGTAATGTAACACACACCCATACAATGCGTACCACCCCGTGATGTTTTTCTCAATCCTACTAGTGAATGTAATGTAACACACAGCCATACAATGCGCACCACCCCGTGATGTTTTTCTCACTGCTACTAGTGAATGTAATGTAACACACACCCATACAATGCGCACCACCCGCTTGATGTTTTTCTCACTCCTACTAGTGAATCTAATGTAACACACACCCATACAATGCGCACAACCCCGTGATGTTTTTCTCACTCCTACTAGTGAATCTAATGTAACACACACCCATACAATGCGCACGACCCCGTGATGTTTTTCTCACTCCTACTAGTGAATGTAATGTAACACACAGCCATACAATGCGCACCACCCCGTGATGTTTTTCTCACTCCTAATAGTGAATGTAATGTAACACACACCCATGCAATGCGCACCACCCCGTGATGTTTTTCTCACTCCTACTAGTGAATGTAATGTAACACACACCCATGCAATGCGCACCACCCCGTGATGTTTTTCTAACTCCTACTAGTGAATCTAATGTAACACACACCCATACAATGCGCACCACCCCGTGATGTTTTTCTCACTCCTACTAGTGAATGTAATGTAACACACACCCATACAATGCGCACCACCCCGTGATGTTTTTCTCACTCCTACTAGTGAATGTAATGTAACACACACCCATACAATGCGTACCACCCCGTGATGTTTTTCTCAATCCTACTAGTGAATGTAATGTAACACACAGCCATACAATGCGCACCACCCCGTGATGTTTTTCTCACTGCTACTAGTGAATGTAATGTAACACACACCCATACAATGCGCACCACCCCGTGATGTTTTTCTCACTCCTACTTGTGAATCTAATGTAACACACACCCATACAATGCGCACCACCCCGTGATGTTTTTCTCACTCCTACTAGTGAATCTAATGTAACACACACCCATACAATGCGCACCACCCCGTGATGTTTTTCTCACTCCTACTAGTGAATGTAATGTAATACACACCCATACAATGCGCACCACCCCGTGATGTTTTTCTCACTCCTACTAGTGAATGTAATGTAACACACACCCATGCAATGCGCACCACCCCGTGATGTTTTTCTCACTCCTACTAGTGAATGTAATGTAACACACACCCATACAATGCGTACCACCCCGTGATGTTTTTCTCAATCCTACTAGTGAATGTAATGTAACACACAGCCATACAATGCGCACCACCCCGTGATGTTTTTCTCACTGCTACGAGTGAATGTAATGTAACACACACCCATACAATGCGCACCACCCGCTTGATGTTTTTCTCACTCCTACTAGTGAATCTAATGTAACACACACCCATACAATGCGCACCACCCCGTGATGTTTTTCTCACTCCTACTAGTGAATCTAATGTAACACACACCCATACAATGCGCACGACCCCGTGATGTTTTTCTCACTCCTACTAGTGAATGTAATGTAACACACAGCCATACAATGCGCACCACCCCGTGATGTTTTTCTCACTCCTACTAGTGAATGTAATGTAACACACACCCATGCAATGCGCACCACCCCGTGATGTTTTTCTCACTCCTACTAGTGAATGTAATGTAACACACACCCATGCAATGCGCACCACCCCGTGATGTTTTTCTAACTCCTACTAGTGAATCTAATGTAACACACACCCATACAATGCGCACCACCCCGTGATGTTTTTCTCACTCCTACTAGTGAATCTAATGTAACACACACCCATACAATGCGTACCACCCCGTGATGGTTTTCTCACTCCTACTAGTGAATGTAATGTAACTCACACCCATACAATGCGCACCACCCCGTGATGTTTTTCTCACTCCTAGTAGTGAATGTAATGTAACACACACCCATACAATGCGCACCACCCCGTGATGTTTTTCTCACTCCTAGTAGTGAATGTAATGTAACACACACCCATACAATGCGCACCACCCCGTGATGTTTTTCTCACTCCTACTAGTGAATGTAATGTAACACACACCCAAACAATGCGCACCACCCGTGATGTTTTTCTCACTCCTACTAGTGAATGTAATGTAACACACACCCATACAATGCGCACCACCCCGTGATGTTTTTCTCACTCCTACTAGTGAATGTAATGTGACACACACCCATAAAATGCGCACCACCCCGTGATGTTTCTCTCACACCTACTAGTGAATGTAATGTAACACACACACATACAATGCACACCACTCCGTGATGTTTTTCTCACTCCTACTAGTGAATGTAATGTAACACACACCCATGCAATGCGCACCACCCCGTGATGTTTTTCTCACTCCTACTAGTGAATGTAATGTAACACACAGCCATACAATGCGCACTACCCCGTGATGTTTTTCTCACTCCTACTAGTGAATGTAATGTAACACACACCCTTACAATGCGCACCACCCCGTGATGTTTTTCTCACTCCTACTAGTGAATGTAATGTAACACACACCCATACAATGCGCACCACCCCGTGATGTTTTTCTCACTCCTACTAGTGAATCTAATGTAACACACACCCATAAAATGCGCACCACCCCATGATGTTTTTCTCACTGCTACTAGTGAATCTAATGTAACACACACCCATACAATGCGCACCACCCCGTGATGTTTTTCTCACTCCTACTAGTGAATGTAATGTAACACACACCCATACAATGCGCACCATCCCGTGATGTTTTTCTCACTCCTACTAGTGAATGTAATGTAACACACACCCATACAATGCGCACCACCCCGTGATGTTTTTCTCACGCCTACTAGTGAATGTAATGTAACACACACCAATACAATGGGCACCACCCCGTGATGTTTTTCTCACTCCTACTAGTGAATCTAATGTAACACACACCCATACAATGCGCACCACCCCGTGATGTTTTTCTCACTCCTACTAGTGAATCTAATGTAACACACACCCATACAATGCGCACCACCCCATGATGGTTTCTCACTGCTACTAGTCAATCTAATGTAACACACACCCATACAATGCGCACCACCCCGTGATGTTTTTCTCACTCCTACTAGTGAATGTAATGTAACACACACCCATACAATGCGCACCACCCCGTGATGTTTTTCTCACTCCTACTACTGAATGTAATGTAACACACACCCATACAATGCGCACCATCCCGTGATGTTTTTCTCACTCCTACTAATGAATGTAATGTAACACACACCCATACAATGCGCACCACCCCGTGATGTTTTTCTCACTCCTACTAGTGAATGTAATGTAACACACACCAATACAATGGGCACCACCCCGTGATGTTTTTCTCACTCCTACTAGTGAATCTAATGTAACACACACCCATACAATGCGCACCACCCCGTGATGTTTTTCTCACTCCTACTAGTGAATCTAATGTAACACACACCCATACAATGCGCACCACCCTGCGATGTTTTTCAGAAACCTATCCTACATTGCCACTGCATGTTCCCTGACCTCCCCATGCTGACCACCCCGCGGTGCTTTTCTCCAGCCTACATTGCCACTGACTGCCTATCCTAATTCAGACCCTCCGATTCACACCACCCCGTGATGTTTTTCTCACTCCTACTAGTGAATGTAATGTGACACACACCCATAAAATGCGCACCACCCCGTGATGTTTCTCTCACACCTACTAGTGAATGTAATGTAACACACACCCATACATTGCGCACCACCCCGTGATGTTTTTCTCACTCATACTAGTGAATGTAATGTAACACACACCCATACAATGCGCACCACCCCGTGATGTTTTTCTCACTGCTACTAGTGAATGTAATGTAACACACACCCATACAATGCGCACCACCCCGTGATGTTTTTCTCACTCTTACTAGTGAATGTAATGTAACACACACCCATACAATGCGCACCACCCCGTGATGTTTTTCTCACTCCTACTAGTGAATGTAATGTAACACACACCCATGCAATACGCACCACCCCGTGATGTTTTTCTCACTGCTACTAGTGAATGTAATGTAACACACACCCATACAATGCGCACCACCCCGCGATGTTTTTCAGAAACCTGTCCTGCATTGCCACTGCATGTTCCCTGACCTCCCCATGCTGACCACCCCGCGGTGCTTTTCTCCATCCTACATTGCCACTGACTGCCTATCCTAATTCAGACCCTCAAATTCACACCACCCCGTGATGTTTTTCTCACTCCTACTAGTGAATGTAATGTGACACACACGCATACAATGCGCACCACCCCGTGATTTTTCTCTCACACCTACTAGTGAATGTAATGTAACACACACCCATACAATGCGCACAACCCCGTGATGTTTTTCTCACTCCTACTAGTGAATGTAATGTAACACACACCCATACAATGCGCACCACCCCGTGATGTTTTTCTCACTCCTACTAGTGAATGTAATGTAACACACAGCCATACAAGGCGCACCACCCCGTGATGTTTTTCTCACTGCTACTAGTGAATGTAATGTAACACACAGCCATACAATGCGCACCACCCCGTGATGTTTTTCTCACTCCTACTAGTGAATGTAATGTAACACACACCCATACAGTCCGCACCACCCCGTGATGTTTTTCTCACTCCTACTAGTGAATGTAATGTAACACACACCCATACAATGCGCACCACCCCGTGATGTTTTTCTCACTCCTACTAGTGAATGTAATGTAACACACACCCATACAATGCGCACCACCCCGTGATGTTTTTCTCACTCCTACTAGTGAATGTAATGTAACACACACCCATACAATGCGCACCACCCCGTGATGTTTTTCTCACTCCTACTAATGAATGTAATGTAACACACACCCATACAATGCGCACCACCCCGTGAAGTTTTTCTCACTCCTACTAGTGAATGTAATGTAACACACACCCATACAATGCGCACCACCCCGTGATGTTTTTCTCACTCCTACTAGTGAATGTAATGTAACACACACCCATACAATGCGCACCACCCCGTGATGTTTTTCTCACTCCTACTAGTGAATGTAATGTAACACACACCCATACAATGCGCACCACCCCGTGATGTTTTTCTCACTCCTACTAGTGAATCTAATGTAACACACACCCATACAATGCGCACCTCCCCATGATGTTTTTCTCACTGCTACTAGTGAATCTAATGTAACACACACCCATACAATGCGCACCACCCCGTGAAGTTTTTCTCACTCCTACTAGTGAATGTAATGTGACACACACCTATAAAATGCGCACCACCCCGTGATGTTTCTCTCACACCTACTAGTGAATGTAATGTAACACACACACATACAATGCACACCACTCCGTGATGTTTTTCTCACTCCTACTAGTGAATGTAATGTAACACACACCCATGCAATGCGCACCACCCCGTGATGTTTTTCTCACTCCTACTAGTGAATGTAATGTAACACACAGCCATACAATGCGCACTACCCCGTGATGTTTTTCTCACTCCTACTAGTGAATGTAATGTAACACACACCCTTACAATGCGCACCACCCCGTGATGTTTTTCTCACTCCTACTAGTGAATGTAATGTAACACACACCCATACAATGCGCACCACCCCGTGATGTTTTTCTCACTCCTACTAGTGAATCTAATGTAACACACACCCATAAAATGCGCACCACCCCATGATGTTTTTCTCACTGCTACTAGTGAATCTAATGTAACACACACCCATACAATGCGCACCACCCCGTGATGTTTTTCTCACTCCTACTAGTGAATGTAATGTAACACACACCCATACAATGCGCACCATCCCGTGATGTTTTTCTCACTCCTACTAGTGAATGTAATGTAACACACACCCATACAATGCGCACCACCCCGTGATGTTTTTCTCACGCCTACTAGTGAATGTAATGTAACACACACCAATACAATGGGCACCACCCCGTGATGTTTTTCTCACTCCTACTAGTGAATCTAATGTAACACACACCCATACAATGCGCACCACCCCGTGATGTTTTTCTCACTCCTACTAGTGAATCTAATGTAACACACACCCATACAATGCGCACCACCCCATGATGGTTTCTCACTGCTACTAGTCAATCTAATGTAACACACACCCATACAATGCGCACCACCCCGTGATGTTTTTCTCACTCCTACTAGTGAATGTAATGTAACACACACCCATACAATGCGCACCACCCCGTGATGTTTTTCTCACTCCTACTACTGAATGTAATGTAACACACACCCATACAATGCGCACCATCCCGTGATGTTTTTCTCACTCCTACTAATGAATGTAATGTAACACACACCCATACAATGCGCACCACCCCGTGATGTTTTTCTCACTCCTACTAGTGAATGTAATGTAACACACACCAATACAATGGGCACCACCCCGTGATGTTTTTCTCACTCCTACTAGTGAATCTAATGTAACACACACCCATACAATGCGCACCACCCCGTGATGTTTTTCTCACTCCTACTAGTGAATCTAATGTAACACACACCCATACAATGCGCACCACCCTGCGATGTTTTTCAGAAACCTATCCTACATTGCCACTGCATGTTCCCTGACCTCCCCATGCTGACCACCCCGCGGTGCTTTTCTCCAGCCTACATTGCCACTGACTGCCTATCCTAATTCAGACCCTCCGATTCACACCACCCCGTGATGTTTTTCTCACTCCTACTAGTGAATGTAATGTGACACACACCCATAAAATGCGCACCACCCCGTGATGTTTCTCTCACACCTACTAGTGAATGTAATGTAACACACACCCATACATTGCGCACCACCCCGTGATGTTTTTCTCACTCATACTAGTGAATGTAATGTAACACACACCCATACAATGCGCACCACCCCGTGATGTTTTTCTCACTGCTACTAGTGAATGTAATGTAACACACACCCATACAATGCGCACCACCCCGTGATGTTTTTCTCACTCTTACTAGTGAATGTAATGTAACACACACCCATACAATGCGCACCACCCCGTGATGTTTTTCTCACTCCTACTAGTGAATGTAATGTAACACACACCCATGCAATACGCACCACCCCGTGATGTTTTTCTCACTGCTACTAGTGAATGTAATGTAACACACACCCATACAATGCGCACCACCCCGCGATGTTTTTCAGAAACCTGTCCTGCATTGCCACTGCATGTTCCCTGACCTCCCCATGCTGACCACCCCGCGGTGCTTTTCTCCATCCTACATTGCCACTGACTGCCTATCCTAATTCAGACCCTCAAATTCACACCACCCCGTGATGTTTTTCTCACTCCTACTAGTGAATGTAATGTGACACACACGCATACAATGCGCACCACCCCGTGATTTTTCTCTCACACCTACTAGTGAATGTAATGTAACACACACCCATACAATGCGCACAACCCCGTGATGTTTTTCTCACTCCTACTAGTGAATGTAATGTAACACACACCCATACAATGCGCACCACCCCGTGATGTTTTTCTCACTCCTACTAGTGAATGTAATGTAACACACAGCCATACAAGGCGCACCACCCCGTGATGTTTTTCTCACTGCTACTAGTGAATGTAATGTAACACACAGCCATACAATGCGCACCACCCCGTGATGTTTTTCTCACTCCTACTAGTGAATGTAATGTAACACACACCCATACAGTCCGCACCACCCCGTGATGTTTTTCTCACTCCTACTAGTGAATGTAATGTAACACACACCCATACAATGCGCACCACCCCGTGATGTTTTTCTCACTCCTACTAGTGAATGTAATGTAACACACACCCATACAATGCGCACCACCCCGTGATGTTTTTCTCACTCCTACTAGTGAATGTAATGTAACACACACCCATACAATGCGCACCACCCCGTGATGTTTTTCTCACTCCTACTAGTGAATGTAATGTAACACACACCCATACAATGCGCACCACCCCGTGAAGTTTTTCTCACTCCTACTAGTGAATGTAATGTAACACACACCCATACAATGCGCACCACCCCGTGATGTTTTTCTCACTCCTACTAGTGAATGTAATGTAACACACACCCATACAATGCGCACCACCCCGTGATGTTTTTCTCACTCCTACTAGTGAATGTAATGTAACACACACCCATACAATGCGCACCACCCCGTGATGTTTTTCTCACTCCTACTAGTGAATCTAATGTAACACACACCCATACAATGCGCACCTCCCCATGATGTTTTTCTCACTGCTACTAGTGAATCTAATGTAACACACACCCATACAATGCGCACCACCCCGTGAAGTTTTTCTCACTCCTACTAGTGAATGTAATGTAACACACACCCATACAATGCGTACCACCCCGTGATGTTTTTCTCAATCCTACTAGTGAATGTAATGTAACACACAGCCATACAATGCGCACCACCCCGTGATGTTTTTCTCACTGCTACTAGTGAATGTAATGTAACACACACCCATACAATGCGCACCACCCCGTGATGTTTTTCTCACTCCTACTTGTGAATCTAATGTAACACACACCCATACAATGCGCACCACCCCGTGATGTTTTTCTCACTCCTACTAGTGAATCTAATGTAACACACACCCATACAATGCGCACCACCCCGTGATGTTTTTCTCACTCCTACTAGTGAATGTAATGTAATACACACCCATACAATGCGCACCACCCCGTGATGTTTTTCTCACTCCTACTAGTGAATGTAATGTAACACACACCCATGCAATGCGCACCACCCCGTGATGTTTTTCTCACTCCTACTAGTGAATGTAATGTAACACACACCCATACAATGCGTACCACCCCGTGATGTTTTTCTCAATCCTACTAGTGAATGTAATGTAACACACAGCCATACAATGCGCACCACCCCGTGATGTTTTTCTCACTGCTACTAGTGAATGTAATGTAACACACACCCATACAATGCGCACCACCCGCTTGATGTTTTTCTCACTCCTACTAGTGAATCTAATGTAACACACACCCATACAATGCGCACCACCCCGTGATGTTTTTCTCACTCCTACTAGTGAATCTAATGTAACACACACCCATACAATGCGCACGACCCCGTGATGTTTTTCTCACTCCTACTAGTGAATGTAATGTAACACACAGCCATACAATGCGCACCACCCCGTGATGTTTTTCTCACTCCTACTAGTGAATGTAATGTAACACACACCCATGCAATGCGCACCACCCCGTGATGTTTTTCTCACTCCTACTAGTGAATGTAATGTAACACACACCCATGCAATGCGCACCACCCCGTGATGTTTTTCTAACTCCTACTAGTGAATCTAATGTAACACACACCCATACAATGCGCACCACCCCGTGATGTTTTTCTCACTCCTACTAGTGAATCTAATGTAACACACACCCATACAATGCGTACCACCCCGTGATGGTTTTCTCACTCCTACTAGTGAATGTAATGTAACACACACCCATACAATGCGCACCACCCCGTGATGTTTTTCTCACTCCTAGTAGTGAATGTAATGTAACACACACCCATACAATGCGCACCACCCCGTGATGTTTTTCTCACTCCTAGTAGTGAATGTAATGTTACACACACCCATACAATGCGCACCACCCCGTGATGTTTTTCTCACTCCTACTAGTGAATATAATGTAACACACACCCAAACAATGCGCACCACCCGTGATGTTTTTCTCACTCCTACTAGTGAATGTAATGTAACACACACCCATACAATGCGCACCACCCCGTGATGTTTTTCTCACTCCTACTAGTGAATGTAATGTGACACACACCCATAAAATGCGCACCACCCCGTGATGTTTCTCTCACTCCTACTAGTGAATGTAATGTGACACACACCCATAAAATGCGCACCACCCCGTGATGTTTCTCTCACACCTACTAGTGAATGTAATGTAACACACACACATACAATGCACACCACTCCGTGATGTTTTTCTCACTCCTACTAGTGAATGTAATGTAACACACACCCATGCAATGCGCACCACCCCGTGATGTTTTTCTCACTCCTACTAGTGAATGTAATGTAACACACAGCCATACAATGCGCACTACCCCGTGATGTTTTTCTCACTCCTACTAGTGAATGTAATGTAACACACACCCTTACAATGCGCACCACCCCGTGATGTTTTTCTCACTCCTACTAGTGAATGTAATGTAACACACAGCCATACAATGCGCACCACCCCGTGATGTTTTTCTCACTGCTACTAGTGAATATAATGTAACACACACCCATACAATGCGCACCACCCCGTGATGTTTTTCTCACTCCTACTTGTGAATCTAATGTAACACACACCCATACAATGCGCACCACCCCGTGATGTTTTTCTCACTCCTACTAGTGAATCTAATGTAACACACACCCATACAATGTGCACCACCCCGTGATGCTTTTCTCACTCCTACTAGTGAATGTAATGTAACACACACCCATACAATGCGCACCACCCCGTGATGTTTTTCTCACTCCTACTAGTGAATGTAATGTAACACACACCCATGCAATGCGCACCACCCCGTGAGGTTTTTCTCACTCCTACTAGTGAATGTAATGTAACACACACCCATACAATGCGTACCACCCCGTGATGTTTTTCTCAATCCTACTAGTGAATGTAATGTAACACACAGCCATACAATGCGCACCACCCCGTGATGTTTTTCTCACTGCTACTAGTGAATGTAATGTAACACAACCCATACAATGCGCACCACCCGCTTGATGTTTTTCTCACTCCTACTAGTGAATCTAATGTAACACACACCCATACAATGCGCACCACCCCGTGATGTTTTTCTCACTCCTACTAGTGAATGTAATGTAACACACACCCATACAATGCGCACGACCCCGTGATGTTTTTCTCACTCCTACTAGTGAATGTAATGTAACACACAGCCATACAATGCGCACCACCCCGTGATGTTTTTCTCACTCCTACTAGTGAATGTAATGTAACACACACCCATGCAATGCGCACCACCCCGTGATGTTTTTCTCACTCCTACTAGTGAATGTAATGTAACACACACCCATGCAATGCGCACCACCCCGTGATGTTTTTCTCACTCCTACTAGTGAATGTAATGTAACACACACCCATGCAATGCGCACCACCCCGTGATGTTTTTCTCACTCCTACTAGTGAATCTAATGTAACACACACCCATACAATGCGCACCACCCCGTGATGTTTTTCTCACTCCTACTAGTGAATGTAATGTAACACACACCCATACAATGCGCACCACCCCGTGATGTTTTTCTCACTCCTAGTAGTGAATGTAATGTAACACACACCCATACAATGCGCACCACCCCGTGATGTTTTTCTCACTCCTAGTAGTGAATGTAATGTAACACAAACCCATACAATGCGCACCACCCCGTGATGTTTTTCTCACTCCTACTAGTGAATGTAATGTAACACACACCCAATGCGCACCACCCGTGATGTTTTTCTCACTCCTACTAGTGAATGTAATGTAACACACACCCATACAATGCGCACCACCCCGTGATGTTTTTATCACTCCTAGTAGTGAATGTAATGTAACACACACGCATACAATGCGCACCACCCCGTGATGTTTTTCTCACTGCTACTAGTGAATGTAATGTAACACACACCCATACAATGCGCACCACCC
Source organism: Cavia porcellus (assembly GCF_034190915.1). Lineage (NCBI taxonomy): Eukaryota > Metazoa > Chordata > Mammalia > Rodentia > Caviidae > Cavia > Cavia porcellus. The sequence continues at coordinate 960,335 of NW_026947562.1, read as the reverse complement.
TGTGATGTTTTTCTCACTCCTACTAGTGAATGTAATGTAACACACACCCAAACAATGCGCACCACCCGTGATGGTTTTCTCACTCCTACTAGTGAATGTAATGTAACACACACCCATACAGAGCGCACCACCCCATGATGTTTTTCTCACTCCTACTAGTGAATGTAATGTGACACACACCCATAAAATGCGCACCACCCCGTGATGTTTCTCTCACACCTACTAGTGAATGTAATGTAACACACACCCATACAATCCGCACCACCCCGTGATGTTTTTCTCACTCCTACTAGTGAATGTAATGTAACACACACCCATACAATGCGCACCACCCCGTGATGTTTTTCTCACTCCTACTAGTGAATGTAATGTAACACACAGCCATGCAATGCGCACCACCCCGTGATGTTTTTCTCACTGCTACTAGTGAATGTAATGTAACACACACCCATACAATGCGCACCACCCCGTGATGTTTTTCTCACTCCTAACAGTGAATGTAATGTAACACACACCCATACAATGCGCACCACACCGTGACGTTTTTCTCACTCCTACTAGTGAATGTAATGTAACACACACCCATACAATGCGCACCACCCCGTGATGTTTTTCTCACTCCAACTAGTGAATGTAATGTAACACACACCCATACAATGCGCACCACCCCGTGATGTTTTTCTCACTCCTACTAGTGAATGTAATGTAACACACAGCCATACAATGCGCACCACCCCGTGATGTTTTTCTCACTGCTACTAGTGAATGTAATGTAACACACACCCATACAATGCGCACCACTCCGTGATGTTTTTCTCACTCCTACTAGTGAATGTAATGTAACACACACCCATACAATGCGCACCACCCCGTGATGTTTTTCCACTCCTACTAGTGAATGTAATGTAACACACACCCATACAATGTGCACCACCCCGTGATGTTTTTCACACTCCTACTAGTGAATGTAATGTAACACACACCCATACAATGCGCACCACCCCGTGATGTTTTTCTCACTCCTACTAGTGAATGTAATGTAATACACACCCATACAATGCGCACCACCCCGTGATGTTTATCTCACTCCTACTAGTGAATCTAATGTAACACACACCCATACAATGCGCACCACCCCGTGATGTTTTTCTCACTCCTACTAGTGAATGTAATGTAACACACACCCATACAATGCGCACCACCCCGTGGTGTTTTTCTCACTCCTACTAGTGAATGTAATGTAACACACACCCATACAATGCGCACCACCCCGTGGTGTTTTTCTCACTCCTACTAGTGAATGTAATGTAACACACACCCATACAATGCGCACCACCCCGTGATGTTTTTCTCACTCCTACTAGTGAATGTAATGTAACACACACCCATGCAATGCGCACCACCCCGTGATGTTTTTCTCACTCCTACTAGTGAATGTAATGTAACACACACCCATGCAATGCGCACCACCCTGTGATGTTTTTCTCACTCCTACTAGTGAATGTAATGTAACACACACCCATACAATGCGCACCACCCTGTGATGTTTTTCTCACTCCTACTAGTGAATCTAATGTAACACACACCCATACAATGCGCACCACCCCGCGATGTTTTTCAGAAACCTATCCTACATTGCCATTGCATGTTCCCTGACCTCCCCATGCTGACCACCCCGCGGTGCTTTTCTCCATCCTACATTGCCACTGACTGCCTATCCTAATTCAGACCCTCCGATTCACACCACCCCGTGATGTTTTTCTCGCTCCTACTAGTGAATGTCATGTGACACACACCCATAAAATGCGCACCACCCAGTGATGTTTCTCTCACACCTACTAGTGAATGTAATGTAACACACACCCATCCAATGCGCACCACCCCGTGATGTTTTTCTCACTCCTACTAGTGAATGTAATGTAACACACACCCATACAATGCGCACCACCCATTGATGTTTTTCTCACTCCTACTAGTGAATGTAATGTAACACACACCCGTACAATGCGCACCACCACGTGATGTTTTTCTCACTCCTACTAGTGAATCTAATGTAACACACACCCATACAATGCGCACCACCCCGTGATGTTTTTCTAACTCCTACTAGTGAATGTAATGTAACACACACCCATAAAATGCGCACCACCACGTGATGTTTTTCTCACTCCTACTAGTGAATCTAATGTAACACACACCCATACGATGCGCACCACCCCGTGATGTTTTTCTCACTCCTACTAGTGAATGTCATGTAACACACACCCATACAATGGGCACCACCCCGTGATGTTTTTCTCACTCCTACTAGTGAATCTAATGTAACACACACCCATAAAATGCATACCACCCTGTGATGTTTTTCTCACTCCTACTAGTGAATCTAATGTAACACACACCCATACAATGCGCACCACCCCGCGATGTTTTTCAGAACCCTATCCTACATTGCCACTGCATGTTCCCTGACCTCAACATGCTGATAACCCCGCGGTGCTTTTCTCCATCCTACATTGCCACTGACTGCCTATCCTAATTCAGACCCTCCGATTCACACCACCCCGTGATGTTTTTCTCACTCCTACTAGTGAATGTAATGTGACACACACCCATAGAATGCGCACCACCCCGTGATGTTTCTCTCACACCTACTAGTGAATGTAATGTGACACACACCCATGCAATGCGCACCACCCCGTGATGTTTTTCTCACTCCTACTAGTGAATGTAATGTAACACACACCCATGCAATGCGCACCACCCCGTGATGTTTTTCTCACTCCTACTAGTGAATGTAATGTAACACACAGCCATACAATGCACACCACTCCGTGATGTTTTTCTCACTCCTACTAGTGAATGTAATGTAACACACACCCATACAATGCGCACCACCCCGTGATGTTTTTCTCACTCCTACTAGTGAATCTAATGTAACACACACCCATACAATGCGCACGACCCCGTGATGTTTTTCTCACTCCTACTAGTGAATGTAATGTAACACACAGCCATACAATGCGCACCACCCCGTGATGTTTTTCTCACTCCTACTAGTGAATGTAATGTAACACACACCCATACAATGCGCACCACCCCGTGATGTTTTTGTCACTCCTACTAGTGAATGTAATGTAACACACACCGATACAATGCGCCCCACCACGTGATGTTTTTCAGAAACCTATCCTACATTGCCACTGCATGTTCCCTGACCTCCCCATGCTGACCACCACGCGGTGCTTTTCTCCATCCTACATTGCCACCCACTGCCTCTCCTAATTCAGACCCTCCGATTCACACCACCCCATGATGTTTTTCTCACTCCTACTAGTGAATGTAACGTAACACACACCCATACAATGTGCACCACCTCGTGATGTTTTTCTCACTCCTACTAGTGAATGTAATGTAACACACACCCATACAATGCGCACCACCCCGTGATGTTTTTCTCAATCCTATTAGTGAATGTCATGTAAACCACACCCATACAATGCGCACCACCCCGCGATGTTTTTCTCACTCCTACTAGTGAATCTAATGTAACACACAGCCATACAATGCGCACCACCCCGCGATGTTTTTCAGAAACCTATCCTACATTGCCACTGCATGTTCCCTGACCTCCCCATGCTGACCACCCCGTGGTGCTTTTCTCCATCCTACATTGCCACTCACTGCGTATCCTAATACAGACCCTCCGATTCACAACACCCCGTGATGTTTATCTCACTCCTACTAGTGAATGTAATGTAACACACACCCATACAATGCGCACCAGCCCGTGATGTTTTTCTGACTCCTACTAGTGAATCTAATGTAACACACACCATTACAATGCGCACACCCCGTGATGTTTTTCTCACTCCTACTAGTGAATGTAATGTAACACACACACATACAATGCGCACCAACTCGTGATGTTTTTCTCACTCCTACTAGTGAATGTAATGTAACACACACCCATACAATGCGCACCACCCCGTGATGTTTTTCTCACTCCTACTAGTGAATGTAATGTAACACACACACATACAATGCGCACCAACTCGTGATGTTTTTCTCACTCCTACTAGTGAATGTAATGTAACACACACCCATACAATGCGCACCACCCCGTGATGTTTTTCTCACTCCTACTAGTGAATGTAATGTAACACACACCCATACAATGCGCACCACCCCGTGATGTTTTTCTCACTCCTACTAGTGAATGTAATGTAACACACACCCATACAATGCGCACCACCCCGTGATGTTTTTCTCACTTCTACTAGTGAATGTAATGTAACACACACCCATACAATGCTCACCACCCCGCAATGTTTTTCAGAAACCTATCCTACATTGCCACTGCATGTTCCCTGACCTCCCCATGCTGACCACCTCGCGGTGCTTTTCTCCATCCTACATTGCCACTCACTGCCTATCCTAATTCAGACCCTCCGATTCACACCACACCGTGATGTTTTTCTCACTCCTACTAGTGAATGTAATGTAACACACACACATACAATGCGCACCACACCGTGATGTTTTTCTCACTCCTACTAGTGAATGTAATGTAACACACACCCATACAATGCGCACCACCCCGTGATGTTTTTCTCACTCCTACTAGTGAATGTAATGTAACACACACCCATACAATGCGCACCACCCCGTGATGTTTTTCTCACTCCTACTAGTGAATGTAATGTAACACACACCCATACAATGCGCAGCACTCCGTGATGCTTTTCTCACTCCTACTAGTGAATGTAATGTAACACACAGCCATACAATGCGCACAACCCCGTGATGTTTTTCTCACTGCTACTAGTGAATGTAATGTAACACACGCATACAATGCGCACCACCCCGTGATGTTTTTCTCACTGCTACTAGTGAATGTAATGTAACACACACCCATACAATGCGCACCACCCTGTGATGTTTTTCTCACTCCTACTAGTGAATGTAATGTAACACACACCCAAACAATGCGCACCACCCGTGATGGTTTTCTCACTCCTACTAGTGAATGTAATGTAACACACACCCATACAGTGCGCACCACCCCATGATGTTTTTCTCACTCCTACTAGTGAATGTAATGTGACACACACCCATAAAATGCGCACCACCCCGTGATGTTTCTCTCACACCTACTAGTGAATGTAATGTAACACACACCCATACAATCCGCACCACCCCGTGATGTTTTTCTCACTCCTACTAGTGAATGTAATGTAACACACACCCATACAATGCGCACCACCCCGTGATGTTTTTCTCACTCCTACTAGTGAATGTAATGTAACACACAGCCATACAATGCGCACCACCCCGTGATGTTTTTCTCACTGCTACTAGTGAATGTAATGTAACACACACCCATACAATGCGCACCACCCCGTGATGTTTTTCTCACTCCTAACAGTGAATGTAATGTAACACACACCCATACAATGCGCACCACACCGTGACGTTTTTCTCACTCCTACTAGTGAATGTAATGTAACACACACCCATACAATGCGCACCACCCCGTGATGTTTTTCTCACTCCTACTAGTGAATGTAATGTAACACACACCCATACAATGCGCACCACACCGTGACGTTTTTCTCACTCCTACTAGTGAACGTAATGTAACACACACCCATACAATGCGCACCACCCTGTGATGTTTTTCTCACTCCTACTAGTGAATGTAATGTAACACACACCCATGCAATGCGCACCACCCCGTGATGTTTTTCTCACTCCTACTAGTGAATGTAATGTAACACACACCCATGCAATGCGCACCACCCCGTGAGGTTTTTCTCACTCCTACTAGTGAATCTAATGTAACACACACCCATACAATGCGCACCACCCCGTGATGTTTTTCTCACTCCTACTAGTGAATCTAATGTAACACACACCCATACAATGCGTACCACCCCGTGATGGTTTTCTCACTCCTACTAGTGAATGTAATGTAACACACACCCATACAATGCGCACCACCCCGTGATGTTTTTCTCACTCCTAGTAGTGAATGTAATGTAACACACACCCATACAATGCGCACCACACCGTGATGTTTTTATCACTCCTAGTAGTGAATGTAATGTAACACACACGCATACAATGCGCACCACCCCGTGATGTTTTTCTCACTGCTATTAGTGAATGTAATGTAACACACACCCATACAATGCGCACCACCCTGTGATGTTTTTCTCACTCCTACTAGTGAATGTAATGTAACACACACCCAAACAATGCGCACCACCCGTGATGGTTTTCTCACTCCTACTAGTGAATGTAATGTAACACACACCCATACAGTGCGCACCACCCCATGATGTTTTTCTCACTCCTACTAGTGAATGTAATGTGACACACACCCATAAAATGCGCACCACCCCGTGATGTTTCTCTCACACCTACTAGTGAATGTAATGTAACACACACCCATACAATGCGCACCACCCCGTGATGTTTTTCTCACTCCTACTAGTGAATGTAATGTAACACACACCCATACAATGCGCACCACCCCGTGATGTTTTTCTCACTCCTACTAGTGAATGTAATGTAACACACAGCCATACAATGCGCACCACCCCGTGATGTTTTTCTCACTGCTACTAGTGAATGTAATGTAACACACACCCATACAATGCGCACCACCCCGTGATGTTTTTCTCACTCCTAACAGTGAATGTAATGTAACACACACCCATACAATGCGCACCACACCGTGACGTTTTTCTCACTCCTACTAGTGAATGTAATGTAACACACACCCATACAATGCGCACCACCCCGTGATGTTTTTCTCACTCCAACTAGTGAATGTAATGTAACACACACCCATACAATGCGCACCACCCCGTGATGTTTTTCTCACTCCTACTAGTGAATGTAATGTAACACACAGCCATACAATGCGCACCACCCCGTGATGTTTTTCTCACTGCTACTAGTGAATGTAATGTAACACACACCCATACAATGCGCACCACTCCGTGATGTTTTTCTCACTCCTACTAGTGAATGTAATGTAACACACACCCATACAATGCGCACCACCCCGTGATGTTTTTCCACTCCTACTAGTGAATGTAATGTAACACACACCCATACAATGTGCACCACCCCGTGATGTTTTTCACACTCCTACTAGTGAATGTAATGTAACACACACCCATACAATGCGCACCACCCCGTGATGTTTTTCTCACTCCTACTAGTGAATGTAATGTAATACACACCCATACAATGCGCACCACCCCGTGATGTTTATCTCACTCCTACTAGTGAATCTAATGTAACACACACCCATACAATGCGCACCACCCCGTGATGTTTTTCTCACTCCTACTAGTGAATGTAATGTAACACACACCCATACAATGCGCACCACCCCGTGGTGTTTTTCTCACTCCTACTAGTGAATGTAATGTAACACACACCCATACAATGCGCACCACCCCGTGGTGTTTTTCTCACTCCTACTAGTGAATGTAATGTAACACACACCCATAAAATGCGCACCACCCCGTGATGTTTTTCTCACTCCTACTAGTGAATGTAATGTAACACACACCCATGCAATGCGCACCACCCCGTGATGTTTTTCTCACTCCTACTAGTGAATGTAATGTAACACACACCCATGCAATGCGCACCACCCTGTGATGTTTTTCTCACTCCTACTAGTGAATGTAATGTAACACACACACATACAATGCGCACCACCCTGTGATGTTTTTCTCACTCCTACTAGTGAATCTAATGTAACACACACCCATACAATGCGCACCACCCCGCGATGTTTTTCAGAAACCTATCCTACATTGCCACTGCATGTTCCCTGACCTCCCCATGCTGACCACCCCGCGGTGCTTTTCTCCATCCTACATTGCCACTGACTGCCTATCCTAATTCAGACCCTCCGATTCACACCACCCCGTGATGTTTTTCTCGCTCCTACTAGTGAATGTCATGTGACACACACCCATAAAATGCGCACCACCCAGTGATGTTTCTCTCACACTTACTAGTGAATGTAATGTAACACACACCCATCCAATGCGCACCACCCCATGATGTTTTTCTCACTCCTACTAGTGAATGTAATGTAACACACACCCATACAATGCGCACCACCCCGTGATGTTTTTCTCACTCCTACTAGTGAATGTAATGTAACACACACCCGTACAATGCGCACCACCACGTGATGTTTTTCTCACTCCTACTAGTGAATCTAATGTAACACACACCCATACAATGCGCACCACCCCGTGATGTTTTTCTAACTCCTACTAGTGAATGTAATGTAACACACACCCATAAAATGCGCACCACCACGTGATGTTTTTCTCACTCCTACTAGTGAATCTAATGTAACACACACCCATACGATGCGCACCACCCCGTGATGTTTTTCTCACTCCTACTAGTGAATGTAATGTAACACACACCCATACAATGGGCACCACCCCGTGATGTTTTTCTCACTCCTACTAGTGAATCTAATTTTACACACACCCATAAAATGCATACCACCCTGTGATGTTTTTCTCACTCCTACTAGTGAATCTAATGTAACACACACCCATACAATGCGCACCACCCCGCGATGTTTTTCAGAACCCTATCCTACATTGCCACTGCATGTTCCCTGACCTCAACATGCTGATAACCCCGCGGTGCTTTTCTCCATCCTACATTGCCACTGACTGCCTATCCTAATTCAGACCCTCCGATTCACACCACCCCGTGATGTTTTTCTCACTCCTACTAGTGAATGTAATGTGACACACACCCATAAAATGCGCACCACCCCGTGATGTTTCTATCACACCTACTAGTGAATGTAATGTGACACACACCCATGCAATGCGCACCACCCCGTGATGTTTTTCTCACTCCTACTAGTGAATGTAATGTAACACACACCCATGCAATGCGCACCACCCCGTGATGTTTTTCTCACTCCTACTAGTGAATGTAATGTAACACACAGCCATACAATGCACACCACTCCGTGATGTTTTTCTCACTCCTACTAGTGAATGTAATGTAACACACACCCATACAATGCGCACCACCCCGTGATGTTTTTCTCACTCCTACTAGTGAATCTAATGTAACACACACCCATACAATGCGCACGACCCCGTGATGTTTTTCTCACTCCTACTAGTGAATGTAATGTAACACACAGCCATACAATGCGCACCACCCCGTGATGTTTTTCTCACTCCTACTAGTGAATGTAATGTAACACACACCCATACAATGCGCACCACCCCGTGATGTTTTTGTCACTCCTACTAGTGAATGTAATGTAACACACACCGATACAATGCGCCCCACCACGTGATGTTTTTCAGAAACCTATCCTACATTGCCACTGCATGTTCCCTGACCTCCCCATGCTGACCACCCCGCGGTGCTTTTCTCCATCCTACATTGCCACCCACTGCCTCTTCTAATTCAGACCCTCCGATTCACACCACCCCATGATGTTTTTCTCACTCCTACTAGTGAATGTAACGTAACACACACCCATACAATGTGCACCACCTCGTGATGTTTTTCTCACTCCTACTAGTGAATGTAATGTAACACACACCCATACAATGCGCACCACCCCGTGATGTTTTTCTCAATCCTATTAGTGAATGTCATGTAACCCACACCCATACAATGCGCACCACCCCGCGATGTTTTTCTCACTCCTACTAGTGAATCTAATGTAACACACAGCCATACAATGCGCACCACCCCGCGATGTTTTTCAGAAACCTATCCTACATTGCCACTGCATGTTCCCTGACCTCCCCATGCTGACCACCCCGTGGTGCTTTTCTCCATCCTACATTGCCACTCACTGCGTATCCTAATACAGACCCTCCGATTCACAACACCCCGTGATGTTTATCTCACTCCTACTAGTGAATGTAATGTAACACACACCCATACAATGCGCACCACCCCGTGATGTTTTTCTCACTCCTACTAGTGAATCTAATGTAACACACACCATTACAATGCGCACCACCCCGTGATGTTTTTCTCACTCCTACTAGTGAATGTAATGTAACACACACACATACAATGCGCACCAACTCGTGATGTTTTTCTCACTCCTACTAGTGAATGTAATGTAACACACACCCATACAATGCGCACAACCCCGTGATGTTTTACTCACTCCTACTAGTGAATGTAATGTAACACACACACATACAATGCGCACCAACTCGTGATGTTTTTCTCACTCCTACTAGTGAATGTAATGTAACACACACCCATACAATGCGCACCACCCCGTGATGTTTTTCTCACTCCTACTAGTGAATGTAATGTAACACACACCCATACAATGCGCACCACCCCGTGATGTTTTTCTCACTCCTACTAGTGAATGTAATGTAACACACACCCATACAATGCGCACCACCCCGTGATGTTTTTCTCACTTCTACTAGTGAATGTAATGTAACACACACCCATACAATGCTCACCACCCCGCAATGTTTTTCAGAAACCTATCCTACATTGCCACTGCATGTTCCCTGACCTCCCCATGCTGACCACCTCGCGGTGCTTTTCTCCATCCTACATTGCCACTCACTGCCTAATTCAGACCCTCCGATTCACACCACACCGTGATGTTTTTCTCACTCCTAGTAGTGAATGTAATGTAACACACACCCATACAATGCGCACCACCACGTGATGTTTTTCTCACTCCTACTAGTGAATGTAATGTAACACACACCCATACAATGCGCAGCACTCCGTGATGCTTTTCTCACTCCTACTAGTGAATGTAATGTAACACACAGCCATACAATGCGCACAACCCCGTGATGTTTTTCTCACTGCTACTAGTGAATGTAATGTAACACACGCATACAATGCGCACCACCCCGTGATGTTTTTCTCACTGCTACTAGTGAATGTAATGTAACACACACCCATACAATGCGCACCACCCTGTGATGTTTTTCTCACTCCTACTAGTGAATGTAATGTAACACACACCCAAACAATGCGCACCACCCGTGATGGTTTTCTCACTCCTACTAGTGAATGTAATGTAACACACACCCATACAGTGCGCACCACCCCATGATGTTTTTCTCACTCCTACTAGTGAATGTAATGTGACACACACCCATAAAATGCGCACCACCCCGTGATGTTTCTCTCACACCTACTAGTGAATGTAATGTAACACACACCCATACAATCCGCACCACCCCGTGATGTTTTTCTCACTCCTACTAGTGAATGTAATGTAACACACACCCATACAATGCGCACCACCCCGTGATGTTTTTCTCACTCCTACTAGTGAATGTAATGTAACACACAGCCATACAATGCGCACCACCCCGTGATGTTTTTCTCACTGCTACTAGTGAATGTAATGTAACACACACCCATACAATGCGCACCACCCCGTGATGTTTTTCTCACTCCTAACAGTGAATGTAATGTAACACACACCCATACAATGCGCACCACACCGTGACGTTTTTCTCACTCCTACTAGTGAATGTAATGTAACACACACCCATACAATGCGCACCACCCCGTGATGTTTTTCTCACTCCTACTAGTGAATGTAATGTAACACACAACCATACAATGCGCACCACCCCGTGATGTTTTTCTCACTCCTACTAGTGAATGTAATGTAACACACAGCCATACAATGCGCACCACCCCGTGATGTTTTTCTCACTGCTACTAGTGAATGTAATGTAACACACACCCATACAATGCGCACCACTCCGTGATGTTTTTCTCACTCCTACTAGTGAATGTAATGTAACACACACCCATACAATGCGCACCACCCCGTGATGTTTTTCCACTCCTACTAGTGAATGTAATGTAACACACACCCATACAATGTGCACCACCCCGTGATGTTTTTCTCACTCCTACTAGTGAATGTAATGTAACACACACCCATACAATGCGCACCACCCCGTGATGTTTTTCTCACTCCTACTAGTGAATATAATGTAATACACACCCATACAATGCGCACCACCCCGTGATGTTTATCTCACTCCTACTAGTGAATGTAATGTAACACACACCCATACAATGCGCACCACCCCGTGATGTTTTTCTCACTCCTACTAGTGAATGTTATGTAACACACACCCATACAATGCGCACCACCCCGTGGTGTTTTTCTCACTCCTATTAGTGAATGTAATGTAACACACACCCATACAATGCGCACCACCCCGTGGTGTTTTTCTCACTCCTACTAGTGAATGTAATGTAACACACACCCATACAATGCGCACCACCCCGTGATGTTTTTCTCACTCCTACTAGTGAATGTAATGTAACACACACCCATGCAATGCGCACCACCCCGTGATGTTTTTCTCACTCCTACTAGTGAATGTAATGTAACACACACCCATGCAATGCGCACCACCCTGTGATGTTTTTCTCACTCCTACTAGTGAATGTAATGTAACACACACACATACAATGCGCACCAACTCGTGATGTTTTTCTCACTCCTACTAGTGAATGTAATGTAACACACACCCATACAATGCGCACAACCCCGTGATGTTTTTCTCACTCCTACTAGTGAATGTAATGTAACACACACACATACAATGCGCACCAACTCGTGATGTTTTTCTCACTCCTACTAGTGAATCTAATGTAACACACAGCCATACAATGCGCACCACCCCGTGATGTTTTTCTCACTCCTACTAGTGAATGTAATGTAAAACACACCCATAAAATGTGGACCACCCCGTGATGTTTTTCTCACTCCTACTAGTGAATGTAATGTAACACACACCCATACAATGCGCACCACCCCGTGATGTTTTTCTCACTCCTACTAGTGAATATAATGTAACACACACCCATACAATGAGCACCACCCCGCGATGTTTTTCAGAAACCTATCCTACATTGCCACTGCATGTTCCCTGACCTCCCCATGCTCACCACCCCGCAGTGCTTTTCTCCATCCTACATTGCCACTCACTGCCTATCCTAATTCAGACCCTCCGATTCACACCACCCCGTGATGTTTTTCTCACTCCTACTAGTGAATGTAATGTAACACACACCCATACAATGAGCACAACCCCGTGGTGTTTTTCTCACTCCTACTAGTGAATGTAATGTAACACACACCCATACAATGCGCACCACCCCGTGGTGTTTTTCTCACTCCTACTAGTGAATGTAATGTAACACACACCCATACAATGCGCACCACCCCGTGATGTTTTTCTCACTCCTACTAGTGAATGTAATGTAACACACACCCATGCAATGCGCACCACCCCGTGATGTTTTTCTCACTCCTACTAGTGAATGTAATGTAACACACACCCATGCAATGCGCACCACCCTGTGATGTTTTTCTCACTCCTACTAGTGAATGTAATGTAACACACACCCATACAATGCGCACCACCCTGTGATGTTTTTCTCACTCCTACTAGTGAATCTAATGTAACACACACCCATACAATGCACACCACCCCGCGATGTTTTTCAGAAACCTATCCTACATTGCCACTGCATGTTCCCTGACCTCCCCATGCTGACCACCCCGCGGTGCTTTTCTCCATCCTACATTGCCACTGACTGCCTATCCTAATTCAGACCCTCCGATTCACACCACCCCGTGATGTTTTTCTCGCTCCTACTAGTGAATGTCATGTGACACACACCCATAAAATGCGCACCACCCAGTGATGTTTCTCTCACACCTACTAGTGAATGTAATGTAACACACACCCATCCAATGCGCACCACCCCGTGATGTTTTTCTCACTCCTACTAGTGAATGTAATGTAACACACACCCATACAATGCGCACCACCCTGTGATGTTTTTCTCACTCCTACTAGTGAATCTAATGTAACACACACCCGTACAATGCGCACCACCACGTGATGTTTTTCTCACTCCTACTAGTGAATCTAATGTAACACACACCCATACAATGCGCACCACCCCGTGATGTTTTTCTAACTCCTACTAGTGAATGTAATGTAACACACACCCATAAAATGCGCACCACCACGTGATGTTTTTCTCACTCCTACTAGTGAATGTAATGTAACACACAGCCATACAAGGCGCACCACCCCGTGATGTTTTTCTCACTGCTACTAGTGAATGTAATGTAACACACACCCATACAGTGCGCACCACCCCGTGATGTTTTTCTCACTCCTACTAGTGAATGTAATGTAACACACACCCATACAGTGCGCACCACCCCGTGATGTTTTTCTCACTCCTACTAGTGAATGTAATGTAACACACACCCATACAATGCGCACCACCCCGTGATGTTTTTCTCACTCCTACTAGTGAATGTAATGTAACACACACCCATACAATGCGCACCACCCCGTGATGTTTTTCTCACTCCTACTAGTGAATCTAATGTAACACACACCCATACAATGCGCACCTCCCCGTGATGTTTTTCTCACTGCTACTAGTGAATCTAATGTAATACACACCCATACAATGCGCACCACCCCGTGATGTTTTTCTCACTCCTACTAGTGAATGTAATGTAACACACACCCATACAATGCGTACCACCCCGTGATGTTTTTCTCAATCCTACTAGTGAATGTAATGTAACACACAGCCATACAATGCGCACCACCCCGTGATGTTTTTCTCACTGCTACTAGTGAATGTAATGTAACACACACCCATACAATGCGCACCACCCCGTGATGTTTTTCTCACTCCTACTTGTGAATCTAATGTAACACACACCCATACAATGCGCACAACCCCGTGATGTTTTTCTCACTTCTACTAGTGAATCTAATGTAACACACACCCATACAATGCGCACCACCCCGTGATGTTTTTCTCACTCCTACTAGTGAATGTAATGTAACACACACCCATACAATGCGCACCACCCCGTGATGTTTTTCTCACTCCTACTAGTGAATGTAATGTAACACACACCCATACAATGTGCACCACCCCGTGATGTTTTTCTCACTCCTTCTAGTGAATGTAATGTAACACACACCCATACAATGCGCACCACCCCGTGATGTTTTTCTCACTCCTACTAGTGAATGTAATGTAACACACACCCATACAATGCGCACCACCCCGTGATGTTTTTCTCACTCCTACTAGTTAATCTAATGTAACACACACCCATACAATGCGCACCACCCCGTGATGTTTTTCTCACTCCTACTAGTGAATGTAATGTAACACACACCCATACAATGCGCACCACCCCGTGATGTTTTTCTCACTCCTACTAGTGAATGTAATGTGACACACACCCATAAAATGCGCACCACCCCGTGATGTTTCTCTCACACCTACTAGTGAATGTAATGTAACACACACCCATACAATGCACACCACTCCGTGATGTTTTTCTCACTCCTACTAGTGAATGTAATGTAACACACACCCTTACAATGCGCACCACCCCGTGATGTTTTTCTCACTCCTACTAGTGAATGTAATGTAACACACACCCATACAATGCGCACCACCCCATGATGTTTTTCTCACTCCTACTAGTGAATGTAATGTAACACACACCCATACAATGCGCACCACCCCGTGATGTTTTTCTCACTCCTACTAGTGAATGTAATGTAACACACACCCATACAATGCGCACAACCCCGTGATGTTTTTCTCACTCCTACTAGTGAATGTAATGTAACACACACCCATACAATGCGCACCATCCCGTGATGTTTTTCTCACTCCTACTAGTGAATGTAATGTAACACACACCCATACAATGCGCACCACCCCGTGATGTTTTCTCACGCCTACTAGTGAATGTAATGTAACACACACCAATACAATGGGCACCACCCCGTGATGTTTTTCTCACTCCTACTAGTGAATCTAATGTAACACACACCCATAAAATGCGCACCACCCCATGATGTTTTTCTCACTGCTACTAGTGAATCTAATGTAACACACACCCATACAATGCACACCACCCCGTGATGTTTTTCTCACTCCTACTAGTGAATGTAATGTAACACACACCCATACAATGCGCACAACCCCGTGATGTTTTTCTCACTCCTACTAGTGAATGTAATGTAACACACACCCATACAATGCGCACCATCCCGTGATGTTTTTCTCACTCCTACTAGTGAATGTAATGTAACACACACCCATACAATGCGCACCACCCCGTGATGTTTTCTCACGCCTACTAGTGAATGTAATGTAACACACACCAATACAATGGGCACCACCCCGTGATGTTTTTCTCACTCCTACTAGTGAATCTAATGTAACACACACCCATACAATGCGGACCACCCCGTGATGTTTTTCTCACTCCTACTAGTGAATCTAATGTAACACACACCCATACAATGCGCAATACACCATGATGTTTTTCTCACTGCTACTAGTGAATCTAATGTAACACACACCCATACAATGCGCACCACCCCGTGATGTTTTTCTCACTCCTACTAGTGAATGTAATGTAACACACACCCATACAATGCGCACGACCCCGTGATGTTTTTCTCACTCCTACTAGTGAATGTAATGTAACACACAGCCATACAATGCGCACCACCCCGTGATGTTTTTCTCACTCCTACTAGTGAATGTAATGTAACACACACCCATACAATGCGCACCACCCCGTGATGTTTTTGTCACTCCTACTAGTGAATGTAATGTAACACACACCGATACAATGCGCCCCACCACGTGATGTTTTTCAGAAACCTATCCTACATTGCCACTGCATGTTCCCTGACCTCCCCATGCTGACCACCACGCGGTGCTTTTCTCCATCCTACATTGCCACCCACTGCCTCTCCTAATTCAGACCCTCCGATTCACACCACCCCATGATGTTTTTCTCACTCCTACTAGTGAATGTAACGTAACACACACCCATACAATGTGCACCACCTCGTGATGTTTTTCTCACTCCTACTAGTGAATGTAATGTAACACACACCCATACAATGCGCACCACCCCGTGATGTTTTTCTCAATCCTATTAGTGAATGTCATGTAAACCACACCCATACAATGCGCACCACCCCGCGATGTTTTTCTCACTCCTACTAGTGAATCTAATGTAACACACAGCCATACAATGCGCACCACCCCGCGATGTTTTTCAGAAACCTATCCTACATTGCCACTGCATGTTCCCTGACCTCCCCATGCTGACCACCCCGTGGTGCTTTTCTCCATCCTACATTGCCACTCACTGCGTATCCTAATACAGACCCTCCGATTCACAACACCCCGTGATGTTTATCTCACTCCTACTAGTGAATGTAATGTAACACACACCCATACAATGCGCACCAGCCCGTGATGTTTTTCTGACTCCTACTAGTGAATCTAATGTAACACACACCATTACAATGCGCACCACCCCGTGATGTTTTTCTCACTCCTACTAGTGAATGTAATGTAACACACACACATACAATGCGCACCAACTCGTGATGTTTTTCTCACTCCTACTAGTGAATGTAATGTAACACACACCCATACAATGCGCACCACCCCGTGATGTTTTTCTCACTCCTACTAGTGAATGTAATGTAACACACACACATACAATGCGCACCAACTCGTGATGTTTTTCTCACTCCTACTAGTGAATGTAATGTAACACACACCCATACAATGCGCACCACCCCGTGATGTTTTTCTCACTCCTACTAGTGAATGTAATGTAACACACACCCATACAATGCGCACCACCCCGTGATGTTTTTCTCACTCCTACTAGTGAATGTAATGTAACACACACCCATACAATGCGCACCACCCCGTGATGTTTTTCTCACTTCTACTAGTGAATGTAATGTAACACACACCCATACAATGCTCACCACCCCGCAATGTTTTTCAGAAACCTATCCTACATTGCCACTGCATGTTCCCTGACCTCCCCATGCTGACCACCTCGCGGTGCTTTTCTCCATCCTACATTGCCACTCACTGCCTATCCTAATTCAGACCCTCCGATTCACACCACACCGTGATGTTTTTCTCACTCCTAGTAGTGAATGTAATGTAACACTCACCCATACAATGCGCACCACCACGTGATGTTTTTCTCACTCCTACTAGTGAATGTAATGTAACACACACCCATACAATGCGCAGCACTCCGTGATGCTTTTCTCACTCCTACTAGTGAATGTAATGTAACACACAGCCATACAATGCGCACAACCCCGTGATGTTTTTCTCACTGCTACTAGTGAATGTAATGTAACACACGCATACAATGCGCACCACCCCGTGATGTTTTTCTCACTGCTACTAGTGAATGTAATGTAACACACACCCATACAATGCGCACCACCCTGTGATGTTTTTCTCACTCCTACTAGTGAATGTAATGTAACACACACCCAAACAATGCGCACCACCCGTGATGGTTTTCTCACTCCTACTAGTGAATGTAATGTAACACACACCCATACAGTGCGCACCACCCCATGATGTTTTTCTCACTCCTACTAGTGAATGTAATGTGACACACACCCATAAAATGCGCACCACCCCGTGATGTTTCTCTCACACCTACTAGTGAATGTAATGTAACACACACCCATACAATCCGCACCACCCCGTGATGTTTTTCTCACTCCTACTAGTGAATGTAATGTAACACACACCCATACAATGCGCACCACCCCGTGATGTTTTTCTCACTCCTACTAGTGAATGTAATGTAACACACAGCCATACAATGCGCACCACCCCGTGATGTTTTTCTCACTGCTACTAGTGAATGTAATGTAACACACACCCATACAATGCGCACCACCCCGTGATGTTTTTCTCACTCCTAACAGTGAATGTAATGTAACACACACCCATACAATGCGCACCACACCGTGACGTTTTTCTCACTCCTACTAGTG
Organism: Cavia porcellus; assembly: GCF_034190915.1. Taxonomy (NCBI): domain Eukaryota; kingdom Metazoa; phylum Chordata; class Mammalia; order Rodentia; family Caviidae; genus Cavia; species Cavia porcellus. Next base: position 941,367 of record NW_026947562.1, on the reverse strand, counting down.
AATGTAATGTAACACACACCCATACAATGCGCACCACCCCGTGATGTTTTTCTCATTCCTACTAGTGAATGTAATGTAACACACACCCATACAATGCGCACCACCCCGTGATGTTTTTCTCACTCCTACTAGTGAACGTAATGTAACACACACCCATACAATGCGCACCACCCTGTGATGTTTTTCTCACTCCTACTAGTGAATGTAATGTAACACACACCCATGCAATGCGCACCACCCCGTGATGTTTTTCTCACTCCTACTAGTGAATGTAATGTAACACACACCCATGCAATGCGCACCACACCGTGAGGTTTTTCTCACTCCTACTAGTGAATCTAATGTAACACACACCCATACAATGCGCACCACCCCGTGATGTTTTTCTCACTCCTACTAGTGAATCTAATGTAACACACACCCATACAATGCGTACCACCCCGTGATGGTTTTCTCACTCCTACTAGTGAATGTAATGTAACACACACCCATACAATGCGCACCACCCCGTGATGTTTTTCTCACTCCTAGTAGTGAATGTAATGTAACACACACCCATACAATGCGCACCACCCCGTGATGTTTTTATCACTCCTAGTAGTGAATGTAATGTAACACACACGCATACAATGCGCACCACCCCGTGATGTTTTTCTCACTGCTATTAGTGAATGTAATGTAACACACACCCATACAATGCGCACCACCCTGTGATGTTTTTCTCACTCCTACTAGTGAATGTAATGTAGCACACACCCAAACAATGCGCACCACCCGTGATGGTTTTCTCACTCCTACTAGTGAATGTAATGTAACACACACCCATACAGTGCGCACCACCCCATGATGTTTTTCTCACTCCTACTAGTGAATGTAATGTGACACACACCCATAAAATGCGCACCACCCCGTGATGTTTCTCTCACACCTACTAGTGAATGTAATGTAACACACACCCATACAATGCGCACCACCCCGTGATGTTTTTCTCACTCCTACTAGTGAATGTAATGTAACACACACCCATACAATGCGCACCACCCCGTGATGTTTTTCTCACTCCTACTAGTGAATGTAATGTAACACACAGCCATACAATGCGCACCACCCCGTGATGTTTTTCTCACTGCTACTAGTGAATGTAATGTAACACACACCCATACAATGCGCACCACCCCGTGATGTTTTTCTCACTCCTAACAGTGAATGTAATGTAACACACACCCATACAATGCGCACCACACCGTGACGTTTTTCTCACTCCTACTAGTGAATGTAATGTAACACACACCCATACAATGCGCACCACCCCGTGATGTTTTTCTCACTCCAACTAGTGAATGTAATGTAACACACACCCATACAATGCGCACCACCCCGTGATGTTTTTCTCACTCCTACTAGTGAATGTAATGTAACACACAGCCATACAATGCGCACCACCCCGTGATGTTTTTCTCACTGCTACTAGTGAATGTAATGTAACACACACCCATACAATGCGCACCACTCCGTGATGTTTTTCTCACTCCTACTAGTGAATGTAATGTAACACACACCCATACAATGCGCACCACCCCGTGATGTTTTTCCACTCCTACTAGTGAATGTAATGTAACACACACCCATACAATGTGCACCACCCCGTGATGTTTTTCACACTCCTACTAGTGAATGTAATGTAACACACACCCATACAATGCGCACCACCCCGTGATGTTTTTCTCACTCCTACTAGTGAATGTAATGTAATACACACCCATACAATGCGCACCACCCCGTGATGTTTATCTCACTCCTACTAGTGAATCTAATGTAACACACACCCATACAATGCGCACCACCCCGTGATGTTTTTCTCACTCCTACTAGTGAATGTAATGTAACACACACCCATGCAATGCGCACCACCCCGTGGTGTTTTTCTCACTCCTACTAGTGAATGTAATGTAACACACACCCATACAATGCGCACCACCCCGTGGTGTTTTTCTCACTCCTACTAGTGAATGTAATGTAACACACACCCATAAAATGCGCACCACCCCGTGATGTTTTTCTCACTCCTACTAGTGAATGTAATGTAACACACACCCATGCAATGCGCACCACCCCGTGATGTTTTTCTCACTCCTACTAGTGAATGTAATGTAACACACACCCATGCAATGCGCACCACCCTGTGATGTTTTTCTCACTCCTACTAGTGAATGTAATGTAACACACACCCATACAATGCGCACCACCCTGTGATGTTTTTCTCACTCCTACTAGTGAATCTAATGTAACACACACCCATACAATGCGCACCACCCCGCGATGTTTTTCAGAAACCTATCCTACATTGCCACTGCATGTTCCCTGACCTCCCCATGCTGACCACCCCGCGGTGCTTTTCTCCATCCTACATTGCCACTGACTGCCTATCCTAATTCAGACCCTCCGATTCACACCACCCCGTGATGTTTTTCTCGCTCCTACTAGTGAATGTAATGTAACACACACCCATACAATGCGCACCAACCTGTGATGTTTTTCTCACTCCTACTAGTGAATGTAATGTAACACACACCCAAACAATGCGCACCACCCGTGATGGTTTTCTCACTCCTACTAGTGAATGTAATGTAACACACACCCATACAGTGCGCACCACCCCATGATGTTTTTCTCACTCCTACTAGTGAATGTAATGTGACACACACCCATAAAATGCGCACCACCCCGTGATGTTTCTCTCACACCTACTAGTGAATGTAATGTAACACACACCCATACAATGCGCACCACCCCGTGATGTTTTTCTCACTCCTACTAGTGAATGTAATGTAACACACACCCATACAATGCGCACCACCCCGTGATGTTTTTCTCACTCCTACTAGTGAATGTAATGTAACACACAGCCATACAATGCGCACCACCCCGTGATGTTTTTCTCACTGCTACTAGTGAATGTAATGTAACACACACCCATACAATGCGCACCACCCCGTGATGTTTTTCTCACTCCTAACAGTGAATGTAATGTAACACACACCCATACAATGCGCACCACACCGTGACGTTTTTCTCACTCCTACTAGTGAATGTAATGTAACACACACCCATACAATGCGCACCACCCCGTGATGTTTTTCTCACTCCAACTAGTGAATGTAATGTAACACACACCCATACAATGCGCACCACCCCGTGATGTTTTTCTCACTCCTACTAGTGAATGTAATGTAACACACAGCCATACAATGCGCACCACCCCGTGATGTTTTTCTCACTGCTACTAGTGAATGTAATGTAACACACACCCATACAATGCGCACCACTCCGTGATGTTTTTCTCACTCCTACTAGTGAATGTAATGTAACACACACCCATACAATGCGCACCACCCCGTGATGTTTTTCCACTCCTACTAGTGAATGTAATGTAACACACACCCATACAATGTGCACCACCCCGTGATGTTTTTCACACTCCTACTAGTGAATGTAATGTAACACACACCCATACAATGCGCACCACCCCGTGATGTTTTTCTCACTCCTACTAGTGAATGTAATGTAATACACACCCATACAATGCGCACCACCCCGTGATGTTTATCTCACTCCTACTAGTGAATCTAATGTAACACACACCCATACAATGCGCACCACCCCGTGATGTTTTTCTCACTCCTACTAGTGAATGTAATGTAACACACACCCATACAATGCGCACCACCCCGTGGTGTTTTTCTCACTCCTACTAGTGAATGTAATGTAACACACACCCATACAATGCGCACCACCCCGTGGTGTTTTTCTCACTCCTACTAGTGAATGTAATGTAACACACACCCATAAAATGCGCACCACCCCGTGATGTTTTTCTCACTCCTACTAGTGAATGTAATGTAACACACACCCATGCAATGCGCACCACCCCGTGATGTTTTTCTCACTCCTACTAGTGAATGTAATGTAACACACACCCATGCAATGCGCACCACCCTGTGATGTTTTTCTCACTCCTACTAGTGAATGTAATGTAACACACACCCATACAATGCGCACCACCCTGTGATGTTTTTCTCACTCCTACTAGTGAATCTAATGTAACACACACCCATACAATGCGCACCACCCCGCGATGTTTTTCAGAAACCTATCCTACATTGCCACTGCATGTTCCCTGACCTCCCCATGCTGACCACCCCGCGGTGCTTTTCTCCATCCTACATTGCCACTGACTGCCTATCCTAATTCAGACCCTCCGATTCACACCACCCCGTGATGTTTTTCTCGCTCCTACTAGTGAATGTCATGTGACACACACCCATAAAATGCGCACCACCCAGTGATGTTTCTCTCACACTTACTAGTGAATGTAATGTAACACACACCCATCCAATGCGCACCACCCCGTGATGTTTTTCTCACTCCTACTAGTGAATGTAATGTAACACACACCCATACAATGCGCACCACCCCGTGATGTTTTTCTCACTCCTACTAGTGAATGTAATGTAACACACACCCGTACAATGCGCACCACCACGTGATGTTTTTCTCACTCCTACTAGTGAATCTAATGTAACACACACCCATACAATGCGCACCACCCCGTGATGTTTTTCTAACTCCTACTAGTGAATGTAATGTAACACACACCCATAAAATGCGCACCACCACGTGATGTTTTTCTCACTCCTACTAGTGAATCTAATGTAACACACACCCATACGATGCGCACCACCCCGTGATGTTTTTCTCACTCCTACTAGTGAATGTAATGTAACACACACCCATACAATGGGCACCACCCCGTGATGTTTTTCTCACTCCTACTAGTGAATCTAATGTAACACACACCCATAAAATGCATACCACCCTGTGATGTTTTTCTCACTCCTACTAGTGAATCTAATGTAACACACACCCATACAATGCGCACCACCCCGCGATGTTTTTCAGAACCCTATCCTACATTGCCACTGCATGTTCCCTGACCTCAACATGCTGATAACCCCGCGGTGCTTTTCTCCATCCTACATTGCCACTGACTGCCTATCCTAATTCAGACCCTCCGATTCACACCACCCCGTGATGTTTTTCTCACTCCTACTAGTGAATGTAATGTGACACACACCCATAAAATGCGCACCACCCCGTGATGTTTCTCTCACACCTACTAGTGAATGTAATGTGACACACACCCATGCAATGCGCACCACCCCGTGATGTTTTTCTCACTCCTACTAGTGAATGTAATGTAACACACACCCATGCAATGCGCACCACCCCGTGATGTTTTTCTCACTCCTACTAGTGAATGTAATGTAACACACAGCCATACAATGCACACCACTCCGTGATGTTTTTCTCACTCCTACTAGTGAATGTAATGTAACACACACCCATACAATGCGCACCACCCCGTGATGTTTTTCTCACTCCTACTAGTGAATCTAATGTAACACACACCCATACAATGCGCACGACCCCGTGATGTTTTTCTCACTCCTACTAGTGAATGTAATGTAACACACAGCCATACAATGCGCACCACCCCGTGATGTTTTTCTCACTCCTACTAGTGAATGTAATGTAACACACACCCATACAATGCGCACCACCCCGTGATGTTTTTGTCACTCCTACTAGTGAATGTAATGTAACACACACCGATACAATGCGCCCCACCACGTGATGTTTTTCAGAAACCTATCCTACATTGCCACTGCATGTTCCCTGACCTCCCCATGCTGACCACCCCGCGGTGCTTTTCTCCATCCTACATTGCCACCCACTGCCTCTCCTAATTCAGACCCTCCGATTCACACCACCCCATGATGTTTTTCTCACTCCTACTAGTGAATGTAACGTAACACACACCCATACAATGTGCACCACCTCGTGATGTTTTTCTCACTCCTACTAGTGAATGTAATGTAACACACACCCATACAATGCGCACCACCCCGTGATGTTTTTCTCAATCCTATTAGTGAATGTCATGTAACCCACACCCATACAATGCGCACCACCCCGCGATGTTTTTCTCACTCCTACTAGTGAATCTAATGTAACACACAGCCATACAATGCGCACCACCCCGCGATGTTTTTCAGAAACCTATCCTACATTGCCACTGCATGTTCCCTGACCTCCCCATGCTGACCACCCCGTGGTGCTTTTCTCCATCCTACATTGCCACTCACTGCGTATCCTAATACAGACCCTCCGATTCACAACACCCCGTGATGTTTATCTCACTCCTACTAGTGAATGTAATGTAACACACACCCATACAATGCGCACCACCCCGTGATGTTTTTCTCACTCCTACTAGTGAATCTAATGTAACACACACCATTACAATGCGCACCACCCCGTGATGTTTTTCTCACTCCTACTAGTGAATGTAATGTAACACACACACATACAATGCGCACCAACTCGTGATGTTTTTCTCACTCCTACTAGTGAATGTAATGTAACACACACCCATACAATGCGCACAACCCCGTGATGTTTTTCTCACTCCTACTAGTGAATGTAATGTAACACACACACATACAATGCGCACCAACTCGTGATGTTTTTCTCACTCCTACTAGTGAATGTAATGTAACACTCACCCATACAATGCGCACCACCCCGTGATGTTTTTCTCACTCCTACTAGTGAATGTAATGTAACACACACCCATACAATGCGCACCACCCCGTGATGTTTTTCTCACTCCTACTAGTGAATGTAATGTAACACACACCCATACAATGCGCACCACCCCGTGATGTTTTTCTCACTTCTACTAGTGAATGTAATGTAACACACACCCATACAATGCTCACCACCCCGCAATGTTTTTCAGAAACCTATCCTACATTGCCACTGCATGTTCCCTGACCTCCCCATGCTGACCACCTCGCGGTGCTTTTCTCCATCCTACATTGCCACTCACTGCCTATCCTAATTCAGACCATCCGATTCACACCACACCGTGATGTTTTTCTCACTCCTAGTAGTGAATGTAATGTAACACACACCCATACAATGCGCACCACCACGTGATGTTTTTCTCACTCCTACTAGTGAATGTAATGTAACACACACCCATACAATGCGCAGCACTCCGTGATGCTTTTCTCACTCCTACTAGTGAATGTAATGTAACACACAGCCATACAATGCGCACAACCCCGTGATGTTTTTCTCACTGCTACTAGTGAATGTAATGTAACACACGCATACAATGCGCACCACCCCGTGATGTTTTTCTCACTGCTACTAGTGAATGTAATGTAACACACACCCATACAATGCGCACCACCCTGTGATGTTTTTCTCACTCCTACTAGTGAATGTAATGTAACACACACCCAAACAATGCGCACCACCCGTGATGGTTTTCTCACTCCTACTAGTGAATGTAATGTAACACACACCCATACAGTGCGCACCACCCCATGATGTTTTTCTCACTCCTACTAGTGAATGTAATGTGACACACACCCATAAAATGCGCACCACCCCGTGATGTTTCTCTCACACCTACTAGTGAATGTAATGTAACACACACCCATACAATCCGCACCACCCCGTGATGTTTTTCTCACTCCTCCTAGTGAATGTAATGTAACACACACCCATACAATGCGCACCACCCCGTGATGTTTTTCTCACTCCTACTAGTGAATGTAATGTAACACACAGCCATACAATGCGCACCACCCCGTGATGTTTTTCTCACTGCTACTAGTGAATGTAATGTAACACACACCCATACAATGCGCACCACCCCGTGATGTTTTTCTCACTCCTAACAGTGAATGTAATGTAACACACACCCATACAATGCGCACCACCCCGTGATGTTTATCTCACTCCTACTAGTGAATGTAATGTAACACACACCCATACAATGCGCACCACCCCGTGATGTTTTTCTCACTCCTACTAGTGAATGTTATGTAACACACACCCATACAATGCGCACCACCCCGTGGTGTTTTTCTCACTCCTACTAGTGAATGTAATGTAACACACACCCATACAATGCGCACCACCCCGTGGTGTTTTTCTCACTCCTACTAGTGAATGTAATGTAACACACACCCATACAATGCGCACCACCCCGTGATGTTTTTCTCACTCCTACTAGTGAATGTAATGTAACACACACCCATGCAATGCGCACCACCCCGTGATGTTTTTCTCACTCCTACTAGTGAATGTAATGTAACACACACCCATGCAATGCGCACCACCCTGTGATGTTTTTCTCACTCCTACTAGTGAATGTAATGTAACACACACCCATACAATGCGCACCACCCTGTGATGTTTTTCTCACTCCTACTAGTGAATCTAATGTAACACACACCCATACAATGCACACCACCCCGCGATGTTTTTCAGAAACCTATCCTACATTGCCACTGCATGTTCCCTGACCTCCCCATGCTGACCACCCCGCGGTGCTTTTCTCCATCCTACATTGCCACTGACTGCCTATCCTAATTCAGACCCTCCGATTCACACCACCCCGTGATGTTTTTCTCGCTCCTACTAGTGAATGTCATGTGACACACACCCATAAAATGCGCACCACCCAGTGATGTTTCTCTCACACCTACTAGTGAATGTACTGTAACACACACCCATCCAATGCGCACCACCCCGTGATGTTTTTCTCACTCCTACTAGTGAATGTAATGTAACACACACCCATACAATGCGCACCACCCTGTGATGTTTTTCTCACTCCTACTAGTGAATCTAATGTAACACACACCCGTACAATGCGCACCACCACGTGATGTTTTTCTCACTCCTACTAGTGAATCTAATGTAACACACACCCATACAATGCGCACCACCCCGTGATGTTTTTCTAACTCCTACTAGTGAATGTAATGTAACACACACCCATAAAATGCGCACCACCACGTGATGTTTTTCTCACTCCTACTAGTGAATCTAATGTAACACACACCCATACGATGCGCACCACCCCGTGATGTTTTTCTCACTCCTACTAGTGAATGTAATGTAACACACACCCATACAATGGGCACCACCCCGTGATGTTTTTCTCACTCCTACTAGTGAATCTAATGTAACACACACCCATACAATGCGCACCACCCCTTGATGTTTTTCTCACTCCTACTAGTGAATCTAATGTAACACACACCCTTCAATGCGCACCACCCCGCGATGTTTTTCAGAAACCTATCCTACATTGCCACTGCATGTTCCCTGACCTCAACATGCTGATAACCCCGCGGTGCTTTTCTCCATCCTACATTGCCACTGACTGCCTATCCTAATTCAGACCCTCCGATTCACACCACCCCGTGATGTTTTTCTCACTCCTACTAGTGAATGTAATGTGACACACACCCATAAAATGCGCACCACCCCGTGATGTTTCTCTCACACCTACTAGTGAATGTAATGTGACACACACCCATGCAATGCGCACCACCCCGTGATGTTTTTCTCACTCCTACTAGTGAATGTAATGTAACACACACCCATGCAATGCGCACCACCCCGTGATGTTTTTCTCACTCCTACTAGTGAATGTAATGTAACACACAGCCATACAATGCACACCACTCCGTGATGTTTTTCTCACTGCTACTAGTGAATGTAATGTAACACACACCCATACAATGCGCACCACCCCGTGATGTTTTTCTCACTCCTACTAGTGAATCTAATGTAACACACACCCATACAATGCGCACCACCCCGTGATGTTTTTCTCACTCCTACTAGTGAATGTAATGTAACACACAGCCATACAATGCGCACCACCCCGTGATGTTTTTCTCACTCCTACTAGTGAATGTAATGTAACACACACCCATACAATGTGCACCACCCCGTGATGTTTTTGTCACTCCTACTAGTGAATGTAATGTAACACACACCGATACAATGCGCCCCACCACGTGATGTTTTTCAGAAACCTATCCTACATTGCCACTGCATGTTCCCTGACCTCCCCATGCTGACCACCCCGCGGTGCTTTTCTCCATCCTACATTGCCACCCACTGCCTCTCCTAATTCAGACCCTCCGATTCACACCACCCCATGATGTTTTTCTCACTCCTACTAGTGAATGTAACGTAACACACACCCATACAATGTGCACCACCTCGTGATGTTTTTCTCACTCCTACTAGTGAATGTAATGTAACACACACCCATACAATGCGCACCACCCCGTGATGTTTTTCTCAATCCTATTAGTGAATGTCATGTAACCCACACCCATACAATGCGCACCACCCCGCGATGTTTTTCTCACTCCTACTAGTGAATCTAATGTAACACACAGCCATACAATGCGCACCACCCCGCGATGTTTTTCAGAAACCTATCCTACATTGCCACTGCATGTTCCCTGACCTCCCCATGCTGACCACCCCGTGGTGCTTTTCTCCATCCTACATTGCCACTCACTGCGTATCCTAATACAGACCCTCCGATTCACAACACCCCGTGATGTTTATCTCACTCCTACTAGTGAATGTAATGTAACACACACCCATACAATGCGCACCACCCCGTGATGTTTTTCTCACTCCTACTAGTGAATCTAATGTAACACACACCATTACAATGCGCACCACCCCGTGATGTTTTTCTCACTCCTACTAGTGAATGTAATGTAACACACACACATACAATGCGCACCAACTCGTGATGTTTTTCTCACTCCTACTAGTGAATGTAATGTAACACACACCCATACAATGCGCACCACCCCGTGATGTTTTTCTCACTCCTACTAGTGAATGTAATGTAACACACACACATACAATGCGCACCAACTCGTGATGTTTTTCTCACTCCTACTAGTGAATGTAATGTAACACACACCCATACAATGCGCACCACCCCGTGATGTTTTTCTCACTCCTACTAGTGAATGTAATGTAACACACACCCATACAATGCGCACCACCCCGTGATGTTTTTCTCACTCCTACTAGTGAATCTAATGTAACACACACCCATACAATGCGCACCACCCCGTGATGTTTTTCTCACTTCTACTAGTGAATGTAATGTAACACACACCCATACAATGCTCACCACCCCGCAATGTTATTCAGAAACCTATCCTACATTGCCACTGCATGTTCCCTGACCTCCCCATGCTGACCACCTCGCGGTGCTTTTCTCCATCCTACATTGCCACTCACTGCCTATCCTAATTCAGACCCTCCGATTCACACCACACCGTGATGTTTTTCTCACTCCTAGTAGTGAATGTAATGTAACACACACCCATACAATGCGCACCACCACGTGATGTTTTTCTCACTCCTACTAGTGAATGTAATGTAACACACACCCATACAATGCGCAGCACTCCGTGATGCTTTTCTCACTCCTACTAGTGAATGTAATGTAACACACAGCCATACAATGCGCACCACCCCGTGATGTTTTTCTCACTCCTACTAGTGAATGTAATGTAACACACACCCATACAATGCGCACCACCCCGTGATGTTTTTCTCACTCCTACTAGTGAATGTAATGTAACACACACCCATACAATGCGCACCACCGCGTGATGTTTTTGTCACTCCTACTAGTGAATGTAATGTAACACACACCATTACAATGCGCACCACCCCGTGATGTTTTTCTCACTCCTACTAGTGAATGTAATGTAACACACACCCATACAATGCACACCACCCCGTCATGTTTTTCTGACTCCTACTAGTGAATCTAATGTAACACACACCCATACAATGCGCACCACCGCGTGATGTTTTTGTCACTCCTACTAGTGAATGTAATGTAACACACACCATTACAATGCACACCACCCCGTGATGTTTTTCTCACTCCTATTAGTGAATGTAATGTAACACACACCCATACAATGCACACCACCCCGTCATGTTTTTCTGACTCCTACTAGTGAATCTAATGTAACACACACCCATACAATGCGCACAACCCCGCGATGTTTTTCAGAAACCTATCCTACTTTGCCACTGCATGTTCCCTGACCTCCCCATGCTCACCACCCCGCGGTGCTTTTCTCCATCCTACATTGCTAATCACTGCCTATCCTAATTCAGACCCTCCGATTCACACCACCCCGTGATGTTTTTCTCACTCCTACTAATGAATGTAATGTAACACACACCCATACAATGCGCACCATCCCATGATGTTTTTCTCACTCCTACTAGTGAAGGTAATGTAACACACACCCATACAATGCGCACCACCCCGTGATGTTTTTGTCACTCCTACTAGTGAATGTAATGTAACACACACCCATAAAATGCGCACCACCCCGTGATGTTTTTCTCACTCCTACTAGTGAATGTAATGTAACAAACACCCATACAATGCGCACCACCCCGTGATGTTTTTCTCACTCCTACTAGTGAATGTAATGTAACACACACCCATACAATGCGCCCCACCACGTGATGTTTTTCAGAAACCTATCCTACATTGCCACTGCATGTTCCCTGACCTCCCCATGCTGACGACCCCGCGGTGCTTTTCTCCATCTTACATGTTCAATCACTGCCTATCCTAATTCAAACCCTCCGATTCACACCACCCCGTGATGTTTTTGTCACTCCTAATAGTGAATCTAAAGTAACACACACCCATACAATGCGCACCACCCCGTGATGTTTTTCTCACTCCTACTAGTTAATGTAATGTAACACACACCCATACAATGCGTACCACCCCGTGATGTTTTTCTCACTCCTACTAGTGAATGTAATGTAACACACACCCATACAATGCGCACCACCCCGTGATGTGTTTCTCACTCCTACTAGTGAATGTAATGTAACACACACCCATACAATGCGCACCACCCCGTGATGTTTTTCTCACTGCTACTAGTGAATGTAATGTAACACACACCCATACAATGGGCACCACCCCGTGATGTTATTCTCACTGCTACTAGTGAATGTAATGTAACACAGACCCATACAATGCGCCCCAACCCGTGATGTTTTTCTCACTCCTACTAGTGAATCTAATGTAACACACACCCATACAATGCGCACCACCCCGTGATGTTTTTCTCACTGCTACTAGTGAATGTGATGTAACACACACATACAATGCGCACCACCCCATGATGTTTTTCTCACTCCTACTAGTGAATGTAATGTAACACATACCCATACAATTCACACCACCCCGTGAGGTTTTTCTCACTCCTACTAGTGAATGTAATGTAACACACACCCATACAATGCGCACAACCCTGTGATGTTTTTCTCACTCCTACTAGTGAATGTAATGTAACACACACACATACAATGCGCACCACCCCGTGATGTTTTTCTCACTCCTACTAGTGAATCTAATGTAACACACACCCATACAATGCGCACCACCCCGTGATGTTTTTCTCACTCCTACTAGTGAATGTAATGTAACACACACCCATACAATGCGCACCACCCCGTGATGTTTTTCTCACTCCTACTAGTGAATGTAATGAAACACACACCCATACAATGCGCACCACCCTGTGATGTTTTTCTCACTCCTACTAGTGAATCTAATGTAACACACACCCATACAATGCGCACCACCCCGTGATCTTTTTCTCACTCCTACTATTGAATCTAATGTAACACACACCCATACAATGCGCACCACACCGTGATGTTTTTCTCACTCCTACTAGTGAATGTAATGTAACACGCACCCATACAAAGCGCACCACCCCGTGATGTTTTTCTCACTCCTACTAGTGAATGTAATGTAACACACACCCATACAATGCGCACCACCCCGTGATGTTTTTATCACTCCTACTTGTGAATGTAATGTAACACACACCCATACAATGCGCACCACCCCGTGATGTTTTTCTCACTCCTACTAGTGAATGTAATGTAACACACACCCATACAATGCGCACCACCCCGTGATGTTTTTCTCACTCCTACTAGTGAATCTAATGTAACACACACCCATACAATGTGCACCACCCCGTGATGTTTTTCTCACTCCTATTCGTGAATGTAATGTAACACACACCCATACAATGCGCACCACCCCGTGATGTTTTTCTCACTCCTACTAGTGAATCTAATGTAACACACACCCATACAATGCGCAACACCCCGTGATGTTTTTCTCACTCCTACTAGTGAATGTAATGTAACACACACCCATACAATGCGCACCACCCCGTATGTTTTTCTCACTCCTACTAGTGAATGTAATGTAACACACACCCATACAATGCGCACCACCCCGTGATGTTTTTCTCACTCCTACTAGTGAATCTAATGTAACACACACCCATAAAATGCGCACCACACCGCGATGTTTTTCTCACTGCTACTAGTGAATGTAATGTAACACACCCATACAATGCGCACCACCCCATGATGTTTTTCTCACTCCTACTAGTGAATGTAATGTAACACATACCCATACAATGCACACCACCCCGTGAGGTTTTTCTCACTCCTACTAGTGAATCTAATGTAACACACACCCATACAATGCGCACAACCCCGTGATGTTTTTCTCACTCCTACTAGTGAATGTAATGTAACACACACACATACAATGCGCACCACCCCGTGATGTTTTTCTCACTCCTACTAGTGAATCTAATGTAACACACACCCATACAATGCGCACCACCCCGTGATGTTTTTCTCACTCCTACTAGTGAATCTAATGTAACACACACCCATACAATGCGCACCACCCCGTGATGTTTTTCTCACTCCTACTAGTGAATGTAATGAAACACACACCCATACAATGCGCACCACCCTGTGATGTTTTTCTCACTCCTACTAGTGAATCTAATGTAACACACACCCATACAATGCGCACCACCCCGTGATCTTTTTCTCACTCCTACTATTGAATCTAATGTAACACACACCCATACAATGCGCACCACACCGTGATGTTTTTCTCACTCCTACTAGTGAATGTAATGTAACACACACCCATACAAAGCGCACCACCCCGTGATGTTTTTCTCACTCCTACTAGTGAATGTAATGTAACACACACCCATACAATGCGCACCACCCCGTGATGTTTTTCTCACTCCTACTAGTGAATGTAATGTAACACACACCCATACAATGCGCACCACCCCGTGATGTTTTTCTCACTCCTACTAGTGAATGTAATGTAACACACACCCATACAATGCGCACCACCCCGTGATGTTTTTCTCACTCCTACTAGTGAATGTAATGTAACACACAGCCATACAATGCGTACAACCCCGTGATGTTTTTCTCACTGCTACTAGTGAATGTAATGTAACACACCCATACAATGCGCACCACCCCGTGATGTTTTTCTCACTCCTACTAGTGAATGTAATGTAACACACACCCATACAATGCGCACCACCCCGTGATGTTTTTCTCACTCCTACTAGTGAATGTAATGTAACACACACCCATACAATGCGCACCACCCCGTGATGTTTTTCTGACTCCTACTAGTGAATCTAATGTAACACACACCCATACAATGCGCACAACCCCGCGATGTTTTTCAGAAACCTATCCTACTTTGCCACTGCATGTTCCCTGACCTCCCCATGCTCACCACCCCGCGGTGCTTTTCTCCATCCTACATTGCCAATCACTGCCTATCCTAATTCAGACCCTCCGATTCACACCACCCCGTGATGTTTTTCTCACTCCTACTAATGAATGTAATGTAACACACACCCATACAATGCGCACCATCCCATGATGTTTTTCTCACTCCTACTAGTGAATGTAATGTAACACACACCCATACAATGCGCACCACCCCGTGATGTTTTTGTCACTCCTACTAGTGAATGTAATGTAACACACACCCATAAAATGCGCACCACCCCGTGATGTTTTTGTCACTCCTACTAGTGAATGTAATGTAACACACACCCATACAATGCGCCCCACCACGTGATGTTTTTCAGAAACCTATCCTACATTGCCACTGCATGTTCCCTGACCTCCCCATGCTGACGACCCCGCGGTGCTTTTCTCCATCTTACATGTTCAATCACTGCCTATCCTAATTCAAACCCTCCGATTCACACCACCCCGTGATGTTTTTGTCACTCCTACTAGTGAATCTAATGTAACACACACTCATACAATGCGCACCACCCCGTGATGTTTTTCTCACTCCTACTAGTTAATGTAATGTAACACACACCCATACAATGCGTACCACCCCGTGATGTTTTTCTCACTCCTACTAGTGAATGTAATGTAACACACACCCATACAATGCGCACCACCCCGTGATGTTTTTCTCACTCCTACTAGTGAATGTAATGTAACACACACCCATACAATGCGCACCACCCCGTGATGTGTTTCTCACTCCTACTAGTGAATGTAATGTAACACACACCCATACAATGCGCACCACCCTGTGATGTTTTTCTCACTGCTACTAGTGAATGTAATGTAACACACCCATACAATGCGCACCACACCGCGATGTTTTTCAGAAACGGATCCTACATTGCCCCTGCATGTTCCCTGACCTCCCCATGTTGACCACCCCGTGGTGCTTTTCTCCATCCTACATTGCTACTCACTGCCTATCCTAATTCAGACCCTCCGATTCACACCACCCCATGATGTTTTTCTCACTCCTACTAGTGAATGTAATGTAACACACACCCATACAATGCGCACCACCCCGTGATGTTTTTCTCACTCCTACTAGTGAATGTAATGTAACACACAACCATACAATGCGCACCACCCCGTGATGTTTTTGTCACTCCTACTAGTGAATGTAATGTAACACACACCCATACAATGCGCACCACCCCGTGATGTTTTTCTCACTCGTACTTGTGAATGTAATGTAACACACACCCATAGAATGCGCACCACCCCGTGATGTTTTTCTCACTCCTATTCGTGAATGTAATGTAACACACACCCATACAATGCGCACCACCCCCTGATGTTTTTCTCACTCCTACTAGTGAATCTAATGTAACACACACCCATACAATGCGCACAACCCCTTGACGTTTTTCAGAAACCTATCCTACATTGCCACTGCATGTTCCCTGACCTCCCCATGCTGACCATCCCAAGGTGCTTTTCTCCGTCCTACATAGCCACTCACTGCCTATCCTTATTCAGACCCTCCGATTCACGCCACCCCATGATGTTTTTCTCACTCCTAGTAGTGAATGTAATGTAACACACACCCATACAATGCGCACCACCCAGTGATGTTTTTCTCACTCCTACTAGTAAATGTAATGTAACACACACCCATACAATGTGCACCACCCCGTGATGTTTTTCTCACTCCTACTAGTGAATGTAATGTAACACACACCCATACAATGCGCACCACCCCGTGATGTTTTTCTCACTCCTACTAGTGAATGTAATGTACCACACACCCATACAATGCGCACCACCCCGTGATGATTTTCTCACTCCTATTAGTGAATGTAATGTAACATACACCCATACAATGCGCACCACCCCGTGATGTTTTTCTCACTCCTACTAGTTAATGTAATGTAACACACACCCATACAATGCGCACCACCCCATGATGTTTTTCTCACTCCTATTAGTGAATGCAATGTAATACACACCAATACAATGCGCACCACCCCGTGATGTTTTTCTCACTCCTACTAGTGAATGTAATGTAACACACACCCATACAATGCGCACCACCCCGTGATGTTTTTCTCACTCCTACTAGTTAATGTAATGTAACACACACCCATACAATGCGCACCACCCCATGATGTTTTTCTCACTCCTATTAGTGAATGCAATGTAATACACACCCATACAATGCGCACCACCCCGTGATGTTTTTCTCACTCCTACTAGTGAATGTAATGTAACACACACCCATACAATGCGCACCACCCCGTGATGTTTTTCTCACTCCTATTAGTGAATGTAATGTAACACTCACCCATACAATGCGCACCACCCCGTGATGTTTTTCTCACTCCTACTAGTGAATCTAATGTAACACACACCCATAAAATGCGCACCACCCCGCGATGTTTTTCAGAAATGGATCCTACATTGCCCCTGCATGTTCCCTGACCTCCCCATGCTGACCACCCCGCGGTGCTTTTCTCCATCATACATTGCCACTCACTGCCTATCCTAATTCAGACCCTCCGATTCACACCACCCCATGATGTTTTTCTCACTCCTACTAGTGAATGTAATGTAACACACACCCATACAATGCGCACCACCCCGTGATGTTTTTCTCACTCCTACTAGTGAATGTAATGTAACACACAACCATACAATGCGCACCACCCCGTGATGTATTTGTCACTCCTACTAGTGAATGTAATGTAACACACACCCATACAATGCGCACCACCCAGTGATGTTTTCCTCAATCCTACTAGTGAATGTAATGTAACAGACACCCATGCAATACCCACCACCCCGTGATGTTTTTCTCACTCCTAGTAGTGAATGTAATGTAACACACACCCATACAATGCGCACCAACCCGTGATGTTTTTCTCACTCCTACTAGTGAATCTAATGTAACACACACTCATACAATGCGCACCACCCCGCGATGTTTTTCAGAAACCTATCCTACATTGCCACTGCATGTTCCCTGACCTCCCCATGCTGACCACCCCGCGGTGCTTTTCTCCATCCTACATTGCCACTCACTGCCTATCCTAATTCAGACCCTCCGATTCACACCACCCCCTGATGTTTTTCTCACTCCTACTAGTGAATGTAATATAAAACACACCCATACAATGCGCACCTCCCCGTGATGTTTTTCTCACTCCTACAATTGAATGTAATGTAACACACACCCATACAATGCGCACCACCCCGTGATGTTTTTCTCCCTCCTACTAGTGAATGTGATGTAACACACACCAATACAATGCGCACCACCCTGTGATGTTTTTCTCACACCTACTAGTGAATGTAATGTAACACACACCCATACCATGCGCACCACCACTTGATATTTTTCTCATTCCTACTAGTGAATGTAATGTAACACACACCCATAGAATGCGCACCACCACGTGATGTTTTTTTCACTCCTACTAGTGAATTTAATGTAACACACACCCATACAATGCGCACAACCCCGTGATGTTTTTCTCACTCCTACTAGTGAATGTAATGTAACACACACCCATAGAATGCGCACCACCCCGTGATGTTTTTCTCACTCCTACTAGTGAATGTAATGTAACACACACCCATACAATGCGCACCACCCCGTGATGTTTTTCTCACTCCTACTAGTGAATCTAATGTAACACACACCCATACAATGCGCACCACCCCGTGATGTTTTTCTCACTCCTACTAGTGAATGTAATGTAACACACACCCATACAATGCGCACCACCCCGTGATGTTTTTCTCACTCCTACTAGTGAATGTAATGTAACACACACCCATACAATGCTCACCACCCCGCAATGTTTTTCAGAAACCTATCCTACATTGCCACTGCATGTTCCCTGACCTCCCCATGCTGACCACCTCGCGGTGCTTTTCTCCATCCTACATTGCCACTCACTGCCTATCCTAATTCAGACCCTCCGATTCACAACACCCCGTTATGTTTTTCTCACTCCTACTAGTGAATGTAATGTAACACACACCCATACAAGGCGCACAACCCCGCGATGTTTTTCAGAAACCTATCCTACATTGCCACTGCATGTTCCCTGACCTCCCCATGCTGACCACCCCGAGGTGCTTTTCTCCATCCTACATTGCCACTCACTGCCTATCCTGATTCAAACCCTCCGATTCACACCACCCCCTGATGTTTTTCTCACTCCTACTAGTGAATGTAATATAAAACACACCCATACAATGCGCACCACCCCGTGATGTTTTTCTCACTCCTACTAGTGAATGTAATGTAACACACACCCATACAATGCGCACTACCCCGTATGTTTTTCTCACTCCTACTAGTGAATGTAATGTAACACACACCCATACAATGCGCACCACCCCGTGATGTTTTTCTCTCTCCTACTATTGAATGTAATGTAACACACCCATACAATGCGCACCACCCCCTGATGTTTTTCTCACTCCTACTAGTGAATCTAATGTAACACACAGCCATAAAATGCTCACCACCCCGCGATGTTTTTCAGAAACCTATCCTACATTGCCACTGCATGTTCCCTGACCTCCCCATGCTGACCACCCCGCGGTGCTTTTCTCCATCCTACATTGCCACTCACTGCCTATCCTAATTCAGACCCTCTGATTCACGCCACACCATGATGTTTTTCTCACTCCTAGTAGTGAATGTAATGTAACACACACCCATACAATGCGCACCACCCCGTGATGTTTTTCTCACTCCTACTAGTGAATCTAATGTAACACACACCCATACAATGCGCCCCACCACGTGATGTTTTTCAGAAACCTATCCTACATTGCCACTGCATGTTCCCTGACCTCCCCATGCTGACCACCCCGCGGTGCTTTTCTCCATCTTACATGTTCAATCACTGCCTATCCTAATTCAAACCCTCCGATTCACACCACCCCGTGATGTTTTTGTCACTCCTACTAGTGAATCTAATGTAACACACACCCATACAATGCGTACCACCCCGTGATGTTTTTCTCACTCCTACTAGTGAATGTAATGTAACACACACCCATACAATGCGCACCACCCCGTGATGTTTTTCTCACTCCTACTAGTGAATGTAATGTAACACACACCCATACAATGCGCACCACCCCGTGATGTGTTTCTCACTCCTACTAGTGAATGTAATGTAACACACACCCATACAATGCGCACCACCCCGTGATGTTTTTCTCACTGCTACTAGTGAATGTAATGTAACACACACCCATACAATGGGCACCACCCCGTGATGTTATTCTCACTGCTACTAGTGAATGTAATGTAACACAGACCCATACAATGCGCCCCAACCCGTGATGTTTTTCTCACTCCTACTAGTGAATGTAATGTAACACACACCCATAGAATGCGCACCACCCCGTGATGTTTTTCTCACTCCTACTAGTGAATGTAATGTAACACACACCCATACAATGCGCACCACCCCATGAAGTTTTTCTCAACCTACTAGTGACTCTAATGTAACACACACCCATACAATGCGCACCACCCCGTGATGTTTTTCTCACTCCTACTAGTGAATCTAATGTAACACACACCCATACAATGCGCACCACCCCGTGATGTTTTTCTCACTCCTACTAGTGAATGTAATGAAACACACACCCATACAATGCGCACCACCCCGTGATGTTTTTCTCACTCCTACTAGTGAATCTAATGTAACACACACCCATACAATGCGCACCACCCCGTGATGTTTTTCTCACTCCTACTAGTGAATGTAATGTAACACACACCCATACAATGCGCACCACCCCGTGATGTTTTTCTCACTCCTACTAGTGTATCTAATGTAACACACACCCATACAATGTGCACCACCCCGTGATGTTTTTCTCACTCCTATTCGTGAATGTAATGTAACACACACCCATACAATGCGCACCACCCCGTGATGTTTTTCTCACTCCTACTAGTGAATCTAATGTAACACACACCCATACAATGCGCAACACCCCGTGATGTTTTTCTCACTCCTACTAGTGAATGTAATGTAACACACACCCATACAATGCGCACCACCCCGTATGTTTTTCTCACTCCTACTAGTGAATGTAATGTAACACACACCCATACAATGCGCACCACCCCGTGATGTTTTTCTCACTCCTACTAGTGAATCTAATGTAACACACACCCATAAAATGCGCACCACACCGCGATGTTTTTCAGAAACGGATCCTACATTGCCCCTGCATGTTCCCTGACCTCCCCATGCTGACCACCCCATGGTGCTTTTCTCCATCCTACATTGCCACTCACTGCCTATCCTAATTCAGACCCTCCGATTCACACCACCCCATGATGTTTTTGTCACTCCTACTAGTGAATGTAATGTAACACACACCCATACAATGCGCACCACCCCGTGATGTTTTTCTCACTCCTACTAGTGAATGTAATGTAACACACAACCATACAATGCGCACCACCCCGTGATGTTTTTGTCACTCCTACTAGTGAATGTAATGTAACACACACCCATACAATGCGCACCAGCCCGTGATGTTTTTCTCACTCGTACTTGTGAATGTAATGTAACACACACCCATACAATGCGCACCACCCCGTGATGTTTTTCTCACTCCTATTCGTGAATGTAATGTAACACACACCCATACAATGCGCACCACCCCCTGAAGTTTTTCTCACTCCTACTAGTGAATCTAATGTAACACACACCCATACAATGCGCACCACCCCTTGACGTTTTTCAGAAACCTATCCTACATTGCCACTGCATGTTCCCTGACCTCCCCATGCTGACCATCCCAAGGTGCTTTTCTCCGACCTACATAGCCACTCACTGCCTATCCTTATTCAGACCCTCCGATTCACGCCACCCCATGATGTTTTTCTCACTCCTAGTAGTGAATGTAATGTAACACACACCCATACAATGCGCACCACCCAGTGATGTTTTTCTCACTCCTACTAGTAAATGTAATGTAACACACACCCATACAATGTGCACCACCCCGTGATGTTTTTCTCACTCCTACTAGTGAATGTAATGTAACACACACCCATACAATGCGCACCACCCCGTGATGTTTTTCTCACTCCTACTAGTGAATGTAATGTACCACACACCCATACAATGCGCACCACCCCGTGATGTTTTTCTCACTCCTACTAGTGAATGTAATGTAACACACACCCATACAATGCGCACCACCCCGTGATGTTTTTCTCACTCCTATTAGTGAATGTAATGTAACACACACCCATACAATGCGCACCACCCCGTGATGTTTTTCTCAATCCTACTAGTGAATCTAATGTAACACACACCCATACAATGCGCACCACCCCGCGATGTTTTTCAGAAATGGATCCTACATTGCCCCTGCATGTTCCCTGACCTCCCCATGCTGACCACCCCGCGGTGCTTTTCTCCATCCTACATTGCCACTCACTGCCTATCCTAATTCAGACCCTCCGATTCACACCACCCCATGATGTTTTTCTCACTCCTACTAGTGAATGTAATGTAACACACAACCATACAATGCGCACCACCCCGTGATGTTTTTCTCACTCCTACTAGTGAATGTAATGTAACACACAACCATACAATGCGCACCACCCCGTGATGTTTTTGTGACTCCTACTAGTGAATGTAATGTAACACACACCCATACAATGCGCACCACCCAGTGATGTTTTCCTCAATCCTACTAGTGAATGTAATGTAACAGACACCCATGCAATACCCACCACCCCGTGATGTTTTTCTCACTCCTAGTAGTGAATGTAATGTAACACACACCCATACAATGCGCACCACCCCGTGATGTTTTTCTCACTCCTACTAGTGAATCTAATGTAACACACACTCATACAATGCGCACCACCCCGCGATGTTTTTCAGAAACCTATCCTACATTGCCACTGCATGTTCCCTGACCTCCCCATGCTGACCACCCCGCGGTGCTTTTCTCCATCCTACATTGCCACTCACTGCCTATCCTAATTCAGACCCTCTGATTCACGCCACCCCATGATGTTTTTCTCACTCCTAGTAGTGAATGTAATGTAACACACACCCATACAATGCGCACCACCCCGTGATGTTTTTCTCACTCCTACTAGTGAATCTAATGTAACACACACCCATACAATGCACACCACCCCGCGATGTTTTTCAGAAACCTATCCTACATTGCCACTGCATGTTCCTTGACCTCCCCATGCTGACCACCCCGAGGTGCTTTTCTCCATCCTACATTGCCACTCACTGCCTATCCTAATCCAGACCCTCCGATTCACACCACCCCCTGATGTTTTTCTCACTCCTACTAGTGAATGTAATATAAAACACACCCATACAATGCGCACCACCCCGTGATGTTTTTCTCACTCCTACAATTGAATGAAATGTAACACACACCCATACAATGCGCACCACCCCGTGATGTTTTTCTCACTCCTACTAGTGAATGTAATGTAACACACAACCATACAATGCGCACCACCCCTTGATATTTTTCTCACTCCTACTAGTGAATGTAATGTAACACACACCCATAGAATGCGCACCACCACGTGACGTTTTTTTCACTCCTACTAGTGAATTTAATGTAACACACACCCATACAATGCGCACCACCCCGTGATGTTTTTCTCACTACTACTAGTGAATGTAATGTAACACACACCCATAGAATGCGCACCACCCCGTTATGTTTTTCTCACTCCTACTAGTGAATGTAATGTAACACACACCCATACAATGCGCACCACCCCGTGATGTTTTTCTCACTCCTACTAGTGAATCTAATGTAACACACACTCATACAATGCGCACAACCCCGCGATGTTTTTCAGAAACATATCCAACATTGCCACTGCATGTTCCCTGACCTCCCCATGCTGACCACCCCGCGGTGCTTTTCTCCATCCTACATTGCAACTCACTGCCTATCCTAATTCAGACCATCCGATTCACACCACCCCGTGATGTTTTTCTCACTCCTACTAGTGAATGTAATGTACACACGCCCATACAATGCGCACCACCCCGTGATGTTTTTCTCACTCCTACTAGTGAATGTAATGTAACACACACCCATACAGTGCGCACCACCCCGAGATGTTTTTATCACTCCTACTAGTGAATCTAATGTAACACACACCCATACAATGCGCACCACCCCGCGATGTTTTTCAGAAACCTATCCTACATTGCCACTGCATGTTCCCTGACCTCCCCATGCTGACCACCTCGCGGTGCTTTTCTCCATCCTACATTGCCACTCACTGCCTATCCTAATTCAGACCCTCCGATTCACACCACCCCGTGATGTTTTTCTCACTCCTACTAGTGAATGTAATGTAACACACACCCATACAATGCGCACCACCCCGCGATGTTTTTCAGAAACCTATCCTACATTGCCACTGCATGTTCCCTGACCTCCCCATGCTGACCACCCCGAGGTGCTTTTCTCCAACCTACATTGCCACTCACGGCCTATCCTAATTTAAACCCTCCGATTCACACCACCCCCTGATGTTTTTCTCACTCCTACTAGTGAATGTAATATAAAACACACCCATACAATGCGCACCACCCCGTGATGTTTTTCTCACTCCTACTAGTGAATGTAATGTAACACACACCCATACAATGCGCACCACCCCGTATGTTTTTCTCACTCCTACTAGTGAATGTAATGTAACACACACCCATACAATGCGCACCACCCCGTGATGTTTTTCTCACTCCTACTATTGAATGTAATGTAACACACCCATACAATGCGCACCACCCCCTGATGTTTTTCTCACTCCTACTAGTGAATCTAATGTAACACACAGCCATAAAATGCTCACCACCCCGCGATGTTTTTCAGAAACCTATCCTACATTGCCACTGCATGTTCCCTGACCTCCCCATGCTGACCACCCCGCGGTGCTTTTCTCCATCCTACATTGCCACTCACTGCCTATCCTAATTCAGACCCTCTGATTCACGCCACACCATGATGTTTTTCTCACTCCTAGTAGTGAATGTAATGTAACACACACCCATACAATGCGCACCACCCCGTGATGCTTTTCTCACTCCTACTAGTGAATCTAATGTAACACACACCCATACAATGCGCACCACCCCGTGATGCTTTTCTCACTCCTATTCGTGAATGTAATGTAACACACACCCATACAATGCGCACCACCCCGTGATGTTTTTCTCACTCCTACTAGTGAATCTAATGTAACAAACACCCATACAATGCGCAACACCCCGTGATGTTTTTCTCACTCCTACTAGTGAATGTAATGTAACACACACCCATACAATGCGCACCACCCCGTATGTTTTTCTCACTCCTACTAGTGAATGTAATGTAACACACACCCATACAATGCGCACCACCCCGTGATGTTTTTCTCACTCCTACTAGTGAATCTAATGTAACACACACCCATAAAATGCGCACCACACCGCGATGTTTTTCAGAAACGGATCCTACATTGCCCCTGCATGTTCCCTGACCTCCCCATGCTGACCACCCCGTGGTGCTTTTCTCCATCCTACATTGCCACTCACTGCCTATCCTAATTCAGACCCTCCGATTCACACCACCCCATGATGTTTTTCTCACTCCTACTAATGAATGTAATGTAACACACACCCATACAATGCGCACCACCCCGTGATGTTTTTCTCACTCCTACTAGTGAATGTAATGTAACACACACCTATACAATGCGCACCACCCCGTGATGTTTTTGTCACTCCTACTAGTGAATGTAATGTAACACACACCCATACAATGCGCACCACCCCGTGATGTTTTTCTCACTCGTACTTGTGAATGTAATGTAACACACACCCATAGAATGCGCACCACCCCGTGATGTTTTTCTCACTCCTATTCGTGAATGTAATGTAACACACACCCATACAATGCGCACCACCCCCTGATGTTTTTCTCACTCCTACTAGTGAATCTAATGTAACACACACCCATACAATGCGCACCACCCCTTGACGTTTTTCAGAAGCCTATCCTACATTGCCACTGCATGTTCCCTGACCTCCCCATGCTGACCATCCCAAGGTGCTTTTCTCCGTCCTACATAGCCACTCACTGCCTATCCTTATTCAGACCCTCCGATTCACGCCACCCCATGATGTTTTTCTCAATCCTAGTAGTGAATGTAATGTAACACACACCCATACAATGCGCACCACCCAGTGATGTTTTTCTCACTCCTACTAGTAAATGTAATGTAACACACACCCATACAATGCGCACCACCCCGTGATGTTTTTCTCACTCCTACTAGTGAATGTAATGTAACACACACCCATACAATGCGCACCACCCCGTGATGTTTTTCTCACTCCTACTAGTTAATGTAATGTAACACACACCCATACAATGCGCACCTCCCCGTGATGTTTTTCTCACTCCTATTAGTGAATGTAATGTAACACAAACCCATACAATGCGCACCACCCCGTGATGTTTTTCTCACTCCTACTAGTGAATGTAATGTAACACACACCCATACAATGCGCACCACCCCGTGATGTTTTTCTCACTCCTATTAGTGAATGTAATGTAACACACACCCATACAATGCGCACCACCCCGTGATGTTTTTCTCACTCCTACTAGTGAATGTAATGTAACACACACCCATACAATGCGCACCACCCCGTGATGTTTTTCTCACTCCTATTAGTGAATGTAATGTAACACACACCCATACAATGCGCACCACCCCGTGATGTTTTTCTCACTCCTACTAGTGAATCTAATGTAACACACACCCATACAATGCGCACCACCCCGATGTTTTTCAGAAATGGATCCTACATTGCCCCTGCATGTTCCCTGACCTCCCCATGCTGACCACCCCGCGGTGCTTTTCTCCATCCTACATTGCCACTCACTGCCTATCCTAATTCAGACCCTCCGATTCACACCACCCCATGATGTTTTTCTCACTCCTACTAGTGAATGTAATGTAACACACACCCATACAATGCGCACCACCCCGTGATGTTTTTCTCACTCCTACTAGTGAATGTAATGTAACACACAACCATACAATGCGCACCACCCCGTGATGTTTTTGTCACTCCTACTAGTGAATGTAATGTAACACACACCCATACAATGCGCACCACCCAGTGATGTTTTCCTCAATCCTACTAGTGAATGTAATGTAACAGACACCCATGCAATACCCACCACCCCGTGATGTTTTTCTCACTCCTAGTAGTGAATGTAATGTAACACACACCCATACAATGCGCACCACCCCGCGATGTTTTTCAGAAACCTATCCTACATTTCCACTGCATGTTCCCTGACCTCCCCATGCTGACCACCCCGCGGTGCTTTTCTCCATCCTACATTGCCACTCACTGCCTATCCTAATTCAGACCCTCTGATTCAAACCACCCCGTGATGTTTTTCTCACTCCTAGTAGTGAATGTAATGTAACACACACCCATACAATGCGCACCACTCCGTGATGTTTTTCTCACTCCTAGTAGTGAATGTAATGTAACACACACCCATACAATGCACACCACCCCGTGATGTTTTTCTCACTCCTACTAGTGAATGTAATGTAACACACACCCATACAATGCGCACCACCCCGTATGTTTTTCTCACTCCTACTAGTGAATGTAATGTAACACACACCCATACAATGCGCACCACCCCGTGATGTTTTTCTCACTCCTACTAGTGAATGTAATGTAACACACACCCATACAATGCGCACCACCCCGTGATGTTTTTATCACTCCTATTCGTGAATGTAATGTAACACACACCCATAGAGTGCGCACCACCCCGTGATGTTTTTATCACTCCTACTAGTGAATCTAATGTAACACACACCCATACAATGCGCACCACACCGCGATGTTTTTCAGAAACCTATCCTACATTGCCACTGCATGTTCCTTGACCTCCCCATGCTGACCACCCCGAGGTGCTTTTCTCCATCCTACATTGCCACTCACTGCCTATCCTAATTCAGACCCTCTGATTCACGCCACCCCATGATTTTTTTTCTCACTCCTAGTAGTGAATGTAATGTAACACACACCCATACAATGCGCACCACCCCGTGATGTTTTTCTCACTCCTACTAGTGAATCTAATGTAACCCACACCCATACAATGCGCACCACCCCGCGATGTTTTTCAGAAACCTATCCTACATTGCCACTGCATGTTCCTTGACCTCCCCATGCTGACCACCCCGAGGTGCTTTTCTCCATCCTACATTGCCACTCACTGCCTATCCTAATCCAGACCCTCCTATTCACACCACCCCCTGATGTTTTTCTCACTCCTACTAGTGAATGTAATATAAAACACACCCATACAATGCGCACCACCCCGTGATGTTTTTCTCACTCCTACAATTGAATGTAATGTAACACACACCCATACAATGCGCACCACCCCGTGATGTTTTTCTCCCTCCTACTAGTGAATGTAATGTAACACACACCAATACAATGCGCACCACCCCGTGATGTTTTTCTCACTCCTACTAGTGAATGTAATGTAACACACACCCATACAATGCGCACCACCCCTTGATATTTTTCTCACTCCTACTAGTGAATGTAATGTAACACACACCCATAGAATGCGCACCACCACGTGATGTTTTTTTCACTCCTACTAGTGAATTTAATGTAACACACACCCATACAATGCGCACCACCCCGTGATGTTTTTCTCACTCCTACTAGTGAATGTAATGTAACACACACCCATAGAATGCGCACCACCCCGTGATGTTTTTCTCACTCCTACTAGTGAATGTAATGTAACACACACCCATACAATGCGCACCACCCCGTGATGTTTTTCTCACTCCTACTAGTGAATCTAATGTAACACACACTCATACAATGCGCACCACCCCGCGATGTTTTTCAGAAACCTATCCAACATTGCCACTGCATGTTCCCTGACCTCCCCATACTGACCACCCCGCGGTGCTTTTCTCCATCCTACATTGCCACTCACTGCCTATCCTAATTCAGACCCTCCGATTCACACCACCCCGTGATGTTTTTCTCACTCCTACTAGTGAATGTAATGTACACACACCCATACAATGCGCACCACCCCGTGATGTTTTTCTCACTCCTACTAGTGAATGTAATGTAACACACACCCATACAATGCGCACCACCCTGTGATGTTTTTCTCACTGCTATTCGTGAATGTAATGTAACACACACCCATACAGTGTGCACCACCCCGTGATGTTTTTATCACTCCTACTAGTTAATGTAATGTAACACACACCCATACAATGCGCACCTCCCCGTGATGTTTTTCTCACTCCTATTAGTGAATGTAATGTAACACACACCCATACAATGCGCACCACCCCGTGATGTTTTTCTCACTCCTACTAGTGAATGTAATGTAACACACACCCATACAATGCGCACCACCCCGTGATGTTTTTCTCACTCCTATTAGTGAATGTAATGTAACACACACCCATACAATGCGCACCACCCCGTGATGTTTTTCTCACTCCTACTAGTGAATGTAATGTAACACACACCCATACAATGCGCACCACCCCGTGATGTTTTTCTCACTCCTATTAGTGAATGTAATGTAACACACACCCATACAATGCGCACCACCCCGTGATGTTTTTCTCACTCCTACTAGTGAATCTAATGTAACACACACCCATACAATGCGCACCACCCCGCGATGTTTTTCAGAAATGGATCCTACATTGCCCCTGCATGTTCCCTGACCTCCCCATGCTGACCACCCCGCGGTGCTTTTCTCCATCCTACATTGCCACTCACTGCCTATCCTAATTCAGACCCTCCGATTCACACCACCCCGTGATGTTTTTCTCACTCCTACTAGTGAATGTAATGTAACACACAACCATACAATGCGCACCACCCCGTGATGTTTTTGTCACTCCTACTAGTGAATGTAATGTAACACACACCCATACAATGCGCACCACCCAGTGATGTTTTCCTCAATCCTACTAGTGAATGTAATGTAACAGACACCCATGCAATACCCACCACCCCGTGATGTTTTTCTCACTCCTAGTAGTGAATGTAATGTAACACACACCCATACAATGCGCACCACCCCGCGATGTTTTTCAGAAACCTATCCTACATTTCCACTGCATGTTCCCTGACCTCCCCATGCTGACCACCCCGCGGTGCTTTTCTCCAT
This sequence comes from Cavia porcellus, assembly GCF_034190915.1. Taxonomy (NCBI): domain Eukaryota; kingdom Metazoa; phylum Chordata; class Mammalia; order Rodentia; family Caviidae; genus Cavia; species Cavia porcellus. The sequence goes on along the minus strand of NW_026947562.1, from coordinate 910,425 downwards.
CCTACATTGCCACTCACTGCCTATCCTAATTCAGACCCTCTGATTCAAACCACCCCGTGATGTTTTTCTCACTCCAAGTAGTGAATGTAATGTAACACACACCCATACAATGCGCACCACTCCGTGATGTTTTTCTCACTCCTAGTAGTGAATGTAATGTAACACACACCCATACAATGCACACCACCCCGTGATGTTTTTCTCACTCCTACTAGTGAATGTAATGTAACACACACCCATACAATGCGCACCACCCCGTATGTTTTTCTCACTCCTACTAATGAATGTAATGTAACACACACCCATACAATGCGCACCACCCCGTGATGTTTTTCTCACTCCTACTAGTGAATGTAATGTAACACACACCCATACAATGCGCACCACCCCGTGATGTTTTTCTCACTCCTACTAGTAAATGTAATGTAACACACACCCATACAATGCGCACCACCCCTTGATATTTTTCTCACTCCTACTAGTGAATGTAATGTAACACACACCCATAGAATGCGCACCACCACGTGATGTTTATTTCACTCCTACTAGTGAATTTAATGTAACACACACCCATACAATGCGCACCACCCCGTGATGTTTTTCTCACTCCTACTAGTGAATGTAATGTAACACACACCCATAGAATGCGCACCACCCCGTGATGTTTTTCTCACTCCTACTAGTGAATGTAATGTAACACACACCCATACAATGCGCACCACCCCGTGATGTTTTTCTCACTCCTACTAGTGAATCTAATGTAACACACACTCATACAATGCGCACCACCCCGCGATGTTTTTCAGAAACCTATCCAACATTGCCACTGCATGTTCCCTGACCTCCCCATACTGACCACCCCGCGGTGCTTTTCTCCATCCTACATTGCCACTCACTGCCTATCCTAATTCAGACCCTCCGATTCACACCACCCCGTGATGTTTTTCTCACTCCTACTAGTGAATGTAATGTACACACACCCATACAATGCGCACCACCCCGTGATGTTTTTCTCACTCCTACTAGTGAATGTAATGTAACACACACCCATACAATGCGCACCACCCTGTGATGTTTTTCTCACTGCTATTCGTGAATGTAATGTAACACACACCCATACAGTGTGCACCACCCCGTGATGTTTTTATCACTCCTACTAGTGAATCTAATGTAACACACACCCATACAATGCGCACCACCCCGCGATGTTTTTCAGAAACCTATCCTACATTGCCACTGCATGTTCCCTGACCTCCCCATGCTGACCACCTCGCGGTGCTTTTCTCCATCCTACATTGCCACTCACTGCCTATCCTAATTCAGATCCTCCGATTCACACCACCCCGTGATGTTTTTCTCACTCCTACTAGTGAATGTAATGTAACACACACCCATACAATGCGCACCACCCCACGATGTTTTTCAGAAACCTATCCTACATTGCCACTGCATGTTCCCTGACCTCCCCATGCTGACCACCCCGAGGTGCTTTTCTCCATCCTACATTGCCACTCACTGCCTATCCTAATTCAAACCCTCCGATTCACACCACGCCCTGATGTTTTTCTCACTCCTACTAGTGAATGTAATGTAACACACACCCATACAATGCGCACCACCCCGTGATGTTTTTCTCACTCCTACTAGTGAATGTAATGTAACACACCCATACAATGCGCACCACCCCCTGATGTTTTTCTCACTCCTACTAGTGAATCTAATGTAACACACAGCCATAAAATGCTCACCACCCCGCGATGTTTTTCAGAAACCTATCCTACATTGCCACTGCATGTTCCCTGACCTCCCCATGCTGACCACCCCGCGGTGCTTTTCTCCATCCTACATTGCCACTCACTGCCTATCCTAATTCAGACCCTCTGATTCATGCCACCCCATGATGTTATTCTCACTCCTAGTAGTGAATGTAATGTAACACACACCCATACAATGCGCACCACCCCGTGATGTTTTTCTCACTCCTACTAGTGAATCTAATGTAACACACACCCATACAATGCGCCCCACCACGTGATGTTTTTCAGAAACCTATCCTACATTGCCACTGCATGTTCCCTGACCTCCCCATGCTGACCACCCCGCGGTGCTTTTCCCATCTTACATGTTCAATCACTGCCTATCCTAATTCAAACCCTCCGATTCACACCACCCCGTGATGTTTTTGTCACTCCTACTAGTGAATTTAATGTAACACACACCCATACAATGCGCACCACCCCGTGATGTTTTTCTCCCTCCTACTAGTGAATTTAATGTAACACACACCCATACAATGCGTACCACCCCGTGATGTTTTTCTCACTCCTACTAGTGAATGTAATGTAACACACACCCATACAATGCGCACCACCCCGTGATGTGTTTCTCACTCCTACTAGTGAATGTAATGTAACACACACCCATACAAAGCGCACCACCCGTGATGTTTTTCTCACTCCTACTAGTGAATGTAATGTAACACACACCCATATAATGCGCACCACCCCGTGATGTTTTTCTCACTCCTAATAGTGAATGTAATGTAACACACACCCATACAATGCGCACCACCCCGTGATGTTTTTCTCACTCCTACTAGTGAATGTAATGTAACACACACCCATACAATGCGCACCACCCGTGATGTTTTTCTCACTCCATACTAGTGAATCTAATGTAACACACACCCATGAAATGCGCACCACCCCGTGATGTTTTTCTCACTCCTATTCGTGAATGTAATGTAACACACACCCATACAATGCACACCACCCCGTGATGTTTTTCTCACTCCTACTAGTGAATCTAATGTAACACACACCCATACAATGCGCAACACCCCGTGATGTTTTTCTCACTCCTACTAGTGAATTTAATGTAACACACACCCATACAATGCGCACCACCCCGTATGTTTTTCTCACTCCTACTAGTGAATGTAATGTAACACACACCCATACAATGCGCACCACCCCGTGATGTTTTTCTCACTCCTGCTAGTGAATCTAATGTAACACACACCCATACAATGCGCACCACCCCGTGATGTTTTTCTCACTCGTACTTGTGAATGTAATGTAACACACACCCATACAATGCGCACCACCCCGTGATGTTTTTCTCACTCCTACTAGTGAATGTAATGTAACACACACCCATACAATGCGCACCACCCCCTGATGTTTTTCTCACTCCTACTAGTGAATCTAATGTAACACACACCCATACAATGCGCACCACCCCTTGACGTTTTTCAGAAACCTATCCTACATTGCCACTGCATGTTCCTTGACCTCCCCATGCTGACCACCCCGAGGTGCTTTTCTCCATCCTACATTGCCACTCACTGCCTATCCTAATCCAGACCCTCCGATTCACACCACCCCCTGATGTTTTTCTCACTCCTACTAGTGAATGTAATGTAACACACACCCTTACAATGCGCACCACCCCGTGATGTTTTTCTCACTCCTACTAGTGAATGTAATGTAACACACAACCATACAATGCGCACCACCCCGTGATGTTTTTGTCACTCCTACTAGTGAATGTAATGTAACACACACCCATACAATGCGCACCACCCCGTGATGTTTTTCTCACTCCTACTAGTGCATGTAATTTAACACACACCCATACAATGCGCACCACCCCCTGATGTTTTTCTCACTCCTACTAGTGAATGTAATGTAACACACACCCATACAATGCGCACCACCCCTTGACGTTTTTCAGAAACCTATCCTATATTGCCACTGCATGTTCCCTGACCTCCCCATGCTGACCATCCCAAGGTGCTTTTCTCCCTCCTACATAGCCACTCACCGCCTATCCTTATTCAGACCCTCCGATTCACGCCACCCCATGATATTTTTCTCACTCCTAGTAGTGAATGTAATGTAACACACACCCATACAATGCGCACCACCCAGTGATGTTTTTCTCACTCCTACTAGTAAATGTAATGTAACACACACCCATACAATGTGCACCACCCCGTGATGTTTTTCTCACTCCTACTAGTGAATGTAATGTAACACACACCCATACAATGCGCACCACCCCGTGACGTTTTTCTCACTCCTACTAGTGAATGTAATGTACCACACACCCATACAATGCGCACCACCCCGTGATGTTTTTCTCACTCCTACTAGTGAATCTAATGTAACACACACTCATACAATGCGCACCACCCCGCGATGTTTTTCAGAAACCTATCCTACATTGCCACTGCATGTTCCCTGACCTCCCCATGCTGACCACCCCGCGGTGCTTTTCTCCATCCTACATTGCCACTCACTGCCTATCCTAATTCAGACCCTCTGATTCACGCCACCCCATGATTTTTTTTCTCACTCCTAGTAGTGAATGTAATGTAACACACACCCATACAATGCGCACCACCCCGTGATGTTTTTCTCACTCCTACTAGTGAATCTAATGTAACCCACACCCATACAATGCGCACCACCCCGCGATGTTTTTCAGAAACCTATCCTACATTGCCACTGCATGTTCCTTGACCTCCCCATGCTGACCACCCCGAGGTGCTTTTCTCCATCCTACATTGCCACTCACTGCCTATCCTAATCCAGACCCTCCTATTCACACCACCCCCTGATGTTTTTCTCACTCCTACTAGTGAATGTAATATAAAACACACCCATACAATGCGCACCACCCCGTGATGTTTTTCTCACTCCTACAATTGAATGTAATGTAACACACACCCATACAATGCGCACCACCCCGTGATGTTTTTCTCCCTCCTACTAGTGAATGTAATGTAACACACACCAATACAATGCGCACCACCCCGTGATGTTTTTCTCACTCCTACTAGTGAATGTAATGTAACACACACCCATACAATGCGCACCACCCCTTGATATTTTTCTCACTCCTACTAGTGAATGTAATGTAACACACACCCATAGAATGCGCACCACCACGTGATGTTTTTTTCACTCCTACTAGTGAATTTAATGTAACACACACCCATACAATGCGCACCACCCCGTGATGTTTTTCTCACTCCTACTAGTGAATGTAATGTAACACACACCCATAGAATGCGCACCACCCCGTGATGTTTTTCTCACTCCTACTAGTGAATGTAATGTAACACACACCCATACAATGCGCACCACCCCGTGATGTTTTTCTCACTCCTACTAGTGAATCTAATGTAACACACACTCATACAATGCGCACCACCCCGCGATGTTTTTCAGAAACCTATCCAACATTGCCACTGCATGTTCCCTGACCTCCCCATACTGACCACCCCGCGGTGCTTTTCTCCATCCTACATTGCCACTCACTGCCTATCCTAATTCAGACCCTCCGATTCACTCCACCCCGTGATGTTTTTCTCACTCCTACTAGTGAATGTAATGTACACACACCCATACAATGCGCACCACCCCGTGATGTTTTTCTCACTCCTACTAGTGAATGTAATGTAACACACACCCATACAATGCGCACCACCCTGTGATGTTTTTCTCACTGCTATTCGTGAATGTAATGTAACACACACCCATACAGTGTGCACCACCCCGTGATGTTTTTATCACTCCTACTAGTTAATGTAATGTAACACACACCCATACAATGCGCACCTCCCCGTGATGTTTTTCTCACTCCTATTAGTGAATGTAATGTAACACACACCCATACAATGCGCACCACCCCGTGATGTTTTTCTCACTCCTACTAGTGAATGTAATGTAACACACACCCATACAATGCGCACCACCCCGTGATGTTTTTCTCACTCCTATTAGTGAATGTAATGTAACACACACCCATACAATGCGCACCACCCCGTGATGTTTTTCTCACTCCTACTAGTGAATCTAATGTAACACACACCCATACAATGCGCACCACCCCGCGATGTTTTTCAGAAATGGATCCTACCTTGCCCCTGCATGTTCCCTGACCTCCCCATGCTGACCACCCTGCGGTGCTTTTCTCCATCCTACATTGCCACTCACTGCCTATCCTAATTCAGACCCTCCGATTCACACCACCCCATGATGTTTTTCTCACTCCTACTAGTGAATGTAATGTAACACACACCCATACAATGCGCACCACCCCGTGATGTTTTTCTCACTCCTACTAGTGAATGTAATGTAACACACAACCATACAATGCGCACCACCCCGTGATGTTTTTGTCACTCCTACTAGTGAATGTAATGTAACACACACCCATACAATGCGCACCACCCAGTGATGTTTTCCTCAATCCTACTAGTGAATGTAATGTAACAGACACCCATGCAATACCCACCACCCCGTGATGTTTTTCTCACTCCTAGTAGTGAATGTAATGTAACACACACCCATACAATGCGCACCACCCCGCGATGTTTTTCAGAAACCTATCCTACATTTCCACTGCATGTTCCCTGACCTCCCCATGCTGACCACCCCGCGGTGCTTTTCTCCATCCTACATTGCCACTCACTGCCTATCCTAATTCAGACCCTCTGATTCAAACCACCCCGTGATGTTTTTCTCACTCCAAGTAGTGAATGTAATGTAACACACACCCATACAATGCGCACCACTCCGTGATGTTTTTCTCACTCCTAGTAGTGAATGTAATGTAACACACACCCATACAATGCACACCACCCCGTGATGTTTTTCTCACTCCTACTAGTGAATGTAATGTAACACACACCCATACAATGCGCACCACCCCGTATGTTTTTCTCACTCCTACTAATGAATGTAATGTAACACACACCCATACAATGCGCACCACCCCGTGATGTTTTTCTCACTCCTACTAGTGAATGTAATGTAACACACACCCATACAATGCGCACCACCCCGTGATGTTTTTATCACTCCTATTCGTGAATGTAATGTAACACACACCCATAGAGTGCGCACCACCCCGTGATGTTTTTATCACTCCTACTAGTGAATCTAATGTAACACACACCCATACAATGCGCACCACACCGCGATGTTTTTCAGAAACCTATCCTACATTGCCACTGCATGTTCCTTGACCTCCCCATGCTGACCACCCCGAGGTGCTTTTCTCCATCCTACATTGCCACTCACTGCCTATCCTAATTCAGACCCTCCGATTCACACCACCCCTGATGTTTTTCTTACTCCTACTAGTGAATGTAATATAAAACACACCCATACAATGCGCACCACCCCGTGATGTTTTTCTCACTCCTACAATTGAATGTAATGTAACACACACCCATACAATGCGCACCACCCCGTGATGTTTTTCTCCCTCCTACTAGTGAATGTAATGTAACACACACCAATACAATGCGCACCACCCCGTGATGTTTTTCTCACTCCTACTAGTGAATGTAATGTAACACACACCCATACAATGCGCACCACCCCTTGATATTTTTCTCACTCCTACTAGTGAATGTAATGTAACACATACCCATAGAATGCGCACCACCCCGTGATGTTTTTCTCACTCCTACTAGTGAATGTAATGTAACACACACCCATACAATGCGCACCACCCGTGATGTTTTTCTCACTCCTACTAGTAAATGTAATGTAACACACACCCATAGAATGCGCACCACCCCGTGATGTTTTTCTCACTCCTACTAGTGAATGTAATGTAACACACACCCATACAATGCGCACCACCCCGTGATGTTTTTCTCACTCCTACTAGTGAATCTAATGTAACACACACTCATACAATGCGCACCACCCCGCGATGTTTTTCAGAAACCTATCCTACATTGCCACTGCATGTTCCCTGACCTCCCCATGCTGACCACCCCGCGGTGCTTTTCTCCATCCTACATTGCCACTCACTGCCTATCCTAATTCAGACCCTCTGATTCACGCCACCCCATGATGTTTTTCTCACTCCTAGTAGTGAATGTAATGTAACACACACCCATACAATGCGCACCACCCCGTGATGTTTTTCTCCCTCCTACTAGTGAATGTAATGTAACCCACACCCATACAATGCGCACCACCCCGTGATGTTTTTCTCACTCCTACTAGTAAATGTAATGTAACACACACCCATACAATGCGCACCACCCCTTGATAATTTTCTCACTCCTACTAGTGAATGTAATGTAACACACACCCATAGAATGCGCACCACCACGTGATGTTTTTTTCACTCCTACTAGTGAATTTAATGTAACACACACCCATACAATGCGCACCACCCCGTGATGTTTTTCTCACTCCTACTAGTGAATGTAATGTAACACACACCCATAGAATGCGCACCACCCCGTGATGTTTTTCTCACTCCTACTAGTGAATGTAATGTAACACACACCCATACAATGCGCACCACCCCGTGATGTTTTTCTCACTCCTACTAGTGAATCTAATGTAACACACACTCATACAATGCGCACCACCCCGCGATGTTTTTCAGAAACCTATCCAACATTGCCACTGCATGTTCCCTGACCTCCCCATACTGACCACCCCGCGGTGCTTTTCTCCATCCTACATTGCCACTCACTGCCTATCCTAATTCAGACCCTCCGATTCACACCACCCCGTGATGTTTTTCTCACTCCTACTAGTGAATGTAATGTACACACACCCATACAATGCGCACCACCCCGTGATGTTTTTCTCACTCCTACTAGTGAATGTAATGTAACACACACCCATACAATGCGCACCACCCTGTGATGTTTTTCTCACTGCTATTCGTGAATGTAATGTAACACACACCCATACAGTGTGCACCACCCCGTGATGTTTTTATCACTCCTACTAGTGAATCTAATGTAACACACACCCATACAATGCGCACCACCCCGCGATGTTTTTCAGAAACCTATCCTACATTGCCACTGCATGTTCCCTGACCTCCCCATGCTGACCACCTCGCGGTGCTTTTCTCCATCCTACATTGCCACTCACTGCCTATCCTAATTCAGATCCTCCGATTCACACCACCCCGTGATGTTTTTCTCACTCCTACTAGTGAATGTAATGTAACACACACCCATACAATGCGCACCACCCCACGATGTTTTTCAGAAACCTATCCTACATTGCCACTGCATGTTCCCTGACCTGCCCATGCTGACCACCCCGAGGTGCTTTTCTCCATCCTACATTGCCACTCACTGCCTATCCTAATTCAAACCCTCCGATTCACACCACGCCCTGATGTTTTTCTCACTCCTACTAGTGAATGTAATGTAACACACACCCATACAATGCGCACCACCCCGTGATGTTTTTCTCACTCCTACTAGTGAATGTAATGTAACACACCCATACAATGCGCACCACCCCCTGATGTTTTTCTCACTCCTACTAGTGAATCTAATGTAACACACAGCCATAAAATGCTCACCACCCCGCGATGTTTTTCAGAAACCTATCCTACATTGCCACTGCATGTTCCCTGACCTCCCCATGCTGACCACCCCGCGGTGCTTTTCTCCATCCTACATTGCCACTCACTGCCTATCCTAATTCAGACCCTCTGATTCATGCCACCCCATGATGTTATTCTCACTCCTAGTAGTGAATGTAATGTAACACACACCCATACAATGCGCACCACCCCGTGATGTTTTTCTCACTCCTACTAGTGAATCTAATGTAACACACACCCATACAATGCGCCCCACCACGTGATGTTTTTCAGAAACCTATCCTACATTGCCACTGCATGTTCCCTGACCTCCCCATGCTGACCACCCCGCGGTGCTTTTCTCCATCTTACATGTTCAATCACTGCCTATCCTAATTCAAACCCTCCGATTCACACCACCCCGTGATGTTTTTGTTACTCCTACTAGTGAATTTAATGTAACACACACCCATACAATGCGCACCACCCCGTGATGTTTTTCTCACGCCTACTAGTGAATTTAATGTAACACACACCCATACAATGCGTACCACCCCGTGATGTTTTTCTCACTCCTACTAGTGAATGTAATGTAACACACACCCATACAATGCGCACCACCCCGTGATGTGTTTCTCACTCCTACTAGTGAATGTAATGTAACACACACCCATACAAAGCGCACCACCCCGTGATGTTTTTCTCACTCCTACTAGTGAATGTAATGTAACACACACCCATATAATGCGCACCACCCCGTGATGTTTTTCTCACTCCTACTAGTGAATGTAATGTAACACACACCCATACAATGCGCACCACCCCGTGATGTTTTTCTCACTCCTACTAGTGAATGTAATGTAACACACACCCATACAATGCGCACCACCCCGTGATGTTTTTCTCACTCCTACTAGTGAATCTAATGTAACACACACCCATGAAATGCGCACCACCCCGTGATGTTTTTCTCACTCCTATTCGTGAATGTAATGTAACACACACCCATACAATGCACACCACCCCGTGATGTTTTTCTCACTCCTACTAGTGAATCTAATGTAACACACACCCATACAATGCGCAACACCCCGTGATGTTTTTCTCACTCCTACTAGTGAATGTAATGTAACACACACCCATACAATGCGCACCACCCCGTATGTTTTTCTCACTCCTACTAGTGAATGTAATGTAACACACACCCATACAATGCGCACCACCCCGTGATGTTTTTCTCACTCCTGCTAGTGAATCTAATGTAACACACACCCATACAATGCGCACCACCCCGTGATGTTTTTCTCACTCGTACTTGTGAATGTAATGTAACACACACCCATACAATGCGCACCACCCCGTGATGTTTTTCTCACTCCTACTAGTGAATGTAATGTAACACACACCCATACAATGCGCACCACCCCCTGATGTTTTTCTCACTCCTACTAGTGAATCTAATGTAACACACACCCATACAATGCGCACCACCCCTTGACGTTTTTCAGAAACCTATCCTACATTGCCACTGCATGTTCCTTGACCTCCCCATGCTGACCACCCCGAGGTGCTTTTCTCCATCCTACATTGCCACTCACTGCCTATCCTAATCCAGACACTCCGATTCACACCACCCCCTGATGTTTTTCTCACTCCTACTAGTGAATGTAATGTAACACACACCCTTACAATGCGCACCACACCGTGATGTTTTTCTCACTCCTACTAGTGAATGTAATGTAACACACAACCATACAATGCGCACCACCCCGTGATGTTTTTGTCACTCCTACTAGTGAATGTAATGTAACACACACCCATACAATGCGCACCACCCCGTGATGTTTTTCTCACTCGTACTTGTGAATGTAATGTAACACACACCCATACAATGCGCACCACCCCGTGATGTTTTTCTCACTCCTACTAGTGCATGTAATTTAACACACACCCATACAATGCGCACCACCCCCTGATGTTTTTCTCACTCCTACTAGTGAATGTAATGTAACACACACCCATACAATGCGCACCACCCCTTGACGTTTTTCAGAAACCTATCCTACATTGCCACTGCATGTTCCCTGACCTCCCCATGCTGACCATCCCAAGGTGCTTTTCTCCCTCCTACATAGCCACTCACCGCCTATCCTTATTCAGACCCTCCGATTCACGCCACCCCATGATGTTTTTCTCACTCCTAGTAGTGAATGTAATGTAACACACACCCATACAATGCGCACCACCCAGTGATGTTTTTCTCACTCCTACTAGTAAATGTAATGTAACACACACCCATACAATGTGCACCACCCCGTGATGTTTTTCTCACTCCTACTAGTGAATGTAATGTAACACACACCCATACAATGCGCACCACCCCGTGATGTTTTTCTCACTCCTACTAGTGAATGTAATGTACCACACACCCATACAATGCGCACCACCCCGTGATGATTTTCTCACTCCTATTAGTGAATGTAATGTAACACACACCCATACAATGCGCACCACCCCGTGATGTTTTTCTCACTCCTACTAGTTAGTGTAATGTAACACACACCCATACAATGCGCACCACCCCATGATGTTTTTCTCACTCCTATTAGTGAATGTAATGTAACACACACCCATACAATGCGCACCACCCCGTGATGTTTTTCTCACTCCTACTAGTGAATGTAATGAAACACACACCCATACAATGCGCACCACCCCGTGATGTTTTTCTCACTCCTATTAGTGAATGTAATGTAACACACACCCATACAATGCGCACCACCCCGTGATGTTTTTCTCACTCCTACTAGTGAATCTAATGTAACACACATCCATACAATGCGCACCACCCCGCGATGTTTTTCAGAAATGGATCCTACATTGCCCCTGCATGTTCCCTGACCTCCCCATGCTGACCACCCCGCGGTGCTTTTCTCCATCCTACATTGCCACTCACTGCCTATCCTAATTCAGACCCTCCGATTCACACCACCCCATGATGTTTTTCTCACTCCTACTAGTGAATGTAATGTAACACACACCCATACAATGCACACCACCCCGTGATATTTTTCTCACTCCTACTAGTGAATGTAATGTAACACACAACCATACAATGCGCACCACCCCGTGATGTTTTTGTCACTCCTACTAGTGAATGTAATGTAACACACACCCATACAATGCGCACCACCCAGTGATGTTTTCCTCAATCCTACTAGTGAATGTAATGTAACAGACACCCATGCAATACCCACCACCCCGTGATGTTTTTCTCACTCCTAGTAGTGAATGTAATGTAACACACACCCATACAATGCGCAACACCCCGCGATGTTTTTCAGAAACCTATCCTACATTTCCACTGCATGTTCCCTGACCTCCCCATGCTGACCACCCCGCGGTGCTTTTCTCCATCCTACATTGCCACTCACTGCCTATCCTAATTCAGACCCTCTGATTCAAACCACCCCGTGATGTTTTTCTCACTCCTAGTAGTGAATGTAATGTAACACACACCCATACAATGCGCACCACCCGTGATGTTTTTCTCACTCCTAGTAGTGAATGTAATGTAACACACACCCATACAATGCGCACCACCCCGTGATGTTTTTCTCACTCCTACTAGTGAATGTAATGTAACACACACCAATACAATGCGCACCACCCCGTGATGTTTTTCTCACTCCTACTAGTGAATGTAATGTAACACACACCCATACAATGCGCACCAACCCTTGATATTTTTCTCACTCCTACTAGTGAATGTAATGTAACACACACCCATACAATGCGCACCACCCCGTGATGTTTTTCTCACTCCTACTAGTGAATGTAAAGTAACACACACCCATACAATGCGCACCACCCCGTGATGTTTTTCTCACTCCTACTAGTGAATGTAATGTAACACACACCCATAGAATGCGCACCACCCCGTGATGTTTTTCTCACTCCTACTAGTGAATGTAATGTAACACACACCCATACAATGCGCACCACCCCGTGATGTTTTTCTCACTCCTACTAGTGAATCTAATGTAACACACACTCATACAATGCGCACCACCCCGCGATGTTTTTCAGAAACCTATCCTACATTGCCACTGCATGTTCCCTGACCTCCCCATGCTGACCACCTCGCGGTGCTTTTCTCCATCCTACATTGCCACTCACTGCCTATCCTAATTCAGACCCTCTGATTCACGCCACAACATGATGTTTTTCTCACTCCTAGTAGTGAATGTAATGTAACACACACCCATACAATGAGCACCACCCCGTGATGTTTTTCTCACTCCTACTAGTGAATCTAATGTAACACACACCCATACAATGCGCACCACCCCGCGATGTTTTTCAGAAACCTATCCTACATTGCCACTGCATGTTCCTTGACCTCCCCATGCTGACCACCCCGAGGTGCTTTTCTCCATCCTACATTGCCACTCACTGCCTATCCTAATTCAGACCCTCCGATTCACACCACCCCCTGATGTTTTTCTCACTCCTACTAGTGAATGTAATATAAAACACACCCATACAGTGCGCACCACCCCGTGATGTTTTTCTCACTCCTACAATTGAATGTAATGTAACACACACCCATACAATGCGCACCACCCCGTGATGTTTTTCTCCCTCCTACTAGTGAATGTAATGTAACACACACCAATACAATGCGCACCACCCCGTGATGTTTTTCTCACTCCTACTAGTGAATGTAATGTAACACACACCCATAGAATGCGCACCACCCCTTGATATTTTTCTCACTCCTACTAGTGAATGTAATGTAACACACACCCATAGAATGCGCACCACCCCGTGATGTTTTTCTCACTCCTAGTAGTGAATGTAATGTAACACACACCCATACAATGCGCACCACCCCGTGATGTTTTTCTCATTCCTACTAGTGTATTTAATGTAACACACACCCATACAATGCGCACCACCCCGTGATGTTTTTCTCACTCCTACTAGTGAATGTAATGTAACACACACCCATAGAATGCCCACCACCCCGTGATGTTTTTCTCACTCCTAGTAGTGAATGTAATGTAACACACACCCATACAATGCGCACCACCCCGTGATGTTTTTCTCACTCCTACTAGTGAATCTAATGTAACACACACTCATACAATGCGCACCACCCCGCGATGTTTTTCAGAAACCTATCCTACATTGCCACTGCATGTTCCCTGACCTCCCCATGCTGACCACACCGCGGTGCTTTTCTCCATCCTACATTGCTACTCACTGCCTATCCTAATTCAGACCCTCCGATTCAAACCACCCCGTGATGTTTTTCTCACTCCTACTAGTGAATGTAATGTACACACACCCATACAATGCGCACCACCCCGTGATGTTTTTCTCACTCCTACTAGTGAATGTAATGTAACACACACCCATACAATGCGCACCACCCCGTATGTTTTTCTCACTCCTACTAGTGAATGTAATGTAACACACACCCATACAATGCGCACCACCCCGTGATGTTTTTCTCACTCCTACTAGTGAATGTAATGTAACACACACCCATACAATGCGCACCACCCCGTGATGTTTTTATCACTCCTATTCGTGAATGTAATGTAACATACACCCATAGAGTGCGCACCACCCCGTGATGTTTTTATCACTCCTACTAGTGAATCTAATGTAACACACACCCATACCAATGCGCACCACCCCGCGATGTTTTTCAGAAACCTATCCTACATTGCCACTGCATGTTCCTTGACCTCCCCATGCTGACCACCCCGAGGTGCTTTTCTCCATCCTACATTGCCACTCACTGCCTATCCTAATTCAGACCCTCCGATTCACCCCACCCCCTGATGTTTTTCTTACTCCTACTAGTGCATGTAATATAAAACACACCCATACAATGCGCACCACCCCGTGATGTTTTTCTCACTCCTACAATTGAATGTAATGTAACACACACCCATACAATGCGCACCACCCCGTGATGTTTTTCTCCTTCCTACTAGTGAATGTAATGTAACACACACCAATACAATGCGCACCACCCCGTGATGTTTTTCTCACTCCTACTAGTGAATGTAATGTAACACACACCCATACAATGCGCACCACCACTTGATATTTTTCTCACTCCTACTAGTGAATGTAATGTAACACACACCCATAGAATGCGCACCACCCCGTGATGTTTTTCTCACTCCTACTAGTGAATGTAATGTAACACACACCCATACAATGCGCACCAACCCGTGATGTTTTTCTCACTCCTACTAGTGAATGTAATGTAACACACACCCATACAATGCGCACCACCCCGTGATGTTTTTCTCACTCCTACTAGTGAATGTAATGTAACACACACCCATACAATGCGCACCACCCCGTGATGTTTTTCTCACTCCTACTAGTGAATCTAATGTAACACACACTCATACAATGCGCACCACCCCGCGATGTTTTTCAGAAACCTATCCTACATTGCCACTGCATGTTCCCTGACCTCCCCATGCTGACCACCCCGCGGTGCTTTTCTCCATCCTACATTGCCACTCACTGCCTATCCTAATTCAGACCCTCTGATTCACGCCACCCCATGATGTTTTTCTCACTCCTAGTAGTGAATGTAATGTAACACACACCCATACAATGCGCACCACCCCATGATGTTTTTCTCACTCCTACTAGTGAATCTAATGTAACACACACCCATACAATGCGCACCACCCCGCGATGTTTTTCAGAAACCTATCCTACATTGCCACTGCATGTTCCTTGACCTCCCCATGCTGACCACCCCGAGGTGCTTTTCTCCATCCTACATTGCCAGTCACTGCCTATCCTAATCCAGACCCTCCGATTCACACCACCCCCTGATGTTTTTCTCACTCCTACTAGTGAATGTAATATAAAACACACCAATACAATGCGCACCACCCCGTGATGTTTTTCTCACTCCTACAATTGAATGTAATGTAACACACACCCATACAATGCGCACCACCCCGTGATGTTTTTCTCCCTCCTACTAGTGAATGTAATGTAACACACACCAATACAATGCGCACCACCCCGTGATGTTTTTCTCACTCCTACTAGTGAATGTAATGTAACACACACCCATACAATGCGCACCACCCCTTGATATTTTTCTCACTCCTACTAGTGAATGTAATGTAACACACACCCATAGAATGCGCACCACCACGTGATGTTTTTCTCACTCCTACTAGTGAATTTAATGTAACACACACCCATACAATGCGCACCACCCCGTGATGTTTTTCTCACTCCTAGTAGTGAATGTAATGTAACACACACCCATACAATGCGCACCACCCCGTGATGTTTTTCTCACTCCTAGTAGTGAATGTAATGTAACACACACCCATACAATGCGCACAACCCCGCGATGTTTTTCTCACTGCTACTAGTGAAGGTAATGTAACACACACCCATACAATGCGTACCACCCCGTGATGTTTTTCTCACTCCTACTAGTGAATGTAATGTAACACACACCCAAACAATGCGCACCACCCGTGATGTTTTTCTCACTCCTACTAGTGAATGTAATGTAACACACACCCATATAATGCGCACCACCCCGTGATGTTTTTCTCACTCCTACTAGTGAATGTAACGTAACACACACCCATACAATGCGCACCACCCCGTGATGTTTTTCAGAAACCTATCCTACATTGCCACTGCATGTTCCCTGACCTCCCCATGCTGACCACCCCGCAGTGCTTTTCTCCATCCTACATTGCCACTCACTGCCTATCCTAATTCAGACCCTCCGATTCACACCACCCCGTGATGTTTTTCTCACTCCTACTAGTGAGTGTAATGTAACACACACCCATACAATGCGCACCACCCCGTGATGTCTTTGTCACTCCTACTAGTGAATGTAATGTAACACACACCCGTACAATGCGCACGACCCCGTGATGTTTTTCTCACTGCTACTAGTGAATGTAATGTAACACACACCCGTACAATGCGCACCACCCCGTGATGTTTTTCTCACTCCTACTAGTGAATGTAATGTAACACACACCCATACAATGCGCACCACCCCGTGATGTTTTTCTCACTCCTACTAGTGAATGTAATGTAACACACACCCATACAATGCGCACCACCCCGTGATGTTTTTCTCACTCCTACTAGTGAATGTAATGTAACACATACCCATAAAATGCGCACCACCCCGTGATGTTTTTCTCACTCCTACTAGTGAATGTAATGTAACACACACCCATACAATGTGCACCAACCCGTGATCGTTTTCTCACTCCTACTAGTGAATGTAATGTAACACATACCCATAAAATGCGCACCACCCCGTGATGTTTTTCTCACTCCTACTAGTGAATGTAATGTAACACACACCCATACAATGCGCACCGCCCCGTGATGTTTTTCTCACTCCTACTAGTGAATGTAATGTAACACACACCCATACAATGCGCACCACCCCGCGATGTTTTTCAGAAACCTATCCTACATTGCCACTGCATGTTCCCTGACCTCCCCATGCTGACCACCCCGCAGTGCTTTTCTCCATTTACATTGCCACTCACTGGCTATCCTAATTCAGACCCTCCGATTCACACCACCCCGTGATGTTTTTCTCACTCCTACTAGTGAATGTAATGTAACACACACCCATACAATGCGCACCACTCCGTGATGTTTTTCTCACTCCTACTATTGAATGTAATGTAACACACACCCATACAATGCGCACCACCCCGTGATGTTTTTCTCACTCCTACTAGTGTATGTAATGTAATACACACCCATACAATGCGCAGAACACCGTGATCTTTTTCTCACTCCTACTAGTGAATGTAATGTAACACACATCCATACAATGCGCACCACCCCGTGATGTTTTTCTCACTGCTACTAGTGAATGTAATGTAACACACACCCATACAATGCGCACCACCCCGTGATGTTTTTCTCACTCCTACTAGTGAATGTAATGTAACACACACCCATACAATGCGCACCACCCCGTGATGTTTTTCTCACTCCTACTAGTGAATGTAATGTAACACACACCCATACAATGCTCACCACCCCGTGATGTTTTTCTCACTCCTACTAGTGAATGTAATGTAACACACACCCATGCAATGCGCACCACCCCGTGATGTTTTTCTCACTCCTACTAGTGAATGTAATGTAACACACACCCATACAATGCGCACCACCCCGTGATGTTTTTCTCACTCCTACTAGTGAATGTAATGTAACACACACCCATACAATGCGCACAACCCCGTGATGTTTTTCTCACTCCTACTAGTGAATGTAACGTAATACACACCCATACAATGCGCAGAACCCCGTGATCTTTTTCTCACTCCTACTAGTGAATGTAATGTAACACACACCCATACAATGCGCACCACCCCGTGATGTTTTTCTCACTCCTACTAGTGAATGTAATGTAACACACACCCATAGAATGCGCACCACCCCGTGATGTTTTTCTCACTCCTAGTAGTGAATGTAATGTAACACACACCCATACAATGCGCACCACCCCGTGATGTTTTTCTCACTCCTACTAGTGAATCTAATGTAACACACACTCATACAATGCGCACCACCCCGCGATGTTTTTCAGAAACCTATCCTACATTGCCACTGCATGTTCCCTGACCTCCCCATGCTGACCACACCGCGGTGCTTTTCTCCATCCTACATTGCCACTCACTGCCTATCCTAATTCAGACCCTCCGATTCAAACCACCCCGTGATGTTTTTCTCACTCCTACTAGTGAATGTAATGTACACACACCCATACAATGCGCACCACCCCGTGATGTTTTTCTCACTCCTACTAGTGAATGTAATGTAAAACACACCCATACAATGCGCACCACCCCATATGTTTTTCTCACTCCTACTAGTGAATGTAATGTAACACACACCCATACAATGCGCACCACCCCGTGATGTTTTTCTCACTCCTACTAGTGAATGTAATGTAACACACACCCATACAATGCGCACCACACCGTGATGTTTTTATCACTCCTATTCGTGAATGTAATGTAACATACACCCATAGAGTGCGCACCACCCCGTGATGTTTTTATCACTCCTACTAGTGAATCTAATGTAACACACACCCATACAATGCGCACCACCCCGCGATGTTTTTCAGAAACCTATCCTACATTGCCACTGCATGTTCCTTGACCTCCCAATGCTGACCACCCCGAGGTGCTTTTCTCCATCCTACATTGCCACTCACTGCCTATCCTAATTCAGACCCTCCGATTCACACCACCCCCTGATGTTTTTCTTACTCCGACTAGTGCATGTAATATAAAACACACCCATACAATGCGCACCACCCCGTGATGTTTTTCTCACTCCTACAATTGAATGTAATGTAACACACACCCATACAATGCGCACCACCCCGTGATGTTTTTCTCCCTCCTACTAGTGAATGTAATGTAACACACACCAATACAATGCGCACCACCCCGTGATGTTTTTCTCACTCCTACTAGTGAATGTAATGTAACACACACCCATACAATGCGCACCACCACTTGATATTTTTCTCACTCCTACTAGTGAATGTAATGTAACACACACCCATAGAATGCGCACCACCCCGTGATGTTTTTCTCACTCCTACTAGTGAATGTAATGTAACACACACCCATACAATGCGCACCAACCCGTGATGTTTTTCTCACTCCTACTAGTGAATGTAATGTAACACACACCCATACAATGCGCACCACCCCGTGATGTTTTTCTCACTCCTACTAGTGAATGTAATGTAACACACACCCATACAATGCGCACCACCCCGTGATGTTTTTCTCACTCCTACTTGTGAATCTAATGTAACACACACTCATACAATGCGCACCACCCCGCGATGTTTTTCAGAAACCTATCCTACATTGCCACTGCATGTTCCCTGACCTCCCCATGCTGACCACCCCGCGGTGCTTTTCTCCATCCTACATTGCCACTCACTGCCTATCCTAATTCAGACCCTCTGATTCACGCCACCCCATGATGTTTTTCTCACTCCTAGTAGTGAATGTAATGTAACACACACCCATACAATGCGCACCACCCCGTGATGTTTTTCTCACTCCTACTAGTGAATCTAATGTAACACACACCCATACAATGCGCACCACCCCGCGATGTTTTTCAGAAACCTATCCTACATTGCCACTGCATGTTCCTTGACCTCCCCATGCTGACCACCCCGAGGTGCTTTTCTCCATCCTACATTGCCACTCACTGCCTATCCTAATCCAGACCCTCCGATTCACACCACCCCCTGATGTTTTTGTCACTCCTACTAGTGATTGTAATATAAAACACACCAATACAATGCGCACCACCCCGTGATGTTTTTCTCACTCCTACAATTGAATGTAATGTAACACACACCCATACAATGCGCACCACACCGTGATGTTTTTCTCCCTCCTACTAGTGAATGTAATGTAACACACACCAATACAATGCGCACCACCCCGTGATGTTTTTCTCACTCCTACTAGTGAATGTAATGTAACACACACCCATACAATGCGCACCACCCCTTGATATTTTTCTCACTCCTACTAGTGAATGTAATGTAACACACACCCATAGAATGCGCACCACCACGTGATGTTTTTCTCACTCCTACTAGTGAATTTAATGTAACACACACCCATACAATGCGCACCACCCCGTGATGTTTTTCTCACTCCTAGTAGTGAATGTAATGTAACACACACCCATACAATGCGCACCACCCCGTGATGTTTTTCTCACTCCTAGTAGTGAATGTAATGTAACACACACCCATACAATGCGCACAACCCCGTGATGTTTTTCTCACTGCTACTAGTGAAGGTAATGTAACACACACCCATACAATGCGTACCACCCCGTGATGTTTTTCTCACTCCTACTAGTGAATGTAATGTAACACACACCCAAACAATGCGCACCACCCGTGATGTTTTTCTCACTCCTACTAGTGAATGTAATGTAACACACACCCATATAATGCGCACCACCCCGTGATGTTTTTCTCACTCCTACTAGTGAATGTAACGTAACACACACCCATACAATGCGCACCACACCGTGATGTTTTTCAGAAACCTATCCTACATTGCCACTGCATGTTCCCTGACCTCCCCATGCTGACCACCCCGCAGTGCTTTTCTCCATCCTACATTGCCAGTCACTGCCTATCCTAATTCAGACCCTCCGATTCACACCACCCCGTGATGTTTTTCTCACTCCTACTAGTGAGTGTAATGTAACACACACCCATACAATGCGCACCACCCCGTGATGTTTTTGTCACTCCTACTAGTGAATGTAATGTAACACACACCCGTACAATGCGCACGACCCCGTGATGTTTTTCTCACTGCTACTAGTGAATGTAATGTAACACACACCCGTACAATGCGCACCACCCCGTGATGTTTTTCTCACTCCTACTAGTGAATGTAATGTAACACACACCCATACAATGCGCACCACCCCGTGATGTTTTTCTCACTCCTACTAGTGAATGTAATGTAACACACACCCATAAAATGCGCACCACCCCGTGATGTTTTTCTCACTCCTACTAGTGAATGTAATGTAACACATACCCATAAAATGCGCACCACCCCGTGATGTTTTTCTCACTCCTACTAGTGAATGTAATGTAACACACACCCATACAATGTGCACCAACACGTGATCGTTTTCTCACTCCTACTAGTGAATGTAATGTAACACATACCCATAAAATGCGCACCACCCCGTGATGTTTTTCTCACTCCTACTAGTGAATGTAATGTAACACACACCCATACAATGCGCACCACCCCGTGATGTTTTTCTCACTCCTACTAGTGAATGTAATGTAACACACACCCATACAATGCGCACCACCCCGCGATGTTTTTCAGAAACCTATCCTACATTGCCACTGCATGTTCCCTGACCTCCCCATGCTGACCACCCGGCAGTGCTTTTCTCCATTTACATTGCCACTCACTGGCTATCCTAATTCAGACCCTCCGATTCACACCACCCCGTGATGTTTTTCTCACTCCTACTAGTGAATGTAATGTAACACACACCCATACAATGCGCACCACCCCGTGATGTTTTTCTCACTCCTACTAGTGAATGTAATGTAACACACACCCATACAATGCGCACCACTCCGTGATGTTTTTCTCACTCCTACTAGTGAATGTAATGTAACACACACCCATACAATGCGCACCACCCCGTGATGTTTTTCTCACTCCTACTAGTGTATGTAATGTAATACACACCCATACAATGCGCAGAACACCGTGATCTTTTTCTCACTCCTACTAGTGAATGTAATGTAACACACATCCATACAATGCGCACCACCCCGTGATGTTTTTCTCACTGCTACTAGTGAATGTAATGTAACACACACCCATACAATGCGCACCACCCCGTGATGTTTTTCTCACTGCTACTAGTGAATGTAATGTAACACACACCCATACAATGCGCACCACCCCGTGATGTTTTTCTCACTCCTACTAGTGAATGTAATGTAACACACACCCATACAATACTCACCACCCCGTGATGTTTTTCTCACTCCTACTAGTGAATGTAATGTAACACACACCCATACAATGCGCACCACCCCGTGATGTTTTTCTCACTCCTACTAGTGAATGTAATGTAACACACACCCATACAATGCGCACCACCCCGTGATGTTTTTCTCACTCCTACTAGTGAATGTAATGTAACACACACCCATACAATGCGCACAACCCCGTGATGTTTTTCTCACTCCTACTAGTGAATGTAACGTAATACACACCCATACAATGCGCAGAACTCCGTGATCTTTTTCTCACTCCTACTAGTGAATGTAATGTAACACACACCAATACAATGCGCACCACCCCATGATGTTTTTCTCACTGCTACTAGTGAATGTAATGTAACACACACCCATACAATGCGCACCACCCCGTGATGTTTTTCTCACTCCTACTAGTGAATGTAATGTAATACACACCCATACAATGCGCAGAACCCCGTGATCTTTTTCTCACTCCTACTAGTGAATGTAATGTAACACACACCCATACAATGCGCACCACCCGTGATGTTTTTCTCACTCCTACTATTGAATATAATGTAACACACACCCATACAATGCGCACCACCCCGTGACGTTTTTCTCACTCCTACTAGTGAATGTAATGTAACACACACCCATAAAATGCGCACCACCCCGTGATGTTTTTCAGAAACCTATCCTACATTGCCACTGCATGTTCCCTGACCTCCCCATGCTGACCACCCCGCAGTGCTTTTCTCCATCCTACATTGCCACTCACTGCCTATACTAATTCAGACCCTCCGATTCACACCACCCCGTGATGTTTTTCTCTCTCCTACTAGTGAATGTAATGTAACACACACCGATACAATGCGCACCACCCCGTGATGTTTTTTTCACTCCTTCTAGTGAATGTAATGTAACACACACCCACACAATGCGCACCACCCCGTGATGTTTTTCTCACTGCTACTAGTGAATGTAATGTAACACACACCCGTACAATGCGCACCACCCCGTGATGTTTTTCTCACTCCTACAAGTGAATCTAATGTAACACACACCCATACAATGCGCACCACCCCGTGATGTTTTTCTCACTCCTACTAGTGAATGTAATGTAACACACACCCATACAATGCGCACCACCTCGTGATGTTTTTCTCAATCCTACTAGTGAATGTAATGTAACACACACCCATACAATGCGCACCACCCCGTGATGTTTTTCTCACTCCTACTAGTGAATGTAATGTAACACACACCCATACAATGCGCACCACCCCGTGATGTTTTTCTCACTCCTACTAGTGAATCTAATGTAACACACACCCATACAATGCGCACCACCCCGCGATGTTTTTCAGAAACCTATCCTACATTGCCACTGCATGTTCCCTGACCTCCCCTTGCTGACCACCCCGCAGTGCTTTTCTCCATGCTACATTGAAACTCACTGCCTATCCTAATTCAGACCCTCCGATTCACACCACCCCGTGATGTTTTTCTCACTCCTACTAGTGAATGTAATGTAACACACACCCATACAATGCGCACCACCCCGTGATGTTTTTCTCACTCCTACTAGTGAATGTAATGTAACACACACCCATACAATGCGCACCACCCCGTGATGTTTTTCTCACTCCTACTAGTGA
Organism: Cavia porcellus; assembly: GCF_034190915.1. Classification (NCBI taxonomy): domain Eukaryota; kingdom Metazoa; phylum Chordata; class Mammalia; order Rodentia; family Caviidae; genus Cavia; species Cavia porcellus. The sequence continues at coordinate 885,759 of NW_026947562.1, read as the reverse complement.
ATGTAATGTCACACACACCCATACAATGCGCACCACCCCGTGATGTTTTTCTCACTCCTATTGGTGAATGTAATGTAACACACACCCATACAATGCGCACCACCCCGTGATGTTTTTCTCACTGCTACTAATGAATGTAATGTAACACACACCGATACAATGCGCACCACCCCGTGATGTTTTTCTCACTCCTACTAGGGAATGTAATGTAACACACACCCAAACAATGCGCACCACCCGTGATGTTTTTCTCACTCCTACTAGTGAATGCAATGTAACACACACCCACACAATGCGCACCACCCCGTGATGTTTTTCTCACTGCTACTAGTGAATGTAATGTAACACACACCCACACAATGCGCACCACCCCGTGATGTTTTTCTCACTGCTACTAGTGAATGTAATGTAACACACACCGGTACAATGCGCACCACCCCGTGATGTTTTTCTCACTCCTACTAGTGAATGTAATGTAACACACACCCATACAATGCGCACCACCCCGTGATGTTTTTCTCACTCCTACTAGTGTATGTAATGTAATACACACCCATACAATGCGCAGAACACCGTGATCTTTTTCTCACTCCTACTAGTGAATGTAATGTAACACACATCCATACAATGCGCACCACCCCGTGATGTTTTTCTCACTGCTACTAGTGAATGTAATGTAACACACACCCATACAATGCGCACCACCCCGTGATGTTTTTCTCACTCCTACTAGTGAATGTAATGTAACACACACCCATACAATGCGCACCACCCCGTGATGTTTTTCTCACTCCTACTAGTGAATGTAATGTAACACACACCCATACAATACTCACCACCCCGTGATGTTTTTCTCACTCCTACTAGTGAATGTAATGTAACACACACCCATACAATGCGCACCACCCCGTGATGTTTTTCTCACTCCTACTAGTGAATGTAATGTAACACACACCCATACAATGCGCACCACCCCGTGATGTTTTTCTCACTCCTACTAGTGAATGTAATGTAACACACACCCATACAATGCGCACAACCCCGTGATGTTTTTCTCACTCCTACTAGTGAATGTAACGTAATACACACCCATACAATGCGCAGAACTCCGTGATCTTTTTCTCACTCCTACTAGTGAATGTAATGTAACACACACCAATACAATGCGCACCACCCCGTGATGTTTTTCTCACTGCTACTAGTGAATGTAATGTAACACACACCCATACAATGCGCACCACCCCGTGATGTTTTTCTCACTCCTACTAGTGAATGTAATGTAATACACACCCATACAATGCGCAGAACCCCGTGATCTTTTTCTCACTCCTACTAGTGAATGTAATGTAACACACACCCATACAATGCGCACCACCCGTGATGTTTTTCTCACTCCTACTATTGAATGTAATGTAACACACACCCATACAATGCGCACCACCCCGTGACGTTTTTCTCACTCCTACTAGTGAATGTAATGTAACACACACCCATACAATGCGCACCACCCCGTGATGTTTTTCAGAAACCTATCCTACATTGCCACTGCATGTTCCCTGACCTCCCCATGCTGACCACCCCGCAGTGCTTTTCTCCATCCTACATTGCCACTCACTGCCTATACTAATTCAGACCCTCCGATTCACACCACCCCGTGATGTTTTTCTCTCTCCTACTAGTGAATGTAATGTAACACACACCGATACAATGCGCACCACCCCGTGATGTTTTTTTCACTCCTTCTAGTGAATGTAATGTAACACACACCCACACAATGCGCACCACCCCGTGATGTTTTTCTCACTGCTACTAGTGAATGTAATGTAACACACACCCGTACAATGCGCACCACCCCGTGATGTTTTTCTCACTCCTACTAGTGAATCTAATGTAACACACACCCATACAATGCGCACCACCCCGTGATGTTTTTCTCACTCCTACTAGTGAATGTAATGTAACACACACCCATACAATGCGCACCACCTCGTGATGTTTTTCTCAATCCTACTAGTGAATGTAATGTAACACACACCCATACAATGCGCACCACCCCGTGATGTTTTTCTCACTCCTACTAGTGAATGTAATGTAACACACACCCATACAATGCGCACCACCCCGTGATGTTTTTCTCACTCCTACTAGTGAATCTAATGTAACACACACCCATACAATGCGCACCACCCCGCGATGTTTTTCAGAAACCTATCCTACATTGCCACTGCATGTTCCCTGACCTCCCCTTGCTGACCACCCCGCAGTGCTTTTCTCCATGCTACATTGAAACTCACTGCCTATCCTAATTCAGACCCTCCGATTCACACCACCCCGTGATGTTTTTCTCACTCCTACTAGTGAATGTAATGTAACACACACCCATACAATGCGCACCACCCCGTGATGTTTTTCTCACTCCTACTAGTGAATGTAATGTAACACACACCCATACAATGCGCACCACCCCGTGATGTTTTTCTCACTCCTACTAGTGAATGTAATGTCACACACACCCATACAATGCGCACCACCCCGTGATGTTTTTCTCACTCCTATTGGTGAATGTAATGTAACACACACCCATACAATGCGCACCACCCCGTGATGTTTTTCTCACTGCTACTAATGAATGTAATGTAACACACACCGATACAATGCGCACCACCCCGTGATGTTTTTCTCACTCCTACTAGGGAATGTAATGTAACACACACCCAAACAATGCGCACCACCCGTGATGTTTTTCTCACTCCTACTAGTGAATGCAATGTAACACACACCCACACAATGCGCACCACCCCGTGATGTTTTTCTCACTGCTACTAGTGAATGTAATGTAACACACACCCACACAATGCGCACCACCCCGTGATGTTTTTCTCACTGCTACTAGTGAATGTAATGTAACACACACCGGTACAATGCGCACCACCCCGTGATGTTTTTCTCACTCCTACTAGTGAATGTAATGTAACACACACCCATACAATGCGCACCACTCCGTGATGTTTTTCTCACTCCTACTAGTGAATGTAATGTAACACACACCCATACAATGCGCACCACCCCGTGATGTTTTTCTCACTCCTACTAGTGTATGTAATGTAATACACACCCATACAATGCGCAGAACACCGTGATCTTTTTCTCACTCCTACTAGTGAATGTAATGTAACACACATCCATACAATGCGCACCACCCCGTGATGTTTTTCTCACTGCTACTAGTGAATGTAATGTAACACACACCCATACAATGCGCACCACCCCGTGATGTTTTTCTCACTCCTACTAGTGAATGTAATGTAACACACACCCATACAATGCGCACCACCCCGTGATGTTTTTCTCACTCCTACTAGTGAATGTAATGTAACACACACCCATACAATACTCACCACCCCGTGATGTTTTTCTCACTCCTACTAGTGAATGTAATGTAACACACACCCATACAATGCGCACCACCCCGTGATGTTTTTCTCACTCCTACTAGTGAATGTAATGTAACACACACCCATACAATGCGCACCACCCCGTGATGTTTTTCTCACTCCTACTAGTGAATGTAATGTAACACACACCCATACAATGCGCACAACCCCGTGATGTTTTTCTCACTCCTACTAGTGAATGTAACGTAATACACACCCATACAATGCGCAGAACCCCGTGATCTTTTTCTCACTCCTACTAGTGAATGTAATGTAACACACACCCATACAATGCGCACCACCCCGTGATGTTTTTCTCACTCCTACTAGTGAATGTAATGTAACACACACCCATACAATGCGCACCACCCCGTGATGTTTTTCTCACTGCTACTAGTGAATGTAATGTAACACACACCGATACAATGCGCACCACCCCGTGATGTTTTTCTCACTCCTACTAGGGAATGTAATGTAACACACACCCAAACAATGCGCACCACCCGTGATGTTTTTCTCACTCCTACTAGTGAATGTAATGTAACACACACCCACACAATGCGCACCACCCCGTGATGTTTTTCTCACTGCTACTAGTGAATGTAATGTAACACACACCCACACAATGCGCACCACCCCGTGATGTTTTTCTCACTGCTACTAGTGAATGTAATGTAACACACACCCGTACAATGCGCACCACCCCGTGATGTTTTTCTCACTCCTACTAGTGAATCTAATGTAACACACACCCATACAATGCGCACCACCCCGTGATGTTTTTCTCACTCCTACTAGTGAATGTAATGTAATACACACCCATACAATGCGCAGAACCCCGTGATCTTTTTCTCATTCCTACTAGTGAATGTAATGTAACACACACCCATACAATGCGCACCACCCGTGATGTTTTTCTCACTCCTACTATTGAATGTAATGTAACACACACCCATACAATGCGCACCACCCCGTGATGTTTTTCTCACTCCTACTAGTGAATGTAATGTAACACACACCCATACAATGCGCACCACCCCGTGATGTTTTTCAGAATCCTATCCTACATTGCCACTGCATGTTCCCTGACCTCCCCATGCTGACCACCCCGCAGTGCTTTTCTCCATCCTACATTGCCACTCACTGCCTATACTAATTCAGACCCTCCGATTCACACCACCCCGTGATGTTTTTCTCTCTCCTACTAGTGAATGTAATGTAACACACACCCATACAATGCGTACCACCCCGTGATGTTTTTCTCACTCCTACTAGTGAATGTAATGTAACACACACCCACACAATGCGCACCACCCCGTGATGTTTTTCTCACTGCTACTAGTGAATGTAATGTAACACACACCCGTACAATGCGCACCACCCCGTGATGTTTTTCTCACTCCTACTGGTGAATGTAATGTAACACACACCCATACAATGCGCACCACCCCGTGATGTTTTTCTCACTCCTACTAGTGAATGTAATGTAACACACAGCCATAAAATGCGCACCACCCCGTGATGTTTTTCTCACTCCTACTAGTGAATGTAATGTAACACACACCCATACAATGCGCACCACCCCGTGATGTTTTTCAGAAACCTATCCTACATTGCCACTGCATGTTTCCTGACCTCCCCATGCTGACCACCCCGCAGTGCTTTTCTCCATCCTACATTGCCACTCACTGCCTATACTAATTCAAACCCTCCGATTCACACCACCCCGTGATGTTTTTCTCTCTCCTACTAGTGAATGTAATGTAACACACACCCATACAATGCGCACCACCCCGTGATGTTTTTCTCACTCCTACTAGTGAATGTAATGTAACACACACCCACACAATGCGCACCACCCCGTGATGTTTTTCTCACTGCTACTAGTGAATGTAATGTAACACACACCCGTACAATGCGCACCACCCCGTGATGTTTTTCTCACTCCTACTAGTGAATCTAATGTAACACACACCCATACAATGCGCACCACCCCGTGATGTTTTTCTCACTCCTACTAGTGAATGTAATGTAACACACAACCATACAATGCGCACCACCCCGTGATGTTTTTCTCACTGCTACTAGTGAATGTAATGTAACACACACCCGTACAATGCGCACCACCCCGTGATGTTTTTCTCACTCCTACTAGTGAATCTAATGTAACACACACCCATACAATGCGCACCACCCCGTGATCTTTTTCTCACTCCTACTAGTGAATGTAATGTAACACACACCCATACAATGCGCACCACCCCGTGATGTTTTTCTCACTCCTACTAGTGAATCTAATGTAACACACACCCATACAATGCGCACCACCCCGCGATGTTTTTCAGAAACCTATCCTACATTGCCACTGCATGTTCCCTGACCTCCCCATGCTGACCACCCCGCAGTGCTTTTCTCCATGCTACATTGAACTCACTGCCTATCCTAATTCAGACCCTCCGATTCACACCACCCCGTGATGTTTTTCTCACTCCTACTAGTGAATGTAATGTAACACACACCCATACAATGCGCACCACCCCGTGATGTTTTTCTCACTCCTACTAGTGAATGTAATGTAACACACACCCATACAATGCGCACCACCCCGTGATGTTTTTCTCACTCCTACTAGTGAATGTAATGTAACACACACCCATACAATGTGCACCACCCCGTGATGTTTTTCTCACTCCTACTAGTGAATGTAATGTAACACACACCCATACAATGCGCACCACCCCGTGATGTTTTTCTCACTCCTACTGGTGAATGTAATGTAACACACACCCATACAATGCGCACCACCCCGTGATGTTTTTCTCACTCCTACTAGTGAATGTAATGTAACACACACCCATACAATGCGCACCACCCCGTAATGTTTTTCTCACTGCTACTAGTGAATGTAATGTAACACACACCGATACAATGCGCACCACCCCGTGATGTTTTTTTCACTCCTACTAGGGAATGTAATGTAACACACACCCAAACAATGCGCACCACCCGTGATGTTTTTCTCACTGCTACTTGTGAATGTAATGTAACACACACCCGTACAGTGCGCACCACCCCGTGATGTTTTTCTCACTCCTACTAGTGAATCTAATGTAACACACACCCATACAATGCGCACCACCCCGTGATGTTTTTCTCACTCCTACTAGTGAATGTAATGTAATACACACCCATACAATGCGCACCACCCCGTGATGTTTTTCTCACTCCTACTAGTGAATGAAATGTAATACACACCCATACAATGCGCAGAACCCCGTGATCTTTTTCTCACTCCTACTAGTGAATGTAATGTAACACACACCCATACAATGCGCACCACCCGTGATGTTTTTCTCACTCCTACTATTGAATGTAATGTAACACACACCCATACAATGCGCACCACCCCGTGATGTTTTTCTCACTCCTACTAGTGAATGTAATGTAACACACACCCATACAATACGCACCACCCCGTGATGTTTTTCATAAACCTATCCTACATTGCCACTGCATGTTCCCTGACCTCCCCATGCTGACCACCCCGCAGTGCTTTTCTCCATCCTACATTGCCACTCACTGCCTATACTAATTCAGACCCTCCGATTCACACCACCCCGTTATGTTTTTCTCTCTCCTACTAGTGAATGTAATGTAACACACACCCATACAATGCGCACCACCCCGTGATGTTTTTCTCACTCCTACTAGTGAATGTAATGTAACACACACCCACACAATGCGCACCACCCCGTGATGTTTTTCTCACTGCTACTAGTGAATGTAATGTAACACACACCCGTACAATGCGCACCACCCCGTGATGTTTTTCTCACTCCTACTAGTGAATCTAATGTAACACACACCCATACAATGCGCACCACCCCGTGATGTTTTTCTCACTCCTACTAGTGAATGTAATGTAACACACACCCATACAATGCGCACCTCCCCGTGATGTTTTTCTCACTCCTACTAGTGAATGTAATGTAACACACACCCATACAATGCGCACCACCCCGTGATGTTTTTCTCACTCCTACTAGTGAATGTAATGTAACACACACCCATACAATGCGCACCACCCCGTGATGTTTTTCTCACTCCTACTAGTGAATCTAATGTAACACACACCCATACAATGCGCACCACCCCGCGATGTTTTTCAGAAACCTATCCTACATTGCCACTGCATGTTCCCTGACCTCCCCATGCTGACCACCCCGCAGTGCTTTTCTCCATGCTACATTGAAACTCAATGCCTATCCTAATTCAGACCCTCCGATTCACACCACCCCGTGATGTTTTTCTCACTCCTACTAGTGAATGTAATGTAACACACACCCATACAATGCGCACCACCCCGTGATGTCTTTCTCACTCCTACTAGTGAATGTAATGTAACACACACCCATACAATGCGCACCACCCCGTGATGTTTTTCTCACTCCTACTAGGGAATGTAATGTAACACAGACCCAAACAATGCGCACCACCCGTGATGTTTTTCTCACTCCTACTAGTGAATGTAATGTAACACACACCCACACAATGCGCACCACCCCGTGATGTTATTCTCACTGCTACTAGTGAATGTAATGTAACACACACCCACACAATGCGCACCACCCCGTGATGTTTTTCTCACTGCTACTAGTGAATGTAATGTAACACACACCCGTACAATGCGCACCACCCCGTGATGTTTTTCTCACTCCTACTAGTGAATCTAATGTAACACACACCCATACAATGCGCACCACCCCGTGATGTTTTTCTCACTCCTACTAGTGAATGTAATGTAACACACACCCATACAATGCGCACCACCCCGTGATGTTTTTCTCACTCCTTCTAGTGAATGTAATGTAACACACACCCATACAATGCGCACCACCCCGTGATGTTTTTCTCACTGCTACTAGTGAATGTAATGTAACACACACCCATACAATGCGCACCACCCCGTGATGTTTTTCTCACTCCTACTAGTGAATGTAATGTAATACACACCCATACAATGCGCAGAACCCCGTGATCTTTTTCTCACTCCTACTAGTGAATGTAATGTAACACACACCCATACAATGCGCACCACCCCGTGATGTTTTTCTCACTGCTACTAGTGAATGTAATGTAACACACACCCATACAATGCGCACCACCCCGTGATGTTTTTCTCACTCCTACTAGTGAATGTAATGTAACACACACCCATACAATGCGCACCACCACGTGATGTTTTTCTCACTCCTACTAGTGAATGTAATGTAACACACACCCATACAATGCGCACCACCCCGTGATGTTTTTCTCACTCCTACTAGGGAATGTAATGTAACACAGACCCAAACAATGCGCACCACCCGTGATGTTTTTCTCACTCCTACTAGTGAATGTAATGTAACACACACCCACACAATGCGCACCACCCCGTGATGTTATTCTCACTGCTACTAGTGAATGTAATGTAACACACACCCACACAATGCGCACCACCCCGTGATGTTTTTCTCACTGCTACTAGTGAATGTAATGTAACACACACCCGTACAATGCGCACCACCCCGTGATGTTTTTCTCACTCCTACTAGTGAATCTAATGTAACACACACCCATACAATGCGCACCACCCCGTGATGTTTTTCTCACTCCTACTAGTGAATGTAATGTAACACACACCCATACAATGCGCACCACCCCGTGATGTTTTTCTCACTCCTTCTAGTGAATGTAATGTAACACACACCCATACAATGCGCACCACCCCGTGATGTTTTTCTCACTGCTACTAGTGAATGTAATGTAACACACACCCATACAATGCGCACCACCCCGTGATGTTTTTCTCACTCCTACTAGTGAATGTAATGTAATACACACCCATACAATGCGCAGAACCCCGTGATCTTTTTCTCACTCATACTAGTGAATGTAATGTAACACACACCCATACAATGCGCACCACCCCGTGATGTTTTTCTCACTGCTACTAGTGAATGTAATGTAACACACACCCATACAATGCGCACCACCCCGTGATGTTTTTCTCACTCCTACTAGTGAATGTAATGTAACACACACCCATACAATGCGCACCACCCCGTGATGTTTTTCTCACTCCTACTAGTGAATGTAATGTAACACACACCCATACAATGCGCACCACCCCGTGACGTTTTTCTCACTCCTACTAGTGAATGTAATGTAACACACACCCATACAATGCGCACCACCCCGTGATGTTTTTCAGAAACCTATCCTACATTGCCACTGCATGTTCCCTGACCTCCCCATGCTGACCACCCCGCAGTGCTTTTCTCCATCCTACATTGCCACTCACTGCCTATACTAATTCAGACCCTCCGATTCACACCACCCCGTGATGTTTTTCTCTCTCCTACTAGTGAATGTAATGTAACACACACCGATACAATGCGCACCACCCCGTGATGTTTTTTTCACTCCTTCTAGTGAATGTAATGTAACACACACCCACACAATGCGCACCACCCCGTGATGTTTTTCTCACTGCTACTAGTGAATGTAATGTAACACACACCCGTACAATGCGCACCACCCCGTGATGTTTTTCTCACTCCTACTAGTGAATCTAATGTAACACACACCCATACAATGCGCACCACCCCGTGATGTTTTTCTCACTCCTACTAGTGAATGTAATGTAACACACACCCATACAATGCGCACCACCTCGTGATGTTTTTCTCAATCCTACTAGTGAATGTAATGTAACACACACCCATACAATGCGCACCACCCCGTGATGTTTTTCTCACTCCTACTAGTGAATGTAATGTAACACACACCCATACAATGCGCACCACCCCGTGATGTTTTTCTCACTCCTACTAGTGAATCTAATGTAACACACACCCATACAATGCGCACCACCCCGCGATGTTTTTCAGAAACCTATCCTACATTGCCACTGCATGTTCCCTGACCTCCCCTTGCTGACCACCCCGCAGTGCTTTTCTCCATGCTACATTGAAACTCACTGCCTATCCTAATTCAGACCCTCCGATTCACACCACCCCGTGATGTTTTTCTCACTCCTACTAGTGAATGTAATGTAACACACACCCATACAATGCGCACCACCCCGTGATGTTTTTCTCACTCCTACTAGTGAATGTAATGTAACACACACCCATACAATGCGCACCACCCCGTGATGTTTTTCTCACTCCTACTAGTGAATGTAATGTCACACACACCCATACAATGCGCACCACCCCGTGATGTTTTTCTCACTCCTATTGGTGAATGTAATGTAACACACACCCATACAATGCGCACCACCCCGTGATGTTTTTCTCACTGCTACTAATGAATGTAATGTAACACACACCGATACAATGCGCACCACCCCGTGATGTTTTTCTCACTCCTACTAGGGAATGTAATGTAACACACACCCAAACAATGCGCACCACCCGTGATGTTTTTCTCACTCCTACTAGTGAATGCAATGTAACACACACCCACACAATGCGCACCACCCCGTGATGTTTTTCTCACTGCTACTAGTGAATGTAATGTAACACACACCCACACAATGCGCACCACCCCGTGATGTTTTTCTCACTGCTACTAGTGAATGTAATGTAACACACACCGGTACAATGCGCACCACCCCGTGATGTTTTTCTCACTCCTACTAGTGAATGTAATGTAACACACACCCATACAATGCGCACCACTCCGTGATGTTTTTCTCACTCCTACTAGTGAATGTAATGTAACACACACCCATACAATGCGCACCACCCCGTGATGTTTTTCTCACTCCTACTAGTGTATGTAATGTAATACACACCCATACAATGCGCAGAACACCGTGATCTTTTTCTCACTCCTACTAGTGAATGTAATGTAACACACATCCATACAATGCGCACCACCCCATGATGTTTTTCTCACTGCTACTAGTGAATGTAATGTAACACACACCCATACAATGCGCACCACCCCGTGATGTTTTTCTCACTCCTACTAGTGAATGTAATGTAACACACACCCATACAATGCGCACCACCCCGTGATGTTTTTCTCACTCCTACTAGTGAATGTAATGTAACACACACCCATACAATACTCACCACCCCGTGATGTTTTTCTCACTCCTACTAGTGAATGTAATGTAACACACACCCATACAATGCGCACCACCCCGTGATGTTTTTCTCACTCCTACTAGTGAATGTAATGTAACACACACCCATACAATGCGCACCACCCCGTGATGTTTTTCTCACTCCTACTAGTGAATGTAATGTAACACACACCCATACAATGCGCACAACCCCGTGATGTTTTTCTCACTCCTACTAGTGAATGTAACGTAATACACACCCATACAATGCGCAGAACCCCGTGATCTTTTTCTCACTCCTACTAGTGAATGTAATGTAACACACACCCATACAATGCGCACCACCCCGTGATGTTTTTCTCACTCCTACTAGTGAATGTAATGTAACACACACCCATAAAATGCGCACCACCCCGTGATGTTTTTCTCACTGCTACTAGTGAATGTAATGTAACACACACCGATACAATGCGCACCACCCCGTGATGTTTTTCTCACTCCTACTAGGGAATGTAATGTAACACACACCCAAACAATGCGCACCACCCGTGATGTTTTTCTCACTCCTACTAGTGAATGTAATGTAACACACACCCACACAATGCGCACCACCCCGTGATGTTTTTCTCACTGCTACTAGTGAATGTAATGTAACACACACCCACACAATGCGCACCACCCCGTGATGTTTTTCTCACTGCTACTAGTGAATGTAATGTAACACACACCCGTACAATGCGCACCACCCCGTGATGTTTTTCTCACTCCTACTAGTGAATCTAATGTAACACACACCCATACAATGCGCACCACCCCGTGATGTTTTTCTCACTCCTACTAGTGAATGTAATGTAACACACACCCATACAATGCGCACCACCCCGTGATGTTTTTCTCACTCCTTCTAGTGAATGTAATGTAACACACACCCATACAATGCGCACCACCCCGTGATGTTTTTCTCACTGCTACTAGTGAATGTAATGTAACACACACCCATACAATGCGCACCACCCCGTGATGTTTTTCTCACTCCTACTAGTGAATGTAATGTAATACACACCCATACAATGCGCAGAACCCCGTGATCTTTTTCTCACTCCAACTAGTGAATGTAATGTAACACACACCCATACAATGCGCACCACCCCGTGATGTTTTTCTCACTGCTACTAGTGAATGTAATGTAACACACACCCATACAATGCGCACCACCCCGTGATGTTTTTCTCACTCCTACTAGTGAATGTAATGTAACACACACCCATACAATGCGCACCACCACGTGATGTTTTTCTCACTCCTACTAGTGAATGTAATGTAACACACACCCATACAATGCGCACCACCCCGTGATTTTTTTCTCACTCCTACTAGGGAATGTAATGTAACACAGACCCAAACAATGCGCACCACCCGTGATGTTTTTCTCACTCCTACTAGTGAATGTAATGTAACACACACCCACACAATGCGCACCACCCCGTGATGTTATTCTCACTGCTACTAGTGAATGTAATGTAACACACACCCACACAATGCGCACCACCCCGTGATGTTTTTCTCACTGCTACTAGTGAATGTAATGTAACACACACCCGTACAATGCGCACCACCCCGTGATGTTTTTCTCACTCCTACTAGTGAATCTAATGTAACACACACCCATACAATGCGCACCACCCCGTGATGTTTTTCTCACTCCTACTAGTGAATGTAATGTAACACACACCCATACAATGCGCACCACCCCGTGATGTTTTTCTCACTCCTTCTAGTGAATGTAATGTAACACACACCCATACAATGCGCACCACCCCGTGATGTTTTTCTCACTGCTACTAGTGAATGTAATGTAACACACACCCATACAATGCGCACCACCCCGTGATGTTTTTCTCACTCCTACTAGTGAATGTAATGTAATACACACCCATACAATGCGCAGAACCCCGTGATCTTTTTCTCACTCCTACTAGTGAATGTAATGTAACACACACCCATACAATGCGCACCACCCCGTGATGTTTTTCTCACTGCTACTAGTGAATGTAATGTAACACACACCCATACAATGCGCACCACCCCGTGATGTTTTTCTCACTCCTACTAGTGAATGTAATGTAACACACACCCATACAATGCGCACCACCCCGTGATGTTTTTCTCACTCCTACTAGTGAATGTAATGTAACACACACCCATACAATGCGCACCACCCCGTGACGTTTTTCTCACTCCTACTAGTGAATGTAATGTAACACACACCCATACAATGCGCACCACCCCGTGATGTTTTTCAGAAACCTATCCTACATTGCCACTGCATGTTCCCTGACCTCCCCATGCTGACCACCCCGCAGTGCTTTTCTCCATCCTACATTGCCACTCACTGCCTATACTAATTCAGACCCTCCGATTCACACCACCCCGTGATGTTTTTCTCTCTCCTACTAGTGAATGTAATGTAACACACACCGATACAATGCGCACCACCCCGTGATGTTTTTTTCACTCCTTCTAGTGAATGTAATGTAACACACACCCACACAATGCGCACCACCCCGTGATGTTTTTCTCACTGCTACTAGTGAATGTAATGTAACACACACCCGTACAATGCGCACCACCCCGTGATGTTTTTCTCACTCCTACTAGTGAATCTAATGTAACACACACCCATACAATGCGCACCACCCCGTGATGTTTTTCTCACTCCTACTAGTGAATGTAATGTAACACACACCCATACAATGCGCACCACCTCGTGATGTTTTTCTCAATCCTACTAGTGAATGTAATGTAACACACACCCATACAATGCGCACCACCCCGTGATGTTTTTCTCACTCCTACTAGTGAATGTAATGTAACACACACCCATACAATGCGCACCACCCCGTGATGTTTTTCTCACTCCTACTAGTGAATCTAATGTAACACACACCCATACAATGCGCACCACCCCGCGATGTTTTTCAGAAATCTATCCTACATTGCCACTGCATGTTCCCTGACCTCCCCTTGCTGACCACCCCGCAGTGCTTTTCTCCATGCTACATTGAAACTCACTGCCTATCCTAATTCAGACCCTCCGATTCACACCACCCCGTGATGTTTTTCTCACTCCTACTAGTGAATGTAATGTAACACACACCCATACAATGCGCACCACCCCGTGATGTTTTTCTCACTCCTACTAGTGAATGTAATGTAACACACACCCATACAATGCGCACCACCCCGTGATGTTTTTCTCACTCCTACTAGTGAATGTAATGTCACACACACCCATACAATGCGCAACACCCCGTGATGTTTTTCTCACTCCTATTGGTGAATGTAATGTAACACACACCCATACAATGCGCACCACCCCGTGATGTTTTTCTCACTGCTACTAATGAATGTAATGTAACACACACCGATACAATGCGCACCACCCCGTGATGTTTTTCTCACTCCTACTAGGGAATGTAATGTAACACACACCCAAACAATGCGCACCACCCGTGATGTTTTTCTCACTCCTACTAGTGAATGCAATGTAACACACACCCACACAATGCGCACCACCCCGTGATGTTTTTCTCACTGCTACTAGTGAATGTAATGTAACACACACCCACACAATGCGCACCACCCCGTGATGTTTTTCTCACTGCTACTAGTGAATGTAATGTAACACACACCGGTACAATGCGCACCACCCCGTGATGTTTTTCTCACTCCTACTAGTGAATGTAATGTAACACACACCCATACAATGCGCACCACTCCGTGATGTTTTTCTCACTCCTACTAGTGAATGTAATGTAACACACACCCATACAATGCGCACCACCCCGTGATGTTTTTCTCACTCCTACTAGTGTATGTAATGTAATACACACCCATACAATGCGCAGAACACCGTGATCTTTTTCTCACTCCTACTAGTGAATGTAATGTAACACACATCCATACAATGCGCACCACCCCATGATGTTTTTCTCACTGCTACTAGTGAATGTAATGTAACACACACCCATACAATGCGCACCACCCCGTGATGTTTTTCTCACTCCTACTAGTGAATGTAATGTAACACACACCCATACAATGCGCACCACCCCGTGATGTTTTTCTCACTCCTACTAGTGAATGTAATGTAACACACACCCATACAATACTCACCACCCCGTGATGTTTTTCTCACTCCTACTAGTGAATGTAATGTAACACACACCCATACAATGCGCACCACCCCGTGATGTTTTTCTCACTCCTACTAGTGAATGTAATGTAACACACACCCATACAATGCGCACCACCCCGTGATGTTTTTCTCACTCCTACTAGTGAATGTAATGTAACACACACCCATACAATGCGCACAACCCCGTGATGTTTTTCTCACTCCTACTAGTGAATGTAACGTAATACACACCCATACAATGCGCAGAACCCCGTGATCTTTTTCTCAATCCTACTAGTGAATGTAATGTAACACACACCCATACAATGCGCACCACCCCGTGATGTTTTTCTCACTCCTACTAGTGAATGTAATGTAACACACACCCATACAATGCGCACCACCCCGTGATGTTTTTCTCACTGCTACTAGTGAATGTAATGTAACACACACCGATACAATGCGCACCACCCCGTGATGTTTTTCTCACTCCTACTAGGGAATGTAATGTAACACACACCCAAACAATGCGCACCACCCGTGATGTTTTTCTCACTCCTACTAGTGAATGTAATGTAACACACACCCACACAATGCGCACCACCCCGTGATGTTTTTCTCACTGCTACTAGTGAATGTAATGTAACACACACCCACACAATGCGCACCACCCCGTGATGTTTTTCTCACTGCTACTAGTGAATGTAATGTAACACACACCCGTACAATGCGCACCACCCCGTGATGTTTTTCTCACTCCTACTAGTGAATCTAATGTAACACACACCCATACAATGCGCACCACCCCGTGATGTTTTTCTCACTCCTACTAGTGAATGTAATGTAATACACACCCATACAATGCGCACCACCCCGTGATGTTTTTCTCACTCCTACTAGTGAATGTAATGTAATACACACCCATACAATGCGCAGAACCCCGTGATCTTTTTCTCATTCCTACTAGTGAATGTAATGTAACACACACCCATACAATGCGCACCACCCGTGATGTTTTTCTCACTCCTACTATTGAATGTAATGTAACACACACCCATACAATGCGCACCACCCCGTGATGTTTTTCTCACTCCTACTAGTGAATGTAATGTAACACACACCCATACAATGCGCACCACCCCGTGATGTTTTTCAGAAACCTATCCTACATTGCCACTGCATGTTCCCTGACCTCCCCATGCTGACCACCCCGCAGTGCTTTTCTCCATCCTACATTGCCACTCACTGCCTATACTAATTCAGACCCTCCGATTCACACCACCCCGTGATGTTTTTCTCTCTCCTACTAGTGAATGTAATGTAACACACACCCATACAATGCGCACCACCCCGTGATGTTTTTCTCACTCCTACTAGTGAATGTAATGTAACACACACCCACACAATGCGCACCACCCCGTGATGTTTTTCTCACTGCTACTAGTGAATGTAATGTAACACACACCCGTACAATGCGCACCACCCCGTGATGTTTTTCTCACTCCTACTGGTGAATGTAATGTAACACACACCCATACAATGCGCACCACCCCGTGATGTTTTTCTCACTCCTACTAGTGAATGTAATGTAACACACAGCCATAAAATGCGCACCACCCCGTGATGTTTTTCTCACTCCTACTAGTGAATGTAATGTAACACACACCCATACAATGCGCACCACCCCGTGATGTTTTTCAGAAACCTATCTTACATTGCCACTGCATGTTTCCTGACCTCCCCATGCTGACCACCCCGCAGTGCTTTTCTCCATCCTACATTGCCACTCACTGCCTATACTAATTCAAACCCTCCGATTCACACCACCCCGTGATGTTTTTCTCTCTCCTACTAGTGAATGTAATGTAACACACACCCATACATTGCGCAGCACCCCGTGATGTTTTTCTCACTCCTACTAGTGAATGTAATGTAACACACACCCACACAATGCGCACCACCCCGTGATGTTTTTCTCACTGCTACTAGTGAATGTAATGTAACACACACCCGTACAATGCGCACCACCCCGTGATGTTTTTCTCACTCCTACTAGTGAATCTAATGTAACACACACCCATACAATGCGCACCACCCCGTGATGTTTTTCTCACTCCTACTAGTGAATGTAATGTAACACACAACCATACAATGCGCACCACCCCGTGATGTTTTTCTCACTGCTACTAGTGAATGTAATGTAACACACACCCGTACAATGCGCACCACCCCGTGATGTTTTTCTCACTCCTACTAGTGAATCTAATGTAACACACACCCATACAATGCGCACCACCCCGTGATGTTTTTCTCACTCCTACTAGTGAATGTAATGTAACACACACCCATACAATGCGCACCACCCCGTGATGTTTTTCTCACTCCTACTAGTGAATCTAATGTAACACACACCCATACAATGCGCACCACCCCGCGATGTTTTTCAGAAACCTATCCTACATTGCCACTGCATGTTCCCTGACCTCCCCATGCTGACCACCCCGCAGTGCTTTTCTCCATGCTACATTGAACTCACTGCCTATCCTAATTCAGACCCTCCGATTCACACCACCCCGTGATGTTTTTCTCACTCCTACTAGTGAATGTAATGTAACACACACCCATACAATGCGCACCACCCCGTGATGTTTTTCTCACTCCTACTAGTGAATGTAATGTAACACACACCCATACAATGCGCACCACCCCGTGATGTTTTTCTCACTCCTACTAGTGAATGTAATGTAACACACACCCATACAATGCGCACCACCCCGTGATGTTTTTCTCACTCCTACTAGTGAATGTAATGTAACACACACCCATACAATGCGCACCACCCCGTGATGTTTTTCTCACTCCTACTGGTGAATGTAATGTAACACACACCCATACAATGCGCACCACCCCGTGATGTTTTTCTCACTCCTACTAGTGAATGTAATGTAACACACACCCATACAATGCGCACCACCCCGTAATGTTTTTCTCACTGCTACTAGTGAATGTAATGTAACACACACCGATACAATGCGCACCACCCCGTGATGTTTTTTTCACTCCTACTAGGGAATGTAATGTAACACACACCCAAACAATGCGCACCACCCGTGATGTTTTTCTCACTGCTACTTGTGAATGTAATGTAACACACACCCGTACAGTGCGCACCACCCCGTGATGATTTTCTCACTCCTACTAGTGAATCTAATGTAACACACACCCATACAATGCGCACCACCCCGTGATGTTTTTCTCACTCCTACTAGTGAATGTAATGTAATACACACCCATACAATGCGCACCACCCCGTGATGTTTTTCTCACTCCTACTAGTGAATGCAATGTAATACACACCCATACAATGCGCAGAACCCCGTGATCTTTTTCTCACTCCTACTAGTGAATGTAATGTAACACACACCCATACAATGCGCACCACCCGTGATGTTTTTCTCACTCCTACTATTGAATGTAATGTAACACACACCCATACAATGCGCACCACCCCGTGATGTTTTTCTCACTCCTACTAGTGAATGTAATGTAACACACACCCATACAATACGCACCACCCCGTGATGTTTTTCATAAACCTATCCTACATTGCCACTGCATGTTCCCTGACCTCCCCATGCTGACCACCCCGCAGTGCTTTTCTCCATCCTACATTGCCACTCACTGCCTATACTAATTCAGACCCTCCGATTCACACCACCCCGTTATGTTTTTCTCTCTCCTACTAGTGAATGTAATGTAACACACACCCATACAATGCGCACCACCCCGTGATGTTTTTCTCACTCCTACTAGTGAATGTAATGTAACACACACCCACACAATGCGCACCACCCCGTGATGTTTTTCTCACTGCTACTAGTGAATGTAATGTAACACACACCCGTACAATGCGCACCACCCCGTGATGTTTTTCTCACTCCTACTAGTGAATCTAATGTAACACACACCCATACAATGCGCACCACCCCGTGATGTTTTTCTCACTCCTACTAGTGAATGTAATGTAACACACACCCATACAATGCGCACCTCCCCGTGATGTTTTTCTCACTCCTACTAGTGAATGTAATGTAACACACACCCATACAATGCGCACCACCCCGTGATGTTTTTCTCACTCCTACTAGTGAATGTAATGTAACACACACCCATACAATGCGCACCACCCCGTGATGTTTTTCTCACTCCTACTAGTGAATCTAATGTAACACACACCCATACAATGCGCACCACCCCGCGATGTTTTTCAGAAACCTATCCTACATTGCCACTGCATGTTCCCTGACCTCCCCATGCTGACCACCCCGCAGTGCTTTTCTCCATGCTACATTGAAACTCAATGCCTATCCTAATTCAGACCCTCCGATTCACACCACCCCGTGATGTTTTTCTCACTCCTACTAGTGAATGTAATGTAACACACACCCATACAATGCGCACCACCCCGTGATGTCTTTCTCACTCCTACTAGTGAATGTAATGTAACACACACCCATACAATGCGCACCACCCCGTGATGTTTTTCTCACTCCTACTAGGGAATGTAATGTAACACAGACCCAAACAATGCGCACCACCCGTGATCTTTTTCTCACTCCTACTAGTGAATGTAATGTAACACACACCCACACAATGCGCACCACCCCGTGATGTTATTCTCACTGCTACTAGTGAATGTAATGTAACACACACCCACACAATGCGCACCACCCCGTGATGTTTTTCTCACTGCTACTAGTGAATGTAATGTAACACACACCCGTACAATGCGCACCACCCCGTGATGTTTTTCTCACTCCTACTAGTGAATCTAATGTAACACACACCCATACAATGCGCACCACCCCGTGATGTTTTTCTCACTCCTACTAGTGAATGTAATGTAACACACACCCATACAATGCGCACCACCCCGTGATGTTTTTCTCACTCCTTCTAGTGAATGTAATGTAACACACACCCATACAATGCGCACCACCCCGTGATGTTTTTCTCACTGCTACTAGTGAATGTAATGTAACACACACCCATACAATGCGCACCACCCCGTGATGTTTTTCTCACTCCTACTAGTGAATGTAATGTAATACACACCCATACAATGCGCAGAACCCCGTGATCTTTTTCTCACTCCTACTAGTGAATGTAATGTAACACACACCCATACAATGCGCACCACCCCGTGATGTTTTTCTCACTGCTACTAGTGAATGTAATGTAACACACACCCATACAATGCGCACCACCCCGTGATGTTTTTCTCACTCCTACTAGTGAATGTAATGTAACACACACCCATACAATGCGCACCACCCCGTGATGTTTTTCTCACTCCTACTAGTGAATGTAATGTAACACACACCCATACAATGCGCACCACCCCGTGATGTTTTTCTCACTCCTACTAGGGAATGTAATGTAACACAGACCCAAACAATGCGCACCACCCGTGATGTTTTTCTCACTCCTACTAGTGAATGTAATGTAACACACACCCACACAATGCGCACCACCCCGTGATGTTATTCTCACTGCTACTAGTGAATGTAATGTAACACACACCCACACAATGCGCACCACCCCGTGATGTTTT
The DNA here is from genome assembly GCF_034190915.1 of Cavia porcellus. Taxonomy (NCBI): domain Eukaryota; kingdom Metazoa; phylum Chordata; class Mammalia; order Rodentia; family Caviidae; genus Cavia; species Cavia porcellus. The sequence continues at coordinate 864,415 of NW_026947562.1, read as the reverse complement.
TCTCACTGCTACTAGTGAATGTAATGTAACACACACCCGTACAATGCGCACCACCCCGTGATGTTTTTCTCACTCCTACTAGTGAATCTAATGTAACACACACCCATACAATGCGCACCACCCCGTGATGTTTTTCTCACTCCTACTAGTGAATGTAATGTAACACACACCCATACAATGCGCACCACCCCGTGATGTTTTTCTCACTCCTTCTAGTGAATGTAATGTAACACACACCCATACAATGCGCACCACCCCGTGATGTTTTTCTCACTGCTACTAGTGAATGTAATGTAACACACACCCATACAATGCGCACCACCCCGTGATGTTTTTCTCACTCCTACTAGTGAATGTAATGTAATACACACCCATACAATGCGCAGAACCCCGTGATCTTTTTCTCACTCCTACTAGTGAATGTAATGTAACACACACCCATACAATGCGCACCACCCCGTGATGTTTTTCTCACTGCTACTAGTGAATGTAATGTAACACACACCCATACAATGCGCACCACCCCGTGATGTTTTTCTCACTCCTACTAGTGAATGTAATGTAACACACACCCATACAATGCGCACCACCCCGTGATGTTTTTCTCACTCCTACTAGTGAATGTAATGTAACACACACCCATACAATGCGCACCACCCCGTGATGTTTTTCTCACTCGTACTAGTGAATGTAATGTAGTACACACCCATACAATGCGCAGAACCCGGTGATCTTTTTCTCACTCCTACTAGTATGTAATGTAACACACACCCATACAATGCGCACCACCCGGTGATGTTTTTCTCACTGCTACTAGTGAATGTAATGTAACACACACCCATACAATGCGCACCACCCCGTGATGTTTTTCTCACTCCTACTAGTGAATGTAATGTAATACACACCCATACAATGCGCAGAACCCCGTGATCTTTTTCTCACTCCTACTAGTGAATGTAATGTAACACACACCCATACAATGCGCACCACCCAGTGATGTTTTTCTCACTGCTACTAGTGAATGTAATGTAACACACACCCATACAATGCGCACCACCCCGTGATGTTTTTCTCACTGATACTAGTGAATGTAATGTAACACACACCCATACAATGCGCACCACCCCATGATGTTTTTCTCACTCCTACTAGTGAATATAATGTAACACACACCCATACAATGCGCACCACCCCGTGATGTTTTTCTCACTCCTACTAGTGAATCTAATGTAACACACACCCATACAATGCGCACCACCCCGTGATGTTTTTCTCACTCCTACTAGTGAATGTAATGTAACACACACCCATACAATGCGCACCACCCCATGATGTTTTTCTCACTCCTACTAGTGAATGTAATGTAACACACACCCATACAATGCGCACCACCCCGTGATGTTTTTCAGAAACCTATCCTACATTGCCACTGCATGTTCCCTGACCTCCCCATGCTGACCACCCCCAGGTGCTTTTCTCCATCCTACATTGCCACTCACTGCCTATACTAATTCAAACCCTCCGATTCACACCACCCCGTGATGTTTTTCTCTCTCCTACACGTGAATGTAATGTAACACACACCCATACAATGCGCACCACCCCGTGATGTTTTTCTCACTCCTACTAGGGAATGTAATGTAACACACACCCAAACAATGCGCACCACCCGTGATGTTTTTCTCACTCCTACTAGTGAATGTAATGTAACACACACCCACACAATGCGCACCACCCCGTGATGTTTTTCTCACTGCTACTAGTGAATGTAATGTAACACACACCCACACAATGCGCACCACCCCGTGATGTTTTTCTCACTGCTACTAGTGAATGTAATGTAACACACACCCGTACAATGCGCACCACCCCGTGATGTTTTTCTCACTCCTACTAGTGAATCTAATGTAACACACACCCATACAATGCGCACCACCCCGTGATGTTTTTCTCACTCCTACTAGTGAATGTAATGTAATACACACCCATACAATGCGCACCACCCCGTGATGTTTTTCTCACTCCTACTAGTGAATGTAATGTAATACACACCCATACAATGCGCAGAACCCCGTGATCTTTTTCTCATTCCTACTAGTGAATGTAATGTAACACACACCCATACAATGCGCACCACCCGTGATGTTTTTCTCACTCCTACTATTGAATGTAATGTAACACACACCCATACAATGCGCACCACCCCGTGATGTTTTTCTCACTCCTACTAGTGAATGTAATGTAACACACACCCATACAATGCGCACCACCCCGTGATGTTTTTCAGAAACCTATCCTACATTGCCACTGCATGTTCCCTGACCTCCCCATGCTGACCACCCCGCAGTGCTTTTCTCCATCCTACATTGCCACTCACTGCCTATACTAATTCAGACCCTCCGATTCACACCACCCCGTGATGTTTTTCTCTCTCCTACTAGTGAATGTAATGTAACACACACCCATACAATGCGCACCACCCCGTGATGTTTTTCTCACTCCTACTAGTGAATGTAATGTAACACACACCCACACAATGCACACCACCCCGTGATGTTTTTCTCACTGCTACTAGTGAATGTAATGTAACACACACCCGTACAATGCGCACCACCCCGTGATGTTTTTCTCACTCCTACTGGTGAATGTAATGTAACACACACCCATACAATGCGCACCACCCCGTGATGTTTTTCTCACTCCTACTAGTGAATGTAATGTAACACACAGCCATAAAATGCGCACCACCCCGTGATGTTTTTCTCACTCCTACTAGTGAATGTAATGTAACACACACCCATACAATGCGCACCACCCCGTGATGTTTTTCAGAAACCTATCCTACATTGCCACTGCATGTTTCCTGACCTCCCCATGCTGACCACCCCGCAGTGCTTTTCTCCATCCTACATTGCCACTCACTGCCTATACTAATTCAAACCCTCCGATTCACACCACCCCGTGATGTTTTTCTCTCTCCTACTAGTGAATGTAATGTAACACACACCCATACAATGCGCAGCACCCCGTGATGTTTTTCTCACTCCTACTAGTGAATGTAATGTAACACACACCCACACAATGCGCACCACCCCGTGATGTTTTTCTCACTGCTACTAGTGAATGTAATGTAACACACACCCGTACAATGCGCACCACCCCGTGATGTTTTTCTCACTCCTACTAGTGAATCTAATGTAACACACACCCATACAATGCGCACCACCCCGTGATGTTTTTCTCACTCCTACTAGTGAATGTAATGTAACACACAACCATACAATGCGCACCACCCCGTGATGTTTTTCTCACTGCTACTAGTGAATGTAATGTAACACACACCCGTACAATGCGCACCACCCCGTGATGTTTTTCTCACTCCTACTAGTGAATCTAATGTAACACACACCCATACAATGCGCACCACCCCGTGATGTTTTTCTCACTCCTACTAGTGAATGTAATGTAACACACACCCATACAATGCGCACCACCCCGTGATGTTTTTCTCACTCCTACTAGTGAATCTAATGTAACACACACCCATACAATGCGCACCACCCCGCGATGTTTTTCAGAAACCTATCCTACATTGCCACTGCATGTTCCCTGACCTCCCCATGCTGACCACCCCGCAGTGCTTTTCTCCATGCTACATTGAACTCACTGCCTATCCTAATTCAGACCCTCCGATTCACACCACCCCGTGATGTTTTTCTCACTCCTACTAGTGAATGTAATGTAACACACACCCATACAATGCGCACCACCCCGTGATGTTTTTCTCACTCCTACTAGTGAATGTAATGTAACACACACCCATACAATGCGCACCACCCCGTGATGTTTTTCTCACTCCTACTAGTGAATGTAATGTAACACACACCCATACAATGCGCACCACCCCGTGATGTTTTTCTCACTCCTACTAGTGAATGTAATGTAACACACACCCATACAATGCGCACCACCCCGTGATGTTTTTCTCACTCCTACTGGTGAATGTAATGTAACACACACCCATACAATGCGCACCACCCCGTGATGTTTTTCTCACTCCTACTAGTGAATGTAATGTAACACACACCCATACAATGCGCACCACCCCGTAATGTTTTTCTCACTGCTACTAGTGAATGTAATGTAACACACACCGATACAATGCGCACCACCCCGTGATGTTTTTTTCACTCCTACTAGGGAATGTAATGTAACACACACCCAAACAATGCGCACCACCCGTGATGTTTTTCTCACTGCTACTTGTGAATGTAATGTAACACACACCCGTACAGTGCGCACCACCCCGTGATGATTTTCTCACTCCTACTAGTGAATCTAATGTAACACACACCCATACAATGCGCACCACCCCGTGATGTTTTTCTCACTCCTACTAGTGAATGTAATGTAATACACACCCATACAATGCGCACCACCCCGTGATGTTTTTCTCACTCCTACTAGTGAATGCAATGTAATACACACCCATACAATGCGCAGAACCCCGTGATCTTTTTCTCACTCCTACTAGTGAATGTAATGTAACACACACCCATACAATGCGCACCACCCGTGATGTTTTTCTCACTCCTACTATTGAATGTAATGTAACACACACCCATACAATGCGCACCACCCCGTGATGTTTTTCTCACTCCTACTAGTGAATGTAATGTAACACACACCCATACAATACGCACCACCCCGTGATGTTTTTCATAAACCTATCCTACATTGCCACTGCATGTTCCCTGACCTCCCCATGCTGACCACCCCGCAGTGCTTTTCTCCATCCTACATTGCCACTCACTGCCTATACTAATTCAGACCCTCCGATTCACACCACCCCGTTATGTTTTTCTCTCTCCTACTAGTGAATGTAATGTAACACACACCCATACAATGCGCACCACCCCGTGATGTTTTTCTCACTCCTACTAGTGAATGTAATGTAATACACACCCACACAATGCGCACCACCCCGTGATGTTTTTCTCACTGCTACTAGTGAATGTAATGTAACACACACCCGTACAATGCGCACCACCCCGTGATGTTTTTCTCACTCCTACTAGTGAATCTAATGTAACACACACCCATACAATGCGCACCACCCCGTGATGTTTTTCTCACTCCTACTAGTGAATGTAATGTAACACACACCCATACAATGCGCACCTCCCCGTGATGTTTTTCTCACTCCTACTAGTGAATGTAATGTAACACACACCCATACAATGCGCACCACCCCGTGATGTTTTTCTCACTCCTACTAGTGAATGTAATGTAACACACACCCATACAATGCGCACCACCCCGTGAGGTTTTTCTCACTCCTACTAGTGAATCTAATGTAACACACACCCATACAATGCGCACCACCCCGCGATGTTTTTCAGAAACCTATCCTACATTGCCACTGCATGTTCCCTGACCTCCCCATGCTGACCACCCCGCAGTGCTTTTCTCCATGCTACATTGAAACTCAATGCCTATCCTAATTCAGACCCTCCGATTCACACCACCCCGTGATGTTTTTCTCACTCCTACTAGTGAATGTAATGTAACACACACCCATACAATGCGCACCACCCCGTGATGTCTTTCTCACTCCTACTAGTGAATGTAATGTAACACACACCCATACAATGCGCACCACCCCGTGATGTTTTTCTCACTCCTACTAGGGAATGTAATGTAACACAGACCCAAACAATGCGCACCACCCGTGATCTTTTTCTCACTCCTACTAGTGAATGTAATGTAACACACACCCACACAATGCGCACCACCCCGTGATGTTATTCTCACTGCTACTAGTGAATGTAATGTAACACACACCCATACAATGCGCACCACCCCGTGATGTTTTTCTCACTGCTACTAGTGAATGTAATGTAACACACACCCGTACAATGCGCACCACCCCGTGATGTTTTTCTCACTCCTACTAGTGAATCTAATGTAACACACACCCATACAATGCGCACCACCCCGTGATGTTTTTCTCACTCCTACTAGTGAATGTAATGTAACACACACCCATACAATGCGCACCACCCCGTGATGTTTTTCTCACTCCTTCTAGTGAATGTAATGTAACACACACCCATACAATGCGCACCACCCCGTGATGTTTTTCTCACTGCTACTAGTGAATGTAATGTAACACACACCCATACAATGCGCACCACCCCGTGATGTTTTTCTCACTCCTACTAGTGAATGTAATGTAATACACACCCATACAATGCGCAGAACCCCGTGATCTTTTTCTCACTCCTACTAGTGAATGTAATGTAACACACACCCATACAATGCGCACCACCCCGTGATGTTTTTCTCACTGCTACTAGTGAATGTAATGTAACACACACCCATACAATGCGCACCACCCCGTGATGTTTTTCTCACTCCTACTAGTGAATGTAATGTAACACACACCCATACAATGCGCACCACCCCGTGATGTTTTTCTCACTCCTACTAGTGAATGTAATGTAACACACACCCATACAATGCGCACCACCCCGTGATGTTTTTCTCACTCCTACTAGGGAATGTAATGTAACACAGACCCAAACAATGCGCACCACCCGTGATGTTTTTCTCACTCCTACTAGTGAATGTAATGTAACACACACCCACACAATGCGCACCACCCCGTGATGTTATTCTCACTGCTACTAGTGAATGTAATGTAACACACACCCACACAATGCGCACCACCCCGTGATGTTTTTCTCACTGCTACTAGTGAATGTAATGTAACACACACCCGTACAATGCGCACCACCCCGTGATGTTTTTCTCACTCCTACTAGTGAATCTAATGTAACACACACCCATACAATGCGCACCACCCCGTGATGTTTTTCTCACTCCTACTAGTGAATGTAATGTAACACACACACATACAATGCGCACCACCCCGTGATGTTTTTCTCACTCCTTCTAGTGAATGTAATGTAACACACACCCATACAATGCGCACCACCCCGTGATGTTTTTCTCACTGCTACTAGTGAATGTAATGTAACACACACCCATACAATGCGCACCACCCCGTGATGTTTTTCTCACTCCTACTAGTGAATGTAATGTAATACACACCCATACAATGCGCAGAACCCCGTGATCTTTTTCTCACTCCTACTAGTGAATGTAATGTAACACACACCCATACAATGCGCACCACCCCGTGATGTTTTTCTCACTGCTACTAGTGAATGTAATGTAACACACACCCATACAATGCGCACCACCCCGTGATGTTTTTCTCACTCCTACTAGTGAATGTAATGTAACACACACCCATACAATGCGCACCACCCCGTGATGTTTTTCTCACTCCTACTAGTGAATGTAATGTAACACACACCCATACAATGCGCACCACCCCGTGATGTTTTTCTCACTCGTACTAGTGAATGTAATGTAGTACACACCCATACAATGCGCAGAACCCGGTGATCTTTTTCTCACTCCTACTAGTATGTAATGTAACACACACCCATACAATGCGCACCACCCGGTGATGTTTTTCTCACTGCTACTAGTGAATGTAATGTAACACACACCCATACAATGCGCACCACCCCGTGATGTTTTTCTCACTCCTACTAGTGAATGTAATGTAATACACACCCATACAATGCGCAGAACCCCGTGATCTTTTTCTCACTCCTACTAGTGAATGTAATGTAACACACACCCATACAATGCGCACCACCCAGTGATGTTTTTCTCACTGCTACTAGTGAATGTAATGTAACACACACCCATACAATGCGCACCACCCCGTGATGTTTTTCTCACTGATACTAGTGAATGTAATGTAACACACACCCATACAATGCGCACCACCCCGTGATGTTTTTCTCACTCCTACTAGTGAATGTAATGTAACACACACCCACACAATGCGCACCACCCCGTGATGTTTTTCTCACTGCTACTAGTGAATGTAATGTAACACACACCCGTACAATGCGCACCACCCCGTGATGTTTTTCTCACTCCTACTGGTGAATGTAATGTAACACACACCCATACAATGCGCACCACCCCGTGATGTTTTTCTCACTCCTACTAGTGAATGTAATGTAACACACAGCCATAAAATGCGCACCACCCCGTGATGTTTTTCTCACTCCTACTAGTGAATGTAATGTAACACACACCCATACAATGCGCACCACCCCGTGATGTTTTTCAGAAACCTATCCTACATTGCCACTGCATGTTTCCTGACCTCCCCATGCTGACCACCCCGCAGTGCTTTTCTCCATCCTACATTGCCACTCACTGCCTATACTAATTCAAACCCTCCGATTCACACCACCCCGTGATGTTTTTCTCTCTCCTACTAGTGAATGTAATGTAACACACACCCATACAATGCGCAGCACCCCGTGATGTTTTTCTCACTCCTACTAGTGAATGTAATGTAACACACACCCACACAATGCGCACCACCCCGTGATGTTTTTCTCACTGCTACTAGTGAATGTAATGTAACACACACCCGTACAATGCGCACCACCCCGTGATGTTTTTCTCACTCCTACTAGTGAATCTAATGTAACACACACCCATACAATGCGCACCACCCCGTGATGTTTTTCTCACTCCTACTAGTGAATGTAATGTAACACACAACCATACAATGCGCACCACCCCGTGATGTTTTTCTCACTGCTACTAGTGAATGTAATGTAACACACACCCGTACAATGCGCACCACCCCGTGATGTTTTTCTCACTCCTACTAGTGAATCTAATGTAACACACACCCATACAATGCGCACCACCCCGTGATGTTTTTCTCACTCCTACTAGTGAATGTAATGTAACACACACCCATACAATGCGCACCACCCCGTGATGTTTTTCTCACTCCTACTAGTGAATCTAATGTAACACACACCCATACAATGCGCACCACCCCGCGATGTTTTTCAGAAACCTATCCTACATTGCCACTGCATGTTCCCTGACCTCCCCATGCTGACCACCCCGCAGTGCTTTTCTCCATGCTACATTGAACTCACTGCCTATCCTAATTCAGACCCTCCGATTCACACCACCCCGTGATGTTTTTCTCACTCCTACTAGTGAATGTAATGTAACACACACCCATACAATGCGCACCACCCCGTGATGTTTTTCTCACTCCTACTAGTGAATGTAATGTAACACACACCCATACAATGCGCACCACCCCGTGATGTTTTTCTCACTCCTACTAGTGAATGTAATGTAACACACACCCATACAATGCGCACCACCCCGTGATGTTTTTCTCACTCCTACTAGTGAATGTAATGTAACACACACCCATACAATGCGCACCACCCCGTGATGTTTTTCTCACTCCTACTGGTGAATGTAATGTAACACACACCCATACAATGCGCACCACCCCGTGATGTTTTTCTCACTCCTACTAGTGAATGTAATGTAACACACACCCATACAATGCGCACCACCCCGTAATGTTTTTCTCACTGCTACTAGTGAATGTAATGTAACACACACCGATACAATGCGCACCACCCCGTGATGTTTTTTTCACTCCTACTAGGGAATGTAATGTAACACACACCCAAACAATGCGCACCACCCGTGATGTTTTTCTCACTGCTACTTGTGAATGTAATGTAACACACACCCGTACAGTGCGCACCACCCCGTGATGATTTTCTCACTCCTACTAGTGAATCTAATGTAACACACACCCATACAATGCGCACCACCCCGTGATGTTTTTCTCACTCCTACTAGTGAATGTAATGTAATACACACCCATACAATGCGCACCACCCCGTGATGTTTTTCTCACTCCTACTAGTGAATGCAATGTAATACACACCCATACAATGCGCAGAACCCCGTGATCTTTTTCTCACTCCTACTAGTGAATGTAATGTAACACACACCCATACAATGCGCACCACCCGTGATGTTTTTCTCACTCCTACTATTGAATGTAATGTAACACACACCCATACAATGCGCACCACCCCGTGATGTTTTTCTCACTCCTACTAGTGAATGTAATGTAACACACACCCATACAATACGCACCACCCCGTGATGTTTTTCATAAACCTATCCTACATTGCCACTGCATGTTCCCTGACCTCCCCATGCTGACCACCCCGCAGTGCTTTTCTCCATCCTACATTGCCACTCACTGCCTATACTAATTCAGACCCTCCGATTCACACCACCCCGTTATGTTTTTCTCTCTCCTACTAGTGAATGTAATGTAACACACACCCATACACTGCGCACCATCCCGTGATGTTTTTCTCACTCCTACTAGTGAATGTAATGTAACACACACCCACACAATGCGCACCACCCCGTGATGTTTTTCTCACTGCTACTAGTGAATGTAATGTAACACACACCCGTACAATGCGCACCACCCCGTGATGTTTTTCTCACTCCTACTAGTGAATCTAATGTAACACACACCCATACAATGCGCACCACCCCGTGATGTTTTTCTCACTCCTACTAGTGAATGTAATGTAACACACACCCATACAATGCGCACCTCCCCGTGATGTTTTTCTCACTCCTACTAGTGAATGTAATGTAACACACACCCATACAATGCGCACCACCCCGTGATGTTTTTCTCACTCCTACTAGTGAATGTAATGTAACACACACCCATACAATGCGCACCACCCCGTGATGTTTTTCTCACTCCTACTAGTGAATCTAATGTAACACACACCCATACAATGCGCACCACCCCGCGATGTTTTTCAGAAACCTATCCTACATTGCCACTGCATGTTCCCTGACCTCCCCATGCTGACCACCCCGCAGTGCTTTTCTCCATGCTACATTGAAACTCAATGCCTATCCTAATTCAGACCCTCCGATTCACACCACCCCGTGATGTTTTTCTCACTCCTACTAGTGAATGTAATGTAACACACACCCATACAATGCGCACCACCCCGTGATGTCTTTCTCACTCCTACTAGTGAATGTAATGTAACACACACCCATACAATGCGCACCACCCCGTGATGTTTTTCTCACTCCTACTAGGGAATGTAATGTAACACAGACCCAAACAATGCGCACCACCCGTGATCTTTTTCTCACTCCTACTAGTGAATGTAATGTAACACACACCCACACAATGCGCACCACCCCGTGATGTTATTCTCACTGCTACTAGTGAATGTAATGTAACACACACCCACACAATGCGCACCACCCCGTGATGTTTTTCTCACTGCTACTAGTGAATGTAATGTAACACACACCCGTACAATGCGCACCACCCCGTGATGTTTTTCTCACTCCTACTAGTGAATCTAATGTAACACACACCCATACAATGCGCACCACCCCGTGATGTTTTTCTCACTCCTACTAGTGAATGTAATGTAACACACACCCATACAATGCGCACCACCCCGTGATGTTTTTCTCACTCCTTCTAGTGAATGTAATGTAACACACACCCATACAATGCGCACCACCCCGTGATGTTTTTCTCACTGCTACTAGTGAATGTAATGTAACACACACCCATACAATGCGCACCACCCCGTGATGTTTTTCTCACTCCTACTAGTGAATGTAATGTAATACACACCCATACAATGCGCAGAACCCCGTGATCTTTTTCTCACTCCTACTAGTGAATGTAATGTAACACACACCCATACAATGCGCACCACCCCGTGATGTTTTTCTCACTGCTACTAGTGAATGTAATGTAACACACACCCATACAATGCGCACCACCCCGTGATGTTTTTCTCACTCCTACTAGTGAATGTAATGTAACACACACCCATACAATGCGCACCACCCCGTGATGTTTTTCTCACTCCTACTAGTGAATGTAATGTAACACACACCCATACAATGCGCACCACCCCGTGATGTTTTTCTCACTCCTACTAGGGAATGTAATGTAACACAGACCCAAACAATGCGCACCACCCGTGATGTTTTTCTCACTCCTACTAGTGAATGTAATGTAACACACACCCACACAATGCGCACCACCCCGTGATGTTATTCTCACTGCTACTAGTGAATGTAATGTAACACACACCCACACAATGCGCACCACCCCGTGATGTTTTTCTCACTGCTACTAGTGAATGTAATGTAACACACACCCGTACAATGCGCACCACCCCGTGATGTTTTTCTCACTCCTACTAGTGAATCTAATGTAACACACACCCATACAATGCGCACCACCCCGTGATGTTTTTCTCACTCCTACTAGTGAATGTAATGTAACACACACCCATACAATGCGCACCACCCCGTGATGTTTTTCTCACTCCTTCTAGTGAATGTAATGTAACACACACCCATACAATGCGCACCACCCCGTGATGTTTTTCTCACTGCTACTAGTGAATGTAATGTAACACACACCCATACAATGCGCACCACCCCGTGATGTTTTTCTCACTCCTACTAGTGAATGTAATGTAATACACACCCATACAATGCGCAGAACCCCGTGATCTTTTTCTCACTCCTACTAGTGAATGTAATGTAACACACACCCATACAATGCGCACCACCCCGTGATGTTTTTCTCACTGCTACTAGTGAATGTAATGTAACACACACCCATACAATGCGCACCACCCCGTGATGTTTTTCTCACTCCTACTAGTGAATGTAATGTAACACACACCCATACAATGCGCACCACCCCGTGATGTTTTTCTCACTCCTACTAGTGAATGTAATGTAACACACACCCATACAATGCGCACCACCCCGTGATGTTTTTCTCACTCGTACTAGTGAATGTAATGTAGTACACACCCATACAATGCGCAGAACCCGGTGATCTTTTTCTCACTCCTACTAGTATGTAATGTAACACACACCCATACAATGCGCACCACCCGGTGATGTTTTTCTCACTGCTACTAGTGAATGTAATGTAACACACACCCATACAATGCGCACCACCCCGTGATGTTTTTCTCACTCCTACTAGTGAATGTAATGTAATACACACCCATACAATGCGCAGAACCCCGTGATCTTTTTCTCACTCCTACTAGTGAATGTAATGTAACACACACCCATACAATGCGCACCACCCAGTGATGTTTTTCTCACTGCTACTAGTGAATGTAATGTAACACACACCCATACAATGCGCACCACCCCGTGATGTTTTTCTCACTGATACTAGTGAATGTAATGTAACACACACCCATACAATGCGCACCACCCCATGATGTTTTTCTCACTCCTACTAGTGAATATAATGTAACACACACCCATACAATGCGCACCACCCCGTGATGTTTTTCTCACTCCTACTAGTGAATCTAATGTAACACACACCCATACAATGCGCACCACCCCGTGATGTTTTTCTCACTCCTACTAGTGAATGTAATGTAACACACACCCATACAATGCGCACCACCCCATGATGTTTTTCTCACTCCTACTAGTGAATGTAATGTAACACACACCCATACAATGCGCACCACCCCGTGATGTTTTTCAGAAACCTATCCTACATTGCCACTGCATGTTCCCTGACCTCCCCATGCTGACCACCCCCAGGTGCTTTTCTCCATCCTACATTGCCACTCACTGCCTATACTAATTCAAACCCTCCGATTCACACCACCCCGTGATGTTTTTCTCTCTCCTACACGTGAATGTAATGTAACACACACCCATACAATGCGCACCACCCCGTGATGTTTTTCTCACTCCTACTAGTGAATGTAATGTAACACACACCCATACAATGCGCACCACCCCGTGATGTTTTTCTCACTGCTACTAGTGAATGTAATGTAACACACACCCATACAATGCGCACCACCCCGTGATGTTTTTCTCACTCCTACTAGTGAATGTAATGTAATACACACCCATACAATGCGCAGAACCCCGTGATCTTTTTCTCACTCCTACTAGTGAATGTAATGTAACACACACGCATACAATGCGCACCACCCCGTGATGTTTTTCTCACTGCTACTAGTGAATGTAATGTAACACACACCCATACAATGCGCACCACCCCGTGATGTTTTTCTCACTCCTACTAGTGAATGTAATGTAACACACACCCATACAATGCGCACCACCCCGTGATGTTTTTCTCACTCCTACTAGTGAATGTAATGTAACACACACCCATACAATGCACACCACCCCGTGATGTTTTTCTCACTCCTACTAGTGAATGTAATGTAACACACACCCATACAATGCACACCACCCCGTGATGTTTTTCTCACTCCTACTAGTGAATGTAATGTAACACACACCCATACAATGCGCACCACCCCGTGATGTTTTTCTCACTCCTACTAGTGAATGTAATGTAACACACACCCATACAATGCGCACCACCCCGTGATGTTTTTCTCACTCCTACTAGTGAATGTAATGTAGTACACACCCATACAATGCGCAGAACCCCTTGATCTTTTTCTCACTCCTACTAGTATGTAATGTAACACACACCCATACAATGCGCACCACCCGGTGATGTTTTTCTCACTGCTACTAGTGAATGTAATGTAACACACTCCCATACAATGCGCACCACCCCGTGATGTTTTTCTCACTCCTACTAGTGAATGTAATGTAATACACACCCATACAATGCGCAGAACCCCGTGATCTTTTTCTCACTCCTACTAGTGAATGTAATGTAACACACACCCATACAATGCGCACCACCCAGTGATGTTTTTCTCACTGCTACTAGTGAATGTAATGTAACACACACCCATACAATGCGCACCACCCCGTGATGTTTTTCTCACTGATACTAGTGAATGTAATGTAACACACACCCATACAATGCGCACCACCCCGTGATGTTTTTCTCACTCCTACTAGTGAATATAATGTAACACACACCCATACAATGCGCACCACCCCGTGATGTTTTTCTCACTCGTACTAGTGAATCTAATGTAACACACACCCATACAATGCGCACCACCCCGTGATGTTTTTCTCACTCCTACTAGTGAATGTAATGTAACACACACCCATACAATGCGCACCACCCCGTGATGTTTTTCTCACTCCTACTAGTGAATGTAATGTAACACACACCCATACAATGCGCACCACCCCGTGATGTTTTTCAGAAACCTATCCTACATTGCCACTGCATGTTCCCTGACCTCCCCATGCTGACCACCCCCAGGTGCTTTTCTCCATCCTACATTGCCACTCACTGCCTATACTAATTCAAACCCTCCGATTCACACCACCCCGTGATGTTTTTCTCTCTCCTACACGTGAATGTAATGTAACACACACCCATACAATGCGCACCACCCCGTGATGTTTTTCTCACTCCTACTAGTGAATGTAATGTAACACACACCCACACAATGCGCACCACCCCGTGATGTTTTTCTCACTGCTACTAGTGAATGTAATGTAACACACACCCGTACAATGCGCACCACCCCGTGATGTTTTTCTCACTCCTACTAGTGAATCTAATGTAACACACACCCATACAATGCGCACCACCCCGTGATGTTTTTCTCACTCCTTCTAGTGAATGTAATGTAACACACACCCATACAATGCGCACCACCCCGTGATGTTTTTCTCACTCCTACTAGTGAATGTAATGTAACACACACCCATACAATGCGCACCACCCCGTGATGTTTTTCTCACTCCTACTAGTGAATGTAATGTAACACACACCCATACAATGCGCACCACCCCGTGATGTTTTTCTCACTCCTACTAGTGAATCTAATGTAACACACACCCATACAATTCGCACCACCCCGCGATGTTTTTCAGAAACCTATCCTACATTGCCACTGCATGTTCCCTGACCTCCCCATGCTGACCACCCCGCAGTGCTTTTCTCCATGCTACATTGAAACTCACTGCCTATCCTAATTCAGACCCTCCGATTCACACCATCCCGTGATGTTTTTCTCACTCCTACTAGTGAATGTAATGTAACACACACCCATACAATGCGCACCACCCCGTGATGTTTTTCTCACTCCTACTAGTGAATGTAATGTAACACACACCCATACAATGCGCACCACCCCGTGATGTTTTTCTCACTCCTACTAGTGAATGTAATGTAACACACACCCATACAATGCGCACCACCCCGTGATGTTTTTCTCACTCCTACTAGTGAATGTAATGTAACACACACCCATACAATGCGCACCACCCCGTGATGTTTTTCTCACTCCTACTGGTGAATGTAATGTAACACACATCCATACAATGCGCACCACCCCGTGATGTTTTTCTCACTCCTACTAGTGAATGTAATGTAACACACACCCATACAATGCGCACCACCCCGTGATGTTTTTCTCACTGCTACTAGTGAATGTAATGTAACACACACCGATACAATGCGCACCACCCCGTGATGTTTTTCTCACTCCTACGAGGGAATGTAATGTAACACACACCCAAACAATGCGCACCACCCGTGATGTTTTTCTCACTCCTACTAGTGAATGTAATGTAACACACACCCACACAATGCGCACCACTCCGTGATGTTTTTCTCACTGCTACTAGTGAATGTAATGTAACACACACCCACACAATGCGCACCACCCCGTGATGTTTTTCTCACTGCTACTAGTGAATGTAATGTAACACACACCCGTACAATGCGCACCACCCCGTGATGTTTTTCTCACTCCTACTAGTGAATCTAATGTAACACACACCCATACAATGCGCACCACCCCGTGATGTTTTTCTCACTCCTACTAGTGAATGTAATGTAATACACACCCATACAATGCGCACCACCCCGTGATGTTTTTCTCACTCCTACTAGTGAATGTAATGTAATACACACCCATACAATGCGCAGAACCCCGTGATCTTTTTCTCACTCCTACTAGTGAATGTAATGTAACACACACCCATACAATGCGCACCACCCGTGATGTTTTTCTCACTCCTACTATTGAATGTAATGTAACACACACCCATACAATGCGCACCACCCCGTGATGTTTTTCTCACTCCTACTAGTGAATGTAATGTAACACACACCCATACAATGCGCACCACCCCGTGATGTTTTTCAGAAACCTATCCTACATTGCCACTGCATGTTCCCTGACCTCCCCATGCTGACCACCCCGCAGTGCTTTTCTCCATCCTACATTGCCACTCACTGCCTATACTAATTCAGACCCTCTGATTCACACCACCCCGTGATGTTTTTCTCTCTCCTACTAGTGAATGTAATGTAACACACACCCATACAATGCGCACCACCCCGTGATGTTTTTCTCACTCCTACTAGTGAATGTAATGTAACACACACCCACACAATGCACACCACCCCGTGATGTTTTTCTCACTGCTACTAGTGAATGTAATGTAACACACACCCGTACAATGCGCACCACCCCTTGATGTTTTTCTCACTCCTACTAGTGAATGTAATGTAACACACACCCATACAATGCGCACCACCCCGTGACGTTTTTCTCACTGCTACTATTGAATGTAATGTAACACACACCCATACAATGCGCACCACCCCGTGATGTTTTTCTCACTCCTACTAGTGAATGTAATGTAACACACACCCATACAATGCGCACCACCCCGTGATGTTTTTCTCACTCCTACTAGTGAATGTAATGTAACACACACCCATACAATGCGCACCACCCCGTGATGTTTTTCTCACTCCTACTAGTGAATCTAGTGTAACACACACCCATACAATGCGCACCACCCCGCGATGTTTTTCAGAAACCTATCCTACATTGCCACTGCATGTTCCCTGACCTCCCCATGCTGACCACCCCACAGTGCTTTTCTCCATGCTACATTGAAACTCACTGCCTATCCTAATTCAGACCCTCCGATTCACACCACCACGTGATGTTTTTCTCACTCCTACTAGTGAATGTAATGTAACACACACCCATACAATGCGCACCACCCCGTGATGTTTTTCTCACTCCTACTAGTGAATGTAATGTAACACACACCCATACAATGCGCACCACCCCGTGATGTTTTTCTCACTCCTACTAGTGAATGTAATGTAACACACACCCATACAATGCGCACCACCCCGTGATGTTTTTCTCACTCCTACTAGTGAATGTAATGTAACACACACCATTACAATGCGCACCACCCCGTGATGTTTTTCTCACTCCTACTGGTGAATGTAATGTAACACACACCCATACAATGCGCACCACCCCGTGATGTTTTTCTCACTCCTACTAGTGAATGTAATGTAACACACACCCATACAATGCCCACCACCCCGTGATGTTTTTCTCACTGCTACTAGTGAATGTAATGTAACACACACCGATACAATGCGCACCACCCCGTGATGTTTTTCTCACTCCTACTAGGGAATGTAATGTAACACAAACCCAAACAATGCGCACCACCCGTGATGTTTTTCTCACTCCTACTAGTGAATGTAATGTAACACACACCCACACAATGCGCACCACCCCGTGATGTTTTTCTCACTGTTACTAGTGAATGTAATGTACCACACACCCACACAATGCGCACCACCCCGTGATGTTTTTCTCACTGCTACTAGTGAATGTAATGTAACACACACCCGTACAATGCGCACCACCCCGTGATGTTTTTCTCCCTCCTACTAGTGAATCCAATGTAACACACACCCATACAATGCGCACCACCCCGTGATGTTTTTCTCACTCCTACTAGTGAATGTAATGTAACACACACCCATACAATGGCACCACCCCGTGATGTTTTTCTCACTCCTACTAGTGAATGTAATGTAACACACACCCATACAATGCGCACCACCCCGTGATGTTTTTCTCACTGCTACTAGTGAATGTAATGTAACACACACCCATACAATGCGCACCACCCCGTGATGTTTTTCTCACTCCTACTAGTGAATGTAATGTAATACACACCCATACAATGCGCAGATCCCCGTGATCTTTTTCTCACTCCTACTAGTGAATGTAATGTAACACACACCCATACAATGCGCACCACCCCGTGATGTTTTTCTCACTGCTACTAGTGAATGTAATGTAACACACACCCATACAATGCGCACCACCCCGTGATGTTTTTCTCACTCCTACTAGTGAATGTAATGTAACGCACACCCATACAATGCGCACCACCCCGTGATGTTTTTCTCACTCCTACTAGTGAATGTAATGTAACACACACCCATACAATGCACACCACCCCGTGATGTTTTTCTCACTCCTACTAGTGAATGTAATGTAACACACACCCATACAATGCGCACCACCCCGTGATGTTTTTCTCACTCCTACTAGTGAATGTAATGTAACACACACCCATACAATGCGCACCACCCCGTGATGTTTTTCTCACTCCTACTAGTGAATGTAATGTAACACACACCCATACAATGCGCACCACCCCGTGATGTTTTTCTCACTCCTACTAGTGAATGTAATGTAGTACACACCCATACAATGCGCAGAACCCCGTGATCTTTTTCTCACTCCTACTAGTGAATGTAATGTAACACACACCCATACAATGCGCACCACCCCGTGATGTTTTTCTCACTGCTACTAGTGAATGTAATGTAACACACACCCATACAATGCGCACCACCCCGTGATGTTTTTCTCACTCCTACTAGTGAATGTAATGTAATACACACCCATACAATGCGCAGAACCCCGTGATCTTTTTCTCACTCCTACTAGTGAATGTAATGTAACACACACCCATACAATGCGCACCACCCGTGATGTTTTTCTCACTCCTACTATTGAATGTAATGTAACACACACCCATACAATGCGCACCACCCCGTGATGTTTTTCTCACTCCTACTAGTGAATGTAATGTAATACACACCCATACAATGCGCAGATCCCCGTGATCTTTTTCTCACTCCTACTAGTGAATGTAATGTAACACACACCCATACAATGCGCACCACCCCGTGATGTTTTTCTCACTGCTACTAGTGAATGTAATGTAACACACACCCATACAATGCGCAGAACCCCGTGATGTTTTTCTCACTCCTACTAGTGAATGTAATGTAACGCACACCCATACAATGCGCACCACCCCGTGATGTTTTTCTCACTCCTACTAGTGAATGTAATGTAACACACACCCATACAATGCACACCACCCCGTGATGTTTTTCTCACTCCTACTAGTGAATGTAATGTAACACACACCCATACAATGCGCACCACCCCGTGATGTTTTTCTCACTCCCACTAGTGAATGTAATGTAACACACACCCATACAATGCGCACCACCCCGTGATGTTTTTCTCACTCCTACTAGTGAATGTAATGTAACACACACCCATACAATGCGCACCACCCCGTGATGTTTTTCTCACTCCTACTAGTGAATGTAATGTAGTACACACCCATACAATGCGCAGAACCCCGTGATCTTTTTCTCACTCCTACTAGTGAATGTAATGTAACACACACCCATACAATGCGCACCACCCCGTGATGTTTTTCTCACTGCTACTAGTGAATGTAATGTAACACACACCCATACAATGCGCACCACCCCGTGATGTTTTTCTCACTCCTACTAGTGAATGTAATGTAATACACACCCATACAATGCGCAGAACCCCGTGATCTTTTTCTCACTCCTACTAGTGAATGTAATGTAACACACACCCATACAATGCGCACCACCCGTGATGTTTTTCTCACTCCTACTATTGAATGTAATGTAACACACACCCATACAATGCGCACCACCCCGTGATGTTTTTCTCACTCCTACTAGTGAATGTAATGTAACACACACCCATACAATGCGCACCACCCCGTGATGTTTTTCAGAAACCTATCCTACATTGCCACTGCATGTTCCCTGACCTCCCCATGCTGACCACCCCGCAGTGCTTTTCTCCATCCTACATTGCCACTCACTGCCTATACTAATTCAGACCCTCTGATTCACACCACCCCGTGATGTTTTTCTCTCTCCTACTAGTGAATGTAATGTAACACACACCCATACAATGCGCACCACCCCGTGATGTTTTTCTCACTCCTACTAGTGAATGTAATGTAACACACACCCACACAATGCGCACCACCCCGTGATGTTTTTCTCACTGCTACTAGTGAATGTAATGTAACACACACCCGTACAATGCGCACCACCCCTTGATGTTTTTCTCACTCCTACTAGTGAATGTAATGTAACACACACCCATACAATGCGCACCACCCCGTGACGTTTTTCTCACTCCTACTATTGAATGTAATGTAACACACACCCATACAATGCGCACCACCCCGTGATGTTTTTCTCACTCCTACTAGTGAATGTAATGTAACACACACCCATACAATGCGCACCACCCCGTGATGTTTTTCTCACTCCTACTAGTGAATGTAATGTAACACACACCCATACAATGCGCACCACCCCGTGATGTTTTTCTCACTCCTACTAGTGAATCTAGTGTAACACACACCCATACAATGCGCACCACCCCGCGATGTTTTTCAGAAACCTATCCTACATTGCCACTGCATGTTCCCTGACCTCCCCATGCTGACCACCCCACAGTGCTTTTCTCCATGCTACATTGAAACTCACTGCCTATCCTAATTCAGACCCTCCGATTCACACCACCACGTGATGTTTTTCTCACTCCTACTAGTGAATGTAATGTAACACACACCCATACAATGCGCACCACCCCGTGATGTTTTTCTCACTCCTACTAGTGAATGTAATGTAACACACACCCATACAATGCGCACCACCCCGTGATGTTTTTCTCACTCCTACTAGTGAATGTAATGTAACACACACCCATACAATGCGCACCACCCCGTGATGTTTTTCTCACTCCTACTAGTGAATGTAATGTAACACACACCATTACAATGCGCACCACCCCGTGATGTTTTTCTCACTCCTACTGGTGAATGTAATGTAACACACACCCATACAATGCGCACCACCCCGTGATGTTTTTCTCACTCCTACTAGTGAATGTAATGTAACACACCCCCATACAATGCCCACCACCCCGTGATGTTTTTCTCACTGCTACTAGTGAATGTAATGTAACACACACCGATACAATGCGCACCACCCCGTGATGTTTTTCTCACTCCTACTAGGGAATGTAATGTAACACACACCCAAACAATGCGCACCACCCGTGATGTTTTTCTCACTCCTACTAGTGAATGTAATGTAACACACACCCACACAATGCGCACCACCCCGTGATGTTTTTCTCACTGTTACTAGTGAATGTAATGTACCACACACCCACACAATGCGCACCACCCCGTGATGTTTTTCTCACTGCTACTAGTGAATGTAATGTAACACACACCCGTACAATGCGCACCACCCCTTGATGTTTTTCTCACTCCTACTAGTGAATGTAATGTAACACACACCCATACAATGCGCACCACCCCGTGACGTTTTTCTCACTCCTACTATTGAATGTAATGTAACACACACCCATACAATGCGCACCACCCCGTGATGTTTTTCTCACTCCTACTAGTGAATGTAATGTAACACACACCCATACAATGCGCACCACCCCGTGATGTTTTTCTCACTCCTACTAGTGAATGTAATGTAACACACACCCATACAATGCGCACCACCCCGTGATGTTTTTCTCACTCCTACTAGTGAATCTAGTGTAACACACACCCATACAATGCGCACCACCCCGCGATGTTTTTCAGAAACCTATCCTACATTGCCACTGCATGTTCCCTGACCTCCCCATGCTGACCACCCCACAGTGCTTTTCTCCATGCTACATTGAAACTCACTGCCTATCCTAATTCAGACCCTCCGATTCACACCACCACGTGATGTTTTTCTCACTCCTACTAGTGAATGTAATGTAACACACACCCATACAATGCGCACCACCCCGTGATGTTTTTCTCACTCCTACTAGTGAATGTAATGTAACACACACCCATACAATGCGCACCACCCCGTGATGTTTTTCTCACTCCTACTAGTGAATGTAATGTAACACACACCCATACAATGCGCACCACCCCGTGATGTTTTTCTCACTCCTACTAGTGAATGTAATGTAACACACACCATTACAATGCGCACCACCCCGTGATGTTTTTCTCACTCCTACTGGTGAATGTAATGTAACACACACCCATACAATGCGCACCACCCCGTGATGTTTTTCTCACTCCTACTAGTGAATGTAATGTAACACACACCCATACAATGCCCACCACCCCGTGATGTTTTTCTCACTGCTACTAGTGAATGTAATGTAACACACACCGATACAATGCGCACCACCCCGTGATGTTTTTCTCACTCCTACTAGGGAATGTAATGTAACACACACCCAAACAATGCGCACCACCCGTGATGTTTTTCTCACTCCTACTAGTGAATGTAATGTAACACACACCCACACAATGCGCACCACCCCGTGATGTTTTTCTCACTGTTACTAGTGAATGTAATGTACCACACACCCACACAATGCGCACCACCCCGTGATGTTTTTCTCACTGCTACTAGTGAATGTAATGTAACACACACCCGTACAATGCGCACCACCCCGTGATGTTTTTCTCCCTCCTACTAGTGAATCCAATGTAACACACACCCATACAATGCGCACCACCCCGTGATGTTTTTCTCACTCCTACTAGTGAATGTAATGTAACACACACCCATACAATGGCACCACCCCGTGATGTTTTTCTCACTCCTACTAGTGAATGTAATGTAACACACACCCATACAATGCGCACCACCCCGTGATGTTTTTCTCACTGCTACTAGTGAATGTAAGGTAACACACACCCATACAATGCGCACCACCCCGTGATGTTTTTCTCACTCCTACTAGTGAATGTAATGTAATACACACCCATACAATGCGCAGATCCCCGTGATCTTTTTCTCACTCCTACTAGTGAATGTAATGTAACACACACCCATACAATGCGCACCACCCCGTGATGTTTTTCTCACTGCTACTAGTGAATGTAATGTAACACACACCCATACAATGCGCACCACCCCGTGATGTTTTTCTCACTCCTACTAGTGAATGTAATGTAACGCACACCCATACAATGCGCACCACCCCGTGATGTTTTTCTCACTCCTACTAGTGAATGTAATGTAACACACACCCATACAATGCACACCACCCCGTGATGTTTTTCTCACTCCTACTAGTGAATGTAATGTAACACACACCCATACAATGCGCACCACCCCGTGATGTTTTTCTCACTCCTACTAGTGAATGTAATGTAACACACACCCATACAATGCGCACCACCCCGTGATGTTTTTCTCACTCCTACTAGTGAATGTAATGTAACACACACCCATACAATGCGCACCACCCCGTGATGTTTTTCTCACTCCTACTAGTGAATGTAATGTAGTACACACCCATACAATGCGCAGAACCCCGTGATCTTTTTCTCACTCCTACTAGTGAATGTAATGTAACACACACCCATACAATGCGCACCACCCCGTGATGTTTTTCTCACTGCTACTAGTGAATGTAATGTAACACACACCCATACAATGCGCACCACCCCGTGATGTTTTTCTCACTCCTACTAGTGAATGTAATGTAATACACACCCATACAATGCGCAGAACCCCGTGATCTTTTTCTCACTCCTACTAGTGAATGTAATGTAACACACACCCATACAATGCGCACCACCCGTGATGTTTTTCTCACTCCTACTATTGAATGTAATGTAACACACACCCATACAATGCGCACCACCCCGTGATGTTTTTCTCACTCCTACTAGTGAATGTAATGTAACACACACCCATACAAGGCGCACCACCCCGTGATGTTTTTCAGAAACCTATCCTACATTGCCACTGCATGTTCCCTGACCTCCCCATGCTGACCACCCCGCAGTGCTTTTCTCCATCCTACATTGCCACTCACTGCCTATACTAATTCAGACCCTCTGATTCACACCACCCCGTGATGTTTTTCTCTCTCCTACTAGTGAATGTAATGTAACACACACCCATACAATGCGCACCACCCCGTGATGTTTTTCTCACTCCTACTAGTGAATGTAATGTAACACACACCCACACAATGCGCACCTCCCCGTGATGTTTTTCTCACTGCTACTAGTGAATGTAATGTAACACACACCCGTACAATGCGCACCACCCCTTGATGTTTTTCTCACTCCTACTAGTGAATGTAATGTAACACACACCCATACAATGCGCACCACCCCGTGACGTTTTTCTCACTCCTACTATTGAATGTAATGTAACACACACCCATACAATGCGCACCACCCCGTGATGTTTTTCTCACTCCTACTAGTGAATGTAATGTAACACACACCCATACAATGCGCACCACCCCGTGATGTTTTTCTCACTCCTACTAGTGAATGTAATGTAACACACACCCATACAATGCGCACCACCCCGTGATGTTTTTCTCACTCCTACTAGTGAATCTAATGTAACACACACCCATACAATGCGCACCACCCCGCGATGTTTTTCAGAAACCTATCCTACATTGCCACTGCATGTTCCCTGACCTCCCCATGCTGACCACCCCGCAGTGCTTTTCTCCATGCTACATTGAAACTCACTGCCTATCCTAATTCAGACCCTCCGATTCACCCCACCCCGTGATGTTTTTCTCACTCCTACTAGTGAATGTAATGTAACACACACCCATACAATGCGCACCACCCCGTGATGTTTTTCTCACTCCTACTAGTGAATGTAATGTAACACACACCCATACAATGCGCACCACCCCGTGATGTTTTTCTCACTCCTACTAGTGAATGTAATGTAACACACACCCATACAATGCGCACCACCCCGTGATGTTTTTCTCACTCCTACTAGTGAATGTAATGTAACACACACCATTACAATGCGCACCACCCCGTGATGTTTTTCTCACTCCTACTGGTGAATGTAATGTAACACACACCCATACAATGCGCACCACCCCGTGATGTTTTTCTCACTCCTACTAGTGAATGTAATGTAACACACACCCATACAATGCCCACCACCCCGTGATGTTTTTCTCACTGCTACTAGTGAATGTAATGTAACACACACCGATACAATGCGCACCACCCCGTGATGTTTTTCTCACTCCTACTAGGGAATGTAATGTAACACACACCCAAACAATGCGCACCACCCGTGATGTTTTTCTCACTCCTACTAGTGAATGTAATGTAACACACACCCACACAATGCGCACCACCCCGTGATGTTTTTCTCACTGTTACTAGTGAATGTAATGTAACACACACCCACACAATGCGCACCACCCCGTGATGTTTTTCTCACTGCTACTAGTGAATGTAATGTAACACACACCCGTACAATGCGCACCACCCCGTGATGTTTTTCTCCCTCCTACTAGTGAATCCAATGTAACACACACCCATACAATGCGCACCACCCCGTGATGTTTTTCTCACTCCTACTAGTGAATGTAATGTAACACACACCCATACAATGCGCAGATCCCCGTGATCTTTTTCTCACTCCTACTAGTGAATGTAATGTAATACACACCCATACAATGCGCAGATCCCCGTGATCTTTTTCTCACTCCTACTAGTGAATGTAATGTAACACACACCCATACAATGCGCACCACCCCGTGATGTTTTTCTCACTGCTACTAGTGAATGTAATGTAACACACACCCATACAATGCGCACCACCCCGTGATGTTTTTCTCACTCCTACTAGTGAATGTAATGTAACGCACACCCATACAATGCGCACCACCCCGTGATGTTTTTCTCACTCCTACTAGTGAATGTAATGTAACACACACCCATACAATGCACACCACCCCGTGATGTTTTTCTCACTCCTACTAGTGAATGTAATGTAACACACACCCATACAATGCGCACCACCCCGTGATGTTTTTCTCACTCCTACTAGTGAATGTAATGTAACACACACCCATACAATGCGCACCACCCCGTGATGTTTTTCTCACTCCTACTAGTGAATGTAATGTAACACACACCCATACAATGCGCACCACCCCGTGATGTTTTTCTCACTCCTACTAGTGAATGTAATGTAGTACACACCCATACAATGCGCAGAACCCCGTGATCTTTTTCTCACTCCTACTAGTGAATGTAATGTAACACACACCCATACAATGCGCACCACCCCGTGATGTTTTTCTCACTGCTACTAGTGAATGTAATGTAACACACACCCATACAATGCGCACCACCCCGTGATGTTTTTCTCACTCCTACTAGTGAATGTAATGTAATACACACCCATACAATGCGCAGAACCCCGTGATCTTTTTCTCACTCCTACTAGTGAATGTAATGTAACACACACCCATACAATGCGCACCACCCCGTGATGTTTTTCTCACTGCTACTAGTGAATGTAATGTAACACACACCCATACAATGCGCACCACACCGTGATGTTTTTCTCACTCCTACTGGTGAATGTAATGTAACACACACCCAAAACATGCGCACCACCCGCGATGTTTTTCTCACTCCTACTATTGAATGTAATGTAACACACACCCATGCAATGCGCACCACCCCGTGATGTTTTTCTCACTCCTATTAGTGAATGTAATGTAACACACACCCATACAATGCGCACCACCCCGTGATGTTTTTCTCTCTCCTACTAGTGAATTTAATGTAACACACACCCATACAATGCGCACCACCCCGTGATGTTTTTCTCACTCCTAATAGTGAATGTAATGTAAGACACACCCACACAATGCGCACCACCCCGTGATGTTTTTCTCACTGCTACTAGTGAATGTAATGTAACACACACCCGTACAATGCGCACCACCCCGTGATGTTTTTCTCACTCCTACTAGTGAATGTAATGTAACACACACCCATACAATGCGCACCACCCCGTGATGTTTTTCTCACTCCTACTAGTGAATGTAATGTAACACACACCCATACAATGCGCACCACCCCGTGATGTTTTTCTCACTCCTACTAGTGAATGTAATGTAACACACACCCATACAATGCGCACCACCCCGTGATGTTTTTCTCACTCCTACTAGTGAATGTAATGTAACACACACCCATACAATGCGCACCACCCCGTGATGTTTTTCTCACTCCTACTAGTGTATCTAATGTAACACACACCCATACAATGCGCACCACCCCGCGATGTTTTTCAGAAACCTATCCTACATTGCCATGGCATGTTCCCTGACCTCCCCATGCTGACCACCCCGCAGTGCTTTTCTCCATCCTACATTGAAACTCACTGCCTATCCTAATTCAGACCCTCCGATTCACACCACCCCGTGATGTTTTTCTCACTCCTACTAGTGAATGTAATGTAACACACACCCATACAATGCGCACCAACCCGTGATGTTTTTCTCACTCCTACTAGTGAATGTAATGTAACACACACCCATACAATGCGCACCACCCCGTGATGTTTTTCTCACTCCTACTAGTGAATGTAATGTAACACACACCCATACAATGCGCACCACCCCGTGATGTTTTTCTCACTCCTACTAGTGAATGTAATGTAACACACACCCATACAATGCGCACCACCCCGTGATGTTTTTCTCACTCCTACTGGTGAATGTAATGTAACACACACCCATACAATGCGCACCACCCCGTGATGTTTTTCTCACTCCTACTAGTGAATGTAATGTAATACACACCCATACAATGCGCACCACCCCGTGATGTTTTTCTCACTCCTACTAGTGAATGTAATGTAACACCCACCCATACAATGCGCACCACCCCATGATGTTTTTCTCACTGCTACTAGTGAATGTAATGTAACACACACCGATACAATGCGCACCACCCCGTGATGTTTTTCTCACTCCTACTAGGGAATGTAATGTAACACACACCCAAACAATGCGCACCACCCGTGATGTTTTTCTCACTCCTACTAGTGAATGTAATGTAACACACACCCATACAATCCGCACCACCCCGTGATGTTTTTCTCACTCCTACTAGTGAATGTAATGTAACGCACACCCATACAATGCGCACCACCCCGTGATGTTTTTCAGAAACCTATCCGACATTGCCACTGCATGTTCCCTGACCTCCCCATGCTGACCACCCCACAGTGCTTTTCTCCATTCTACATTGCCACTCACTGCCTATCCTAATTCAGACCCTCCGATTCACACCACCCCGTGATGTTTTTCTCACTCCTACTAGTGAATGTAATGTAACACACACCCATACAACGCGCACCACCCCGTGATGTTTTTCTCACTCCTCCTAGTGAATGTAATGTAACACACACCCGTACAATGCGCACCACCCCGTGATGTTTTTGTCACTGCTACTAGTGAATGTAATGTAACACACACCCGTACAATGCGCACCACCCCGTGATGTTTTTCTCACTCCTACTAGTGAATGTAATATAACACACACCCATACAATGCGCACAACCCCGTGATGTTTTTCTCACTCCTACTAGTGAATGTAATGTAACACACACCCATACAATGCACACCACCCCATGATGTTTTTCTCACTCCTACTAGTGAATGTAATGTAACACACACCCATACAATGCGCACCACCCCGTGATGTTTTTCTCACTCCTACTAGTGAATTTAATGTAACACACACCCATACAATGCGCACCACCCCGCGATGTTTTTCAGAAACCTATCCTACATTGCCACTGCATGTTCCCTGACCTCCCCATGCTGACCACCCCGCGGTGCTTTTCTCCATCCTACATTGCCCCTCACAGCCTATCCTAATCCAGACCCTCCGATTCACACCACCCCGTGATGTTTTTCTCACTCCTAGTAGTGAATGTAATGTAACACACACCCATACAATGCGCACCACCCCGTGATGTTTTTCTCACTCCTACTAGTGAATGTAATGTAACACACACCCATACAATGCGCACCACCCCGTGATGTTTTTCTCACTCCTACTAGTGAATGTAATGTAACACACACCCATACAATGCGCACCACCCCGTGATGTTTTTCTCACTCCTACTAGTGAATGTAATGTAACACACACCCATACAATGCGCAACAACCCCGCGATGTTTTTCAGAAACCTATCCTACATTGCCACTGAATGTTCCCTGACCTCCACATGCTGACCACCCCTCGGTGCTTTTCTCCATCCTACATTGCCACTTACTGCCCATCCTAATTCAGACCCTCCGATTCACACCACCCCGTGATGCTTTTCTCATTCCTAGTAGTGAATGTAATGTAACACACACCCATACAATGCGCACCACCCCGTGATGTTTTCTCACTTCTACTAGTGAATGTAATGTAACACACACCCGTACAATGCGCACCACCCCGTGATGTTTTTCTCACTCCTACTAGTGAATGTAATGTAACACACACCCATACAATGCGCACCACCCCGTGATGTTTTTCTCACTCCTACTAGTGAATGTAATGTAACACACACCGATAAAATGCGCACCAACCCGTGATGTTTTCCTCACTCCTACTAGTGAATCTAATGTAACACAGACCCATACAATGGGCACCACCCCGCGATGTTTTTCGGAAACCTATCCTACATTGCCTCCGCATGTTCCCTGACCTCCCCATGCTGACAACACCGCGGTGCTTTTCTCCATCCTATGTTGCCACTCACTGCCTATCCTAATTCAGACCCTCCGATTCACACCACCACGTGATGTTTTTCTCACTCCTACTAGTGAATGTAACGTAACACACACCCATACAATGCGCACCACTCCGTGATGTTTTTCTCACTCCTACTAGTGAATGTAATGTAGCACACACCCATACAATGCGCACCACCCCGTCATGTTTTTCTCACTCCTACTAGTGAATCTAATGTAACACACACCCATACAATGCGCACCACCCCGTGATGTTTTTCTCACTCCTACTAGTGAATCTAATGTAACACACACCCATACAATGCGCACCACCCCGCGATGTTTTTCAGAAACCTACCCTACATTGCCACTGCATGTTCCCTGACCTCCCCATGCTGACCACCCCGCGGTGCTTTTCTCCATCCTACATTGCCACTCACTGCCTATCCTATTTCAGACCCTTCGATTCACACCACCCCATGATGTTTTTCTCACTCCTACTAGTGAATGTAATGTAACACACACCCATACAATGCGCACCACCCCGTGATGTATTTTTCACTCCTACTTGTGAATGTAATGTAACACACACCCATACAATGCGCACCACCCCGTGAAGTTTTTCTCACTCCTACTAGTGAATGTAATGTAACACACATCCATACAATGCGCACCACCCTGTGATGTTTTTCTTACTCCTACTAGTAAATGTAATGTAACACACACCCATACAATGCGCACCACCCCGTGATATTTTTCTCACTCCTACTATTGAATGTAATGTAACACACACCCATACAATGCGCACCACCCCGTGATGTTTTTCTCACTCCTACTAGTGAATGTAATGTAACACACACCCATACAATGCGCACCACCCCGTGATGTTTTACTCACTCCTACTCGTGAATGTAATGTAACACACACCTACACAATGCGCACCACCCCGTGATGTTTTTCTCACTGCTACTAGTGAATGTAGTGTAACACACACCCATACAATGCGCACCACCCCGTGATATTTTTCTCACACCTACTAGTGAATGTAATGTAACACACACCCATACAATGCGCACCACCCCGTGATGTTTTTCTCACTCCTACTAGTGAATGTAATGTAACACACACCCATACAATGCGCACCACCCCGTGATGTTTTTCTCACTCCTACTAGTGAATGTAATGTAACACACACCCATAAAATGCGCACCAGCCCGTGATGTTTTTCTCACTCCTACTAGTGAATGTAATGTAACACACACCCATACAATGCGCACCACCCCGTGATGTTTTTCAGAAACCTATCCTACATTGCCACTGCATGTTCCCTGACCTCCCCATGCTGACCACCCCGCAGTGCTTTTCTCCATCCTACATTGCCCCTCACAGCCTATCCTAATCCAGACCCTCCGATTCACACCACCCCGTGATGTTTTTCTCCCACTACTAGTGAATGTAATGTAACACACACCCATACAATGCGCACCACCCCGTGATGTTTTTCTCAGTCCTACTAGTGAATGTAATGTAACACACACCCATACAATGCGCACCACCCCATGATGTTTTTCTCAATCCTACTAGTGAATGTAATGTAACACACACCCATACAATGCGCACCACCACGCGATGTTTTTCAGAAACATATCCTACATTGCCACTGCATGTTACCTGACCTCCCCATGCTGACCACCCCGCAGTGCTTTTCTCCATCCTACATTGAACCTCACTGCCTATCCTAATTCAGACCCTCCGATTCACACCACACCGTGATGTTTTTCTCACTCCTACTAGTGAATGTAATGTAACACACACCCATACAATGCGCACCACCCCGTGATGTTTTTCTCACTCCTACTAGTGAATGTAATGTAACACACACCCATACAATGCGCACCACCCCGTGATGTTTTTCTCACTCCTACTAGTGAATGTAATGTAACACACACCCATACAATGCGCACCACCCCGTGATGTTTTTCTCACTCCTACTGGTGAATGTAATGTAACACACACCCATACAATGCGCACCACCCAGTGATGTTTTTCTCACTCCTACTAGTGAATGTAATGTAATACACACCCATACAATGCGCACCACCCCGTGATGTTTTTCTCACACCTACTAGTGAATGTAATGTAACACCCACCCATACAATGCGCACCACCCCGTGATGTTTTTCTCACTGCTACTAGTGAATGTAATGTAACACACACCGATACAATGCGCACCACACCGTGATGTTTTTCTCACTCCTACTAGGGAATGTAATGTAACACACACCCAAACAATGCGCACCAACCGTGATGTTTTTCTCACTCCTACTAGTGAATGTAATGTAACACACACCCATACAATGCGCACCACCCCGTGATGTTTTTCTCACTCCTACTAGTGAATGTAATGTAACGCACACCCATACAATGCGCACCACCCCGTGATGTTTTTCAGAAACCTATCCTACATTGCCACTGCATGTTCCCTGACCTCCCCATGCTGACCACCCCGCGGTGCTTTTCTCCATCCTACATTGCCCCTCACAGCCTATCCTAATCCAGACCCTCCGATTCACACCACCCCGTGATGTTTTTCTCACTCCTAGTAGTGAATGTAATGTAACACACACCCATACAATGCGCACCACCCCGTGATGTTTTTCCCACTCCTACTAGTGAATGTAATGTAAAACACACCCATACAATGCGCACCACCCCGTGATGTTTTTCTCACTCCTACTAGTGAATGTAATGTAACACACACCCATACAATGCGCACCACCCCGTGATGTTTTTCTCACTCCTACTAGTGAATGTAATGTAACACACACCCATACAATGCGCATCAACCCCGCGATGTTTTTCAGAAACCTATCCTACCTTGCCACTGAATGTTCCCTGACCTCCACATGCTGACCACCCCTCGGTGCTTTTCTCCATCCTACATTGCCACTTACTGCCCATCCTAATTCAGACCCTCCGATTCACACCACCCCGTGATGCTTTTCTCATTCCTAGTAGTGAATGTAATGTAACACACACCCATACAATGCGCACCACCCCGTGATGTTTTCTCACTTCTACTAGTGAATGTAATGTAACACACACCCGTACAATGCGCACCACCCCGTGATGTTTTTCTCACTCCTACTAGTGAATGTAATGTAACACACACCCATACAATGCGCACCACCCCGTGATGTTTTTCTCACTCCTACTAGTGAATGTAATGTAACACACACCGATAAAATGCGCACCAACCCGTGATGTTTTCCTCACTCCTACTAGTGAATCTAATGTCACACAGACCCATACAATGGGCACCACCCCGCGATGTTTTTCGGAAACCTATCCTACATTGCCTCTGCATGTTCCCTGACCTCCCCATGCTGACAACCCCGCGGTGCTTTTCTCCATCCTATGTTGCCACTCACTGCCTATCCTAATTCAGACCCTCCGATTCACACCACCACGTGATGTTTTTCTCACTCCTACTAGTGAATGTAACGTAACACACACCCATACAATGCGCACCACTCCGTGATGTTTTTCTCACTCCTACTAGTGAATGTAATGTAGCACACACCCATACAATGCGCACCACCCCGTCATGTTTTTCTCACTCCTACTAGTGAATCTAATGTAACACACACCCATACAATGCGCACCACCCCGTGATGTTTTTCTCACTCCTACTAGTGAATCTAATGTAACACACACCCATACAATGCGCACCACCCCGCGATGTTTTTCAAAAACCTATCCTACATTGCCACTGCATGTTCCCTGACCTCCCCATGCTGACCACCCCGCGGTGCTTTTCTCCATCCTACATTGCCACTCACTGCCTATCCTAATTCAGACCCTTCGATTCACACCACCCCATGATGTTTTTCTCACTCCTACTAGTGAATGTAATGTAACACACACCCATACAATGCGCACCACCCCGTGATGTATTTTTCACTCCTACTTGTGAATGTAATGTAACACACACCCATACAATGCGCACCACCCCGTGAAGTTTTTCTCACTCCTACTAGTGAATGTAATGTAACACACACCCATACAATGCGCACCACCCTGTGATGTTTTTCTTACTCCTACTAGTAAATGTAATGTAACACACACCCATACAATGCGCACCACCCCGTGATATTTTTCTCACTCCTACTAGTGAATGTAATGTAACACACACCCATACAATGCGCACCACCCCGTGATGTTTTTCTCACTCCTACTAGTGAATGTAATGTAACACACACCCATACAATGCGCACCACACCGTGATGTTTTTCTCACTCCTACTCGTGAATGTAATGTAACACACACCTACACAATGCGCACCACCCCGTGATGTTTTTCTCACTGCTACTAGTGAATGTAGTGTAACACACACCCATACAATGCGCACCACCCCGTGATGTTTTTCTCACTCCTAGTAGTGAATGTAATGTAACACACACCCATACAATGCGCACCACCCCGTGATGTTTTTCTCACTCCTACTAGTGAATGTAATGTAACACACACCCAAACAATGCGCACCACCCCGTGATGTTTTTCTCACTCCTACTGGTGAATGTAATGTAACACACACCCATACAATGCGAACCACCCCGTGATGTTTTTCTCACTCCTACTAGTGAATGTAATGTAATACACACCCATACAATGGGCACCACCCCGCGATGTTTTTCAGAAACCTATCCTACATTGCCACTGCATGTTCCCTGACCTCCCCATGCTGACAACCCCGCGGTGCTTTTCTCCATCCTACGTTGCCACTCACTGCCTATCCTAATTCAGACCCTCCGATTCACACCACCACGTGATGTTTTTCTCACTCCTACTAGTGAATGTAACGTAACACACACCCATACAATGCGCACCACTCCGTTATGTTTTTCTCACTTCTACTAGTGAACGTAATGTAGCACACACCCATACAATGCGCACCACCCCGTCATGTTTTTCTCACTCCTACTAGTGAATGTAATGTAACACACACCCATACAATGCGCACCACCCTGTGATGTTTTTCTTACTCCTACTAGTAAATGTAATGTAACACACACCCATACAATGCGCACCACCCCGTGATATTTTTCTCACTCCTACTAGTGAATGTAATGTAACACACACCCATACAATGCGCACCACCCCGTGATGTTTTTCTCACTCCTACTAGTGAATGTAATGTAACACACACCCATACAATGCGCACCACACCATGATGTTTTTCTCACTCCTACTCGTGAATGTAATGTAACACACACCTACACAATGCGCACCACCCCGTGATGTTTTTCTCACTGCTACTAGTGAATGTAGTGTAACACACACCCATACAATGCGCACCACCCCGTGATGTTTTTCTCACTCCTAGTAGTGAATGTAATGTAACACACACCCATACAATGCGCACCACCCCGTGATGTTTTTCTCACTCCTACTAGTGAATGTAATGTAACACACACCCAAACAATGCGCACCACCCCGTGATGTTTTTCTCACTCCTACTGGTGAATGTAATGTAACACACACCCATACAATGCGCACCACCCCGTGATGTTTTTCTCACTCCTACTAGTGAATGTAATGTAATACACACCCATACAATGGGCACCACCCCGCGATGTTTTTCAGAAACCTATCCTACATTGCCACTGCATGTTCCCTGACCTCCCCATGCTGACAACCCCGCGGTGCTTTTCTCCATCCTACGTTGCCACTCACTGCCTATCCTAATTCAGACCCTCCGATTCACACCACCACGTGATGTTTTTCTCACTTCTACTAGTGAATGTAACGTAACACACACCCATACAATGTGCACCACTCCGTTATGTTTTTCTCACTTCTACTAGTGAATGTAATGTAGCACACACCCATACAATGCGCACCACCCCGTGATGTTTTTCAGAAACCTATCCTACATTGCCACTGCATGTTCCCTGACCTCCCCATGCTGACCACCGCGCAGTGCTTTTCTCCATCCTACATTGCCACTCACTGCCTATCCTATTTCAGACCCTCCGATTCACACCACCCCGTGATGTTTTTCTCCCTCCTACTAGTGAATGTAATGTAACACACACCCATACAATGAGCACAACCCCGTGATGTTTTTCTCACTCCTATTAGTGAATGTAATGTAACACACACCCGTACAATGCGCACCACCTCGTGATGTTTTTCTCACTGCTACTAGTGAA
This sequence comes from Cavia porcellus, assembly GCF_034190915.1. NCBI lineage: Eukaryota > Metazoa > Chordata > Mammalia > Rodentia > Caviidae > Cavia > Cavia porcellus. The sequence continues at coordinate 827,467 of NW_026947562.1, read as the reverse complement.
TGTAATGTAACACACACCCGTACAATGCGCACCACCCCATGATGTTTTTCTCACTGCTACTAGTGAATGTAATGTAACATACACCCATACAATGCGCACCACCCCGTGATGTTTTTCTCACTCCTACTAGTGAATGTAATGTAACACACACCCATACAATGCGCACCACCCCGTGATGTTTTTCTCACTCCTACTAGTGAATATAATGTAACACACACCAATACAATGCGCACCACCCCGTGATGTTTTTCTCAGTCCTACTAGTGAATGTAATGTAACACACACCCATACAATGCGCACCACCCCGTGATGTTTTTCTCAATCCTACTAGTGAATGTAATGTAACACACACCCATACAATGCGCACCACCCCGCGATGTTTTTCAGAAACATATCCTACATTGCCACTGCATGTTCCCTGACCTCCCCATGCTGACCACCCCGCAGTGCTTTTCTCCATCCTACATTGAAACTCACTGCCTATCCTAATTCAGACCCTCCGATTCACACCACCCCGTGATGTTTTTCTCACTCCTACTAGTGAATGTAATGTAACACACACCCATACAATGCGCACCACCCCGTGATATTTTTCTCACTCCTACTAGTGAATGTAATGTAACACACACCCATACAATGCGCACCACCCCGTGATGATTTTCTCACTCCTACTAGTGAATGTAATGTGACACACACCCATACATTGCGCACCACCCCGTGATGTTTTTCTCACTCCTACTGGTGAATGTAATGTAACACACACCCATACAATGCGCACCACCCCGTGATGTTTTTCTCACTCCTACTAGTGAATGTAATGTAATACACACCCATACAATGCGCACCACCCCGTGATGTTTTTCTCACTCCTACTAGTGAATGTAATGTAACACCCACCCATACAATGCGCACCACCCCGTGATGTTTTTGTCACTGCTACTAGTGAATGTAATGTAACACACACCGATACAATGCGCACCACACCGTGATGTTTTTCTCACTCCTACTAGGGAATGTAATGTAACACACACCCAAACAATGCGCACCACCCGTGATGTTTTTCTCACTCCTACTAGTGAATGTAATGTAACACACACCCATACAATGCGCACCACCCCGTGATGTTTTTCTCACTCCTACTAGTGAATGTAATGTAACGCACACTCATACAATGCGCACCACCCCGTGATGTTTTTCAGAAACCTATCCTACTTTGCCACTGCATGTTCCCTGACCTCCCCATGCTGACCACCCCACAGTGCTTTTCTCCATTCTACATTGCCACTCACTGCCTATCCTAATTCAGACCCTCCGATTCACACCACCCCGTGATGTTTTTCTCACTCCTACTAGTGAATGTAATGTAACACACACCAATACAATGCGCACCACCCCGTGATGTTTTTCTCACTCCTACTAGTGAATGTAATGTAACACACACTCATACAATGCGCAACAACCCCGCGATGTTTTTCAGAAACCTATCCTACATTGCCACTGAATGTTCCCTGACCTCCACATGCTGACCACCCCTCGGATGCTTTTCTCCATCCTACATTGACACTTACTGCCCATCCTAATTCAGACCCTCCGATTCACACCACCGCGTGATGCTTTTCTCACTCCTAGTAGTGAATGTAATGTAACACACACCCATACAATGCGCACCACCCCGTGATGTTTTCCTCACTTCTACTAGTGAATGTAATGTAACACACACCCATACAATGCGCACCACCCCGAGATGTTTTTCTCACTCCTAGCAGTGAATGTAATGTAACACACACCCATACAATGCGCACCACCCCGTGATGTTTTTCTCACTCCTATTAGTGAAAGTAATGTAACACACACCCATACAATGCGCACCACCCCGTGATGTTTTTCTCACTTCTACTAGTGAATGTAATGTAACACACACCCATACAATGCGCACCACCCCGAGATGTTTTTCTCACTCCTAGCAGTGAATGTAATGTAACACACACCCATACAATGCGCACCACCCCGTGATGTTTTTCTCATTCCTACTAGTGAATGTAATGTAACACACACCGATAAAATGCGCACCAACCCGTGATGTTTTTCTCACTCCTACTAGTGAATGTAATGTAACACACACCCATACAATGCGCACCACCCCGTGATGCTTTCCTCACTCCTACTAGTGAATCTAATGTAACACAGACCCATACAATGGGCACCACCCCGCGATGTTTTTCAGAAACCTATCCTACATTGCCACTGCATGTTCCCTGACCTCCCCATGCTGAGAACCCCGCGGTGCTTTTCTCCATCCTACGTTGCCACTCACTGCCTATCCTAATTCAGACCCTCCGATTCACACCACCACGTGATGTTTTTCTCACTCCTACTAGTGAATGTAACGTAACACACACCCATACAATGCGCACCACTCCGTTATGTTTTTCTCACTTCTACTAGTGAATGTAATGTAGCACACACCCATACAATGCGCACCACCCCGTCATGTTTTTCTCACTCCTACTAGTGAATGTAATGTAACACACACCCATACAATGCGCACCACCCCGTGATGTTTTTCTCACTCCTACTAGTGAATCTAATGTAACACACACCCATACAATGCGCACCACCCCGCGATGTTTTTCAGAAACCTATCCTACATTGCCACTGCATGTTCCCTGACCTCCCCATGCTGACCACCCCGCGGTGCTTTTCTCCATCCTACATTGCCACTCACTGCCTATCCTAATTCAGACCCTCTGATTCACGCCACCCCATGATGTTTTTCTCACTCCTAGTAGTGAATGTAATGTAACACACACCCATACAATGCACACCACCCCGTGATGTATTTTTCACTCCTACTAGTGAATGTAATGTAACACACACCCATACAATGCGCAGCACCCCGTGTAGTTTTTCTCACTCCTACTAGTGAATGTAATGTAACACACACCCATACATTGCGCACCACCCTGTGATGTTTTTCTTACTCCTACTAGTGAATGTAATGTAACACACACCCATACAATGCGCACCACCCCGTGATATTTTTCTCACTCCTACTTGTGAATGTAATGTAACACACACCCATACAATGCGCACCACCCCGTGATGTTTTTCTCACGCCTCCTAGTGAATGTAATGTAACACACACCCATACAATGCGCACCACCCCGTGATGTTTTTCTCACTCCTACTCCTGAATGTAATGTAACACACACCTACACAATGCGCACCACCCCGTGATGTTTTTCTCACTGCTACTAGTGAATGTAGTGTAACACACACCCATACAATGCGCACCACCCCGTGATATTTTTCTCACACCTACTAGTGAATGTAATGTAACACACACCCATACAATGCGCACCACCCCGTGATGCTTTTCTCACTCCTACTAGTGAATGTAATGTAACACACACCCATACAATGCACACCACCCCGTGATGTTTTTCAGAAACCTATCCTACATTGCCACTGCATGTTCCCTGACCTCCCCATGCTGACCACCCCGCAGTGCTTTTCTCCATCCTTCATTGCCACTCACTGCCGATCCTAATTCAGACCCTCCGATTCACACCACCGCGTGATGTTTTTCTCCCTCCTACTAGTGAATGTAATGTAACACACACCCATACAATGAGCACAACCCCGTGATGTTTTTCTCACTCCTATTAGTGAATGTAATGTAACACACACCCGTACAATGCGCACCACCCCGTGATGTTTTTCTCACTGCTACTAGTGAATGTAATGTAACACACACCCGTACAATGCGCACCACCCCGTGATGTTTTTCTCACTCCTACTAGTGAATGTAATGTAACATACACCCTTACAATGCGCACCACCCCGTGATGTTTTTCTCACTCCTACTAGTGAATGTAATGTAACACACACCCATACAATGCGCACCACCCCGTGATGTTTTTCTCACTCCTACTAGTGAATTTAATGTAACACACACCCATACAATGCGCACCACCCCGTGATGTTTTTCTCACTCCTACTAGTGAATGTAATGTAACACACACCCATACAATGCGCACCACCCCGTGATGTTTTTCTCAATCCTACTAGTGAATGTAATGTAACACACACCCATACAATGCGCACCACCCCGTGATGTTTTTCTCACTCCTACTAGTGAATGTAATGTAACACACACCCATACAATGCGCACCACCCCGTGATGTTTTTCTCACTCCTACTAGTGAATGTAATGTAACACACACCCATACAATGCGCACCACCCCGTGATGTTTTTCTCACTCCTACTAGTGAATGTAATGTAACACACACCCATACAATGCGCACCACCCCGTGATGTTTTTCTCACTCCTACTAGTGAATGTAATGTAACACACACCCATACAATGCGCAACAACCCCGCGATGTTTTTCAGAAACCTATCCTACATTGCCACTGAATGTTCCCTGACCTCCACATGCTGACCACCCCTCGGTGCTTTTCTCCATCCTACATTGCCACTTACTGCCCATCCTAATTCAGACCCTCCGATTCACACCACCGCGTGATGCTTTTCTCACTCCTAGTAGTGAATGTAATGTAACACACACCCATACAATGCGCACCACCCCGTGATGTTTTTCTCACTTCTACTAGTGAATGTAATGTAACACACAGCCATACAATGCGCACCACCCCGTGATGTTTTTCTCACTCCTAGCAGTGAATGTAATGTAACACACACCCATACAATGCGCACCACCCCGTGATGTTTTTCTCACTCCTATTAGTGAAAGTAATGTAACACACACCCATACAATGCACACCACCCCATGATGTTTTTCTCACTCCTATTAGTGAATGTAATGTAACGCACACCCATACAATGCGCACCACCCCGTGATGTTTTTCTCACTCCTACTAGTGAATGTAATGTAACACACACCCATACAATGCGCACCACCCCGTGATGTTTTTCTCACTCCTACTAGTGAATGTAATGTAACACACACCGATAAAATGCGCACCAACCCGTGATGTTTTTCTCACTCCTACTAGTGAATGTAATGTAACACACACCCATACAATGCGCACCACCCCGTGATGTTTTCCTCACTCCTACTAGTGAATCTAATGTAACACAGACCCATACAATGGGCACCACCCCGTGATGTTTTTCAGAAACCTATCCTACATTGCCACTGCATGTTCCCTGACCTCCCCATGCTGACCACCCCGAGGTGCTTTTCTCCATCCTACATTGCCACTCACTGCCTATCCTAATTCAGACCCTCCGATTCACACCACCCCATGATGTTTTTCTCACTCCTACTAGTGAATGTAATGTAACACACACCCATACAATGCGCACCACCCCGTGATGTATTTTTCACTCCTACTAGTGAATGTAATGTAACACACACCCATACAATGCGCACCACCCCGTGAAGTTTTTCTCACTCCTACTAGTGAATGTAATGTAACACACACTCATACAATGCGCACCACCCTGTGATGTTTTTCTTACTCCTACTAGTGAATGTAATGTAACACACACCCATACAATGCGCACCACCCCGTGATATTTTTCTCACTGCTACTAGTGAGTGTAATGTAACACACACCCATACAATGCGCACCACCCCGTGATGTTTTTCTCACTCCTCCTAGTGAATGTAATGTAACACACACCCATACAATGCGCACCACCCCGTGATGTTTTTCTCAGTCCTACTCGTGAATGTAATGTAACACACACCTACACAATGCGCACCACCCCGTGATGTTTTTCTCACTGCTACTAGTGAATGTAGTGTAACACACACCCATACAATGCGCACCACCCCGTGATATTTTTCTCACACCTACTAGTGAATGTAATGTAACACACACCCATACAATGCGCACCACCCCGTGATGTTTTTCTCACTCCTACTAGTGAATGTAATGTAACACACACCCATACAATGCACACCACCCCGTGATGTTTTTCAGAAACCTATCCTACATTGCCACTGCATGTTCCCTGACCTCCCCATGCTGACCACCCCGCAGTGCTTTTCTCCATCCTACATTGCCACTCACTGCCGATCCTAATTCAGACCCTCCGATTCACACCACCGCGTGATGTTTTTCTCCCTCCTACTAGTGAATGTAATGTAACACACACCCATACAATGAGCACAACCCCGTGATGTTTTTTTCACTCCTATTAGTGAATGTAATGTAACACACACCCGTACAATGCGCACCACCCCGTGATGTTTTTCTCACTGCTACTAGTGAATGTAATGTAACCCACACCCGTACAATGCGCACCACCCCGTGATGTTTTTCTCACTCCTACTAGTGAATGTAATGTAACATACACCCATACAATGCGCACCACCCCGTGATGTTTTTCTGACTCCTACTAGTGAATGTAATGTAACACACACCCATACAATGCGCACCACCCCGTGATGTTTTTCTCACTCCTACTAGTGAATTTAATATAACACACACCCATACAATGCGCACCACCCCGTGATGTTTTTCTCACTCCTACTAGTGAATGTAATGTAACACACACCCATACAATGCGCACCACCCCGTGATGTTTTTCTCAATCCTACTAGTGAATGTAATGTAACACACACCCATACAATGCGCACCACCCCGTGATGTTTTTCTCACTCCTACTAGTGAATGTAATGTAACACACACCCATACAATGCGCACCACCCCGTGATGTTTTTCTCACTCCTACTAGTGAATGTAATGTAACACACACCCATACAATGCGCACCACCCCGTGATGTTTTTCTCACTCCTACTAGTGAATGTAATGTAACACACACCCATACAATGCGCACCACCCCGTGATGTTTTTCTCACTCCTACTAGTGAATGTAATGTAACACACACCCATACAATGCGCACCACCCCGTGATGTTTTTCTCACTCCTACTAGTGAATGTAATGTAACACACACCCATACAATGCGCAACAACCCCGCGATGTTTTTCAGAAACCTATCCTACATTGCCACTGAATGTTCCCTGATCTCCACATGCTGACCACCCCTCGGTGCTTTTCTCCATCCTACATTTCCACTTACTGCCCATCCTAATTCAGACCCTCCGATTCACACCACCGCGTGATGCTTTTCTCACTCCTAGTAGTGAATGTAATGTAACACACACCCATACAATGCGCACCACCCCGTGATGTTTTTCTCACTCCTAGCAGTGAATGTAATGTATCACACACCCATACAATGCGCACCACCCCGTGATGTTTTTCTCACTCCTATTAGTGAAAGTAATGTAACACACACCCATACAATGCACACCACCTCATGATGTTTTTCTCACTCCTATTAGTGAATGTAATGTAACGCACACCCATACAATGCGCACCACCCCGTGATGTTTTTCTCACTCCTACTAGTGAATGTAATGTAACACACACCCATACAATGCGCACCACCCCGTGATGTTTTTCTCACTCCTACTAGTGAATGTAATGTAACACACACCGATAAAATGCGCACCAACACGTGATGTTTTTCTCACTCCTACTAGTGAATGTAATGTAACACACACCCATACAATGCGCACCACCCCGTGATGTTTTCCTCACTCCTACTAGTGAATCTAATGTAACACAGACCCATACAATGGGCACCACCCCGCGATGTTTTTCAGAAACCTATCCTACATTGCCACTGCATGTTCCCTGACCTCCCCATGCTGACAACCCCGCGGTGCTTTTCTCCATCCTACATTGCCACTCACTGCCTAACCTAATTCAGACCCTCCGATTCACACCACCACGTGATGTTTTTCTCACTCCTACTAGTGAATGTAACGTAACACACACCCATACAATGCGCACCACTCCGTGATGTTTTTCTCACTCCTACTAGTGAATGTAATGTAGCACACACCCATACAATGCGCACCACCCCGTCATGTTTTTCTCACTCCTACTAGTGAATCTAATGTAACACACACCCATACAATGCGCACCACCCCGTGATGTTTTTCTCACTCCTACTAGTGAATCTAATGTAACACACACCCATACAATGCGCACCACCCCGCGATGTTTTTCAGAAACCTATCCTACATTGCCACTGCATGTTCCCTGACCTCCCCATGCTGACCACCCCGCGGTGCTTTTCTCCATCCTACATTGCCACTCACTGCCTATCCTAATTCAGACCCTCCAATTCACACCACCGCGTGATGTTTTTCTCCCTCCTACTAGTGAATGTAATGTAACACACACCCATACAATGAGCACAACCCCGTGATGTTTTTCTCACTCCTATTAGTGAATGTAATGTAACACACACCCGTACAATGCGCACCACCCCGTGATGTTTTTCTCACTGCTACTAGTGAATGTAATGTAACACACACCCGTACAATGCGCACCACCCCGTGATGTTTTTCTCACTGCTACTAGTGAATGTAATGTAACATACACCCATACAATGCGCACCACCCCGTGATGTTTTTCTCACTCCTACTAGTGAATGTAATGTAACACACACCCATATAATGCGCACCACCCCGTGATGTTTTTCTCACTCCTACTAGTGAATATAATGTAACACACACCCATACAATGCGCACCACCCCGTGATGTTTTTCTCACTCCTACTAGTGAATGTAATGTAACACACACCCATACAATGCGCACCACCCCGTGATGTTTTTCTCAATCCTACTAGTGAATGTAATGTAACACACACCCATACAATGCGCACCACCCCGCGATGTTTTTCTCACTCCTACTAGTGAATGTAATGTAACACACACCCATACAATGCGCACCACCCCGTGTTGCTTTTCTCACTCCTACTAGTGAATATAATGTAACACACCCCCATACAATGCGCACCACCCCGCGATGTTTTTCAGAAACCTACCCTACATTGCCACTGCATGTTCCCTGACCTCCCCATGCTGACCACCCGGCAGTGCTTTTCTCCATCCTACATTGCCACTCACTGCCTATCCTAATTCAGACCCTCCGATTCACACCACCCCGTGATGTTTTTCTCACTCCTACTAGTGAATGTAATGTAACACACACCCATACAATGCGCACCACCCCGTGATGTTTTTCTCACTCCTACTAGTGAATGTAATGTAACACACACCCGTACAATGCGCAGCACCCCGTGATGTTTTTCTCACTGCTACTAGTGAATGTAATGTAACACACACCCGTACAATGCGCACCACCCCGTGATGATTTTCTCACTCCTACTAGTGAATGTAATGTAACACACACCCATACAATGCGCACCACCCCGTGATGTTTTTCTCACTCATACTAGTGAATGTAATGTAACACACACCCATACAATGCGCACCACCCCGTGATGTTTTTCTCACTCCTACTAGTGAATGTAATGTAACACACACCCGTACAATGCGCACCACCCCGTGATGTTTTTCTCACTCATACTAGTGAATGTAATTTAACACACACCCATACAATGCGCACCACCCCGTGATGTTTTTCTCACTCCTACTAGTGAATGTAATGTAACACACAACCATACAATGCGCACCACCCCGTGATGTTTTTCTCACTCCTACTAGTGAATGTAATGTAACACACAGCCATACAATGCGCACCAACCCGTGATGTTTTTCTCGCTCCTACTAGTGAATGTATTGTAACACACACCCATACAATGGGCACCACCCCTTGATGTTTTTGTCACTCCTACTAGTGAATCTAATGTAACACACACCCATACAATGCGCACCACCCCGTGATGTTTTTCTCACTCCTACTAGTGAATGTAATGTAACACACACCGATAAAATGCGCACCAACCCGTGATGTTTTTCTCACTCCTACTAGTGAATGTAATGTAACACACAACCATACAATGCGCACCACCCCGTGATGTTTTCCTCACTCCTACTAGTGAATCTAATGTAACACAGACCCATACAATGGCCACCACCACGCGATGTTTTTCAGAAACCTATCCTACATTGCCACTGCATGTTCCCTGACCTCCCCATGCTGACAACCCCGCGGTGCTTTTCTCCATCCTACATTGCCACTCACTGCCTATCCTAATTCAGACCCTCCGATTCACACCACCACGTGATGTTTTTCTCACTCCTACTAGTGAATGTAACGTAACACACACCCATACAATGCGCACCACTCCGTGATGTTTTTCTCACTCCTACTAGTGAATGTAATGTAGCACACACCCATACAATGCGCACCACCCCGTCATGTTTTTCTCACTCCTACTAGTGAATCTAATGTAACACACACCCATACAATGCGCACCACCCCGTGATGTTTTTCTCACTCCTACTAGTGAATCTAATGTAACACACACCCATACAATGCGCACCACCCCGCGATGTTTTTCAGAAACCTATCCTACATTGCCACTGCATGTTCCCTGACCTCCCCATGCTGACCACCCCGCGGTGCTTTTCTCCATCCTACATTGCCACTCACTGCCTATCCTAATTCAGACCCTCCGATTCACACCACCCCATGATGTTTTTCTCACTCCTACTAGTGAATGTAATGTAACCCACACCCATACAATGCGCACCACCCCGTGATGTATTTTTCACTCCTACTAGTGAATGTAATGTAACACACACCCATACAATGCGCACCACCCCGTGAAGTTTTTCTCACAACTACTAGTGAATGTAATGTAACACACACCCATACAATGCGCACCACCCTGTGATGTTTTTTTTACTCCTACTAGTGAATGTAATGTAACACACACCCATACAATGCGCACCACCCCGTGATGTTTTTCTCACTCCTCCTAGTGAATGTAATGTAACACACACCCATACAATGCGCACCACCCCGTGATGTTTTTCTCACTCCTACTCGTGAATGTAATGTAACACACACCTACACAATGCGCACCACCCCGTGATGTTTTTCTCACTCCTACTAGTGAATGTAATGTAACACACACCCATACAATGCGCACCACCCCGTGATGTTTTTCTCACTCATACTAGTGAATGTAATGTAACACACACCCATACAATGCGCACCACCCCGTGATGTTTTTCTCACTCCTACTAGTGAATGTAATGTAACACACACCCATACAATGCGCACCACCCCGTGATGTTTTTCTCACTCCTACTAGTGAATGTAATGTAACACACACCCGTACAATGCGCACCACCCCGTGATGTTTTTCTCACTCCTACTAGTGAATGTAATGTAACACACACCCATACAATGCGCACCACCCCGTGATGTTTTTCTCACTCCTACTAGTGAATGTAATGTAACACACAACCATACAATGCGCACCACCCCGTGATGTTTTTCTCACTCCTACTAGTGAATGTAATGTAACACACAGCCATACAATGCGCACCACCCCGTGATGTTTTTCTCGCTCCTACTAGTGAATGTAATGTAACACACACCCATACAATGCGCACCACCCCTTGATGTTTTTGTCACTCCTACTAGTGAATCTAATGTAACACACAGCCATACAATGCGCACCACCCCGTGATGTTTTTCTCACTCCTACTAGTGAATGTAATGTAACACACACCCATACAATGCGCACCACCCCGTGATGTTTTTCTCACTCCTACTAGTGAATGTAATGTAACACACCCATACAATGCGCACCACCCCGTGATGTTTTTCTCACTCCTACTAGTGAATCTAATGTAACACACACCCATACAATGCGCACCACCCCGCGATGTTTTTCAGAAACCTATCCTACATTGCCACTGCATGTTCCCTGACCTCCCCATGCTGACCACCCCGCGGTGCTTTTCTCCATCTTAAATTGCCACTCACTGCCTATCCTAATTCAGACCCTCCGATTCACACCACCCCGTGATGTTTTTCTCACTCCTACTAGTGAATGTAATGTAACACACACCCATGCAATGCGCACCACCCCGTGATGTTTTTCTCACTCCTACTAGTGAATGTAATGTAACACACACTCATACAATGCGCACCACCCCGTGATGTTTTTCTCACTCCTACTAGTGAATGTAGTGTAACACACACCCATACAATGCACACCACCCCATGATGTTTTTCTCACACCTACTAGTGAATGTAATGTAACACACACCCATACAAAGCGCACCACCCCGTGATGTTTTTCTCACTCCTACTAGTGAATGTAATGTAACACACACCCATACAATGCGCACCACCCCGTGATGTTTTTCTCACTCCTACTAGTGAATGTAATGTAACACACACCCATAAAATGCGGACCACCCCGTGATGTTTTTCTCACTCCTACTAGTGAATGTAATGTAACACACACCCATACAATGCGCACCACCCCGTGATGTTTTTCTCACTCCTACTAGTGAATATAATGTAACACACACCCATACAATGAGCACCACCCCGCGATGTTTTTCAGAAACCTATCCTACATTGCCACTGCATGTTCCCTGACCTCCCCATGCTCACCACCCCGCAGTGCTTTTCTCCATCCTACATTGCCACTCACTGCCTATCCTAATTCAGACCCTCCGATTCACACCACCCCGTGATGTTTTTCTCACTCCTACTAGTGAATGTAATGTAACACACACCCATACAATGAGCACAACCCCGTGATGTTTTTCTCACTCCTATTAGTGAATGTAATGTAACACACACCCGTACAATGCGCACCACCCCGTGATGCTTTTCTCACTGCTACTAGTGAATGTAATGTAACACACACCCGTACAATGCGCACCACCCCGTGATGTTTTTCTCACTGCTACTAGTGAATGTAATGTAACATACACCCATACAATGCGCACCACCCCGTGATATTTTTCTCACTCCTACTAGTGAATGTAATGTAACACACACCCATACAATGCGCACCACCCCGTGATGTTTTTCTCACTCCTACTAGTGAATATAATGTAACACACACCCATACAATGCGCACCACCCCGTGATGTTTTTCTCACTCCTACTAGTGAATGTAATGTAACACACACCCATACAATGCGCACCACCCCGTGATGTTTTTCAGAAACCTATCCTACATTGCCACTGCATGTTCCCTGACCTCCCCATGCTGACCATCCCGCAGTGCTTTTCTCCATCCTACATTGCCACTCACTGCCTATCCTAATTCACACCCTCCGATTCACACCACCGCGTGATGTTTTTCTCCCTCCTACTAGTGAATGTAATGTAACACACACCCATACAATGAGCACAACCCCGTGATGTTTTTCTCACTCCTATTAGTGAATGTAATGTAACACACACCCGTACAATGCGCACCACCCCGTGATGTTTTTCTCACTGCTACTAGTGAATGTAATGTAACACACACCCGTACAATGCGCACCAACCCGTGATGTTTTTCTCACTCCTACTAGTGAATGTAATGTAACACACAGCCATACAATGCGCACCACCCCTTGATGTTTTTCTCGCTCCTACTAGTGAATGTAATGTAACACACACCCATACAATGCGCACCACCCCTTGATGTTTTTGTCACTCCTACTAGTGAATCTAATGTAACACACAGCCATACAATGCGCACCACCCCGTGATGTTTTTCTCACTCCTACTAGTGAATGTAATGTAACACACACCCATACAATGCGCACCACCCCGTGATGTTTTTCTCACTCCTACTAGTGAATGTAATGTAACACACCCATACAATGCGCACCACCCCGTGATGTTTTTCTCACTCCTACTAGTGAATCTAATGTAACACACACCCATACAATGCGCACCACCCCGCGATGTTTTTCAGAAACCTATCCTACATTGCCACTGCATGTTCCCTGACCTCCCCATGCTGACCACCCCGCGGTGCTTTTCTCCATCTTAAATTGCCACTCACTGCCTATCCTAATTCAGACCCTCCGATTCACACCACCCCGTGATGTTTTTCTCACTCCTACTAGTGAATGTAATGTAACACACACCCATGCAATGCGCACCACCCCGTGATGTTTTTCTCACTCCTACTAGTGAATGTAATGTAACACACACTCATACAATGCGCACCACCCCGTGATGTTTTTCTCACTCCTACTAGTGAATGTAGTGTAACACACACCCATACAATGCGCACCACCCCATGATGTTTTTCTCACACCTACTAGTGAATGTAATGTAACACACACCCATACAAAGCGCACCACCCCGTGATGTTTTTCTCACTCCTATTAGTGAATGTAATGTAACACACACCCATACAATGCGCACCACCCCGTGATGTTTTTCTCACTCCTACTAGTGAATGTAATGTAACACACACCCATAAAATGCGGACCACCCCGTGATGTTTTTCTCACTCCTACTAGTGAATGTAATGTAACACACACCCATACAATGCGCACCACCCCGTGATGTTTTTCTCACTCCTACTAGTGAATATAATGTAACACACACCCATACAATGAGCACCACCCCGCGATGTTTTTCAGAAACCTATCCTACATTGCCACTGCATGTTCCCTGACCTCCCCATGCTCACCACCCCGCAGTGCTTTTCTCCATCCTACATTGCCACTCACTGCCTATCCTAATTCAGACCCTCCGATTCACACCACCCCGTGATGTTTTTCTCACTCCTACTAGTGAATGTAATGTAACACACACCCATACAATGAGCACAACCCCGTGATGTTTTTCTCACTCCTATTAGTGAATGTAATGTAACACACACCCGTACAATGCGCACCACCCCGTGATGTTTTCTCACTGCTACTAGTGAATGTAATGTAACACACACCCGTACAATGCGCACCACCCCGTGATGTTTTTCTCACTGCTACTAGTGAATGTAATGTAACATACACCCATACAATGCGCACCACCCCGTGATGTTTTTCTCACTCCTACTAGTGAATGTAATGTAACACACACCCATACAATGCGCACCACCCCGTGATGTTTTTCTCACTCCTACTAGTGAATATAATGTAACACACACCCATACAATGCGCACCACCCCGTGATGTTTTTCTCACTCCTACTAGTGAATGTAATGTAACACACACCCATACAATGCGCACCACCCCGTGATGTTTTTCTCAATCCTACTAGTGAATGTAATGTAACACACACCCATACAATGCGCACCACCCCGTGATGTTTTTCTCACTCCTACTAGTGAATATAATGTAACACACACCCATACAATGCGCACCACCCCGTGATGTTTTTCTCACTCCTACTAGTGAATGTAATGTAACACACACCCATACAATGCGCACCACCCCGTGATGTTTTTCTCAATCCTACTAGTGAATGTAATGTAACACACACCCATACAATGCGCACCACCCCGCGATGTTTTTCTCACTCCTACTAGTGAATGTAATGTAACACACACCCATACAATGCGCACCACCCCGTGTTGCTTTTCTCACTCCTACTAGTGAATATAATGTAACACACCCCCATACAATGCGCACCACCCCGCGATGTTTTTCAGAAACCTATCCTACATTGCCACTGCATGTTCCCTGACCTCCCCATGCTGACCACCCCGCAGTGCTTTTCTCCATCCTACATTGCCACTCACTGCCTATCCTAATTCAGACCCTCCGATTCACACCACCCCGTGATGTTTTTCTCACTCCTACTAGTGAATGTAATGTAACACACACCCATACAATGCGCACCACCCCGTGATGTTTTTCTCACTCCTACTAGTGAATGTAATGTAACACACACCCGTACAATGCGCACCACCCCGTGATGTTTTTCTCACTGCTACTAGTGAATGTAATGTAACACACACCCGTACAATGCGCACCACCCCGTGATGATTTTCTCACTCCTACTAGTGAATGTAATGTAACACACACCCATACAATGCGCACCACCCCGTGATGTTTTTCTCACTCATACTAGTGAATGTAATGTAACACACACCCATACAATGCGCACCACCCCGTGATGTTTTTCTCCCTCCTACTAGTGAATGTAATGTAACACACACCCGTACAATGCGCACCACCCCGTGATGTTTTTCTCACTCATACTAGTGAATGTAATGTAACACACACCCATACAATGCGCACCACCCCGTGATGTTTTTCTCACTCCTACTAGTGAATGTAATGTAACACACAACCATAAAATGCGCACCACCCCGTGATGTTTTTCTCACTCCTACTAGTGAATGTAATGTAACACACAGCCATACAATGCGCACCACCCCGTGATGTTTTTCTCGCTCCTACTAGTGAATGTAATGTAACACACACCCATACAATGCGCACCACCCCTTGATGTTTTTGTCACTCCTACTAGTGAATCTAATGTAACACACAGCCATACAATGCGCACCACCCCGTGATGTTTTTCTCACTCCTACTAGTGAATGTAATGTAAAACACACCCATAAAATGTGGACCACCCCGTGATGTTTTTCTCACTCCTACTAGTGAATGTAATGTAACACACACCCATACAATGCGCACCACCCCGTGATGTTTTTCTCACTCCTACTAGTGAATATAATGTAACACACACCCATACAATGAGCACCACCCCGCGATGTTTTTCAGAAACCTATCCTACATTGCCACTGCATGTTCCCTGACCTCCCCATGCTCACCACCCCGCAGTGCTTTTCTCCATCCTACATTGCCACTCACTGCCTATCCTAATTCAGACCCTCCGATTCACACCACCCCGTGATGTTTTTCTCACTCCTACTAGTGAATGTAATGTAACACACACCCATACAATGAGCACAACCCCGTGATGTTTTTCTCACTCCTATTAGTGAATGTAATGTAACACACACCCGTACAATGCGCACCACCCCGTGATGTTTTTCTCACTGCTACTAGTGAATGTAATGTAACACACACCCGTACAATGCGCACCACCCCGTGATGTTTTTCTCACTGCTACTAGTGAATGTAATGTAACATACACCCATACAATGCGCACCACCCCGTGATGTTTTTCTCACTCCTACTAGTGAATGTAATGTAACACACACCCATACAATGCGCACCACCCCGTGATGTTTTTCTCACTCCTACTAGTGAATATAATGTAACACACACCCATACAATGCGCACCACCCCGTGATGTTTTTCTCACTCCTACTAGTGAATGTAATGTAACACACACCCATACAATGCGCACCACCCCGTGATGTTTTTCTCAATCCTACTAGTGAATGTAATGTAACACACACCCATACAATGCGCACCACCCCGTGATGTTTTTCTCACTCCTACTAGTGAATGTAATGTAACACACACCCATACAATGCGCACCACCCCGTGATGTTTTTCTCACTCCTACTAGTGAATATAATGTAACACACACCCATACAATGCGCACCACCCCGCGATGTTTTTCAGAAACCTATCCTACATTACCACTGCATGTTCCCTGACCTCCCCATGCTGACCACCCCGCAGTGCTTTTCTCCATCCTACATTGCCACTCACTGCCTATCCTAATTCAGACCCTCCAATTCACACCACCGCGTGATGTTTTTCTCCCTCCTACTAGTGAATGTAATGTAACACACACCCATACAATGAGCACAACCCCGTGATGTTTTTCTCACTCCTATTAGTGAATGTAATGTAACACACACCCGTACAATGCGCACCACCCCGTGATGTTTTTCTCACTGCTACTAGTGAATGTAATGTAACACACACCCGTACAATGCGCACCACCCCGTGATGTTTTTCTCACTGCTACTAGTGAATGTAATGTAACATACACCCATACAATGCGCACCACCCCGTGATGTTTTTCTCACTCCTACTAGTGAATGTAATGTAACACACACCCATATAATGCGCACCACCCCGTGATGTTTTTCTCACTCCTACTAGTGAATATAATGTAACACACACCCATACAATGCGCACCACCCCGTGATGTTTTTCTCACTCCTACTAGTGAATGTAATGTAACACACACCCATACAATGCGCACCACCCCGTGATGTTTTTCTCAATCCTACTAGTGAATGTAATGTAACACACACCCATACAATGCGCACCACCCCGCGATGTTTTTCTCACTCCTACTAGTGAATGTAATGTAACACACACCCATACAATGCGCACCACCCCGTGTTGCTTTTCTCACTCCTACTAGTGAATATAATGTAACACACCCCCATACAATGCGCACCACCCCGCGATGTTTTTCAGAAACCTACCCTACATTGCCACTGCATGTTCCCTGACCTCCCCATGCTGACCACCCGGCAGTGCTTTTCTCCATCCTACATTGCCACTCACTGCCTATCCTAATTCAGACCCTCCGATTCACACCACCCCGTGATGTTTTTCTCACTCCTACTAGTGAATGTAATGTAACACACACCCATACAATGCGCACCACCCCGTGATGTTTTTCTCACTCCTACTAGTGAATGTAATGTAACACACACCCGTACAATGCGCACCACCCCGTGATGTTTTTCTCACTGCTACTAGTGAATGTAATGTAACACACACCCGTACAATGCGCACCACCCCGTGATGATTTTCTCACTCCTACTAGTGAATGTAATGTAACACACACCCATACAATGCGCACCACCCCGTGATGTTTTTCTCACTCATACTAGTGAATGTAATGTAACACACACCCATACAATGCGCACCACCCCGTGATGTTTTTCTCACTCCTACTAGTGAATGTAATGTAACACACACCCGTACAATGCGCACCACCCCGTGATGTTTTTCTCACTCATACTAGTGAATGTAATTTAACACACACCCATACAATGCGCACCACCCCGTGATGTTTTTCTCACTCCTACTAGTGAATGTAATGTAACACACAACCATACAATGCGCACCACCCCGTGATGTTTTTCTCACTCCTACTAGTGAATGTAATGTAACACACAGCCATACAATGCGCACCAACCCGTGATGTTTTTCTCGCTCCTACTAGTGAATGTATTGTAACACACACCCATACAATGGGCACCACCCCTTGATGTTTTTGTCACTCCTACTAGTGAATCTAATGTAACACACACCCATACAATGCGCACCACCCCGTGATGTTTTTCTCACTCCTACTAGTGAATGTAATGTAACACACACCGATAAAATGCGCACCAACCCGTGATGTTTTTCTCACTCCTACTAGTGAATGTAATGTAACACACAACCATACAATGCGCACCACCCCGTGATGTTTTCCTCACTCCTACTAGTGAATCTAATGTAACACAGACCCATACAATGGCCACCACCCCGCGATGTTTTTCAGAAACCTATCCTACATTGCCACTGCATGTTCCCTGACCTCCCCATGCTGACAACCCCGCGGTGCTTTTCTCCATCCTACATTGCCACTCACTGCCTATCCTAATTCAGACCCTCCGATTCACACCACCACGTGATGTTTTTCTCACTCCTACTAGTGAATGTAACGTAACACACACCCATACAATGCGCACCACTCCGTGATGTTTTTCTCACTCCTACTAGTGAATGTAATGTAGCACACACCCATACAATGCGCACCACCCCGTCATGTTTTTCTCACTCCTACTAGTGAATCTAATGTAACACACACCCATACAATGCGCACCACCCCGTGATGTTTTTCTCACTCCTACTAGTGAATCTAATGTAACACACACCCATACAATGCGCACCACCCCGCGATGTTTTTCAGAAACCTATCCTACATTGCCACTGCATGTTCCCTGACCTCCCCATGCTGACCACCCCGCGGTGCTTTTCTCCATCCTACATTGCCACTCACTGCCTATCCTAATTCAGACCCTCCGATTCACACCACCCCATGATGTTTTTCTCACTCCTACTAGTGAATGTAATGTAACCCACACCCATACAATGCGCACCACCCCGTGATGTTTTTCTCACTCCTCCTAGTGAATGTAATGTAACACACACCCATACAATGCGCACCACCCCGTGATGTTTTTCTCACTCCTACTCGTGAATGTAATGTAACACACACCTACACAATGCGCACCACCCCGTGATGTTTTTCTCACTGCTACTAGTGAATGTAGTGTAACACACACCCATACAATGCGCACCACCCCGTGATATTTTTCTCACACCTACTAGTGAATGTAATGTAACACACACCCATACAATGCGCACCACCCCGTGATGTTTTTCTCGCTCCTACTAGTGAATGTAATGTAACACACACCCATACAATGCGCACCACCCCGTGATGTTTTTCTCACTCATACTAGTGAATGTAATGTAACACACACCGATACAATGCGCACCACCCCGTGATGTTTTTCTCACTCCTACTAGTGAATGTAATGTAACACACACCCGTACAATGCGCACCACCCCGTGATGTTTTTCTCACTCCTACTAGTGAATGTAATGTAACACACACCCATACAATGCGCACCACCCCGTGATGTTTTTCTCACTCCTACTAGTGAATGTAATGTAACACACAACCATACAATGCGCACCACCCCGTGATGTTTTTCTCACTCCTACTAGTGAATGTAATGTAACACACAGCCATACAATGCGCACCACCCCGTGATGTTTTTCTCGCTCCTACTAGTGAATGTAATGTAACACACACCCATACAATGCGCACCACCCCTTGATGTTTTTGTCACTCCTACTAGTGAATCTAATGTAACACACAGCCATACAATGCGCACCACCCCGTGATGTTTTTCTCACTCCTACTAGTGAATGTAATGTAACACACACCCATACAATGCGCACCACCCCGTGATGTTTTTCTCACTCCTACTAGTGAATGTAATGTAACACACCCATACAATGCGCACCACCCCGTGATGTTTTTCTCACTCCTACTAGTGAATCTAATGTAACACACACCCATACAATGCGCACCACCCCGCGATGTTTTTCAGAAACCTATCCTACATTGCCACTGCATGTTCCCTGACCTCCCCATGCTGACCACCCCGCGGTGCTTTTCTCCATCTTAAATTGCCACTCACTGCCTATCCTAATTCAGACCCTCCGATTCACACCACCCCGTGATGTTTTTCTCACTCCTACTAGTGAATGTAATGTAACACACACCCATGCAATGCGCACCACCCCGTGATGTTTTTCTCACTCCTACTAGTGAATGTAATGTAACACACACTCATACAATGCGCACCACCCCGTGATGTTTTTCTCACTCCTACTAGTGAATGTAGTGTAACACACACCCATACAATGCACACCACCCCATGATGTTTTTCTCACACCTACTAGTGAATGTAATGTAACACACACCCATACAAAGCGCACCACCCCGTGATGTTTTTCTCACTCCTACTAGTGAATGTAATGTAACACACACCCATACAATGCGCACCACCCCGTGATGTTTTTCTCACTCCTACTAGTGAATGTAATGTAACACACACCCATAAAATGCGGACCACCCCGTGATGTTTTTCTCACTCCTACTAGTGAATGTAATGTAACACACACCCATACAATGCGCACCACCCCGTGATGTTTTTCTCACTCCTACTAGTGAATATAATGTAACACACACCCATACAATGAGCACCACCCCGCGATGTTTTTCAGAAACCTATCCTACATTGCCACTGCATGTTCCCTGACCTCCCCATGCTCACCACCCCGCAGTGCTTTTCTCCATCCTACATTGCCACTCACTGCCTATCCTAATTCAGACCCTCCGATTCACACCACCCCGTGATGTTTTTCTCACTCCTACTAGTGAATGTAATGTAACACACACCCATACAATGAGCACAACCCCGTGATGTTTTTCTCACTCCTATTAGTGAATGTAATGTAACACACACCCGTACAATGCGCACCACCCCGTGATGCTTTTCTCACTGCTACTAGTGAATGTAATGTAACACACACCCGTACAATGCGCACCACCCCGTGATGTTTTTCTCACTGCTACTAGTGAATGTAATGTAACATACACCCATACAATGCGCACCACCCCGTGATATTTTTCTCACTCCTACTAGTGAATGTAATGTAACACACACCCATACAATGCGCACCACCCCGTGATGTTTTTCTCACTCCTACTAGTGAATATAATGTAACACACACCCATACAATGCGCACCACCCCGTGATGTTTTTCTCACTCCTACTAGTGAATGTAATGTAACACACACCCATACAATGCGCACCACCCCGTGATGTTTTTCAGAAACCTATCCTACATTGCCACTGCATGTTCCCTGACCTCCCCATGCTGACCATCCCGCAGTGCTTTTCTCCATCCTACATTGCCACTCACTGCCTATCCTAATTCACACCCTCCGATTCACACCACCGCGTGATGTTTTTCTCCCTCCTACTAGTGAATGTAATGTAACACACACCCATACAATGAGCACAACCCCGTGATGTTTTTCTCACTCCTATTAGTGAATGTAATGTAACACACACCCGTACAATGCGCACCACCCCGTGATGTTTTTCTCACTGCTACTAGTGAATGTAATGTAACACACACCCGTACAATGCGCACCAACCCGTGATGTTTTTCTCACTCCTACTAGTGAATGTAATGTAACACACAGCCATACAATGCGCACCACCCCTTGATGTTTTTCTCGCTCCTACTAGTGAATGTAATGTAACACACACCCATACAATGCGCACCACCCCTTGATGTTTTTGTCACTCCTACTAGTGAATCTAATGTAACACACAGCCATACAATGCGCACCACCCCGTGATGTTTTTCTCACTCCTACTAGTGAATGTAATGTAACACACACCCATACAATGCGCACCACCCCGTGATGTTTTTCTCACTCCTACTAGTGAATGTAATGTAACACACCCATACAATGCGCACCACCCCGTGATGTTTTTCTCACTCCTACTAGTGAATCTAATGTAACACACACCCATACAATGCGCACCACCCCGCGATGTTTTTCAGAAACCTATCCTACATTGCCACTGCATGTTCCCTGACCTCCCCATGCTGACCACCCCGCGGTGCTTTTCTCCATCTTAAATTGCCACTCACTGCCTATCCTAATTCAGACCCTCCGATTCACACCACCCCGTGATGTTTTTCTCACTCCTACTAGTGAATGTAATGTAACACACACCCATGCAATGCGCACCACCCCGTGATGTTTTTCTCACTCCTACTAGTGAATGTAATGTAACACACACTCATACAATGCGCACCACCCCGTGATGTTTTTCTCACTCCTACTAGTGAATGTAGTGTAACACACACCCATACAATGCGCACCACCCCATGATGTTTTTCTCACACCTACTAGTGAATGTAATGTAACACACACCCATACAAAGCGCACCACCCCGTGATGTTTTTCTCACTCCTATTAGTGAATGTAATGTAACACACACCCATACAATGCGCACCACCCCGTGATGTTTTTCTCACTCC
Organism: Cavia porcellus; assembly: GCF_034190915.1. NCBI lineage: Eukaryota > Metazoa > Chordata > Mammalia > Rodentia > Caviidae > Cavia > Cavia porcellus. The sequence continues at coordinate 804,098 of NW_026947562.1, read as the reverse complement.
TACTAGTGAATGTAATGTAACACACACCCATAAAATGCGGACCACCCCGTGATGTTTTTCTCACTCCTACTAGTGAATGTAATGTAACACACACCCATACAATGCGCACCACCCCGTGATGTTTTTCTCACTCCTACTAGTGAATATAATGTAACACACACCCATACAATGAGCACCACCCCGCGATGTTTTTCAGAAACCTATCCTACATTGCCACTGCATGTTCCCTGACCTCCCCATGCTCACCACCCCGCAGTGCTTTTCTCCATCCTACATTGCCACTCACTGCCTATCCTAATTCAGACCCTCCGATTCACACCACCCCGTGATGTTTTTCTCACTCCTACTAGTGAATGTAATGTAACACACACCCATACAATGAGCACAACCCCGTGATGTTTTTCTCACTCCTATTAGTGAATGTAATGTAACACACACCTGTACAATGCGCACCACCCCGTGATGCTTTTCTCACTGCTACTAGTGAATGTAATGTAACACACACCCGTACAATGCGCACCACCCCGTGATGTTTTTCTCACTGCTACTAGTGAATGTAATGTAACATACACCCATACAATGCGCACCACCCCGTGATGTTTTTCTCACTCCTACTAGTGAATGTAATGTAACACACACCCATACAATGCGCACCACCCCGTGATGTTTTTCTCACTCCTACTAGTGAATATAATGTAACACACACCCATACAATGCGCACCACCCCGTGATGTTTTTCTCACTCCTACTAGTGAATGTAATGTAACACACACCCATACAATGCGCACCACCCCGTGATGTTTTTCTCAATCCTACTAGTGAATGTAATGTAACACACACCCATACAATGCGCACCACCCCGTGATGTTTTTCTCACTCCTACTAGTGAATATAATGTAACACACACCCATACAATGCGCACCACCCCGTGATGTTTTTCTCACTCCTACTAGTGAATGTAATGTAACACACACCCATACAATGCGCACCACCCCGTGATGTTTTTCTCAATCCTACTAGTGAATGTAATGTAACACACACCCATACAATGCGCACCACCCCGCGATGTTTTTCTCACTCCTACTAGTGAATGTAATGTAACACACACCCATACAATGCGCACCACCCCGTGTTGCTTTTCTCACTCCTACTAGTGAATATAATGTAACACACCCCCATACAATGCGCACCACCCCGCGATGTTTTTCAGAAACCTATCCTACATTGCCACTGCATGTTCCCTGACCTCCCCATGCTGACCACCCCGCAGTGCTTTTCTCCATCCTACATTGCCACTCACTGCCTATCCTAATTCAGACCCTCCGATTCACACCACCCCGTGATGTTTTTCTCACTCCTACTAGTGAATGTAATGTAACACACACCCATACAATGCGCACCACCCCGTGATGTTTTTCTCACTCCTACTAGTGAATGTAATGTAACACACACCCGTACAATGCGCACCACCCCGTGATGTTTTTCTCACTGCTACTAGTGAATGTAATGTAACACACACCCGTACAATGCGCACCACCCCGTGATGATTTTCTCACTCCTACTAGTGAATGTAATGTAACACACACCCATACAATGCGCACCACCCCGTGATGTTTTTCTCACTCATACTAGTGAATGTAATGTAACACACACCCATACAATGCGCACCACCCCGTGATGTTTTTCTCCCTCCTACTAGTGAATGTAATGTAACACACACCCGTACAATGCGCACCACCCCGTGATGTTTTTCTCACTCATACTAGTGAATGTAATGTAACACACACCCATACAATGCGCACCACCCCGTGATGTTTTTCTCACTCCTACTAGTGAATGTAATGTAACACACAACCATAAAATGCGCACCACCCCGTGATGTTTTTCTCACTCCTACTAGTGAATGTAATGTAACACACAGCCATACAATGCGCACCACCCCGTGATGTTTTTCTCGCTCCTACTAGTGAATGTAATGTAACACACACCCATACAATGCGCACCACCCCTTGATGTTTTTGTCACTCCTACTAGTGAATCTAATGTAACACACAGCCATACAATGCGCACCACCCCGTGATGTTTTTCTCACTCCTACTAGTGAATGTAATGTAAAACACACCCATAAAATGTGGACCACGCCGTGATGTTTTTCTCACTCCTACTAGTGAATGTAATGTAACACACACCCATACAATGCGCACCACCCCGTGATGTTTTTCTCACTCCTACTAGTGAATGTAATGTAACACACAACCATAAAATGCGCACCACCCCGTGATGTTTTTCTCACTCCTACTAGTGAATGTAATGTAACACACAGCCATACAATGCGCACCACCCCGTGATGTTTTTCTCGCTCCTACTAGTGAATGTAATGTAACACACACCCATACAATGCGCACCACCCCTTGATGTTTTTGTCACTCCTACTAGTGAATCTAATGTAACACACAGCCATACAATGCGCACCACCCCGTGATGTTTTTCTCACTCCTACTAGTGAATGTAATGTAAAACACACCCATAAAATGTGGACCACCCCGTGATGTTTTTCTCACTCCTACTAGTGAATGTAATGTAACACACACCCATACAATGCGCACCACCCCGTGATGTTTTTCTCACTCCTACTAGTGAATATAATGTAACACACACCCATACAATGAGCACCACCCCGCGATGTTTTTCAGAAACCTATCCTACATTGCCACTGCATGTTCCCTGACCTCCCCATGCTCACCACCCCGCAGTGCTTTTCTCCATCCTACATTGCCACTCACTGCCTATCCTAATTCAGACCCTCCGATTCACACCACCCCGTGATGTTTTTCTCACTCCTACTAGTGAATGTAATGTAACACACACCCATACAATGAGCACAACCCCGTGATGTTTTTCTCACTCCTATTAGTGAATGTAATGTAACACACACCCGTACAATGCGCACCACCCCGTGATGTTTTTCTCACTGCTACTAGTGAATGTAATGTAACACACACCCGTACAATGCGCACCACCCCGTGATGTTTTTCTCACTGCTACTAGTGAATGTAATGTAACATACACCCATACAATGCGCACCACCCCGTGATGTTTTTCTCACTCCTACTAGTGAATGTAATGTAACACACACCCATACAATGCGCACCACCCCGTGATGTTTTTCTCACTCCTACTAGTGAATATAATGTAACACACACCCATACAATGCGCACCACCCCGTGATGTTTTTCTCACTCCTACTAGTGAATGTAATGTAACACACACCCATACAATGCGCACCACCCCGTGATGTTTTTCTCAATCCTACTAGTGAATGTAATGTAACACACACCCATACAATGCGCACCACCCCGTGATGTTTTTCTCACTCCTACTAGTGAATGTAATGTAACACACACCCATACAATGCGCACCACCCCGTGATGTTTTTCTCACTCCTACTAGTGAATATAATGTAACACACACCCATACAATGCGCACCACCCCGCGATGTTTTTCAGAAACCTATCCTACATTACCACTGCATGTTCCCTGACCTCCCCATGCTGACCACCCCGCAGTGCTTTTCTCCATCCTACATTGCCACTCACTGCCTATCCTAATTCAGACCCTCCGATTCACACCACCCCGTGATGTTTTTCTCACTCCTACTAGTGAATGTAATGTAACACACACCCATACAATGCGCACCACCCCGTGATGTTTTTCTCACTCCTACTAGTGAATGTAATGTAACACACACCCGTACAATGCGCACCACCCCGTGATGTCTTTCTCACTGCTACTAGTGAATGTAATGTAACACACACCCGTACAATGCGCACCACCCCGTGATGATTTTCTCACTCCTACTAGTGAATGTAATGTAACACACACCCATACAATGCGCACCACCCCGTGATGTTTTTCTCACTCATACTAGTGAATGTAATGTAACACACACCCATACAATGCGCACCACCCCGTGATGTTTTTCTCACTCCTACTAGTGAATGTAATGTAACACACACCCATGCAATGCGCACCACCCCGTGATGTTTTTCTCACTCCTACTAGTGAATGTAATGTAACACACACCCATACAATGCGCACCACCCCATGATGTTTTTCTCACTCCTACTAGTGAATGTAATGTAACACACAACCATACAATGCGCACCACCCCGTGATGTTTTTCTCACTCCTACTAGTGAATGTAATGTAACACACAGCCATACAATGCGCACCACCCCGTGATGTTTTTCTCGCTCCTACTAGTGAATGTAATGTAACACACACCCATACAATGCGCACCACCCCTTGATGTTTTTGTCACTCCTACTAGTGAATCTAATGTAACACACAGCCATACAATGCGCACCACCCCGTGATGTTTTTCTCACTCCTACTAGTGAATGTAATGTAAAACACACCCATAAAATGTGGACCACCCCGTGATGTTTTTCTCACTCCTACTAGTGAATGTAATGTAACACACACCCATACAATGCGCACCACCCCGTGATGTTTTTCTCACTCCTACTAGTGAATATAATGTAACACACACCCATACAATGAGCACCACCCCGCGATGTTTTTCAGAAACCTATCCTACATTGCCACTGCATGTTCCCTGACCTCCCCATGCTCACCACCCCGCAGTGCTTTTCTCCATCCTACATTGCCACTCACTGCCTATCCTAATTCAGACCCTCCGATTCACACCACCCCGTGATGTTTTTCTCACTGCTACTAGTGAATGTAATGTAACACACACCCGTACAATGCGCACCACCCCGTGATGTTTTTCTCACTCCTACTAGTGAATGTAATGTAACACACAGCCATACAATGCGCACCACCCCGTGATGTTTTTCTCGCTCCTACTAGTGAATGTAATGTAACACACACCCATACAATGCGCACCACCCCTTGATGTTTTTGTCACTCCTACTAGTGAATCTAATGTAACACACAGCCATACAATGCGCACCACCCCGTGATGTTTTTCTCACTCCTACTAGTGAATGTAATGTAAAACACACCCATAAAATGTGGACCACCCCGTGATGTTTTTCTCACTCCTACTAGTGAATGTAATGTAACACACACCCATACAATGCGCACCACCCCGTGATGTTTTTCTCACTCCTACTAGTGAATGTAATGTAACACACACCCATACAATGCGCACCACCCCGTGATGTTTTTCTCACTCCTACTAGTGAATATAATGTAACACACACCCATACAATGCGCACCACCCTGTGATGTTTTTCTCACTCCTACTAGTGAATGTAATGTAACACACACCCATACAATGCGCACCACCCCGTGATGTTTTTCTCAATCCTACTAGTGAATGTAATGTAACACACACCCATACAATGCGCACCACCCCGTGATGTTTTTCTCACTCCTACTAGTGAATGTAATGTAACACACACCCATACAATGCGCACCACCCCGTGATGTTTTTCTCACTCCTACTAGTGAATATAATGTAACACACACCCATACAATGCGCACCACCCCGCGATGTTTTTCAGAAACCTATCCTACATTACCACTGCATGTTCCCTGACCTCCCCATGCTGACCACCCCGCAGTGCTTTTCTCCATCCTACATTGCCACTCACTGCCTATCCTAATTCAGACCCTCCGATTCACACCACCCCGTGATGTTTTTCTCACTCCTACTAGTGAATGTAATGTAACACACACCCATACAATGCGCACCACCCCGTGATGTTTTTCTCACTCCTACTAGTGAATGTAATGTAACACACACCCGTACAATGCGCACCACCCCGTGATGTTTTTCTCACTGCTACTAGTGAATGTAATGTAACACACACCCGTACAATGCGCACCACCCCGTGATGATTTTCTCACTCCTACTAGTGAATGTAATGTAACACACACCCATACAATGCGCACCACCCCGTGATGTTTTTCTCACTCATACTCGTGAATGTAATGTAACACACACCCATACAATGCGCACCACCCCGTGATGTTTTTCTCACTCCTACTAGTGAATGTAATGTAACACACACCCATGCAATGCGCACCACCCCGTGATGTTTTTCTCACTCCTACTAGTGAATGTAATGTAACACACACCCATACAATGCGCACCACCCCATGATGTTTTTCTCACTCCTACTAGTGAATGTAATGTAACACACAACCATACAATGCGCACCACCCCGTGATGTTTTTCTCACTCCTACTAGTGAATGTAATGTAACACACAGCCATACAATGCGCACCACCCCGTGATGTTTTTCTCGCTCCTACTAGTGAATGTAATGTAACACACACCCATACAATGCGCACCACCCCTTGATGTTTTTGTCACTCCTACTAGTGAATCTAATGTAACACACACCCATACAATGCGCACCACCCCGCGATGTTTTTCAGAAACCTATCCTACATTGCCACTGCATGTTCCCTGACCTCCCCATGCTGACCACCCCGCGGTGCTTTTCTCCATCTTAAATTGCCACTCGCTGCCTATCCTAATTCAGACCCTCCGATTCACACCACCCCGTGATGTTTTTCTCACTCCTACTAGTGAATGTAATGTAACACACACCCATGCAATGCGCATCACCCCGTGATGTTTTTCTCACTCCTACTAGTGAATGTAATGTAACACACACCCATACAATGCGCACCACCCCGTGATGTTTTTCTCACTCCTACTAGTGAATGTATTGTAAAACACACCCATACAATGAGCACCACCCCGTGATGTTTTTCTCACACCTACTAGTGAATGTAATGTAACACACACCCATACAATGCGCAACACCCCGTGATGTTTTTCTCACTCCTACTAGTGAATGTAATGTAACACACACCCATACAATGCGCACCACCCCGTGATGTTTTTCTCACTCCTACTAGTGAATGTAATGTAACACATACCCATAAAATGCGCACCACCCCGTGATGTTTTTCGCACTCCTACTAGTGAATGTAATGTAACACACACCCATACAATGCGCACCACCCCGTGATGTTTTTCTCACTCCTACTAGTGAATATAATGTAACACACACCCATACAATGCGCACCACCCCGCGATGTTTTTCAGAAACCTATCCTACATTGCCACTGCATGTTCCCTGACCTCCCATGCTGACCACCCCGCAGTGCTTTTCTCCATCCTACATTGCCACTCACTGCCTATCCTAATTCAGACCCTCCGATTCACACCACCCCGTGATGTTTTTCTCACTCCTACTAGTGAATGTAATGTAACACACACCCATACAATGCACACCACCCCGTGATGTTTTTCTCACTCCTACTAGTGAATGTAATGTAGCACACACCCATACAATGCGCACCACACCGTGATGTTTTTCTCACTCCTACTAGTGAATATAATGTAACACACACCCATACAATGCGCACCACCCCGCGATGTTTTTCAGAAACCTATCCTACATTGCCACTGCATGTTCCCTGACCTCCCCATGCTGACCACCCCGCAGTGCTTTTCTCCATCCTACATTGCCACTCACTGCCTATCCTAATTCAGACCCTCCGATTCACACCACCCCGTGATGTTTTTCTCACTTTTACTAGTGAATGTAATGTAACACACACCCATACAATGCGCACCACCCCGTGATGTTTTTCTCACTCCTACTAGTGAATGTAATGTAACACACACCCGTACAATGCGCACCACACCGTGATGTTTTCTCACTGCTACTAGTGAATGTAATGTAACACACACCCGTACAATGCGAACCACCCCGTGATGATTTTCTCACTCCTACTAGTGAATGTAATGTAACACACACCCATACAATGCGCACCACCCCGTGATGTTTTTCTCACTCATACTAGTGAATGTAATGTAACACACACCCATACAATGCGCACCACCCCGTGATGTTTTTCTCACTCCTACTAGTGAATGTAATGTAATACACACCCATACAATGCGCACCACCCCGTGATGTTTTTCTCACTCCTACTAGTGAATGTAATGTAACACACACCCATACAATGCGCACCACCCCGTGATGTTTTTCTCACTCCTACTAGTGAAGTAATGTAACACACAACCATACAATGCGCACCACCCCGTGATGTTTTTCTCACTCCTACTAGTGAATGTAATGTAACACACAGCCATACAATGCGCACCACCCCGTGATGTATTTCTCGCTCCTACTAGTGAATGTAATGTAACACACACCCATACAATGCGCACCACCCCTTGATGTTTTTGCACTCCTACTAGTGTATCTAATGTAACACACACCCATACAATGCGCACCACCCCGCGATGTTTTTCAGAAACCTATCCTACATTGCCACTGCATGTTCCTGACCTCCCCATGCTGACCACCCCGCGCTGCTTTTCTCCATCTTAAATTGCCACTCACTGCCTATCCTAATTCAGACCCTCCGATTCACACCACCCCGTGATGTTTTTCTCACTCCTACTAGTGAATGTAATGTAACACACACCCATGCAATGCGCACCACCCCGTGATGTTTTTCTCACACCTACTAGTGAATGTAATGTAACACACACCCATACAATGCGAACCACCCCGTGATGTTTTTCTCACTCCTACTAGTGAATGTAGTGTAACACAACCCATACAATGCGCACCACCCCGTGATGTTTTTCTCACACCTACTAGTGAATGTAATGTAACACACACCCATACAATGCGCAACACGCCGTGATGTTTTTCTCACTCCTACTAGTGAATGTAATGTAACACACACCCATACAATGCGCACCACCCCGTGATGTTTTTCTCACTCCTACTAGTGAATCTAATGTAACACACACCCATACAATGCGCACCACCCCGTGATGTTTTTCTCACTCCTACTAGTGAATGTAATGTAACACACACCCATCCAATGCAACCACCCCGTGATGTTTTTCTCACTCCTACTAGTGAATGTAATGTAATACACACCCATACAATGGGCAGAACCCCCGTGATCTTTTTCTCACTCCTACTAGTGAATGTAATGTAACACACACCCATAAAATGCGCACCACCCCGTGATGTTTTTCTCACTCCTACTGGTGAATGTAATGTAATACACACCCATACAATGCGCAGAACCCCGTGATGTTTTTCTCACTGCTACTAGTGAATGTAATGTAACACACACCCATACAATGCGCACCACCCTGTGATGTTTTCTCACTCCTACTGGTGAATGTAATGTAACACACACCCAAAACATGCGCAACACCCGTGATGTTTTTCTCACTCCTACTAGTGAATGTAATGTAACACACACCCATACAATGCGCACCACCCAGTGATGTTTTTCTCACACCTACTAGTGAATGTAATGTAACACACACCCATACAATGCGCACCACCCCGTGATGTTTTTCAGAAACCTATCCTACATTCCCACTGCATGTTCCCTGACCTCCCCATGCTGACCAGCCCACAGTGCTTTTCTCCATCCTACATTGCCACTCACTGCCTATACTAATTCAGACCCTCCGATTTACACCACCCCGTGATGTTTTTCTCTCTCCTACTAGTGAATGTAATGTAACACACACCCATACAATGCGCACCACCCCGTGATGTTTTTCTCACTCCTACTAGTGAATGTAATGTAACACACACCCACACAATGCGCACCACCCCGTGATGTTTTTCTCACTGCTACTAGTGAATGTAATGTAACACACACCCGTACAATGCGCACCACCCCGTGATGTTTTTCTCACTCCTACTAGTGAATGTAATGTAACACACACCCATACAATGCGCACCACCCCGTGATGTTTTTCTCACTCATACTAGTGAATGCAATGTAACACACACCCATACAATGCGCACCACCCCGTGATGTTTTTCTCACTCCTACTAGTGAATGTAATGTAACACACACCCATACAATGCGCACCACCCCGTGATGTTTTTCTCACTCCTACTATTGAATGTAATGTAACACATACCCATAAAATGCGCACCACCCCGTGATGTTTTTCTCACTCCTACTAGTGAATGTAATGTAACACACAACCATACAATGCGCACCACCCCGTGATGTTTTTCTCACTCCTACTAGTGAATATAATGTAACACACACCCATACAATGCGCACCACCCCGCGATGTTTTTCAGAAACCTATCCTATATTGCCACTGCATGTTCCCTGACCTCCCCATGCTGACCACCCCGCAGTGCTTTTCTCCATCCTACATTGCCACTCACTGCCTATCCTAATTCAGACCCTCCGATTCACACCACCCCGTGATGTTTTTCTCACTCCTACTAGTGAATGTAATGTAACACACACCCATACAATGCGCACCACCCCGTGATGTATTTTTCACTCCTACTAGTGAATGTAATATAACACACACCCATAAAATGCGCACCACACCGTGATGTTTTTCTCACTCCTACTAGTGAATGTAATGTAACACACACTCATACAATGCGCACCACCCCGTGATGTTTTTCGCACTCCTACTAGTGAATGTAATGTAACACACACCCATACAATGCGCACCACCCCGTGATGTTTTTCTCACTCCTCCTAGTGAATGTAATGTAACACACACCCATACAATGCGCACCACCCCGTGATGTTTTTCTCACTCCTACTAGTGAATGTAATGTAACACACACCCATACAATGCGCACCACCCCGTGATATTTTTCTCACTCCTACTAGTGAATGTAATGTAACACACACCCATCCAATGCGCACCACCCCGTGATGTTTTTCTCACTCCTACTAGTGAATGTAATGTAATACACACCCATACAATGCGCAGAACCCCGTGATCTTTTTCTCACTCCTACTAGTGAATGTAATGTAACACACACCCATAAAATGCGCACCACCCCGTGATGTTTTTCTCACTCCTACTGGTGAATGTAATGTAATACACACCCATACAATGCGCAGAACCCCGTGATGTTTTTCTCACTGCTACTAGTGAAAGTAATGTAACACACACCCATACAATGCGCACCACCCTGTGATGTTTTTCTCACTCCTACTGGTGAATGTAATGTAACACACACCCAAAACATGCGCACCACCCGTGATGTTTTTATGACTCCTACTAGTGAATGTAATGTAACACACACCCATACAATGCGCACCACCCCGTGATGTTTTTCTCACTCCTACTAGTGAATGTAATGTAACACACACCCATACAATGCGCACCAACCCGTGATGTTTTTCAGAAACCTATCCTACATTGCCACTGCATGTTCCCTGACCTCCCCATGCTGACCAGCCCGCAGTGCTTTTCTCCATCCTACATTGCCACTCACTGCCTATACTAATTCAGACCCTCCGATTAACACCACCCCGTGATGTTTTTCTCTCTCCTACTAGTGAATGTAATGTAACACACACCCATACAATGCGCACCACCCCGTGATGTTTTTCTCACTCCTACTAGTGAATGTAATGTAACACACACCCATACAATGCGCACCACGCCGTGATGTTTTTCTCACTCCTACTAGTGAATCTAATGTAACACACACCCATACAATTCGCACCACCCCGTGATGTTTTTCTCACTCCTACTAGTGAATGTAATGTAACACACACCCATCCAATGCGCACCACCCCGTGATGTTTTTCTCACTCCTACTAGTGAATGTAATGTAATACACACCCATACAATGCGCAGAACCCCGTGATCTTTTTCTCACTCCTACTAGTGAATGTAATGTAACACACACCCATAAAATGCGCACCACCCCGTGATGTTTTTCTCACTCCTACTGGTGAATGTAATGTAATACACACCCATACAATGCGCAGAACCCCGTGATGTTTTTCTCACTGCTACTAGTGAATGTAATGTAACACACACCCATACAATGCGCACCACCCTGTGATGTTTTTCTCACTCCTACTGGTGAATGTAATGTAACACACACCCAAAACATGCGCACCACCCGTGATGTTTTTCTCACTCCTACTAGTGAATGTAATGTAACACACACCCATACAATGCGCACCACCCCGTGATGTTTTTCTCACACCTACTAGTGAATGTAATGTAACACACACCCATACAATGCGCACCACCCCGTGATGTTTTTCAGAAACCTATCCTACATTCCCACTGCATGTTCCCTGACCTCCCCATGCTGACCAGCCCACAGTGCTTTTCTCCATCCTACATTGCCACTCACTGCCTATACTAATTCAGACCCTCCGATTTACACCACCCCGTGATGTTTTTCTCTCTCCTACTAGTGAATGTAATGTAACACACACCCATACAATGCGCACCACCCCGTGATGTTTTTCTCACTCCTACTAGTGAATGTAATGTAACACACACCCACACAATGCGCACCACCCCGTGATGTTTTTCTCACTGCTACTAGTGAATGTAATGTAACACACACCCGTACAATGCGCACCACCCCGTGATGTTTTTCTCACTCCTACTAGTGAATGTAATGTAACACACACCCATACAATGCGCACCACCCCGTGATGTTTTTCTCACTCCTACTAGTGAATGTAATGTAACACACACCCATACAATGCGCACCACCCCGTGATGTTTTTCTCACTCCTACTAGTGAATGTAATGTAACACACACCCATGCAATGCGCACCACCCCGTGATGTTTTTCTCACTCCTACTAGTGAATGTAATGTAACACATACCCATAAATGCGCACCACCCCGTGATGTTTTTCTCACTCCTACTAGTGAATGTAATGTAACACACACCCATACAATGCGCACCACCCCGTGATGTTTTTCTCACTCCTACTAGTGAATATAATGTAACACACACCCATACAATGCGCACCACCCCGCGATGTTTTTCAGAAACCTATCCTACATTGCCACTGCATGTTCCCTGACCTCCCCATGCTGACCACCCCGCAGTGCTTTTCTCCATCCTACATTGCCACTCACTGCCTATCCTAATTCAGACCCTCCGATTCACACCACCCCGTGATGTTTTTCTCACTCCTACTAGTGAATGTAATGTAACACACACCCATACAATGCGCACCACCCCGTGATGTATTTTTCACTCCTACTAGTGAATGTAATATAACACACACCCATACAATGCGCACCACACCGTGATGTTTTTCTCACTCCTACTAGTGAATGTAATGTAACACACACCCATACAATGCGCACCACCCGTGATGTTTTTCCCATTCCTACTAGTGAATGTAATGTAACACACACCCATACAATGCGCACCACCCCGCGATGTTTTTCAGAAACCTATCCTACATTGCCACTGCATGTTCCCTGACCTCCCCATGCTGACCACCCCGCAGTGCTTTTCTCCATCCTACATTGCCACTCACTGGCTATCCTAATTCAGACCCTCCGATTCACACCACCCCATGATGTTTTTCTCACTCCTACTAGTGAATGTAATGTAACACACACCCATACAATGCGCACCACCCCGTGATGTTTTTCTCACTCCTACTAGTGAATGTAATGTAACACACACCCATACAATGCGCACCACCCCGTGATGTTTTTCTCACTCCTCCTAGTGAATGTAATGTAACACACACCCATAAAATGCGCACCACCCCGTGATGTTTTTCTCACTCCTACTGGTGAATGTAATGTAATACACACCCATACAATGCGCAGAACCCCGTGATGTGTTTCTCACTGCTACTAGTGAATGTAATGTAACACACACCCATACAATGCGCACCACCCTGTGATGTTTTTCTCACTCCTACTGGTGAATGTAATGTAACACACACCCAAAACATGCGCACCACCCGTGATGTTTTTCTCACTCCTACTAGTGAATGTAATGTAACACACACCCATACAATGCGCACCACCCCGTGATGTTTTTCTCACTCCTACTAGTGAATGTAATGTAACACACACCCACACAATGCGCACCACCGCGTGATGTTTTTCTCACTGCTACTAGTGAATGTAATGTAACACACACCCGTACAATGCGCACCACCCCGTGATGTTTTTCTCACTCCTACTAGTGAATGTAATGTAACACACACCCATACAATGCGCACCACCCCGTGATGTTTTTCTCACTCATACTAGTGAATGCAATGTAACACACACCCATACAATGCGCACCACACCGTGATGTTTTTCTCACTCCTACTAGTGAATGTAATGTAACACACACCCATACAATGCGCACCACCCCGTGATGTTTTTCTCACTCCTACTAGTGAATGTAATGTAACACATACCCATAAAATGCGCACCACCCCGTGATGTTTTTCTCACTCCTACTAGTGAATGTAATGTAACACACACCCATACAATGCGCACCACCCCGTGATGTTTTTCTCACTCCTACTAGTGAATATAATGTAACACACACCCATACAATGCGCACCACCCCGCGATGTTTTTCAGAAACCTATCCTACATTGCCACTGCATGTTCCCTGACCTCCCCATGCTGACCACCCCGCAGTGCTTTTCTCCATCCTACATTGCCACTCACTGCCTATCCTAATTCAGACCCTCCGATTCACACCACCCCGTGATGTTTTTCTCACTCCTACTAGTGAATGTAATGTAACACACACCCATACAATGCGCACCATCCCGTGATGTATTTTTCACTCCTACTAGTGAATGTAATATAACACACACCCATACAATGCGCACCACACCGTGATGTTTTTCTCACTCCTACTAGTGAATGTAATGTAACACACACCCATACAATGCGCACTTCCCGTGATGTTTTTCCCATTCCTACTATTGAATGTAATGTAACACACACCCATACAATGCGCACCACCCCGCGATGTTTTTCAGAAACCTATCCTACATTGCCACTGCATGTTCCCTGACCTCCCCATGCTGACCACCCCGCAGTGCTTTTCTCCATCCTACATTGCCACTCACTGGCTATCCTAATTCAGACCCTCCGATTCACACCACCCCGTGATGTTTTTCTCACTCCTACTAGTGAATGTAATGTAACACACACCCATACAATGCGCACCACCCCGTGATGTTTTTCTCACTCCTACTAGTGAATGTAATGTAACACACACCCATACAATGCGCACCACCCCGTGATGTTTTTCTCACTCCTACTAGTGAATGTAATGTAACACACACCCATACAATGCGCACCACCCCGTGATGTTTTTCTCACTCCTACTAGTGAATGTAATGTAACACACACCCATACGATGTGCACCACCCCGTGATGTTTTTCTCACTCCTACTAGTGAATGTAATGTAACACACACCCATCCAATGCGCACCACCCCGTGATGTTTTTCTCACTCCTACTAGTGAATGTAATGTAATACACACCCATACAATGCGCAGAACCCCGTGATCTTTTTCTCACTCCTACTAGTGAATGTAATGTAACACACACCCATAAAATGCGCACCACCCCGTGATGTTTTTCTCACTCCTACTGGTGAATGTAATGTAATACACACCCATAAAATGCGCAGAACCCCGTGATCTTTTTCTCACTCCTACTAGTGAATGTAATGTAACACACACCCATAAAATGCGCACCACCCCGTGATGTTTTTCTCACTCCTACTGGTGAATGTAATGTAATACACACCCATAAAATGCGCAGAACCCCGTGATGTTTTTCTCACTGCTACTAGTGAATGTAATGTAACACACACCCATACAATGCGCACCACCCTGTGATGTTTTTCTCACTCCTACTGGTGAATGTAATGTAACACACACCCAAAACATGCGCACCACCCGTGATGTTTTTCTCACTCCAACGAGTGAATGTAATGTAACACACACCCATACAATGCGCACCACCCCGTGATGTTTTTCTCACTCCTACTAGTGAATGTAATGTAACACACACCCATACAATGCGCACCACCCCGTGATGTTTTTCAGAAACCTATCCTACATTGCCACGGCATGTTCCCTGACCTCCCCATGCTGACCAGCCCGCAGTGCTTTTCTCCATCCTACATTGCCACTCACTGCCTATACTAATTCAGACCCTCCGATTCACACCACCCCGTGATGTTTTTCTCTCTCCTACTAGTGAATGTAATGTAACACACACCCATACAATGCGCACCACCCCGTGATGTTTTTCTCACTCCTACTAGTGAATGTAATGTAACACACACCCACACAATGCGCACCACCGCGTGATGTTTTTCTCACTGCTACTAGTGAATGTAATGTAACACACACCCGTACAATGCGCACCACCCCGTGATGTTTTTCTCACTCCTACTAGTGAATGTAATGTAACACACACCCATACAATGCGCACCACCCCGTGATGTTTTTCTCACTCATACTAGTGAATGCAATGTAACACACACCCATACAATGCGCACCACACCGTGATGTTTTTCTCACTCCTACTAGTGAATGTAATGTAACACACACCCATACAATGCGCACCACCCCGTGATGTTTTTCTCACTCCTACTAGTGAATGTAATGTAACACATACCCATAAAATGCGCACCACCCCGTGATGTTTTTCTCACTCCTACTAGTGAATGTAATGTAACACACACCCATACAATGCGCACCACCCCGTGATGTTTTTCTCACTCCTACTAGTGAATATAATGTAACACACACCCATACAATGCGCACCACCCCGCGATGTTTTTCAGAAACCTATCCTACATTGCCACTGCATGTTCCCTGACCTCCCCATGCTGACCACCCCGCAGTGCTTTTCTCCATCCTACATTGCCACTCACTGCCTATCCTAATTCAGACCCTCCGATTCACACCACCCCGTGATGTTTTTCTCACTCCTACTAGTGAATGTAATGTAACACACACCCATACAATGCGCACCACCCCGTGATGTATTTTTCACTCCTACTAGTGAATGTAATATAACACACACCCATACAATGCGCACCACACCGTGATGTTTTTCTCACTCCTACTAGTGAATGTAATGTAACACACACCCATACAATGCGCACTTCCCGTGATGTTTTTCCCATTCCTACTAGTGAATGTAATGTAACACACACCCATACAATGCGCACCACCCCGCGATGTTTTTCAGAAACCTATCCTACATTGCCACTGCATGTTCCCTGACCTCCCCATGCTGACCACCCCGCAGTGCTTTTCTCCATCCTACATTGCCACTCACTGGCTATCCTAATTCAGACCCTCCGATTCACACCACCCCGTGATGTTTTTCTCACTCCTACTAGTGAATGTAATGTAACACACACCCATACAATGCGCACCACCCCGTGATGGTTTTCTCACTCCTACTAGTGAATGTAATGTAACACACACCCATACAATGCGCACCACCCCGTGATGTTTTTCTCACTCCTACTAGTGAATGTAATGTAACACACACCCATACAATGCGCACCACCCCGTGATGTTTTTCTCACTCCTACTAGTGAATGTAATGTAACACACACCCATACGATGTGCACCACCCCGTGATGTTTTTCTCACTCCTACTAGTGAATGTAATGTAACACACACCCATCCAATGCGCACCACCCCGTGATGTTTTTCTCACTCCTACTAGTGAATGTAATGTAATACACACCCATACAATGCGCAGAACCCCGTGATCTTTTTCTCACTCCTACTAGTGAATGTAATGTAACACACACCCATAAAATGCGCACCACCCCGTGATGTTTTTCTCACTCCTACTGGTGAATGTAATGTAATACACACCCATAAAATGCGCAGAACCCCGTGATCTTTTTCTCACTCCTACTAGTGAATGTAATGTAACACACACCCATAAAATGCGCACCACCCCGTGATGTTTTTCTCACTCCTACTGGTGAATGTAATGTAATACACACCCATAAAATGCGCAGAACCCCGTGATGTTTTTCTCACTGCTACTAGGGAATGTAATGTAACACACACCCATACAATGCGCACCACCCTGTGATGTTTTTCTCACTCCTACTGGTGAATGTAATGTAACACACACCCAAAACATGCGCACCACCCGTGATGTTTTTCTCACTCCATCGAGTGAATGTAATGTAACACACACCCATACAATGCGCACCACCCCGTGATGTTTTTCTCACTCCTACTAGTGAATGTAATGTAACACACACCCATACAATGCGCACCACCCCGTGATGTTTTTCAGAAACCTATCCTACATTGCCATGGCATGTTCCCTGACCTCCCCATGCTGACCAGCCCGCAGTGCTTTTCTCCATCCTACATTGCCACTCACTGCCTATACTAATTCAGACCCTCCGATTCACACCACCCCGTGATGTTTTTCTCTCTCCTACTAGTGAATGTAATGTAACACACACCCATACAATGCGCACCACCCCGTGATGTTTTTCTCACTCCTACTAGTGAATGTAATGTAACACACACCCACACAATGCGCACCACCCCGTGATGTTTTTCTCACTGCTACTAGTGAATGTAATGTAACACACACCTGTACAATGCGCACCACCCCGTGATGTTTTTCTCACTCCTACTAGTGAATGTAATGTAACACACACCCATACAATGCGCACCACCCCGTGATGTTTTTCTCACTCATACTAGTGAATGCAATGTAACACACACCCATACAATGCGCACCACCCCGTGATGTTTTTCTCACTCCTACTAGTGAATGTAATGTAACACACAACCATACAATGCGCACCACCCCGTGATGTTTTTCTCACTGCTACTAGTGAATGTAATGTAACACACAGCCATACAATGCGCAACACCCCGTGATGTTTTTCTCGGTCCTACTAGTGAATGTAATGTAACACACACCCATACAATGCGCACCACCCCTTGATGTTTTTGTCACTCCTACTAGTGAATCTAATGTAACACACAGCCATACAATGCGCACCACCCCGTGATGTTTTTCTCCCTCCTACTAGTGAATCTAATGTAACACACACCCATACAATGCGCACCACCCCGCGATGTTTTTCAGAAACCTATCCTACATTGCCACTGCATGTTCCCTGACTTCCCCATGCTGACCACCCCGCGGTGCTTTTCTCCATCTTAAATTGCAACTCACTGCCTATCCTAATTCAGACCCTCCGATTCACACCACCCCGTGATGTTTTTCTCACTCCTACTAGTGAATGTAATGTAACACACACCCATGCAATGCGCACCACCCCGTGATGTTTTTCTCACTCCTACTAGTGAATGTAATGTAACACACACCCATACAATGCGCACCACCCCGTGATGTTTTTCTCACTCCTACTAGTGAATGTAATATAACACACACCCATACAATGCGCACCACCCCGTGATGTTTTTCAGAAACCTATCCTACATTGCCACTGCATGTTCCCTGACCTCCCCATGCTGACCACCCCGCAGTGCTTTTTTCCATCCTACATTGCCACTCAATGCCGATCCTAATTCAGACCCTCCGATTCACACCACCCCGTGATGTTTTTCTCCCTCCTTCTAGTGAATGTAATGTAACACACACCCATACAATGCGCACAACCCCGTGATGTTTTTCTCACTCCTATTAGTGAATGTAATGTAACACACACCCGTACAATGCGCACCACCCCGTGAGGTTTTTCTCACTGCTACTAGTGAATGTAATGTAACACACACCCGTACAATGCGCACCACCCCGTGATGTTTTTCTCACTCCTACTAGTGAATGTAATGTAACACACACCCATACAATGCGCACCAACCCGTGATGTTTTTCTCACTCCTACTAGTGAATGTAATGTAACACACACCCATCCAATGCGCACCACCCCGTGATGTTTTTCTCACTCCTACTAGTGAATGTAATGTAATACACACCCATACAATGCGCAGAACCCCGTGATCTTTTTCTCACTCCTACTAGTGAATGTAATGTAACACACACCCATAAAATGCGCACCACCCCGTGATGTTTTTCTCACTCCTACTGGTGAATGTAATGTAATACACACCCATACAATGCGCAGAACCCCGTGATGTTTTTCTCACTGCTACTTGAATGTAATGTAACACACACCCATACAATGCGCACCACCCTGTGATGTTTTTCTCACTCCTACTGGTGAATGTAATGTAACACACACCCAAAACATGCGCACCACCCGTGATGTTTTTCTGACTCCTACTAGTGAATGTAATGTAACACACACCCATACAATGCGCACCACCCCGTGATGTTTTTCTCACTCCTACTAGTGAATGTAATGTAACACACACCCATACAATGCGCACCAACCCGTGATGTTTTTCAGAAACCTATCCTACATTGCCACTGCATGTTCCCTGACCTCCCCATGCTGACCAGCCCGCAGTGCTTTTCTCCATCCTACATTGCCACTCACTGCCTATACTAATTCAGACCCTCCGATTAACACCACCCCGTGATGTTTTTCTCTCTCCTACTAGTGAATGTAATGTAACACACACCCATACAATGCGCACCACCCCGTGATGTTTTTCTCACTCCTACTAGTGAATGTAATGTAACACACACCCATACAATGCGCACCACCCCGTGATGTTTTTCTCACTCCTACTAGTGAATCTAATGTAACACACACCCATACAATTCGCACCACCCCGTGATGTTTTTCTCACTCCTACTAGTGAATGTAATGTAACACACACCCATCCAATGCGCACCACCCCGTGATGTTTTTCTCACTCCTACTAGTGAATGTAATGTAATACACACCCATACAATGCGCAGAACCCCGTGATCTTTTTCTCACTCCTACTAGTGAATGTAATGTAACACACACCCATAAAATGCGCACCACCCAGTGATGTTTTTCTCACTCCTACTGGTGAATGTAATGTAATACACACCCATACAATGCGCAGAACCCCGTGATGTTTTTCTCACTGCTACTAGTGAATGTAATGTAACACACACCCATACAATGCGCACCAACCTGTGATGTTTTTCTCACTCCTACTGGTGAATGTAATGTAACACACACCCAAAACATGCGCACCACCCGTGATGTTTTTCTCACTCCTACTAGTGAATGTAATGTAACACACACCCATACAATGCGCACCACCCCGTGATGTTTTTCTCACACCTACTAGTGAATGTAATGTAACCCACACCCATACAATGCGCACCACCCCGTGATGTTTTTCAGAAACCTATCCTACATTCCCACTGCATGTTCCCTGACCTCCCCAT
The DNA here is from genome assembly GCF_034190915.1 of Cavia porcellus. Taxonomy (NCBI): domain Eukaryota; kingdom Metazoa; phylum Chordata; class Mammalia; order Rodentia; family Caviidae; genus Cavia; species Cavia porcellus. The sequence goes on along the minus strand of NW_026947562.1, from coordinate 782,951 downwards.
GCTGACCAGCCCACAGTGCTTTTCTCCATCCTACATTGCCACTCACTGCCTATACTAATTCAGACCCTCCGATTTACACCACCCCGTGATGTTTTTCTCTCTCCTACTAGTGAATGTAATGTAACACACACCCATACAATGCGCACCACCCCGTGATGTTTTTCTCACTCCTACTAGTGAATGTAATGTAACACACACCCACACAATGCGCACCACCCCGTGATGTTTTTCTCACTGCTACTAGTGAATGTAATGTAACACACACCCGTACAATGCGCACCACCCCGTGATGTTTTTCTCACTCCTACTAGTGAATGTAATGTAACACACACCCATACAATGCGCACCACCCCGTGATGTTTTTCTCACTCATACTAGTGAATGCAATGTAACACACACCCATACAATGCGCACCACCCCGTGATGTTTTTCTCACTCCTACTAGTGAATGTAATGTAACACACACCCATACAATGCGCACCACCCCGTGATGTTTTTCTCACTCCTACTAGTGAATGTAATGTAACACATACCCATAAAATGCGCACCACCCCGTGATGTTTTTCTCACTCCTACTAGTGAATGTAATGTAACACACACCCATACAATGCGCACCACCCCGTGATGTTTTTCTCACTCCTACTAGTGAATATAATGTAACACACACCCATACAATGCGCACCACCCCGCGATGTTTTTCAGAAACCTATCCTACATTGCCACTGCATGTTCCCTGACCTCCCCATGCTGACCACCCCGCAGTGCTTTTCTCCATCCTACATTGCCACTCACTGCCTATCCTAATTCAGACCCTCCGATTCACACCACCCCGTGATGTTTTTCTCACTCCTACTAGTGAATGTAATGTAACACACACCCATACAATGCGCACCACCCCGTGATGTATTTTTCACTCCTACTAGTGAATGTAATATAACACACACCCATACAATGCGCTCCACACCGTGATGTTTTTCTCACTCCTACTAGTGAATGTAATGTAACACACACCCATACAATGCGCACCACCCGTGATGTTTTTCCCATTCCTACTAGTGAATGTAATGTAACACACACCCATACAATGCGCACCACCCCGCGATGTTTTTCAGAAACCTATCCTACATTGCCACTGCATGTTCCCTGACCTCCCCATGCTGACCACCCCGCAGTGCTTTTCTCCATCGTACATTGCCACTCACTGGCTATCCTAATTCAGACCCTCCGATTCACACCACCCCATGATGTTTTTCTCACTCCTACTAGTGAATGTAATGTAACACACACCCATACAATGCGCACCACCCCGTGATGTTTTTCTCACTCCTACTAGTGAATGTAATGTAACACACACCCATACAATGCGCACCACCCCGTGATGTTTTTCTCACTCCTCCTAGTGAATGTAATGTAACACACACCCATACAATGCGCACCACCCCGTGATGTTTTTCTCACTCCTACTAGTGAATGTAATGTAACACACACCCATACAATGCGCACCACCCCGTGATATTTTTCTCACTCCTAGTAGTGAATGTAATGTAACACACACCCATCCAATGCGCACCACCCCGTGATGTTTTTCTCACTCCTACTAGTGAATGTAATGTAATACACACCCATACAATGCGCAGAACCCCGTGATCTTTTTCTCACTCCTACTAGTGAATGTAATGTAACACACACCCATAAAATGCGCACCACCCCGTGATGTTTTTCTCACTCCTACTGGTGAATGTAATGTAATACACACCCATACAATGCGCAGAACCCCGTGATGTTTTTCTCACTGCTACTAGTGAATGTAATGTAACACACACCCATACAATGCGCACCACCCTGTGATGTTTTTCTCACTCCTACTGGTGAATGTAATGTAACACACACCCAAAACATGCGCACCACCCGTGATGTTTTTCTCACTCCTACTAGTGAATGTAATGTAACACACACCCATACAATGCGCACCACCCCGTGATGTTTTTCTCACTCCTACTAGTGAATGTAATGTAACACACACCCATACAATGCGCACCACCCCGTGATGTTTTTCAGAAACCTATCCTACATTGCCACTGCATGTTCCCTGACCTCCCCATGCTGACCAGCCCGCAGTGCTTTTCTCCATCCTACATTGCCACTCACTGCCTATACTAATTCAGACCCTCCGATTAACACCACCCCGTGATGTTTTTCTCTCTCCTACTAGTGAATGTAATGTAACACACACCCATACAATGCGCACCACCCCGTGATGTTTTTCTCACTCCTACTAGTGAATGTAATGTAACACACACCCACACAATGCGCACCACCGCGTGATGTTTTTCTCACTGCTACTAGTGAATGTAATGTAACACACACCCGTACAATGCGCACCACCCCGTGATGTTTTTCTCACTCCTACTAGTGAATGTAATGTAACACACACCCATACAATGCGCACCACCCCGTGATGTTTTTCTCACTCATACTAGTGAATGCAATGTAACACACACCCATACAATGCGCACCACACCGTGATGTTTTTCTCACTCCTACTAGTGAATGTAATGTAACACACACCCATACAATGCGCACCACCCCGTGATGTTTTTCTCACTCCTACTAGTGAATGTAATGTAACACATACCCATAAAATGCGCACCACCCCGTGATGTTTTTCTCACTCCTACTAGTGAATGTAATGTAACACACACCCATACAATGCGCACCACCCCGTGATGTTTTTCTCACTCCTACTAGTGAATATAATGTAACACACACCCATACAATGCGCACCACCCCGCGATGTTTTTCAGAAACCTATCCTACATTGCCACTGCATGTTCCCTGACCTCCCCATGCTGACCACCCCGCAGTGCTTTTCTCCATCCTACATTGCCACTCACTGCCTATCCTAATTCAGACCCTCCGATTCACACCACCCCGTGATGTTTTTCTCACTCCTACTAGTGAATGTAATGTAACACACACCCATACAATGCGCACCACCCCGTGATGTATTTTTCACTCCTACTAGTGAATGTAATATAACACACACCCATACAATGCGCACCACACCGTGATGTTTTTCTCACTCGTACTAGTGAATGTAATGTAACACACTCCCATACAATGCGCACCACCCGTGATATTTTTCCCATTCCTACTAGTGAATGTAATGTAACACACACCCATACAATGCGCACCACCCCGCGATGTTTTTCAGAAACCTATCCTACATTGCCACTGCATGTTCCCTGACCTCCCCATGCTGACCACCCCGCAGTGCTTTTCTCCATCCTACATTGCCACTCACTGGCTATCCTAATTCAGACCCTCCGATTCACACCACCCCGTGATGTTTTTCTCACTCCTACTAGTGAATGTAATGTAACACACACCTACACAATGCGCACCACCGCGTGATGTTTTTCTCACTGCTACTAGTGAATGTAATGTAACACACACCCGTACAATGCGCACCACCCCGTGATGTTTTTCTCACTCCTACTAGTGAATGTAATGTAACACACACCCATACAATGCGCACCACCCCGTGATGTTTTTCTCACTCATACTAGTGAATGTAATGTAACACACACCCATACAATGCGCACCACCCCGTGATGTTTTTCTCACTCCTACTAGTGAATGTAATGTAACACACACCCATACAATGCGCACCACCCCGTGATGGTTTTCTCACTCCTACTAGTGAATGTAATGTAACACACACCCATACAATGCGCACCACCCCGTGATGTTTTTCTCACTCCTACTAGTGAATGTAATGTAACACACACCCATACAATGCGCACCACCCCGTGATGTTTTTCTCACTCCTACTAGTGAATGTAATGTAACACACACCCATACGATGTGCACCACCCCGTGATGTTTTTCTCACTCCTACTAGTGAATGTAATGTAACACACACCCATCCAATGCGCACCACCCCGTGATGTTTTTCTCACTCCTACTAGTGAATGTAATGTAATACACACCCATACAATGCGCAGAACCCCGTGATCTTTTTCTCACTCCTACTAGTGAATGTAATGTAACACACACCCATAAAATGCGCACCACCCCGTGATGTTTTTCTCACTCCTACTGGTGAATGTAATGTAATACACACCCATAAAATGCGCAGAACCCCGTGATCTTTTTCTCACTCCTACTAGTGAATGTAATGTAACACACACCCATAAAATGCGCACCACCCCGTGATGTTTTTCTCACTCCTACTGGTGAATGTAATGTAATACACACCCATAAAATGCGCAGAACCCCGTGATGTTTTTCTCACTGCTACTAGGGAATGTAATGTAACACACACCCATACAATGCGCACCACCCTGTGATGTTTTTCTCACTCCTACTGGTGAATGTAATGTAACACACACCCAAAACATGCGCACCACCCGTGATGTTTTTCTCACTCCAACGAGTGAATGTAATGTAACACACACCCATACAATGCGCACCACCCCGTGATGTTTTTCTCACTCCTACTAGTGAATGTAATGTAACACACACCCATACAATGCGCACCACCCCGTGATGTTTTTCAGAAACCTATCCTACATTGCCACGGCATGTTCCCTGACCTCCCCATGCTGACCAGCCCGCAGTGCTTTTCTCCATCCTACATTGCCACTCACTGCCTATACTAATTCAGACCCTCCGATTCACACCACCCCGTGATGTTTTTCTCTCTCCTACTAGTGAATGTAATGTAACACACACCCATACAATGCGCACCACCCCGTGATGTTTTTCTCACTCCTACTAGTGAATGTAATGTAACACACACCCACACAATGCGCACCACCCCGTGATGTTTTTCTCACTGCTACTAGTGAATGTAATGTAACACACACCTGTACAATGCGCACCACCCCGTGATGTTTTTCTCACTCCTACTAGTGAATGTAATGTAACACACACCCATACAATGCGCACCACCCCGTGATGTTTTTCTCACTCATACTAGTGAATGCAATGTAACACACACCCATACAATGCGCACCACCCCGTGATGTTTTTCTCACTCCTACTAGTGAATGTAATGTAACACACAACCATACAATGCGCACCACCCCGTGATGTTTTTCTCACTGCTACTAGTGAATGTAATGTAACACACAGCCATACAATGCGCAACACCCCGTGATGTTTTTCTCGGTCCTACTAGTGAATGTAATGTAACACACACCCATACAATGCGCACCACCCCTTGATGTTTTTGTCACTCCTACTAGTGAATCTAATGTAACACACAGCCATACAATGCGCACCACCCCGTGATGTTTTTCTCCCTCCTACTAGTGAATCTAATGTAACACACACCCATACAATGCGCACCACCCCGCGATGTTTTTCAGAAACCTATCCTACATTGCCACTGCATGTTCCCTGACCTCCCCATGCTGACCACCCCGCGGTGCTTTTCTCCATCTTAAATTGCAACTCACTGCCTATCCTAATTCAGACCCTCCGATTCACACCACCCCGTGATGTTTTTCTCACTCCTACTAGTGAATGTAATGTAACACACACCCATGCAATGCGCACCACCCCGTAATGTTTTTCTCACTCCTACTAGTGAATGTAATGTAACACACACCCATACAATGCGCACCACCCCGTGATGTTTTTCTCACTCCTACTAGTGAATGTAATGTAACACACACCCATACAATGCGCACCACCCCGTGATGTTTTTCAGAAACCTATCCTACATTGCCACTGCATGTTCCCTGACCTCCCCATGCTGACCACCCCGCAGTGCTTTTTTCCATCCTACATTGCCACTCAATGCCGATCCTAATTCAGACCCTCCGATTCACACCACCCCGTGATGTTTTTCTCCCTCCTTCTAGTGAATGTAATGTAACACACACCCATACAATGCGCACAACCCCGTGATGTTTTTCTCACTCCTATTAGTGAATGTAATGTAACACACACCCGTACAATGCGCACCACCCCGTGAGGTTTTTCTCACTGCTACTAGTGAATGTAATGTAACACACACCCGTACAATGCGCACCACCCCGTGATGTTTTTCTCACTCCTACTAGTGAATGTAATGTAACACACACCCATACAATGCGCACCAACCCGTGATGTTTTTCTCACTCCTACTAGTGAATGTAATGTAACACACACCCATCCAATGCGCACCACCCCGTGATGTTTTTCTCACTCCTACTAGTGAATGTAATGTAATACACACCCATACAATGCGCAGAACCCCGTGATCTTTTTCTCACTCCTACTAGTGAATGTAATGTAACACACACCCATAAAATGCGCACCACCCCGTGATGTTTTTCTCACTCCTACTGGTGAATGTAATGTAATACACACCCATACAATGCGCAGAACCCCGTGATGTTTTTCTCACTGCTACTAGTGAATGTAATGTAACACACACCCATACAATGCGCACCAACCTGTGATGTTTTTCTCACTCCTACTGGTGAATGTAATGTAACACACACCCAAAACATGCGCACCACCCGTGATGTTTTTCTCACTCCTACTAGTGAATGTAATGTAACACACACCCATACAATGCGCACCACCCCGTGATGTTTTTCTCACACCTACTAGTGAATGTAATGTAACCCACACCCATACAATGCGCACCACCCCGTGATGTTTTTCAGAAACCTATCCTACATTCCCACTGCATGTTCCCTGACCTCCCCATGCTGACCAGCCCACAGTGCTTTTCTCCATCCTACATTGCCACTCACTGCCTATACTAATTCAGACCCTCCGATTTACACCACCCCGTGATGTTTTTCTCTCTCCTACTAGTGAATGTAATGTAACACACACCCATACAATGCGCACCACCCCGTGATGTTTTTCTCACTCCTACTAGTGAATGTAATGTAACACACACCCACACAATGCGCACCACCCCGTGATGTTTTTCTCACTGCTACTAGTGAATGTAATGTAACACACACCCGTACAATGCGCACCACCCCGTGATGTTTTTCTCACTCCTACTAGTGAATGTAATGTAACACACACCCATACAATGCGCACCACCCCGTGATGTTTTTCTCACTCATACTAGTGAATGCAATGTAACACACACCCATACAATGCGCACCACCCCGTGATGTTTTTCTCACTCCTACTAGTGAATGTAATGTAACACACACCCATACAATGCGCACCACCCCGTGATGTTTTTCTCACTCCTACTAGTGAATGTAATGTAACACATACCCATAAAATGCGCACCACCCCGTGATGTTTTTCTCACTCCTACTAGTGAATGTAATGTAACACACACCCATACAATGCGCACCACCCCGTGATGTTTTTCTCACTCCTACTAGTGAATATAATGTAACACACACCCATACAATGCGCACCACCCCGCGATGTTTTTCAGAAACCTATCCTACATTGCCACTGCATGTTCCCTGACCTCCCCATGCTGACCACCCCGCAGTGCTTTTCTCCATCCTACATTGCCACTCACTGCCTATCCTAATTCAGACCCTCCGATTCACACCACCCCGTGATGTTTTTCTCACTCCTACTAGTGAATGTAATGTAACACACACCCATACAATGCGCACCACCCCGTGATGTATTTTTCACTCCTACTAGTGAATGTAATATAACACACACCCATACAATGCGCACCACACCGTGATGTTTTTCTCACTCCTACTAGTGAATGTAATGTAACACACACCCATACAATGCGCACCACCCGTGATGTTTTTCCCATTCCTACTAGTGAATGTAATGTAACACACACCCATACAATGCGCACCACCCCGCGATGTTTTTCAGAAACCTATCCTACATTGCCACTGCATGTTCCCTGACCTCCCCATGCTGACCACCCCGCAGTGCTTTTCTCCATCCTACATTGCCACTCACTGGCTATCCTAATTCAGACCCTCCGATTCACACCACCCCATGATGTTTTTCTCACTCCTACTAGTGAATGTAATGTAACACACACCCATACAATGCGCACCACCCCGTGATGTTTTTCTCACTCCTACTAGTGAATGTAATGTAACACACACCCATACAATGCGCACCACCCCGTGATGTTTTTCTCACTCCTCCTAGTGAATGTAATGTAACACACACCCATACAATGCGCACCACCCCGTGATGTTTTTCTCACTCCTAATAGTGAATGTAATGTAACACACACCCATACAATGCGCACCACCCCGTGATATTTTTCTCACTCCTACTAGTGAATGTAATGTAACACACACCCATCCAATGCGCACCACCCCGTGATGTTTTTCTCACTCCTACTAGTGAATGTAATGTAATACACACCCATACAATGCGCAGAACCCCGTGATCTTTTTCTCACTCCTACTAGTGAATGTAATGTAACACACACCCATAAAATGCGCACCACCCCGTGATGTTTTTCTCACTCCTACTGGTGAATGTAATGTAATACACACCCATACAATGCGCAGAACCCCGTGATGTTTTTCTCACTGCTACTAGTGAATGTAATGTAACACACACCCATACAATGCGCACCACCCTGTGATGTTTTTCTCACTCCTACTGGTGAATGTAATGTAACACACACCCAAAACATGCGCACCACCCGTGATGTTTTTCTCACTCCTACTAGTGAATGTAATGTAACACACACCCATACAATGCGCACCACCCCGTGATGTTTTTCTCACTCCTACTAGTGAATGTAATGTAACACACACCCATACAATGCGCACCACCCCGTGATGTTTTTCAGAAACCTATCCTACATTGCCACTGCATGTTCCCTGACCTCCCCATGCTGACCAGCCCGCAGTGCTTTTCTCCATCCTACATTGCCACTCACTGCCTATACTAATTCAGACCCTCCGATTAACACCACCCCGTGATGTTTTTCTCTCTCCTACTAGTGAATGTAATGTAACACACACCCATACAATGCGCACCACCCCGTGATGTTTTTCTCACTCCTACTAGTGAATGTAATGTAACACACACCCACACAATGCGCACCACCGCGTGATGTTTTTCTCACTGCTACTAGTGAATGTAATGTAACACACACCCGTACAATGCGCACCACCCCGTGATGTTTTTCTCACTCCTACTAGTGAATGTAATGTAACACACACCCATACAATGCGCACCACCCCGTGATGTTTTTCTCACTCATACTAGTGAATGCAATGTAACACACACCCATACAATGCGCACCACACCGTGATGTTTTTCTCACTCCTACTAGTGAATGTAATGTAACACACACCCATACAATGCGCACCACCCCGTGATGTTTTTCTCACTCCTACTAGTGAATGTAATGTAACACATACCCATAAAATGCGCACCACCCCGTGATGTTTTTCTCACTCCTACTAGTGAATGTAATGTAACACACACCCATACAATGCGCACCACCCCGTGATGTTTTTCTCACTCCTACTAGTGAATATAATGTAACACACACCCATACAATGCGCACCACCCCGCGATGTTTTTCAGAAACCTATCCTACATTGCCACTGCATGTTCCCTGACCTCCCCATGCTGACCACCCCGCAGTGCTTTTCTCCATCCTACATTGCCACTCACTGCCTATCCTAATTCAGACCCTGCGATTCACACCACCCCGTGATGTTTTTCTCACTCCTACTAGTGAATGTAATGTAACACACACCCATACAATGCGCACCACCCCGTGATGTATTTTTCACTCCTACTAGTGAATGTAATATAACACACACCCATACAATGCGCACCACACCGTGATGTTTTTCTCACTCGTACTAGTGAATGTAATGTAACACACACCCATACAATGCGCACCACCCGTGATATTTTTCCCATTCCTACTAGTGAATGTAATGTAACACACACCCATACAATGCGCACCACCCCGCGATGTTTTTCAGAAACCTATCCTACATTGCCACTGCATGTTCCCTGACCTCCCCATGCTGACCACCCCGCAGTGCTTTTCTCCATCCTACATTGCCACTCACTGGCTATCCTAATTCAGACCCTCCGATTCACACCACACCGTGATGTTTTTCTCACTCCTACTAGTGAATGTAATGTAACACACACCCATACAATGCGCACCACCCCGTGATGTTTTTCTCACTCCTACTAGTGAATGTAATGTAACACACACCCATACAATGCGCACCACCCCGTGATGTTTTTCTCACTCCTACTAGTGAATGTAATGTAACACACACCCATACAATGCGCACCACCCCGTGATGTTTTTCTCACTCCTACTAGTGAATGTAATGTAACACACACCCATACAATGCGCACCACCCCGTGATGTTTTTCTCACTCCTACTAGTGAATGTAATGTAACACACACCCATCCAATGCGCACCACCCCGTGATGTTTTTCTCACTCCTACTAGTGAATGTAATGTAATACACACCCATACAATGCGCAGAACCCCGTGATCTTTTTCTCACTCCTACTAGTGAATGTAATGTAACACACACCCATAAAATGCGCACCACCCCGTGATGTTTTTCTCACTCCTACTGGTGAATGTAATGTAATACACACCCATAAAATGCGCAGAACCCCGTGATGTTTTTCTCACTGCTACTAGTGAATGTAATGTAACACACACCCATACAATGCGCACCACCCTGTGATGTTTTTCTCACTCCTACTGGTGAATGTAATGTAACACACACCCAAAACATGCGCACCACCCGTGATGTTTTTCTCACTCCAACGAGTGAATGTAATGTAACACACACCCATACAATGCGCACCACCCCGTGATGTTTTTCTCACTCCTACTAGTGAATGTAATGTAACACACACCCATACAATGCGCACCACCCCGTGATGTTTTTCAGAAACCTATCCTACATTGCCACGGCATGTTCCCTGACCTCCCCATGCTGACCAGCCCGCAGTGCTTTTCTCCATCCTACATTGCCACTCACTGCCTATACTAATTCAGACCCTCCGATTCACACCACCCCGTGATGTTTTTCTCTCTCCTACTAGTGAATGTAATGTAACACACACCCATACAATGCGCACCACCCCGTGATGTTTTTCTCACTCCTACTAGTGAATGTAATGTAACACACACCCACACAATGCGCACCACCCCGTGATGTTTTTCTCACTGCTACTAGTGAATGTAATGTAACACACACCCGTACAATGCGCACCACCCCGTGATGTTTTTCTCACTCCTACTAGTGAATGTAATGTAACACACACCCATACAATGCGCACCACCCCGTGATGTTTTTCTCACTCATACTAGTGAATGCAATGTAACACACACCCATACAATGCGCACCACCCCGTGATGTTTTTCTCACTCCTACTAGTGAATGTAATGTAACACACAACCATACAATGCGCACCACCCCGTGATGTTTTTCTCACTGCTACTAGTGAATGTAATGTAACACACAGCCATACAATGCGCAACACCCCGTGATGTTTTTCTCGGTCCTACTAGTGAATGTAATGTAACACACACCCATACAATGCGCACCACCCCTTGATGTTTTTGTCACTCCTACTAGTGAATCTAATGTAACACACAGCCATACAATGCGCACCACCCCGTGATGTTTTTCTCCCTCCTACTAGTGAATCTAATGTAACACACACCCATACAATGCGCACCACCCCGCGATGTTTTTCAGAAACCTATCCTACATTGCCACTGCATGTTCCCTGACCTCCCCATGCTGACCACCCCGCGGTGCTTTTCTCCATCTTAAATTGCAACTCACTGCCTATCCTAATTCAGACCCTCCGATTCACACCACCCCGTGATGTTTTTCTCACTCCTACTAGTGAATGTAATGTAACACACACCCATGCAATGCGCACCACCCCGTGATGTTTTTCTCACTCCTACTAGTGAATGTAATGTAACACACACCCATACAATGCGCACCACCCCGTGATGTTTTTCTCACTCCTACTAGTGAATGTAATGTAACACACACCCATACAATGCGCACCACCCCGTGATGTTTTTCAGAAACCTATCCTACATTGCCACTGCATGTTCCCTGACCTCCCCATGCTGACCACCCCGCAGTGCTTTTTTCCATCCTACATTGCCACTCAATGCCGATCCTAATTCAGACCCTCCGATTCAAACCACCCCGTGATGTTTTTCTCCCTCCTTCTAGTGAATGTAATGTAACACACTCATACAATGCGCACAACCCCGTGATGTTTTTCTCACTCCTATTAGTGAATGTAATGTAACACACACCCGTACAATGCGCACCACCCCGTGAGGTTTTTCTCACTGCTACTAGTGAATGTAATGTAACACACACCCGTACAATGCGCACCACCCCGTGATGTTTTTCTCACTCCTACTAGTGAATGTAATGTAACACACACCCATACAATGCGCACCAACCCGTGATGTTTTTCTCACTCCTACTAGTGAATGTAATGTAACACACACCCATACAATGCGCACCACCCCGTGATGTTTTTCTCACTCCTACTAGGGAATATAATGTAACACACACCCATACAATGCGCACCACCCCGTGATGTTTTTCTCACTCCTACTAGTGAATGTAATGTAACACACACCCATACAATGCGCACCACCCCGTGATGTTTTTCTCACTCCTACTAGTGAATGTAATGTAACACACACCCATACAATGCGCACCACACCGTGATGTTTTTCTCAGTGCTACTAGTGAATGTAATGTAACACACACGCATACAATGCGCACCACCCCGTGATGTTTTTCTCACTCCTGCTAGTGAATGTAATGTAACACACACCCATACAATGCGCACCACCCCGTGATGTTTTTCTCACTCCTACTAGTGAATCTAATGTAACACACACCCATACAATGCGCACCACCCCGCGATGTTTTTCAGAAACCTATCCTACATTGCCACTGCATGTTCCCTGACCTCCCCATGCTGACCACCCCGCGGTGCTTTTCTCCATCTTAAATTGCCACTCACTGCCTATCCTAATTCAGACCCTCCGATTCACACCACCCCGTGATGTTTTTCTCACTCCTACTAGTGAATGTAATGTAACACACACCCATGCAATGCGCACCACCCCGTGATGTTTTTCTCACTCCTACTAGTGAATGTAATGTAACACACACCCATACAATGCGCACCACCCCGTGATGTTTTTCTCACTCCTACTAGTGAATGTAATGTAACACACACCCATACAATGCGCACCAGCCCGTGATGTTTTTCTCACTCTTACTAGTGAATGTAATGTAACACACACCCATCCAATGTGCACCACCCCGTGATGTTTTTCAGAAACCTATCCTACATTGCCACTGCATGTTCCCTGACCTCCCCATGCTGACCACCCCGCAGTGCTTTTCTCCATCCTACATTGCCACTCACTGCCTATACTAATTCAGACCCTCCGATTCACACCACCCCGTGATGTTTTTCTCTCTCCTACTAGTGAATGTAATGTAACACACACCCATACAATGCGCACCACCCCGTGATGTTTTTCTCACTCCTACTAGTGAATGTAATGTAACACACACCCACACAATGCACACCACCCCGTGATGTTTTTCTCACTGCTACTAGTGAATGTAATGTAACACACACCCATAAAATGCGCACCACCCCGTGATGTTTTTCTCACTCCTAATAGTGAATGTAATGTAACACACACCCATACAATGCGCACCACCCCGTGATGTTTTTCTCACTCCTACTAGTGAATGTAATGTAACACACACCCATACAATGCGCAACACCCCGTGATGTTTTTCTCACTCCTACTAGTGAATGTAATGTGACACACACCCATACAATGCGCACCACCCCGTGATGTTTCTCTCACTCCTACTAGTGAATCTAATGTAACACACACCCATACAATGCGCACCACCCCGCGATGTTTTTCAGAAACCTATCCCACATTGCCACTGCATGTTCCCTTACCTCCCCATGCTGACCACCCCGCAGTGCTTTTCTCCATCCTACATTGAAACTCACTGCCTATCCTAATTCAGACCCTCCGATTCACACCACCCCGTGATGTTTTTCTCACTCCTACTAGTGAGTGTAATGTAACACACACCCATACAATGCGCACCACCCCGTGATGTTTTTCTCACTCCTACTAGTGAATGTAATGTAACACACACCCATACAATGCGCACCACCCCGTGAAGTTTTTCTCACTCCTACTAGTGAATGTAATGTAACACACACCCATACAATGCGCACCACCCCGTGATGTTTTTCTCACTCCTACTAGTGAATGTAATGTAACACACACCCATACAATGCGCACCACCCCGTGATGTTTTTCTCACTCCTACTAGTGAATGTAATGTAACACACACCCATCCAATGCGCACCACCCCGTGATGTTTTTCTCACTCCTACTAGTGAATGTAATGTAATACACACCCATACAATGCGCAGAACCCCGTGATCTTTTTCTCACTCCTACTAGTGAATGTAATGTAACACACACCCATACAATGCGCACCACCCCGTGATGTTTTTCTCACTGCTACTAGTGAATGTAATGTAACACACACCCATACAATGCGCACCACCCCGTGATGTTTTTCTCACTCCTACTGGTGAATGTAATGTAACACACACCCAAAACATGCGCACCACCCGTGATGTTTTTCTCACTCCTACTAGTGAATGTAATGTAACACACACCCATACAATGCACACCACCCCGTGATGTTTTTCTCACTCCTACTAGTGAATCTAATGTAACACACACCCATACAATGCGCACCACCCCGTGATGTTTTTCAGAAACCTATCCTACATTGCCACTGCATGTTCCCTGACCTCCCCATGCTGACCACCCCGCAGTGCTTTTCTCCATCCTATATTGCCACTCACTGCCTATACTAATTCAGACCCTCCGATTCACACCACCCCGTGATGTTTTTCTCTCTCCTACTAGTGAATGTTATGTAACACACACCCATACAATGCGCACCACCCCGTGAAGTTTTTCTCACTCCTACTAGTGAATGTAATGTAACACACACCCACACAATGCGCACCACCCCGTGATGTTTTTCTCACTGCTACTAGTGAATGTAATGTAACACACACCCGTACAATGCGCACCACCCCGTGATGTTTTTCTCACTCCTACTAGTGAATGTAATGTAACACACACCCATACAATGCGCACCACCCCGTGATGTTTTTCTCACTCATACTAGTGAATGCAATGTAACGCACACCGATACAATGCGCACCACCCCGTGATGTTTTTCTCACTCCTACTAGTGAATGTAATGTAACACACACCCATACAATGCGCACCACCCCGTGATGTTTTTCTCACTCCTCCTAGTGAATGTAATGTAACACACAGCCATACAATGCGCACCACCGCGTGATGTTTTTCTCGCTCCTACTAGTGAATGTAATGTAACACACACCCATACAATGCGCACCACCCCTTGATGTTTTTGTCACTCCTACTAGTGAATCCAATGTAACACACAGCCATACAATGCGCACCACCCCGTGATGTTTTTCTCACTCCTACTAGTGAATGTAATGTAACACACACCCATACAATGCGCACCACCCCGTGATGTTTTTCTCACTCCTACTAGTGAATGTAATGTAACACACACCCATACAATGCGCACCACCCCGTGATGTTTTTCTCACTCCTACTAGTGAATCTAATGTAACACACACCCATACAATGCGCACCACCCCGCGATGTTTTTCAGAAACCTATCCTACATTGCCACTGCATGTTCCCTGAACTCCCCATGCTGACCACCCCGCGGTGCTTTTCTCCATCTTAAATTGCAACTCACTGCCTATCCTAATTCAGACCCTCCGATTCACACCACCCCGTGATGTTTTTCTCACTCCTACTAGTGAATGTAATGTAACACACAGCCATGCAATGCGCACCACCCCGTGATGTTTTTCTCACTCCTACTAGTGAATGTAATGTAACACACACCCATACAATGCGCACCACCCCGTGATGTTTTTCTCACTCCCACTAGTGAATGTAATGTAACACACACCCATACAATGCACACCACCCCGTGATGTTTTTCTCACTCCTACTAGTGAATATAATGTAACACACACCCATACAATGCGCACCACCCCGTGATGTTTTTCTCACTCCTACTAGTGAATGTAATGTAACACACACCCATACAATGCGCACCACCCCGTGATGTTTTTCTCACTCCTACTAGTGAATGTAATGTAACACACACCCATACAATGCGCACCACCCCGTGATGTTTTTCTCACTGCTACTAGTGAATGTAATGTAACACACACCCATACAATGCGCACCACCCCGTGATGTTTTTCTCACTCCTACTAGTGAATGTAATGTAACACACACCCATACAATGCGCACCACACCGTGATGTTTTTCTCACTCCTACTAGTGAATCTAATGTAACACACACCCATACAATGCGCACCACCCCGCGATGTTTTTCAGAAACCTATCCTACATTGCCACTGCATGTTCCCTGACCTCCCCATGCTGACCACCCCGTGGTGCTTTTCTCCATCTTAAATTGCCACTCACTGCCTATCCTAATTCAGAACCTCCGATTCACACCACCCCGTGATGTTTTTCTCACTCCTACTAGTGAATGTAATGTAACACACACCCATGCAATGCGCACCACCCCGTGATGTTTTTCTCACTCCTACTAGTGAATGTAATGTAACACACACCCATACAATGCGCACCACCCCGTGATGTTTTTCTCACTCCTACTAGTGAATGTAGTGTAACACACACCCATACAATGCGCACCACCCCATGATATTTTTCTCACACCTACTAGTGAATGTAATGTAACACACACCCATACAATGCGCACCACCCCGTGATGTTTTTCTCACTCCTACTAGTGAATGTAATGTAACACACACCCATACAATGCGCACCACCCCGTGATATTTTTCTCACTCCTACTAGTGAATGTAATGTAACACATACCCATAAAATGCGCACCACCCCGTGATGTTTTTCTCACTCCTACTAGTGAATGTAATGTAACACACACCCATACAATGCGCACCACCCCGTGATGTTTTTCTCCATCCTACTAGTGAATATAATGTAACACACACCCATACAATGCGCACCACCCCGCGATGTTTTTCAGAAACTTATCCTACATTGCCACTGCATGTTCCAAGACCTCCCCATGAAGACCACCCCGCAGTGCTTTTCTCCATCCTACATTGCCACTCACTGCCTATCCTAATTCAGACCCTCCGATTCACACCACCCCGTGATGTTTTTCTCACTCCTACTAGTGAATGTAATGTAACACACACCCATACAATGCGCACCACCCCGTGATGTATTTTTCACTCCTACTAGTGAATGTAATATAACACACACCCATACAATGCGCACCACCCCGTGATGTTTTTCTCACTCCTACTAGTGAATGTAATGTAACACACCCCCATACAATGCGCACCACCCGTGATGTTTTTCTCATTCCTACTAGTGAATGTAATGTAACACACACCCATACAATGCGAACCACCCCGCGATGTTTTTCAGAAACCTATCCTACATTGCCACTGCATGTTCCCTGACCTCCCCATGCTGACCACCCCGCAGTGCTTTTCTCCATCCTACATTGCCACTCACTGGCTATCCTAATTCAGACCCTCCGATTCACACCACCCCGTGATGTTTTTCTCACTCCTACTAGTGAATGTAATGTAACACACACCCATACAATGCGCACCACCCCGTGATGTTTTTCTCACTCCTACTAGTGAATGTAATGTAACACACACCCATACAATGCGCACCACCCCGTGATGTTTTTCTCACTCCTACTAGTGAATGTGATGTAACACACACCCATACAATGCGCACCACCCCGTGATGTTTTTCTCACTCCTACTAGTGAATGTAATGTAACACACACCCACACAATGCGCACCACACCGTGATGTTTTTCTCACTCCTACTAGTGAATGTAATGTAACACACACCCATCCAATGCGCACCACCCCGTGATGTTTTTCTCACTCCTACTAGTGAATGTAATGTAATACACACCCATACAATGCGCAGAACCCCGTGATCTTTTTCTCACTCCTACTAGTGAATGTAATGTAACACACACCCATACAATGCGCACCACCCCGTGATGTTTTTCTCACTGCTACTAGTGAATGTAATGAAACACACACCCATACAATGCGCACCACCCCGTGATGTTTTTCTCACTCCTATTGGTGAATGTAGTGTAACACACACCCAAAACATGCGCACCACCCTTGATGTTTTTCTCACTCCTACTAGTGAATGTAATGTAACACACACCCATACAATGCGCACCACCCCGTGATGTTTTTCTCACTCCTACTAGTGAATGTAATGTAACACACACCCATACAATGCGCACCACCCCGTGATGTTTTTCAGAAACCTATCCTACATTGCCACTGCATGTTCCCTGACCTCCCCATGCTGACCACCCCGCAGTGCTTTTCTCCATCCTACATTGCCACTCACTGCCTATACTAATTCAGACCCTCCGATTCACACCACCCCGTGATGTTTTTCTCTCTCCTACTAGTGAATGTAATGTAACACACACCCATACAATGCGCACCACCCCGTGATGTTTTTCTCACTCCTACTAGTGAATGTAATGTAACACACACCCACACAATGCGCACCACCCCGTGATGTTTTTCTCACTGCTACTAGTGAATGTAATGTAACACACACCCGTACAATGCGCACCACCCCGTGATGTTTTTCTCACTCCTACTAGTGAATGTAATGTAACACACACCCATACAATGCGCACCACCCCGTGATGTTTTTCTCACTCCTACTAGTGAATGTAATGTAACACACACCCATACAATGCGCACCACCCCGTGATGTTTTTCTCACTCCTACTAGTGAATGTAATGTAACACACAACCATACAATGCGCACCACCCCGTGATGTTTTTCTCACTCCTACTAGTGAATGTAATGTAACACACAGCCATACAATGCGCACCACCCCGTGATGTTTTTCTCGCTCCTACTAGTGAATGTAATGTAACCCACACCCGTACAATGCGCACCACCCCTTGATGTTTTTGTCACTCCTACTAGTGAATCTAATGTAACACACAGCCATACAATGCGCACCACCCCGTGATGTTTTTCTCACTCCTACTAGTTAATGTAATGTAACACACACCCATACAATGCGCACCACCCCGTGATGTTTTTCTCATTCCTACTAGTGAATCTAATGTAACACACACCCATACAATGCGCACCACCCCGCGATGTTTTTCAGAAACCTATCCTACATTGCCACTGCATGTTCCCTGACCTCCCCATGCTGACCACCCCGCGGTGCTTTTCTCCATCTTAAATTGCCACTCACTGCCTATCCTAATTCAGACCCTCCGATTCACACCACCCCGTGATTTTTTTCTCACTCCTACTAGTGAATGTAATGTAACACACACCCATGCAATGCGCACCACACGGTGATGTTTTTCTCACTCCTACTAGTGAATGTAATGTAACACACACCCATACAATGCGCACCACCCCATGATGTTTTTCTCACTCCTACTAGTGAATGTAATGTAACACACACCCATACAATGCGCACCACCCCGCGATGTTTTTCAGAAACCTATCCTACATTGCCACTGCATGTTCCCTGACCTCCCCATGCTGACCACCCCGTGGTGCTTTTCTCCATCTTAAATTGCCACTCACTGCCTATCCTAATTCAGAACCTCCGATTCACACCACCCCGTGATGTTTTTCTCACTCCTACTAGTGAATGTAATGTAACACACACCCATGCAATGCGCACCACCCCGTGATGTTTTTCTCACTCCTACTAGTGAATGTAATGTAACACACACCCATACAATGCGCACCACCCCGTGATGTTTTTCTCACTCCTACTAGTGAATGTAGTGTAACACACACCCATACAATGCGCACCACCCCATGATATTTTTCTCACACCTACTAGTGAATGTAATGTAACACACACCCATACAATGCGCACCACCCCGTGATGTTTTTCTCACTCCTACTAGTGAATGTAATGTAACACACACCCATACAATGCGCACCACCCCGTGATATTTTTCTCACTCCTACTAGTGAATGTAATGTAACACATACCCATAAAATGCGCACCACCCCGTGATGTTTTTCTCACTCCTACTAGTGAATGTAATGTAACACACACCCATACAATGCGCACCACCCCGTGATGTTTTTCTCCATCCTACTAGTGAATATAATGTAACACACACCCATACAATGCGCACCACCCCGCGATGTTTTTCAGAAACTTATCCTACATTGCCACTGCATGTTCCAAGACCTCCCCATGAAGACCACCCCGCAGTGCTTTTCTCCATCCTACATTGCCACTCACTGCCTATCCTAATTCAGACCCTCCGATTCACACCACCCCGTGATGTTTTTCTCACTCCTACTAGTGAATGTAATGTAACACACACCCATACAATGCGCACCACCCCGTGATGTATTTTTCACTCCTACTAGTGAATGTAATATAACACACACCCATACAATGCGCACCACCCCGTGATGTTTTTCTCACTCCTACTAGTGAATGTAATGTAACACACCCCCATACAATGCGCACCACCCGTGATGTTTTTCTCATTCCTACTAGTGAATGTAATGTAACACACACCCATACAATGCGAACCACCCCGCGATGTTTTTCAGAAACCTATCCTACATTGCCACTGCATGTTCCCTGACCTCCCCATGCTGACCACCCCGCAGTGCTTTTCTCCATCCTACATTGCCACTCACTGGCTATCCTAATTCAGACCCTCCGATTCACACCACCCCGTGATGTTTTTCTCACTCCTACTAGTGAATGTAATGTAACACACACCCATACAATGCGCACCACCCCGTGATGTTTTTCTCACTCCTACTAGTGAATGTAATGTAACACACACCCATACAATGCGCACCACCCCGTGATGTTTTTCTCACTCCTACTAGTGAATGTGATGTAACACACACCCATACAATGCGCACCACCCCGTGATGTTTTTCTCACTCCTACTAGTGAATGTAATGTAACACACACCCACACAATGCGCACCACACCGTGATGTTTTTCTCACTCCTACTAGTGAATGTAATGTAACACACACCCATCCAATGCGCACCACCCCGTGATGTTTTTCTCACTCCTACTAGTGAATGTAATGTAATACACACCCATACAATGCGCAGAACCCCGTGATCTTTTTCTCACTCCTACTAGTGAATGTAATGTAACACACACCCATACAATGCGCACCACCCCGTGATGTTTTTCTCACTGCTACTAGTGAATGTAATGAAACACACACCCATACAATGCGCACCACCCCGTGATGTTTTTCTCACTCCTACTGGTGAATGTAGTGTAACACACACCCAAAACATGCGCACCACCCTTGATGTTTTTCTCACTCCTACTAGTGAATGTAATGTAACACACACCCATACAATGCGCACCACCCCGTGATGTTTTTCTCACTCCTACTAGTGAATGTAATGTAACACACACCCATACAATGCGCACCACCCCGTGATGTTTTTCAGAAACCTATCCTACATTGCCACTGCATGTTCCCTGACCTCCCCATGCTGACCACCCCGCAGTGCTTTTCTCCATCCTACATTGCCACTCACTGCCTATACTAATTCAGACCCTCCGATTCACACCACCCCGTGATGTTTTTCTCTCTCCTACTAGTGAATGTAATGTAACACACACCCATACAATGCGCACCACCCCGTGATGTTTTTCTCACTCCTACTAGTGAATCTAATGTAACACACACCCATACAATGCGCACCACCCCGCGATGTTTTTCAGAAACCTATCCTACATTGCCACTGCATGTTCCCTGACCTCCCCATGCTGACCACCCCGCGGTGCTTTTCTCCATCTTAAATTGCCACTCACTGCCTATCCTAATTCAGACCCTCCGATTCACACCACCCCGTGATTTTTTTCTCACTCCTACTAGTGAATGTAATGTAACACACACCCATGCAATGCGCACCACACGGTGATGTTTTTCTCACTCCTACTAGTGAATGTAATGTAACACACACCCATACAATGCGCACCACCCCATGATGTTTTTCTCACTCCTACTAGTGAATGTAATGTAACACACACCCATACAATGCGCACCACCCCGCGATGTTTTTCAGAAACCTATCCTACATTGCCACTGCATGTTCCCTGACCTCCCCATGCTGACCACCCCGTGGTGCTTTTCTCCATCTTAAATTGCCACTCACTGCCTATCCTAATTCAGAACCTCCGATTCACACCACCCCGTGATGTTTTTCTCACTCCTACTAGTGAATGTAATGTAACACACACCCATGCAATGCGCACCACCCCGTGATGTTTTTCTCACTCCTACTAGTGAATGTAATGTAACACACACCCATACAATGCGCACCACCCCGTGATGTTTTTCTCACTCCTACTAGTGAATGTAGTGTAACACACACCCATACAATGCGCACCACCCCATGATATTTTTCTCACACCTACTAGTGAATGTAATGTAACACACACCCATACAATGCGCACCACCCCGTGATGTTTTTGTCACTCCTACTAGTGAATGTAATGTAACACACACCCATACAATGCGCACCACCCCGTGATATTTTTCTCACTCCTACTAGTGAATGTAATGTAACACATACCCATAAAATGCGCACCACCCCGTGATGTTTTTCTCACTCCTACTAGTGAATGTAATGTAACACACACCCATACAATGCGCACCACCCCGTGATGTTTTTCTCCATCCTACTAGTGAATATAATGTAACACACACCCATACAATGCGCACCACCCCGCGATGTTTTTCAGAAACTTATCCTACATTGCCACTGCATGTTCCAAGACCTCCCCATGAAGACCACCCCGCAGTGCTTTTCTCCATCCTACATTGCCACTCACTGCCTATCCTAATTCAGACCCTCCGATTCACACCACCCCGTGATGTTTTTCTCACTCCTACTAGTGAATGTAATGTAACACACACCCATACAATGCGCACCACCCCGTGATGTATTTTTCACTCCTACTAGTGAATGTAATATAACACACACCCATACAATGCGCACCACCCCGTGATGTTTTTCTCACTCCTACTAGTGAATGTAATGTAACACACCCCCATACAATGCGCACCACCCGTGATGTTTTTCTCATTCCTACTAGTGAATGTAATGTAACACACACCCATACAATGCGAACCACCCCGCGATGTTTTTCAGAAACCTATCCTACATTGCCACTGCATGTTCCCTGACCTCCCCATGCTGACCACCCCGCAGTGCTTTTCTCCATCC
The DNA here is from genome assembly GCF_034190915.1 of Cavia porcellus. NCBI lineage: Eukaryota > Metazoa > Chordata > Mammalia > Rodentia > Caviidae > Cavia > Cavia porcellus. The sequence goes on along the minus strand of NW_026947562.1, from coordinate 759,507 downwards.
TACATTGCCACTCACTGGCTATCCTAATTCAGACCCTCCGATTCACACCACCCCGTGATGTTTTTCTCACTCCTACTAGTGAATGTAATGTAACACACACCCATACAATGCGCACCACCCCGTGATGTTTTTCTCACTCCTACTAGTGAATGTAATGTAACACACACCCATACAATGCGCACCACCCCGTGATGTTTTTCTCACTCCTACTAGTGAATGTGATGTAACACACACCCATACAATGCGCACCACCCCGTGATGTTTTTCTCACTCCTACTAGTGAATGTAATGTAACACACACCCACACAATGCGCACCACACCGTGATGTTTTTCTCACTCCTACTAGTGAATGTAATGTAACACACACCCATCCAATGCGCACCACCCCGTGATGTTTTTCTCACTCCTACTAGTGAATGTAATGTAATACACACCCATACAATGCGCAGAACCCCGTGATCTTTTTCTCACTCCTACTAGTGAATGTAATGTAACACACACCCATACAATGCGCACCACCCCGTGATGTTTTTCTCACTGCTACTAGTGAATGTAATGAAACACACACCCATACAATGCGCACCACCCCGTGATGTTTTTCTCACTCCTACTGGTGAATGTAGTGTAACACACACCCAAAACATGCGCACCACCCTTGATGTTTTTCTCACTCCTACTAGTGAATGTAATGTAACACACACCCATACAATGCGCACCACCCCGTGATGTTTTTCTCACTCCTACTAGTGAATGTAATGTAACACACACCCATACAATGCGCACCACCCCGTGATGTTTTTCAGAAACCTATCCTACATTGCCACTGCATGTTCCCTGACCTCCCCATGCTGACCACCCCGCAGTGCTTTTCTCCATCCTACATTGCCACTCACTGCCTATACTAATTCAGACCCTCCGATTCACACCACCCCGTGATGTTTTTCTCTCTCCTACTAGTGAATGTAATGTAACACACACCCATACAATGCGCACCACCCCGTGATGTTTTTCTCACTCCTACTAGTGAATGTAATGTAACACACACCCACACAATGCGCACCACCCCGTGATGTTTTTCTCACTGCTACTAGTGAATGTAATGTAACACACACCCGTACAATGCGCACCACCCCGTGATGTTTTTCTCACTCCTACTAGTGAATGTAATGTAACACACACCCATACAATGCGCCCCACCCCGTGATGTTTTTCTCACTCCTACTAGTGAATGTAATGTAACACACACCCATACAATGCGCACCACCCCGTGATGTTTTTCTCACTCCTACTAGTGAATGTAATGTAACACACAACCATACAATGCGCACCACCCCGTGATGTTTTTCTCACTCCTACTAGTGAATGTAATGTAACACACAGCCATACAATGCGCACCACCCCGTGATGTTTTTCTCGCTCCTACTAGTGAATGTAATGTAACCCACACCCGTACAATGCGCACCACCCCTTGATGTTTTTGTCACTCCTACTAGTGAATCTAATGTAACACACAGCCATACAATGCGCACCACCCCGTGATGTTTTTCTCACTCCTACTAGTTAATGTAATGTAACACACACCCATACAATGCGCACCACCCCGTGATGTTTTTCTCACTCCTACTAGTGAATCTAATGTAACACACACCCATACAATGCGCACCACCCCGCGATGTTTTTCAGAAACCTATCCTACATTGCCACTGCATATTCCCTGACCTCCCCATGCTGACCACCCCGCGGTGCTTTTCTCCATCTTAAATTGCCACTCACTGCCTATCCTAATTCAGACCCTCCGATTCACACCACCCCGTGATTTTTTTCTCACTCCTACTAGTGAATGTAATGTAACACACACCCATGCAATGCGCACCACACGGTGATGTTTTTCTCACTCCTACTAGTGAATGTAATGTAACACACACCCATACAATGCGCACCACCCCATGATGTTTTTCTCACTCCTACTAGTGAATGTAATGTAACACACACCCATACAATGCGCACCACCCCGTGATGTTTTTCTCACTCCTACTAGTGAATGTAATGTAACACACACACATACAATGCGCAACACCTCGTGATGTTTTTCTCACTCCTACTAGTGAATGTAATGTAACACACACCCATACAATGCGCACCACCCCGTGATGTTTTTCTCACTCCTACTAGTGAATCTAATGTAACACACACCCATACAATGCGCACCACCCCGCGATGTTTTTCAGAAACCTATCCCACATTGCCACTGCATGTTCCCTTACCTCCCCATGCTGACCACCCCGCAGTGCTTTTCTCCATCCTATATTGAAACTCACTGCCTATCCTAATTCAGACCCTTCGATTCACACCACCCCGTGATGTTTTTCTCACTCCTACTAGTGAATGTAATGTGACACACACCCATACAATGCGCACCACCCCGTGATGTTTTTCTCACTCCTACTAGTGAATGTAATGTAACACACACCCATACAATGCGCAACACCCCGTGATGTTTTTCTCACTCCTACTAGTGAATGTAATGTAACACACACCCATACAATGCGCACCACCCCGTGATGTTTTTCTCACTCCTACTAGTGAATCTAATGTAACACACACCCATACAATGCGCACCACCCCGCGATGTTTTTCAGAAACCTATCCCACATTGCCACTGCATGTTCCCTGACCTCCCCATGCTGACCACCCCGCAGTGCTTTTCTCCATCCTACATTGCCACTCACTGCCTATACTAATTCAGACCCTCCGATTCACACCACCCCGTGATGTTTTTCTCTCTCCTACTAGTGAATGTAATGTAACACACACCCATACAATGCGCACCACCCCGTGATGTTTTTCTCACTCCTACTAGTGAATGTAATGTAACACACACCCACACAATGCACACCACCCCGTGATGTTTTTCTCACTGCTACTAGTGAATGTAATGTAACACACACCCATAAAATGCGCACCACCCCGTGATGTTTTTCTCACTCCTAATAGTGAATGTAATGTAACACACACCCATACAATGCGCACCACCCCGTGATGTTTTTCTCACTCCTACTAGTGAATGTAATGTAACACACACATACAATGCGCAACACCCCGTGATGTTTTTCTCACTCCTACTAGTGAATGTAATGTAACACACACCCATACAATGCGCACCACCCCGTGATGTTTTTCTCACTCCTACTAGTGAATCTAATGTAACACACACCCATACAATGCGCACCACCCCGCGATGTTTTTCAGAAACCTATCCCACATTGCCACTGCATGTTCCCTTACCTCCCCATGCTGACCATCCCGCAGTGCTTTTCTCCATCCTACATTGAAACTCACTGCCTATCCTAATTCAGACCCTCCGATTCACACCACCCCGTGATGTTTTTCTCACTCCTACTAGTGAATGTAATGTAACACACACCCATACAATGCGCACCACCCCGTGATGTTTTTCTCACTCCTACTAGTGAATGTAATGTAACACACACCCATACAATGCGCACCACCCCGTGAAGTTTTTCTCACTCCTACTAGTGAATGTAATGTAACACACACCCATACAATGCGCACCACCCCGTGATGTTTTTCTCACTCCTACTAGTGAATGTAATGTAACACACACCCATACAATGCGCACCACCCCGTGATGTTTTTCTCACTCCTACTAGTGAATCTAATGTAACACACACCCATACAATGCGCACCACCCCGCGATGTTTTTCAGAAACCTATCCTACATTGCCACTGCATGTTCCCTGACCTCCCCTTGCTGACCACCCCGCAGTGCTTTTCTCCATCCTACATTGCCACTCACTGCCTATACTAATTCAGACCCTCCGATTCACACCACCCCGTGATGTTTTTCTCTCTCCTACTAGTGAATGTAATGTAACACACACCCATACAATGCGCACCACCCCGTGATGTTTTTCTCACTCCTACTAGTGAATGTAATGTAACACACACCCACACAATGCACACCACCCCGTGATGTTTTTCTCACTGCTACTAGTGAATGTAATGTAACACACACCCATAAAATGCGCACCACCCCGTGATGTTTTTCTCACTCCTAATAGTGAATGTAATGTAACACACACCCATACAATGCGCACCACCCCGTGATGTTTTTCTCACTCCTACTAGTGAATGTAATGTAACACACACCAATACAATGCGCAACACCCCGTGATGTTTTTCTCACTCCTACTAGTGAATGTAATGTAACACACACCCATACAATGCGCACCACCCCGTGATGTTTTTCTCACTCCTACTAGTGAATCTAATGTAACACACACCCATACAATGCGCACCACCCCGCGATGTTTTTCAGAAACCTATCCCACATTGCCACTGCATGTTCCCTTACCTCCCCATGCTGACCACCCCGCAGTGCTTTTCTCCATCCTACATTGAAACTCACTGCCTATCCTAATTCAGACCCTCCGATTCACACCACCCCGGGATGTTTTTCTCACTCCTACTAGTGAATGTAATGTAACACACACCCATACAATGCACACCACCCCGTGATGTTTTTCTCACTCCTACTAGTGAATGTAATGTAACACACACCCATACAATGCGCACCACCCCGTGAAGTTTTTCTCACTCCTACTAGTGAATGTAATGTAACACACACCCATACAATGCGCACCACCCCGTGATGTTTTTCTCACTCCTACTAGTGAATGTAATGTAACACACACCCATACAATGCGCACCACCCCGTGATGTTTTTCTCACTCCTACTAGTGAATCTAATGTAACACACACCCATACAATGCGCACCACCCCGCGATGTTTTTCAGAAACCTATCCTACATTGCCACTGCATGTTCCCTGACCTCCCCATGCTGACCACCCCGCAGTGCTTTTCTCCATCCTACATTGCCACTCACTGCCTATACTAATTCAGACCCTCCGATTCACACCACCCCGTGATGTTTTTCTCTCTCCTACTAGTGAATGTAATGTAACACACACCCATACAATGCGCACCACCCCGTGATGTTTTTCTCACTCCTACTAGTGAATGTAATGTAACACACACCCACACAATGCACACCACCCCGTGATGTTTTTCTCACTGCTACTAGTGAATGTAATGTAACACACACCCATAAAATGCGCACCACCCCGTGATGTTTTTCTCACTCCTAATAGTGAATGTAATGTAACACACACCCATACAATGCGCACCACCCCGTGATGTTTTTCTCACTCCTACTAGTGAATGTAATGTAACACACACCCATACAATGCGCAACACCCCGTGATGTTTTTCTCACTCCTACTAGTGAATGTAATGTAACACACACCCATACAATGCGCACCACCCCGTGATGTTTTTCTCACTCCTAATAGTGAATCTAATGTAACACACACCCATACAATGCGCACCACCCCGCGATGTTTTTCAGAAACCTATCCCACATTGCCACTGCATGTTCCCTTACCTCCCCATGCTGACCACCCCGCAGTGCTTTTCTCCATCCTACATTGAAACTCACTGCCTATCCTAATTCAGACCCTCCGATTCACACCACCCCGTGATGTTTTTCTCACTCCTACTAGTGAATGTAATGTAACACACACCCATACAATGCGCACCACCCCGTGATGTTTTTCTCACTCCTACTAGTGAATGTAATGTAACACACACCCATACAATGCGCACCACCCCGTGAAGTTTTTCTCACTCCTACTAGGGAATGTAATGTAACACACACCCATACAATGCGCACCACCCCGTGATGTTTTTCTCACTCCTACTAGTGAATGTAATGTAACACACACCCATACAATGCGCACCACCCCGTGATGTTTTTCTCACTCCTACTAGTGAATGTAATGTAACACACACCCATCCAATGCGCACCACCCCGTGATGTTTTTCTCACTCCTACTAGTGAATGTAATGTAATACACACCCATACAATGCGCAGAACCCCGTGATCTTTTTCTCACTCCTACTAGTGAATGTAATGTAACACACACCCATACAATGCGCACCACCCCGTGATGTTTTTCTCACTGCTACTAGTGAATGTAATGTAACACACACCCATACAATGCGCACCACCCCGTGATGTTTTTCTCACTCCTACTGGTGAATGTAATGTAACACACACCCAAAACATGCGCACCACCCGTGATGTTTTTCTCACTCCTACTAGTGAATGTAATGTAACACACACCCATACAATGCACACCACCCCGTGATGTTTTTCTCACTCCTACTAGTGAATCTAATGTAACACACACCCATACAATGCGCACCACCCCGTGATGTTTTTCAGAAACCTATCCTACATTGCCACTGCATGTTCCCTGACCTCCCCATGCTGACCACCCCGCAGTGCTTTTCTCCATCCTATATTGCCACTCACTGCCTATCCTAATTCAGACCCTCCGATTCACACCACCCCGTGATGTTTTTCTCACTCCTACTAGTGAGTGTAATGTAACACACACCCATACAATGCGCACCACCCCGTGATGTTTTTCTCACTCCTACTAGTGAATGTAATGTAACACACACCCATACAATGCGCACCACCCCGTGAAGTATTTCTCACTCCTACTAGTGAATGTAATGTAACACACACCCATACAATGCGCACCACCCCGTGATGTTTTTCTCACTCCTACTAGTGAATGTAATGTAACACACACCCATACAATGCGCACCACCCCGTGATGTTTTTCTCACTCCTACTAGTGAATGTAATGTAACACACACCCATCCAATGCGCACCACCCCGTGATGTTTTTCTCACTCCTACTAGTGAATGTAATGTAATACACACCCATACAATGCGCAGAACCCCGTGATCTTTTTCTCACTCCTACTAGTGAATGTAATGTAACACACACCCATACAATGCGCACCACCCCGTGATGTTTTTCTCACTGCTACTAGTGAATGTAATGTAACACACACCCATACAATGCGCACCACCCCGTGATGTTTTTCTCACTCCTACTGGTGAATGTAATGTAACACACACCCAAAACATGCGCACCACCCGTGATGTTTTTCTCACTCCTACTAGTGAATGTAATGTAACACACACCCATACAATGCACACCACCCCGTGATGTTTTTCTCACTCCTACTAGTGAATCTAATGTAACACACACCCATACAATGCGCACCACCCCGTGATGTTTTTCAGAAACCTATCCTACATTGCCACTGCATGTTCCCTGACCTCCCCATGCTGACCACCCCGCAGTGCTTTTCTCCATCCTATATTGCCACTCACTGCCTATAGTAATTCAGACCCTCCGATTCACACCACCCCGTGATGTTTTTCTCTCTCCTACTAGTGAATGTTATGTAACACACACCCATACAATGCGCACCACCCCGTGATGTTTTTCTCACTCCTACTAGTGAATGTAATGTAACACACACCCACACAATGCGCACCACCCCGTGATGTTTTTCTCACTGCTACTAGTGAATGTAATGTAACACACACCCGTACAATGCGCACCACCCCGTGATGTTTTTCTCACTCCTACTAGTGAATGTAATGTAACACATACCCATACAATGCGCACCACCCCGTGATGTTTTTCTCACTCATACTAGTGAATGCAATGTAACGCACACCGATACAATGCGCACCACCCCGTGATGTTTTTCTCACTCCTACTAGTGAATGTAATGTAACACACACCCATACAATGCGCACCACCCCGTGATGTTTTTCTCACTCCTCCTAGTGAATGTAATGTAACACACAGCCATACAATGCGCACCACCCCGTGATGTTTTTCTCGCTCCTACTAGTGAATGTAATGTAACACACACCCATACAATGCGCACCACCCCTTGATGTTTTTGTCACTCCTACTAGTGAATCCAATGTAACACACAGCCATACAATGCGCACCACCCCGTGATGTTTTTCTCACTCCTACTAGTGAATGTAATGTAACACACACCCATACAATGCGCACCACCCCGTGATGTTTTTCTCACTCCTACTAGTGAATGTAATGTAACACACACCCATACAATGCGCACCACCCCATGATGTTTTTCTCACTCCTACTAGTGAATCTAATGTAACACACACCCATACAATGCGCACCACCCCGCGATGTTTTTCAGAAACCTATCCTACATTGCCACTGCATGTTCCCTGAACTCCCCATGCTGACCACCCCGCGGTTCTTTTCTCCATCTTAAATTGCAACTCACTGCCTATCCTAATTCAGACCCTCCGATTCACACCACCCCGTGATGTTTTTCTCACTCCTACTAGTGAATGTAATGTAACACACAGCCATGCAATGCGCACCACCCCGTGATGTTTTTCTCACTCCTACTAGTGAATGTAATGTAACACACACCCATACAATGCGTACCACCCCGTGATGTTTTTCTCACTCCCACTAGTGAATGTAATGTAACACACACCCATACAATGCGCACCACCCCGTGATGTTTTTCTCACTCCTACTAGTGAATATAATGTAACACACACCCATACAATGCGCACCACCCCGTGATGTTTTTCTCACTCCTACTAGTGAATGTAATGTAACACACACCCATACAATGCGCACCACCCCGTGATGTTTTTCTCACTCCTACTAGTGAATGTAATGTAACACACACCCATACAATGCGCACCACCCCGTGATGTTTTTCTCACTGCTACTAGTGAATGTAATGTAACACACACCCATATAATGCGCACCACCCCGTGATGTTTTTCTCACTCCTACTAGTGAATGTAATGTAACACACACCCATACAATGCGCACCACACCGTGATGTTTTTCTCACTCCTACTAGTGAATCTAATGTAACACACACCCATACAATGCGCACCACCCCGCGATGTTTTTCAGAAACCTATCCTACATTGCCACTGCATGTTCCCTGACCTCCCCATGCTGACCACGCCGTGGTGCTTTTCTCCATCTTAAATTGCCACTCACTGCCTATCCTAATTCAGACCCTCCGATTCACACCACCCCGTGATGTTTTTCTCACTCCTACTAGTGAATGTAATGTAACACACACCCATGCAATGCGCACCACCCCGTGATGTTTTTCTCACTCCTACTAGTGAATGTAATGTAACACACACCCATACAATGCGCACCACCCCGTGATGTATTTCTCACTCCTACTAGTGAATGTAGTGTAACACACACCCATACAATGCGCACCACCCCATGATATTTTTCTCACACCTACTAGTGAATGTAATGTAACACACACCCATACAATGCGCACCACCCCGTGATGTTTTTCTCACTCCTACTAGTGAATGTAATGTAACACACACCCATACAATGCGCACCACCCCGTGATATTTTTCTCACTCCTACTAGTGAATGTAATGTAACACATACCCATAAAATGCGCACCACCCCGTGATGTTTTTCTCACTCCTACTAGTGAATGTAATGTAACACACACCCATACAATGCGCACCACCCCGTGATGTTTTTCTCCATCCTACTAGTGAATATAATGTAACACACACCCATACAATGCGCACCACCCCGCGATGTTTTTCAGAAACTTATCCTACATTGCCACTGCATGTTCCAAGACCTCCCCATGCTGACCACCCCGCAGTGCTTTTCTCCATCCTACATTGCCACTCACTGCCTATCCTAATTCAGACCCTCCGATTCACACCACCCCGTGATGTTTTTCTCACACCTACTAGTGAATGTAATGTAACACACACCCATACAATGCGCACCACCCCGTGATGTATTTTTCACTCCTACTAGTGAATGTAATATAACACACACCCATACAATGCGCACCACCCCGTGATGTTTTTCTCACTCCTACTAGTGAATGTAATGTAACACACCCCCATACAATGCGCACCACCCGTGATGTTTTTCTCATTCCTACTAGTGAATGTAATGTAACACACACCCATACAATGCGAACCACCCCGCGATGTTTTTCAGAAACCTATCCTACATTGCCACTGCATGTTCCCTGACCTCCCCATGCTGACCACCCCGCAGTGCTTTTCTCCATCCTACATTGCCACTCACTGGCTATCCTAATTCAGACCCTCCGATTCACACCACCCCGTGATGTTTTTCTCACTCCTACTAGTGAATGTAATGTAACACACACCCATACAATGCGCACCACCCCGTGATGTTTTTCTCACTCCTACTAGTGAATGTAATGTAACACACACCCATACAATGCGCACCACCCCGTGATGTTTTTCTCACTCCTACTAGTGAATGTGATGTAACACACACCCATACAATGCGCACCACCCCGTGATGTTTTTCTCACTCCTACTAGTGAATGTAATGTAACACACACCCACACAATGCGCACCACACCGTGATGTTTTTCTCACTCCTACTAGTGAATGTAATGTAACACACACCCATCCAATGCGCACCACCCCGTGATGTTTTTCTCACTCCTACTAGTGAATGTAATGTAATACACACCCATACAATGCGCAGAACCCCGTGATCTTTTTCTCACTCCTACTAGTGAATGTAATGTAACACACACCCATACAATGCGCACCACCCCGTGATGTTTTTCTCACTGCTACTAGTGAATGTAATGAAACACACACCCATACAATGCGCACCACCCCGTGATGTTTTTCTCACTCCTACTAGTGAATGTAGTGTAACACACACCCAAAACATGCGCACCACCCTTGATGTTTTTCTCACTCCTACTAGTGAATGTAATGTAACACACACCCATACAATGCGCACCACCCCGTGATGTTTTTCTCACTCCTACTAGTGAATGTAATGTAACACACACCCATACAATGCGCACCACCCCGTGATGTTTTTCAGAAACCTATCCTACATTGCCACTGCATGTTCCCTGACCTCCCCATGCTGACCACCCCGCAGTGCTTTTCTCCATCCTACATTGCCACTCACTGCCTATACTAATTCAGACCCTCCGATTCACACCACCCCGTGATGTTTTTCTCTCTCCTACTAGTGAATGTAATGTAACACACACCCATACAATGCGCACCACCCCGTGATGTTTTTCTCACTCCTACTAGTGAATGTAATGTAACACACACCCACACAATGCGCACCACCCCGTGATGTTTTTCTCACTGCTACTAGTGAATGTAATGTAACACACACCCGTACAATGCGCACCACCCCGTGATGTTTTTCTCACTCCTACTAGTGAATGTAATGTAACACACACCCATACAATGCGCACCACCCCGTGATGTTTTTCTCACTCCTACTAGTGAATGTAATGTAACACACACCCATACAATGCGCACCACCCCGTGATGTTTTTCTCACTCCTACTAGTGAATGTAATGTAACACACAACCATACAATGCGCACCACCCCGTGATGTTTTTCTCACTCCTACTAGTGAATGTAATATAACACACAGCCATACAATGCGCACCACCCCGTGATGTTTTTCTCGCTCCTACTAGTGAATGTAATGTAACCCACACCCGTACAATGCGCACCACCCCTTGATGTTTTTGTCACTCCTACTAGTGAATCTAATGTAACACACAGCCATACAATGCGCACCACCCCGTGATGTTTTTCTCACTCCTACTAGTTAATGTAATGTAACACACACCCATACAATGCGCACCACCCCGTGATGTTTTTCTCACTCCTACTAGTGAATCTAATGTAACACACACCCATACAATGCGCACCACCCCGCGATGTTTTTCAGAAACCTATCCTACATTGCCACTGCATGTTCCCTGACCTCCCCATGCTGACCACCCCGCGGTGCTTTTCTCCATCTTAAATTGCCACTCACTGCCTATCCTAATTCAGACCCTCCGATTCACACCACCCCGTGATGTTTTTCTCACTCCTACTAGTGAATGTAATGTAACACACACCCATGCAATGCGCACCACACGGTGATGTTTTTCTCACTCCTACTAGTGAATGTAATGTAACACACACCCATACAATGCGCACCACCCCATGATGTTTTTCTCACTCCTACTAGTGAATGTAATGTAACACACACCCATACAATGCGCACCACCCCGTGATGTTTTTCTCACTCCTACTAGTGAATGTAATGTAACACACACACATACAATGCGCAACACCTCGTGATGTTTTTCTCACTCCTACTAGTGAATGTAATGTAACACACACCCATACAATGCGCACCACCCCGTGATGTTTTTCTCACTCCTACTAGTGAATCTAACGTAACACACACCCATACAATGCGCACCACCCCGCGATGTTTTTCAGAAACCTATCCCACATTGCCACTGCATGTTCCCTTACCTCCCCATGCTGACCACCCCGCAGTGCTTTTCTCCATCCTATATTGAAACTCACTGCCTATCCTAATTCAGACCCTTCGATTCACACCACCCCGTGATGTTTTTCTCACTCCTACTAGTGAATGTAATGTAACACACACCCATACAATGCGCACCACCCCGTGATGTTTTTCTCACTCCTACTAGTGAATGTAATGTAACACACACCCATACAATGCGCAACACCCCGTGATGTTTTTCTCACTCCTACTAGTGAATGTAATGTAACACACACCCATACAATGCGCACCACCCCGTGATGTTTTTCTCACTCCTACTAGTGAATCTAATGTAACACACACCCATACAATGCGCACCACCCCGCGATGTTTTTCAGAAACCTATCCCACATTGCCACTGCATGTTCCCTGACCTCCCCATGCTGACCACCCCGCAGTGCTTTTCTCCATCCTACATTGCCACTCACTGCCTATACTAATTCAGACCCTCCGATTCACACCACCCCGTGATGTTTTTCTCTCTCCTACTAGTGAATGTAATGTAACACACACCCATACAATGCGCACCACCCCGTGATGTTTTTCTCACTCCTACTAGTGAATGTAATGTAACACACACCCACACAATGCACACCACCCCGTGATGTTTTTCTCACTGCTACTAGTGAATGTAATGTAACACACACCCATAAAATGCGCACCACCCCGTGATGTTTTTCTCACTCCTAATAGTGAATGTAATGTAACACACACCCATACAATGCGCACCACCCCGTGATGTTTTTCTCACTCCTACTAGTGAATGTAATGTAACACACACATACAATGCGCAACACCCCGTGATGTTTTTCTCACTCCTACTAGTGAATGTAATGTAACACACACCCATACAATGCGCACCACCCCGTGATGTTTTTCTCACTCCTACTAGTGAATCTAATGTAACACACACCCATACAATGCGCACCACCCCGCGATGTTTTTCAGAAACCTATCCCACATTGCCACTGCATGTTCCCTTACCTCCCCATGCTGACCACCCCGCAGTGCTTTTCTCCATCCTACATTGAAACTCACTGCCTATCCTAATTCAGACCCTCCGATTCACACCACCCCGTGATGTTTTTCTCACTCCTACTAGTGAATGTAATGTAACACACACCCATACAATGCGCACCACCCCGTGATGTTTTTCTCACTCCTACTAGTGAATGTAATGTAACACACACCCATACAATGCGCACCACCCCGTGAAGTTTTTCTCACTCCTACTAGTGAATGTAATGTAACACACACCCATACAATGCGCACCACCCCGTGATGTTTTTCTCACTCCTACTAGTGAATGTAATGTAACACACACCCATACAATGCGCACCACCCCGTGATGTTTTTCTCACTCCTACTAGTGAATCTAATGTAACACACACCCATACAATGCGCACCACCCCGCGATGTTTTTCAGAAACCTATCCTACATTGCCACTGCATGTTCCCTGACCTCCCCTTGCTGACCACCCCGCAGTGCTTTTCTCCATCCTACATTGCCACTCACTGCCTATACTAATTCAGACCCTCCGATTCACACCACCCCGTGATGTTTTTCTCTCTCCTACTAGTGAATGTAATGTAACACACACCCATACAATGCGCACCACCCCGTGATGTTTTTCTCACTCCTACTAGTGAATGTAATGTAACACACAACCACACAATGCACACCACCCCGTGATGTTTTTCTCACTGCTACTAGTGAATGTAATGTAACACACACCCATAAAATGCGCACCACCCCGTGATGTTTTTCTCACTCCTAATAGTGAATGTAATGTAACACACACCCATACAATGCGCACCACCCCGTGATGTTTTTCTCACTCCTACTAGTGAATGTAATGTAACACACACCAATACAATGCGCAACACCCCGTGATGTTTTTCTCACTCCTACTAGTGAATGTAATGTAACACACACCCATACAATGCGCACCACCCCGTGATGTTTTTCTCACTCCTACTAGTGAATCTAATGTAACACACACCCATACAATGCGCACCACCCCGCGATGTTTTTCAGAAACCTATCCCACATTGCCACTGCATGTTCCCTTACCTCCCCATGCTGACCACCCCGCAGTGCTTTTCTCCATCCTACATTGAAACTCACTGCCTATCCTAATTCAGACCCTCCGATTCACACCACCCCGTGATGTTTTTCTCACTGCTACTAGTGAATGTAATGTAACACACACCCATACAATGCACACCACCCCGTGATGTTTTTCTCACTCCTACTAGTGAATGTAATGTAACACACACCCATACAATGCGCACCACCCCGTGAAGTTTTTCTCACTCCTACTAGTGAATGTAATGTAACACACACCCATACAATGCGCACCACCCCGTGATGTTTTTCTCACTCCTACTAGTGAATGTAATGTAACACACACCCATACAATGCGCACCACCCCGTGATGTTTTTCTCACTCCTACTAGTGAATCTAATGTAACACACACCCATACAATGCGCACCACCCCGCGATGTTTTTCAGAAACCTATCCTACATTGCCACTGCATGTTCCCTGACCTCCCCATGCTGACCACCCCGCAGTGCTTTTCTCCATCCTACATTGCCACTCACTGCCTATACTAATTCAGACCCTCCGATTCACACCACCCCGTGATGTTTTTCTCTCTCCTACTAGTGAATGTAATGTAACACACACCCATACAATGCGCACCACCCCGTGATGTTTTTCTCACTCCTACTAGTGAATGTAATGTAACACACACCCACACAATGCACACCACCCCGTGATGTTTTTCTCACTGCTACTAGTGAATGTAATGTAACACACACCCATAAAATGCGCACCACCCCGTGATGTTTTTCTCACTCCTAATAGTGAATGTAATGTAACACACACCCATACAATGCGCACCACCCCGTGATGTTTTTCTCACTCCTACTAGTGAATGTAATGTAACACACACCCATACAATGCGCAACACCCCGTGATGTTTTTCTCACTCCTACTAGTGAATGTAATGTAACACACACCCATACAATGCGCACCACCCCGTGATGTTTTTCTCACTCCTAATAGTGAATCTAATGTAACACACACCCATACAATGCGCACCACCCCGCGATGTTTTTCAGAAACCTATCCCACATTGCCACTGCATGTTCCCTTACCTCCCCATGCTGACCACCCCGCAGTGCTTTTCTCCATCCTACATTGAAACTCACTGCCTATCCTAATTCAGACCCTCCGATTCACACCACCCCGTGATGTTTTTCTCACTCCTACTAGTGAATGTAATGTAACACACACCCATACAATGCGCACCACCCCGTGATGTTTTTCTCTCTCCTACTAGTGAATGTAATGTAACACACACCCATACAATGCGCACCACCCCGTGATGTTTTTCTCACTCCTACTAGTGAATGTAATGTAACACACACCCACACAATGCACACCACCCCGTGATGTTTTTCTCACTGCTACTAGTGAATGTAATGTAACACACACCCATAAAATGCGCACCACCCCGTGATGTTTTTCTCACTCCTAATAGTGAATGTAATGTAACACACACCCATACAATGCGCACCACCCCGTGATGTTTTTCTCACTCCTACTAGTGAATGTAATGTAACACACACCCATACAATGCGCAACACCCCGTGATGTTTTTCTCACTCCTACTAGTGAATGTAATGTAACACACACCCATACAATGCGCACCACCCCGTGATGTTTTTCTCACTCCTAATAGTGAATCTAATGTAACACACACCCATACAATGCGCACCACCCCGCGATGTTTTTCAGAAACCTATCCCACATTGCCACTGCATGTTCCCTTACCTCCCCATGCTGACCACCCCGCAGTGCTTTTCTCCATCCTACATTGAAACTCACTGCCTATCCTAATTCAGACCCTCCGATTCACACCACCCCGTGATGTTTTTCTCACTCCTACTAGTGAATGTAATGTAACACACACCCATACAATGCGCACCACCCCGTGATGTTTTTCTCACTCCTACTAGTGAATGTAATGTAACACACACCCATACAATGCGCACCACCCCGTGAAGTTTTTCTCACTCCTACTAGTGAATGTAATGTAACACACACCCATACAATGCGCACCACCCCGTGATGTTTTTCTCACTCCTACTAGTGAATGTAATGTAACACACACCCATACAATGCGCACCACCCCGTGATGTTTTTCTCACTCCTACTAGTGAATGTAATGTAACACACACCCATCCAATGCGCACCACCCCGTGATGTTTTTCTCACTCCTACTAGTGAATGTAATGTAATACACACCCATACAATGCGCAGAACCCCGTGATCTTTTTCTCACTCCTACTAGTGAATGTAATGTAACACACACCCATACAATGCGCACCACCCCGTGATGTTTTTCTCACTGCTACTAGTGAATGTAATGTAACACACACCCATACAATGCGCACCACCCCGTGATGTTTTTCTCACTCCTACTGGTGAATGTAATGTAACACACACCCAAAACATGCGCACCACCCGTGATGTTTTTCTCACTCCTACTAGTGAATGTAATGTAACACACACCCATACAATGCACACCACCCCGTGATGTTTTTCTCACTCCTACTAGTGAATCTAATGTAACACACACCCATACAATGCGCACCACCCCGTGATGTTTTTCAGAAACCTATCCTACATTGCCACTGCATGTTCCCTGACCTCCCCATGCTGACCACCCCGCAGTGCTTTTCTCCATCCTATATTGCCACTCACTGCCTATACTAATTCAGACCCTCCGATTCACACCACCCCGTGATGTTTTTCTCTCTCCTACTAGTGAATGTTATGTAACACACACCCATACAATGCGCACCACCCCGTGATGTTTTTCTCACTCCTACTAGTGAATGTAATGTAACACACACCCACACAATGCGCACCACCCCGTGATGTTTTTCTCACTGCTACTAGTGAATGTAATGTAACACACACCCGTACAATGCGCACCACCCGGTGATGTTTTTCTCACTCCTACTAGTGAATGTAATGTAACACACACCCATACAATGCGCACCACCCCGTGATGTTTTTCTCACTCATACTAGTGAATGCAATGTAACGCACACCGATACAATGCGCACCACCCCGTGATGTTTTTCTCACTCCTACTAGTGAATGTAATGTAACACACACCCATACAATGCGCACCACCCCGTGATGTTTTTCTCACTCCTCCTAGTGAATGTAATGTAACACACAGCCATACAATGCGCACCACCGCGTGATGTTTTTCTCGCTCCTACTAGTGAATGTAATGTAACACACACCCATACAATGCGCACCACCCCTTGATGTTTTTGTCACTCCTACTAGTGAATCCAATGTAACACACAGCCATACAATGCGCACCACCCCGTGATGTTTTTCTCACTCCTACTAGTGAATGTAATGTAACACACACCCATACAATGCGCACCACCCCGTGATGTTTTTCTCACTCCTACTAGTGAATGTAATGTAACACACACCCATACAATGCGCACCACCCCGTGATGTTTTTCTCACTCCTACTAGTGAATCTAATGTAACACACACCCATACAATGCGCACCACCCCGCGATGTTTTTCAGAAACCTATCCTACATTGCCACTGCATGTTCCCTGAACTCCCCATGCTGAACACCCCGCGGTGCTTTTCTCCATCTTAAATTGCAACTCACTGCCTATCCTAATTCAGACACTCCGATTCACACCACCCCGTGATGTTTTTCTCACTCCTACTAGTGAATGTAATGTAACACACAGCCATGCAATGCGCACCACCCCGTGATGTTTTTCTCACTCCTACTAGTGAATGTAATGTAACACACACCCATACAATGCGCACCACCCCGTGATGTTTTTCTCACTCCCACTAGTGAATGTAATGTAACACACACCCATACAATGCGCACCACCCCGTGATGTTTTTCTCACACCTACTAGTGAATGTAATGTAACACACACCCATACAATGCGCACCACCCCGCGATGTTTTTCAGAAACCTATCCCACATTGCCACTGCATGTTCCCTTACCTCCCCATGCTGACCACCCCGCAGTGCTTTTCTCCATCCTACATTGAAACTCACTGCCTATCCTAATTCAGACCCTCCGATTCACACCACCCCGTGATGTTTTTCTCACTCCTACTAGTGAATGTAATGTAACACACACCCATACAATGCGCACCACCCCGTGATGTTTTTCTCACTCCTACTAGTGAATGTAATGTAACACACACCCATACAATGCGCACCACCCCGTGAAGTTTTTCTCACTCCTACTAGTGAATGTAATGTAACACACACCCATACAATGCGCACCACCCCGTGATGTTTTTCTCACTCCTACTAGTGAATGTAATGTAACACACACCCATACAATGCGCACCACCCCGTGATGTTTTTCTCACTCCTACTAGTGAATCTAATGTAACACACACCCATACAATGCGCACCACCCCGCGATGTTTTTCAGAAACCTATCCTACATTGCCACTGCATGTTCCCTGACCTCCCCATGCTGACCACCCCGCAGTGCTTTTCTCCATCCTACATTGCCACTCACTGCCTATACTAATTCAGACCCTCCGATTCACACCACCCCGTGATGTTTTTCTCTCTCCTACTAGTGAATGTAATGTAACACACACCCATACAATGCGCACCACCCCGTGATGTTTTTCTCACTCCTACTAGTGAATGTAATGTAACACACACCCACACAATGCACACCACCCCGTGATGTTTTTCTCACTGCTACTAGTGAATGTAATGTAACACACACCCATAAAATGCGCACCACCCCGTGATGTTTTTCTCACTCCTAATAGTGAATGTAATGTAACACACACCCATACAATGCGCACCACCCCGTGATGTTTTTCTCACTCCTACTAGTGAATGTAATGTAACACACACCCATACAATGCGCAACACCCCGTGATGTTTTTCTCACTCCTACTAGTGAATGTAATGTAACACACACCCATACAATGCGCACCACCCCGTGATGTTTTTCTCACTCCTAATAGTGAATCTAATGTAACACACACCCATACAATGCGCACCACCCCGCGATGTTTTTCAGAAACCTATCCCACATTGCCACTGCATGTTCCCTTACCTCCCCATGCTGACCACCCCGCAGTGCTTTTCTCCATCCTACATTGAAACTCACTGCCTATCCTAATTCAGACCCTCCGATTCACACCACCCCGTGATGTTTTTCTCACTCCTACTAGTGAATGTAATGTAACACACACCCATACAATGCGCACCACCCCGTGATGTATTTCTCACTCCTACTAGTGAATGTAATGTAACACACACCCATACAATGCGCACCACCCCGTGAAGTTTTTCTCACTCCTACTAGTGAATGTAATGTAACACACACCCATACAATGCGCACCACCCCGTGATGTTTTTCTCACTCCTACTAGTGAATGTAATGTAACACACACCCATACAATGCGCACCACCCCGTGATGTTTTTCTCACTCCTACTAGTGAATGTAATGTAACACACACCCATCCAATGCGCACCACCCCGTGATGTTTTTCTCACTCCTACTAGTGAATGTAATGTAATACACACCCATACAATGCGCAGAACCCCGTGATCTTTTTCTCACTCCTACTAGTGAATGTAATGTAACACACACCCATACAATGCGCACCACCCCGTGATGTTTTTCTCACTGCTACTAGTGAATGTAATGTAACACACATCCATACAATGCGCACCACCCCGTGATGTTTTTCTCACTCCTACTGGTGAATGTAATGTAACACACACCCAAAACATGCGCACCACCCGTGATGTTTTTCTCACTCCTACTAGTGAATGTAATGTAACACACACCCATACAATGCACACCACCCCGTGATGTTTTTCTCACTCCTACTAGTGAATCTAATGTAACACACACCCATACAATGCGCACCACCCCGTGATGTTTTTCAGAAACCTATCCTACATTGCCACTGCATGTTCCCTGACCTCCCCATGCTGACCACCCCGCAGTGCTTTTCTCCATCCTATATTGCCACTCACTGCCTATACTAATTCAGACCCTCCGATTCACACCACCCCGTGATGTTTTTCTCTCTCCTACTAGTGAATGTTATGTAACACACACCCATACAATGCGCACCACCCCGTGATGTTTTTCTCACTCCTACTAGTGAATGTAATGTAACACACACCCACACAATGCGCACCACCCCGTGATATTTTTCTCACTGCTACTAGTGAATGTAATGTAACACACACCCGTACAATGCGCACCACCCGGTGATGTTTTTCTCACTCCTACTAGTGAATGTAATGTAACACACACCCATACAATGCGCACCACCCCGTGATGTTTTTCTCACTCATACTAGTGAATGCAATGTAACGCACACCGATACAATGCGCACCACCCCGTGATGTTTTTCTCACTCCTACTAGTGAATGTAATGTAACACACACCCATACAATGCGCACCACCCCGTGATGTTTTTCTCACTCCTCCTAGTGAATGTAATGTAACACACAGCCATACAATGCGCACCACCGCGTGATGTTTTTCTCGCTCCTACTAGTGAATGTAATGTAACACACACCCATACAATGCGCACCACCCCTTGATGTTTTTGTCACTCCTACTAGTGAATCCAATGTAACACACAGCCATACAATGCGCACCACCCCGTGATGTTTTTCTCACTCCTACTAGTGAATGTAATGTAACACACACCCATACAATGCGCACCACCCCGTGATGTTTTTCTCACTCCTACTAGTGAATGTAATGTAACACACACCCATACAATGCGCACCACCCCGTGATGTTTTTCTCACTCCTACTAGTGAATCTAATGTAACACACACCCATACAATGCGCACCACCCCGCGATGTTTTTCAGAAACCTATCCTACATTGCCACTGCATGTTCCCTGAACTCCCCATGCTGAACACCCCGCGGTGCTTTTCTCCATCTTAAATTGCAACTCACTGCCTATCCTAATTCAGACCCTCCGATTCACACCACCCCGTGATGTTTTTCTCACTCCTACTAGTGAATGTAATGTAACACACAGCCATGCAATGCGCACCACCCCGTGATGTTTTTCTCACTCCTACTAGTGAATGTAATGTAACACACACCCATACAATGCGCACCACCCCGTGATGTTTTTCTCACTCCCACTAGTGAATGTAATGTAACACACACCCATACAATGCGCACCACCCCGTGATGTTTTTCTCACTCCTACTAGTGAATATAATGTAACACACACCCATACAATGCGCACCACCCCGTGATGTTTTTCTCACTCCTACTAGTGAATGTAATGTAACACACACCCATACAATGCGCACCACCCCGTGATGTTTTTCTCACTCCTACTAGTGAATGTAATGTAACACACACCCATACAATGCGCACCACCCCGTGATGTTTTTCTCACTGCTACTAGTGAATGTAATGTAACACACACCCATACAATGCGCACCACCCCGTGATGTTTTTCTCACTCCTACTAGTGAATGTAATGTAACACACACCCATACAATGCGCACCACACCGTGATGTTTTTCTCACTCCTACTAGTGAATCTAATGTAACACACACCCATACAATGCGCACCACCCCGCGATGTTTTTCAGAAACCTATCCTACATTGCCACTGCATGTTCCCTGACCTCCCCATGCTGACCACCCCGCGGTGCTTTTCTCCATCTTAAATTGCCACTCACTGCCTATCCTAATTCAGACCCTCCGATTCACACCACCCCGTGATGTTTTTCTCACTCCTACTAGTGAATGTAATGTAACACACACCCATGCAATGCGCACCACCCCGTGATGTTTTTCTCACTCCTACTAGTGAATGTAATGTAACACACACCCATACAATGCGCACCACCCCGTGATGTTTTTCTCACTCCTACTAGTGAATGTAGTGTAACACACACCCATACAATGCGCACCACCCCATGATATTTTTCTCACACCTACTAGTGAATGTAATGTAACACACACCCATACAATGCGCACCACCCCGTGATGTTTTTCTCACTCCTACTAGTGAATGTTATGTAACACACACCCATACAATGCGCACCACCCCGCGATGTTTTTCAGAAACCTATCCCACATTGCCACTGCATGTTCCCTTACCTCCCCATGCTGACCACCCCGCAGTGCTTTTCTCCATCCTACATTGAAACTCACTGCCTATCCTAATTCAGACCCTCCGATTCACACCACCCCGTGATGTTTTTCTCACTCCTACTAGTGAATGTAATGTAACACACACCCATACAATGCGCACCACCCCGTGATGTTTTTCTCACTCCTACTAGTGAATGTAATGTAACACACACCCATACAATGCGCACCACCCCGTGAAGTTTTTCTCACTCCTACTAGTGAATGTAATGTAACACACACCCATACAATGCGCACCACCCCGTGATGTTTTTCTCACTCCTACTAGTGAATGTAATGTAACACACACCCATACAATGCGCACCACCCCGTGATGTTTTTCTCACTCCTACTAGTGAATCTAATGTAACACACACCCATACAATGCGCACCACCCCGCGATGTTTTTCAGAAACCTATCCTACATTGCCACTGCATGTTCCCTGACCTCCCCATGCTGACCACCCCGCGGTGCTTTTCTCCATCTTAAATTGCCACTCACTGCCTATCCTAATTCAGACCCTCCGATTCACACCACCCCGTGATGTTTTTCTCACTCCTACTAGTGAATGTAATGTAACACACACCCATGCAATGCGCACCACCCCGTGATGTTTTTCTCACTCCTACTAGTGAATGTAATGTAACACACACCCACACAATGCACACCACCCCGTGATGTTTTTCTCACTGCTACTAGTGAATGTAATGTAACACACACCCATAAAATGCGCACCACCCCGTGATGTTTTTCTCACTCCTAATAGTGAATGTAATGTAACACACACCCATACAATGCGCACCACCCCGTGATGTTTTTCTCACTCCTACTAGTGAATGTAATGTAACACACACCCATACAATGCGCAACACCCCGTGATGTTTTTCTCACTCCTACTAGTGAATGTAATGTAACACACACCCATACAATGCGCACCACCCCGTGATGTTTTTCTCACTCCTAATAGTGAATCTAATGTAACACACACCCATACAATGCGCACCACCCCGCGATGTTTTTCAGAAACCTATCCCACATTGCCACTGCATGTTCCTTTACCTCCCCATGCTGACCACCCCGCAGTGCTTTTCTCCATCCTACATTGAAACTCACTGCCTATCCTAATTCAGACCCTCCGATTCACACCACCCCGTGATGTTTTTCTCACTCCTACTAGTGAATGTAATGTAACACACACCCATACAATGCGCACCACCCCGTGATGTTTTTCTCACTCCTACTAGTGAATGTAATGTAACACACACCCATACAATGCGCACCACCCCGTGAAGTTTTTCTCACTCCTACTAGTGAATGTAATGTAACACACACCCATACAATGCGCACCACCCCGTGATGTTTTTCTCACTCCTACTAGTGAATGTAATGTAACACACACCCATACAATGCGCACCACCCCGTGATGTTTTTCTCACTCCTACTAGTGAATGTAATGTAACACACACCCATCCAATGCGCACCACCCCGTGATGTTTTTCTCACTCCTACTAGTGAATGTAATGTAATACACACCCATACAATGCGCAGAACCCCGTGATCTTTTTCTCACTCCTACTAGTGAATGTAATGTAACACACACCCATACAATGCGCACCACCCCGTGATGTTTTTCTCACTGCTACTAGTGAATGTAATGTAACACACACCCATACAATGCGCACCACCCCGTGATGTTTTTCTCACTCCTACTGGTGAATGTAATGTAACACACACCCAAAACATGCGCACCACCCGTGATGTTTTTCTCACTCCTACTAGTGAATGTAATGTAACACACACCCATACAATGCGCACCACCCCGTGATGTTTTTCTCACTCCTAATAGTGAATCTAATGTAACACACACCCATACAATGCGCACCACCCCGCGATGTTTTTCAGAAACCTATCCTACATTGCCACTGCATGTTCCCTGACCTCCCCATGCTGACCACCCCGCGGTGCTTTTCTCCATCTTAAATTGCCACTCACTGCCTATCCTAATTCAGACCCTCCGATTCACACCACCCCGTGATGTTTTTCTCACTCCTACTAGTGAATGTAATGTAACACACACCCATGCAATGCGCACCACCCCGTGATGTTTTTCTCACTCCTACTAGTGAATGTAATGTAACACACACCCATACAATGCGCACCACCCCGTGATGTTTTTCTCACTCCTACTAGTGAATGTAGTGTAACACACACCCATACAATGCGCACCACCCCATGATATTTTTCTCACACCTACTAGTGAATGTAATGTAACACACACCCATACAATGCGCACCACCCCGTGATGTTTTTCTCACTCCTACTAGTGAATGTTATGTAACACACACCCATACAATGCGCACCACCCCGCGATGTTTTTCAGAAACCTATCCCACATTGCCACTGCATGTTCCCTTACCTCCCCATGCTGACCACCCCGCAGTGCTTTTCTCCATCCTACATTGAAACTCACTGCCTATCCTAATTCAGACCCTCCGATTCACACCACCCCGTGATGTTTTTCTCACTCCTACTAGTGAATGTAATGTAACACACACCCATACAATGCGCACCACCCCGTGATGTTTTTCTCACTCCTACTAGTGAATGTAATGTAACACACACCCATACAATGCGCACCACCCCGTGAAGTTTTTCTCACTCCTACTAGTGAATGTAATGTAACACACACCCATACAATGCGCACCACCCCGTGATGTTTTTCTCACTCCTACTAGTGAATGTAATGTAACACACACCCATACAATGCGCACCACCCCGTGATGTTTTTCTCACTCCTACTAGTGAATCTAATGTAACACACACCCATACAATGCGCACCACCCCGCGATGTTTTTCAGAAACCTATCCTACATTGCCACTGCATGTTCCCTGACCTCCCCATGCTGACCACCCCGCGGTGCTTTTCTCCATCTTAAATTGCCACTCACTGCCTATCCTAATTCAGACCCTCCGATTCACACCACCCCGTGATGTTTTTCTCACTCCTACTAGTGAATGTAATGTAACACACACCCATGCAATGCGCACCACCCCGTGATGTTTTTCTCACTCCTACTAGTGAATGTAATGTAACACACACCCACACAATGCACACCACCCCGTGATGTTTTTCTCACTGCTACTAGTGAATGTAATGTAACACACACCCATAAAATGCGCACCACCCCGTGATGTTTTTCTCACTCCTAATAGTGAATGTAATGTAACACACACCCATACAATGCGCACCACCCCGTGATGTTTTTCTCACTCCTACTAGTGAATGTAATGTAACACACACCCATACAATGCGCAACACCCCGTGATGTGTTTCTCACTCCTACTAGTGAATGTAATGTAACACACACCCATACAATGCGCACCACCCCGTGATGTTTTTCTCACTCCTAATAGTGAATCTAATGTAACACACACCCATACAATGCGCACCACCCCGCGATGTTTTTCAGAAACCTATCCCACATTGCCACTGCATGTTCCTTTACCTCCCCATGCTGACCACCCCGCAGTGCTTTTCTCCATCCTACATTGAAACTCACTGCCTATCCTAATTCAGACCCTCCGATTCACACCACCCCGTGATGTTTTTCTCACTCCTACTAGTGAATGTAATGTAACACACACCCATACAATGCGCACCACCCCGTGATGTTTTTCTCACTCCTACTAGTGAATGTAATGTAACACACACCCATACAATGCGCACCACCCCGTGAAGTTTTTCTCACTCCTACTAGTGAATGTAATGTAACACACACCCATACAATGCGCACCACCCCGTGATGTTTTTCTCACTCCTACTAGTGAATGTAATGTAACACACACCCATACAATGCGCACCACCCCGTGATGTTTTTCTCACTCCTACTAGTGAATGTAATGTAACACACACCCATCCAATGCGCACCACCCCGTGATGTTTTTCTCACTCCTACTAGTGAATGTAATGTAATACACACCCATACAATGCGCAGAACCCCGTGATCTTTTTCTCACTCCTACTAGTGAATGTAATGTAACACACACCCATACAATGCGCACCACCCCGTGATGTTTTTCTCACTGCTACTAGTGAATGTAATGTAACACACACCCATACAATGCGCACCACCCCGTGATGTTTTTCTCACTCCTACTGGTGAATGTAATGTAACACACACCCAAAACATGCGCACCACCCGTGATGTTTTTCTCACTCCTACTAGTGAATGTAATGTAACACACACCCATACAATGCACACCACCCTGTGATGTTTTTCTCACTCCTACTAGTGAATCTAATGTAACACACACCCATACAATGCGCACCACCCCGTGATGTTTTTCAGAAACCTATCCTACATTGCCACTGCATGTTCCCTGACCTCCCCATGCTGACCACCCCGCAGTGCTTTTCTCCATCCTATATTGCCACTCACTGCCTATACTAATTCAGACCCTCCGATTCACACCACCCCGTGATGTTTTTCTCTCTCCTAATAGTGAATGTTATGTAACACACACCCATACAATGCGCACCACCCCGTGATGTTTTTCTCACTCCTACTAGTGAATGTAATGTAACACACACCCACACAATGCGCACCACCCCGTGATGTTTTTCTCACTGCTACTAGTGAATGTAATGTAACACACACCCGTACAATGCGCACCACCCGGTGATGTTTTTCTCACTCCTACTAGTGAATGTAATGTAACACACACCCATACAATGCGCACCACCCCGTGATGTTTTTCTCACTCATACTAGTGAATGCAATGTAACGCACACCGATACAATGCGCACCACCCCGTGATGTTTTTCTCACTCCTACTAGTGAATGTAATGTAACACACACCCATACAATGCGCACCACCCCGTGATGTTTTTCTCACTCCTCCTAGTGAATGTAATGTAACACACAGCCATACAATGCGCACCACCGCGTGATGTTTTTCTCGCTCCTACTAGTGAATGTAATGTAACACACACCCATACAATGCGCACCACCCCTTGATGTTTTTGTCACTCCTACTAGTGAATCCAATGTAACACACAGCCATACAATGCGCACCACCCCGTGATGTTTTTCTCACTCCTACTAGTGAATGTAATGTAACACACACCCATACAATGCGCACCACCCCGTGATGTTTTTCTCACTCCTACTAGTGAATGTAATGTAACACACACCCATACAATGCGCACCACCCCGTGATGTTTTTCTCACTCCTACTAGTGAATCTAATGTAACACACACCCATACAATGCGCACCACCCCGCGATGTTTTTCAGAAACCTATCCTACATTGCCACTGCATGTTCCCTGAACTCCCCATGCTGAACACCCCGCGGTGCTTTTCTCCATCTTAAATTGCAACTCACTGCCTATCCTAATTCAGACCCTCCGATTCACACCACCCCGTGATGTTTTTCTCACTCCTACTAGTGAATGTAATGTAACACACAGCCATGCAATGCGCACCACCCCGTGATGTTTTTCTCACTCCTACTAGTGAATGTAATGTAACACACACCCATACAATGCGCACCACCCCGTGATGTTTTTCTCACTCCCACTAGTGAATGTAATGTAACACACACCCATACAATGCGCACCACCCCGTGATGTTTTTCTCACTCCTACTAGTGAATATAATGTAACACACACCCATACAATGCGCACCACCCCGTGATGTTTTTCTCACTCCTACTAGTGAATGTAATGTAACACACACCCATACAATGCGCACCACCCCGTGATGTTTTTCTCACTCCTACTAGTGAATGTAATGTAACACACACCCATACAATGCGCACCACCCCGTGATGTTTTTCTCACTGCTACTAGTGAATGTAATGTAACACACACCCATACAATGCGCACCACCCCGTGATGTTTTTCTCACTCCTACTAGTGAATGTAATGTAACACACACCCATACAATGCGCACCACACCGTGATGTTTTTCTCACTCCTACTAGTGAATCTAATGTAACACACACCCATACAATGCGCACCACCCCGCGATGTTTTTCAGAAACCTATCCTACATTGCCACTGCATGTTCCCTGACCTCCCCATGCTGACCACACCGCGGTGCTTTTCTCCATCTTAAATTGCCACTCACTGCCTATCCTAATTCAGACCCTCCGATTCACACCACCCCGTGATGTTTTTCTCACTCCTACTAGTGAATGTAATGTAACACACACCCATGCAATGCGCACCACCCCGTGATGTTTTTCTCACTCCTACTAGTGAATGTAATGTAACACACACCCATACAATGCGCACCACCCCGTGATGTTTTTCTCACTCCTACTAGTGAATGTAGTGTAACACACACCCATACAATGCGCACCACCCCATGATATTTTTCTCACACCTACTAGTGAATGTAATGTAACACACACCCATACAATGCGCACCACCCCGTGATGTTTTTCTCACTCCTACTAGTGAATGTAATGTAACACACACCCATACAATGCGCACCACCCCGTGATGTTTTTCTCACTCCTACTAGTGAATGTAATGTAACACATACCCATAAAATGCGCACCACCCCGTGATGTTTTTCTCACTCCTACTAGTGAATGTAATGTAACACACACCCATACAATGCGCACCACCCCGTGATGTTTTTCTCCCTCCTACTAGTGAATATAATGTAACACACACCCATACAATGCGCACCACCCCGCGATGTTTTTCAGAAACTTATCCTATATTGCCACTGCATGTTCCAAGACCTCCCCATGCTGACCACCCCGCAGTGCTTTTCTCCATCCTACATTGCCACTCACTGCCTATCCTAATTCAGACCCTCCGATTCACACCACCCCGTGATGTTTTTCTCACTCCTACTAGTGAATGTAATGTAACACACACCCATACAATGCGCACCACCCCGTGATGTATTTTTCACTCCTACTAGTGAATGTAATATAACACACACCCATACAATGCGCACCACCCCGTGATGTTTTTCTCACTCCTACTAGTGAATGTAATGTAACACACACCCATACAATGCGCACCACCCGTGATGTTTTTCTCATTCCTACTAGTGAATGTAATGTAACACACACCCATACAATGCGAACCACCCCGCGATGTTTTTCAGAAACCTATCCTACATTGCCACTGCATGTTCCCTGACCTCCCCATGCTGACCACCCCGCAGTGCTTTTCTCCAACCTACATTGCCACTCACTGGCTATCCTAATTCAGACCCTCCGATTCACACCACCCCGTGATGTTTTTCTCACTCCTACTAGTGAATGTAATGTAACACACACCCATACAATGCGCACCACCCCGTGATGTTTTTCTCACTCCTACTAGTGAATGTAATGTAACACACACCCATACAATGCGCACCACCCCGTGATGTTTTTCTCACTCCTACTAGTGAATGTGATGTAACACACACCCATACAATGCGCACCACCCCGTGATGTTTTTCTCACTCCTACTAGTGAATGTAATGTAACACACACCCACACAATGCGCACCACACCGTGATGTTTTTCTCACTCCTACTAGTGAATGTAATGTAACACACACCCATCCAATGCGCACCACCCCGTGATGTTTTTCTCACTCCTACTAGTGAATGTAATGTAATACACACCCATACAATGCGCAGAACCCCGTGATCTTTTTCTCACTCCTACTAGTGAATGTAATGTAACACACACCCATACAATGCGCACCACCCCGTGATGTTTTTCTCACTGCTACTAGTGAATGTAATGAAACACACACCCATACAATGCGCACCACCCCGTGATGTTTTTCTCACTCCTACTGGTGAATGTAGTGTAACACACACCCAAAACATGCGCACCACCCTTGATGTTTTTCTCACTCCTACTAGTGAATGTAATGTAACACACACCCATACAATGCGCACCACCCCGTGATGTTTTTCAGAAACCTATCCTACATTGCCACTGCATGTTCCCTGACCTCCCCATGCTGACCACCCCGCAGTGCTTTTCTCCATCCTACATTGCCACTCACTGCCTATACTAATTCAGACCCTCCGATTCACACCACCCCGTGATGTTTTTCTCTCTCCTACTAGTGAATGTAATGTAACACACACCCATACAATGCGCACCACCCCGTGATGTTTTTCTCACTCCTACTAGTGAATGTAATGTAACACACACCCACACAATGCGCACCACCCCGTGATGTTTTTCTCACTGCTACTAGTGAATGTAATGTAACACACACCCGTACAATGCGCACCACCCCGTGATGTTTTTCTCACTCCTACTAGTGAATGTAATGTAACACACACCCATACAATGCGCACCACCCCGTGATGTTTTTCTCACTCCTACTAGTGAATGTAATGTAACACACACCCATACAATGCGCACCACCCCGTGATGTTTTTCTCACTCCTACTAGTGAATGTAATGTAACACACAACCATACAATGCGCACCACCCCGTGATGTTTTTCTCACTCCTACTAGTGAATGTAATGTAACACACAGCCATACAATGCGCACCACCCCGTGATGTTTTTCTCGCTCCTACTAGTGAATGTAATGTAACCCACACCCGTACAATGCGCACCACCCCTTGATGTTTTTGTCACTCCTACTAGTGAATCTAATGTAACACACAGCCATACAATGCGCACCACCCCGTGATGTTTTTCTCACTCCTACTAGTTAATGTAATGTAACACACACCCATACAATGCGCACCACCCCGTGATGTTTTTCTCACTCCTACTAGTGAATCTAATGTAACACACACCCATACAATGCGCACCACCCCGCGATGTTTTTCAGAAACCTATCCTACATTGCCACTGCATGTTCCCTGACCTCCCCATGCTGACCACCCCGCAGTGCTTTTCTCCATCCTACATTGCCACTCACTGCCTATAATAATTCAGACCCTCCGATTCACACCACCCCGTGATGTTTTTCTCTCTCCTACTAGTGAATGTAATGTAACACACACCCATACAATGCGCACCACCCCGTGATGTTTTTCTCACTCCTACTAGTGAATGTAATGTAACACACACCCACACAATGCGCACCACCCCGTGATGTTTTTCTCACTGCTACTAGTGAATGTAATGTAACACACACCCGTACAATGCGCACCACCCCGTGATGTTTTTCTCACTCCTACTAGTTAATGTAATGTAACACACACCCATACAATGCGCACCACCCCGTGATGTTTTTCTCACTCCTACTAGTGAATCTAATGTAACACACACCCATACAATGCGCACCACCCCGCGATGTTTTTCAGAAACCTATCCTACATTGCCACTGCATGTTCCCTGACCTCCCCATGCTGACCACCCCGCGGTGCTTTTCTCCATCTTAAATTGCCACTCACTGCCTATCCTAATTCAGACCCTCCGATTCACACCACCCCGTGATGTTTTTCTCACTCCTACTAGTGAATGTAATGTAACACACACCCATGCAATGCGCACCACACGGTGATGTTTTTCTCACTCCTACTAGTGAATGTAATGTAACACACACCCATACAATGCGCACCTCCCCGTGATGTTTTTCTCACTCCTACTAGTGAATCTAATGTAACACACACCCATACAATGCGCACAACCCCGCGATGTTTTTCAGAAACCTATCCTACATTGCCACTGCATGTTCCCTGACCTCCCCATGCTGACCACCCCGCGGTGCTTTTCTCCATCCTACATTGCCACTCACTGCCTATCCTAATTCAGACCCTCCGATTCACACCACCACGTGATGTTTTTCTCACTCCTACTAGTGAAGGTAATGTAACACACACCCATACAATGCTCACCACCCCATTATGTTTCTCTCACTCCTACTAGTGAATGTAATGTAACACACACCCATCCAATGCGCACCACCCCGTGAAGTTTTTCTCACTCCTACTAGTGAATGTAATGTAACACACACGCATACAATGCGCACCACCCCGTGATGTTTTTCTCACTCCTACTAGTGAATGTAATGTAACACACAGCCATACAATGCGCACCACCCCGTGATGTTTTTCTCGCTCCTACTAGTGAATGTAATGTAACCCACACCCGTACAATGCGCACCACCCCTTGATGTTTTTGTCACTCCTACTAGTGAATCTAATGTAACACACAGCCATACAATGCGCACCACCCCGTGATGTTTTTCTCACTCCTACTAGTTAATGTAATGTAACACACACCCATACAATGCGCACCACCCCGTGATGTTTTTCTCACTCCTACTAGTGAATCTAATGTAACACACACCCATACAATGCGCACCACCCCGCGATGTTTTTCAGAAACCTATCCTACATTGCCACTGCATGTTCCCTGACCTCCCCATGCTGACCACCCCGCAGTGCTTTTCTGCATCCTACATTGCCACTCACTGCCTATACTAATTCAGACCCTCCGATTCACACCACCCCGTGATGTTTTTCTCTCTCCTACTAGTGAATGTAATGTAACACACACCCATACAATGCGCACCACCCCTTGATGTTTTTCTCACTCCTACTAGTGAATGTAATGTAACACACACCCACACAATGCGCACCACCCCGTGATGTTTTTCTCACTGCTACTAGTGAATGTAATGTAACACACACCCGTACAATGCGCACCACCCCGTGATGTTTTTCTCACTCCTACTAGTGAATGTAATGTAACACACACCCATACAATGCGCACCACCCCGTGATGTTTTTCTCACTCCTACTAGTGAATGTAATGTAGCACACACCCATACAATGCGCACCACCCCATGATGTTTTTCTCACTCCTACTAGTGAATGTAATGTAACACACACCCATACAATGCGCACCACCCCGTGATGTTTTTCTCACTCCTACTAGTGAATGTAATGTAACACACACACATACAATGCGCAACACCTCGTGATGTTTTTCTCACTCCTACTGGTGAATGTAATGTAACACACACCCATACAATGCGCACCACCCCGTGATGTTTTTCTCACTCCTACTAGTGAATCTAATGTAACACACACCCATACAATGCGCACCACCCCGCGATGTTTTTCAGAAACCTATCCCACATTGCCACTGCATGTTCCCTTACCTCCCCATGCTGACCACCCCGCAGTGCTTTTCTCCATCCTATATTGAAACTCACTGCCTATCCTAATTCAGACCCTTCGATTCACACCACCCCGTGATGTTTTTCTCACTCCTACTAGTGAATGTAATGTAACACACACCCATACAATGCGCACCACCCCGTGATGTTTTTCTCACTCCTACTAGTGAATGTAATGTAACACACACCCATACAATGCGCAACACCCCGTGATGTTTTTCTCACTCCTACTAGTGAATGTAATGTAACACACACCCATACAATGCGCACCGCCCCGTGATGTTTTTCTCACTCCTACTAGTGAATCTAATGTAACACACACCCATACAATGCGCACCACCCCGCGATGTTTTTCAGAAACCTATCCCACATTGCCACTGCATGTTCCCTTACCTCCCCATGCTGACCACCCCGCAGTGCTTTTCTCCATCCTACATTGAAATTCACTGCCTATCCTAATTCAGACCCTCCGATTCACACCACCCCGTGATGTTTTTCTCACTCCTACTAGTGAATGTAATGTAACACACACCCATACAATGCGCACCACCCCGTGATGTTTTTCTCACTCCTACTAGTGAATGTAATGTAACACACACCCATACAATGCGCACCACCCCGTGATGTTTTTCTCACTCCTATTAGTGAATGTAATGTAACACACACCCATACAATGCGCACCTCCCCGTGATGTTTTTCTCACTCCTACTAGTGAATCTAATGTAACACACACCCATACAATGCGCACAACCCCGCGATGTTTTTCAGAAACCTATCCTACATTGCCACTGCATGTTCCCTGACCTCCCCATGCTGACCACCCCGCGGTGCTTTTCTCCATCCTACATTGCCACTCACTGCCTATCCTAATTCAGACCCTCCGATTCACACCACCACGTGATGTTTTTCTCACTCCTACTAGTGAAGGTAATGTAACACACACCCATACAATGCTCACCACCCCATTATGTTTCTCTCACTCCTACTAGTGAATGTAATGTAACACACACCCATCCAATGCGCACCACCCCGTGAAGTTTTTCTCACTCCTACTAGTGAATGTAATGTAACACACACGCATACAATGCGCACCACCCCGTGATGTTTTTCTCACTCCTACTAGTGAATGTAATGTAACACACAGCCATACAATGCGCACCACCCCGTGATGTTTTTCTCGCTCCTACTAGTGAATGTAATGTAACCCACACCCGTACAATGCGCACCACCCCTTGATGTTTTTGTCACTCCTACTAGTGAATCTAATGTAACACACAGCCATACAATGCGCACCACCCCGTGATGTTTTTCTCACTCCTACTAGTTAATGTAATGTAACACACACCCATACAATGCGCACCACCCCGTGATGTTTTTCTCACTCCTACTAGTGAATCTAATGTAACACACACCCATACAATGCGCACCACCCCGCGATGTTTTTCAGAAACCTATCCTACATTGCCACTGCATGTTCCCTGACCTCCCCATGCTGACCACCCCGCAGTGCTTTTCTGCATCCTACATTGCCACTCACTGCCTATACTAATTCAGACCCTCCGATTCACACCACCCCGTGATGTTTTTCTCTCTCCTACTAGTGAATGTAATGTAACACACACCCATACAATGCGCACCACCCCGTGATGTTTTTCTCACTCCTACTAGTGAATGTAATGTAACACACACCCACACAATGCGCACCACCCCGTGATGTTTTTCTCACTGCTACTAGTGAATGTAATGTAACACACACCCGTACAATGCGCACCACCCCGTGATGTTTTTCTCACTCCTACTAGTGAATGTAATGTAACACACACCCATACAATGCGCACCACCCCGTGATGTTTTTCTCACTCCTACTAGTGAATGTAATGTAACACACACCCATACAATGCGCACCACCCCGTGATGTTTTTCTCACTGCTACTAGTGAATGTAATGTAACACACAACCATACAATGCGCACCACCCCGTGATGTTTTTCTCACTCCTACTAGTGAATGTAATGTAACACACAGCCATACAATGCGCACCACCCCGTGATGTTTTTCTCGCTCCTACTAGTGAATGTAATGTAACCCACACCCGTACAATGCGCACCACCCCTTGATGTTTTTGTCACTCCTACTAGTGAATCTAATGTAACACACAGCCATACAATGCGCACCACCCCGTGATGTTTTTCTCACTCCTACTAGTTAATGTAATGTAACACACACCCATACAATGCGCACCACCCCGTGATGTTTTTCTCACTCCTACTAGTGAATCTAATGTAACACACACCCATACAATGCGCACCACCCCGCGATGTTTTTCAGAAACCTATCCTACATTGCCACTGCATGTTCCCTGACCTCCCCATGCTGACCACCCCGCGGTGCTTTTCTCCATCTTAAATTGCCACTCACTGCCTATCCTAATTCAGACCCTCCGATTCACACCACCCCGTGATGTTTTTCTCACTCCTACTAGTGAATGTAATGTAACACACACCCATGCAATGCGCACCACACGGTGATGTTTTTCTCACTCCTACTAGTGAATGTAATGTAACACACACCCATACAATGCGCACCACCCCATGATGTTTTTCTCACTCCTACTAGTGAATGTAATGTAACACACACCCATACAATGCGCACCACCCCGTGATGTTTTTCTCACTCCTACTAGTGAATGTAATGTAACACACACACATACAATGCGCAACACCTCGTGATGTTTTTCTCACTCCTACTAGTGAATGTAATGTAACACACACCCATACAATGCGCACCACCCCGTGATGTTTTTCTCACTCCTACTAGTGAATCTAATGTAACACACACCCATACAATGCGCACCACCCCGCGATGTTTTTCAGAAACCTATCCCACATTGCCACTGCATGTTCCCTTACCTCCCCATGCTGACCACCCCGCAGTGCTTTTCTCCATCCTATATTGAAACTCACTGCCTATCCTAATTCAGACCCTTCGATTCACACCACCCCGTGATGTTTTTCTCACTCCTACTAGTGAATGTAATGTAACACACACCCATACAATGCGCACCACCCCGTGATGTTTTTCTCACTCCTACTAGTGAATGTAATGTAACACACACCCATACAATGCGCAACACCCCGTGATGTTTTTCTCACTCCAACTAGTGAATGTAATGTAACACACACCCATACAATGCGCACCACCCCGTGATGTTTTTCTCACTCCTACTAGTGAATCTAATGTAACACACACCCATACAATGCGCACCACCCCGCGATGTTTTTCAGAAACCTATCCCACATTGCCACTGCATGTTCCCTTACCTCCCCATGCTGACCACCCCGCAGTGCTTTTCTCCATCCTACATTGAAATTCACTGCCTATCCTAATTCAGACCCTCCGATTCACACCACCCCGTGATGTTTTTCTCACTCCTACTAGTGAATGTAATGTAACACACACCCATACAATGCGCACCACCCCGTGATGTTTTTCTCACTCCTACTAGTGAATGTAATGTAACACACACCCATACAATGCGCACCACCCCGTGATGTTTTTCTCACTCCTACTAGTGAATGTAATGTAACACACACCCATCCAATGCGCACCACCCCGTGATGTTTTTCTCACTCCTACTAGTGAATGTAATGTAATACACACCCATACAATGCGCAGAACCCCGTGATCTTTTTCTCACTCCTACTAGTGAATGTAATGTAACACACACCCATACAATGCGCACCACCCCGTGATGTTTTTCTCACTGCTACTAGTGAATGTAATGTAACACACACCCATACAATGCGCACCACCCCGTGATGTTTTTCTCACTCCTACTGGTGAATGTAATGTAACACACACCCAAAACATGCGCACCACCCGTGATGTTTTTCTCACTCCTACTAGTGAATGTAATGTAACACACACCCATACAATGCACACCACCCCGTGATGTTTTTCTCACTCCTACTAGTGAATGTAATGTAACACACACCCATACAATGCGCACCACCCCGTGATGTTTTTCAGAAACCTATCCTACATTGCCACTGCATGTTCCCTGACCTCCCCATGCTGACCACCCCGCAGTGCTTTTCTCCATCCTATATTGCCACTCACTGCCTATACTAATTCAGACCCTCCGATTCACACCACCCCGTGATGTTTTTCTCACTCCTACTAGTGAATGTAATGTAATACACACCCATACAATGCGCAGAACCCCGTGATCTTTTTCTCACTCCTACTAGTGAATGTAATGTAACACACACCCATACAATGCGCACCACCCTGTGATGTTTTTCTCACTGCTACTAGTGAATGTAATGTAACACACCCATACAATGCGCACCACCCCGTGATGTTTTTCTCACTCCTACTAGTGAATGTAATGTAACACACACCCACACAATGCGCACCACCCCGTGATGTTTTTCTCACTGCTACTAGTGAATGTAATGTAACACACACCCGTACAATGCGCACCACCCCGTGATGTTTTTCTCACTCCTACTAGTGAATGTAATGTAACACACACCCATACAATGCGCACCACCCCGTGATGTTTTTCTCACTCATACTAGTGAATGCAATGTAACGCACACCCATACAATGCGCACCACCCCGTGATGTTTTTCTCACTCCTACTAGTGAATGTAATGTAACACACAACCATACAATGCGCACCACCCCGTGATGTTTTTCTCACTCCTCCTAGTGAATGTAATGTAACACACAGCCATACAATGCGCACCACCCCGTGATGTTTTTCTCGCTCCTACTAGTGAATGTAATGTAACACACACCCTCACAATGCGCACCACCCCTTGATGTTTTTGTCACTCCTACTAGTGAATCCAATGTAACACACAGCCATACAATGCGCACCACCCCGTGATGTTTTTCTCACTCCTACTAGTGAATGTAATGTAACACACACCCATACAATGCGCACCACCCCGTGATGTTTTTCTCACTCCTACTAGTGAATCTAATGTAACACACACCCATAAAATGCGCACCACCCCGCGATGTTTTTCAGAAACCTATCCTACATTGCCACTGCATGTTCCCTGAACTCCCCATGCTGACCACCCCGCGGTGCTTTTCTCCATCTTAAATTGCAACTCACTGCCTATCCTAATTCAGACCCTCCGATTCACACCACCCCGTGATGTTTTTCTCACTCCTACTAGTGAATGTAATGTAACACACACCCATGCAATGCGCACCACCTCGTGATATTTTTCTCACTCCTACTAGTGAACGTAATGTAACACACACCCATACAATGCGCACCACCCCGTGATGTTTTTCTCACTCTTACTAGTGAATGTAATGTAACACACACCCATACAATGCGCACCACCCCGTGATGTTTTTCTCACTCCTACTAGTGAATATAATGTAACACACACCCATACAATGCGCACCACCCCGTGATGTTTTTCTCACTCCTACTAGTGAATGTAATGTAACACACACCCATACAATGCGCACCACCCCGTGACGTTTTTCTCACTCCTACTAGTGAATGTAATGTAACACACACCCATACAATGCGCACCACCCCGTGATGTTTTTCTCACTGCTACTAGTGAATGTAATGTAACACACACCCATACAATGCGCACCACCCCGTGATGTTTTTCTCACTCCTACTAGTGAATGTAATGTAACACACACCCATACAATGCGCACCACACCGTGATGTTTTTCTCACTCCTACTAGTGAATCTAATGTAACACACACCCATACAATGCGCACCACCCCGCGATGTTTTTCAGAAACCTATCCTACATTGCCACTGCATGTTCCCTGACCTCCCCATGCTGACCACCCCGCGGTGCTTTTCTCCATCTTAAATTGCCACTCACTGCCTATCCTAATTCAGACCCTCCGATTCACACCACCCCGTGATGTTTTTCTCACTCCTACTAGTGAATGTAATGTAACACACACCCATGCAATGCGCACCACCCCGTGATGTTTTTCTCACTCCTACTAGTGAATGTAATGTAACACACACCCATACAATGCGCACCACCCCGTGATGTTTTTCTCACTCCTACTAGTGAATGTAGTGTAACACACACCCATACAATGCGCACCACCCCATGATATTTTTCTCACACCTACTAGTGAATGTAATGTAACACACACCCATACAATGCGCACCACCCCGTGATGTTTTTCTCACTCCTACTAGTGAATGTAATGTAACACACACCCATACAATGCGCACCACCCCGTGATGTTTTTCTCACTCCTACTAGTGAATGTAATGTAACACATACCCATAAAATGCGCAGCACCCCGTGATGTTTTTCTCACTCCTACTAGTGAATGTAATGTAACACACACCCATACAATGCGCACCACCCCGTGATGTTTTTCTCACTCCTACTAGTGAATATAATGTAACACACACCCATACAATGCGCACCACCCCGCGATGTTTTTCAGAAACTTATCCTACATTGCCACTGCATGTTCCAAGACTTCCCCATGCTGACCACCCCGCAGTGCTTTTCTCCATCCTACATTGCCACTCACTGCCTATCCTAATTCAGACCCTCCGATTCACACCACCCCGTGATGTTTTTCTCACTCCTACTAGTGAATGTAATGTAACACACACCCATACAATGCGCACCACCCCGTGATGTATTTTTCACTCCTACTAGTGAATGTAATATAACACACACCCATACAATGCGCACCACCCCGTGCTGTTTTTCTCACTCCTACTAGTGAATGTAATGTAATACACACCAATACAATGCGCACCACCCGTGATGTTTTTCTCATTCCTACTAGTGAATGTAATGTAACACACACCCATACAATGCGAACCACCCCGCGATGTTTTTCAGAAACCTATCCTACATTGCCACTGCATGTTCCCTGACCTCCCCATGCTGACCACCCCGCAGTGCTTTTCTCCATCCTACATTGCCACTCACTGGCTATCCTAATTCAGACCCTCCGATTCACACCACCCCGTGATGTTTTTCTCACTCCTACTAGTGAATGTAATGTAACACACACCCATACAATGCGCACCACCCCGTGATGTTTTTCTCACTCCTACTAGTGAATGTGATGTAACACACACCCATACAATGCACACCACCCCGTGATGTTTTTCTCACTCCTACTAGTGAATGTAATGTAACACACACCCACACAATGCGCACCACCCCGTGATGTTTTTCTCACTCCTACTAGTGAATGTAATGTAACACACACCCATCCAATGCGCACCACCCCGTGATGTTTTTCTCACTCCTACTAGTGAATGTAATGTAATACACACCCATACAATGCGCAGAACCCCGTGATCTTTTTCTCACTCCTACTAGTGAATGTAATGTAACACACACCCATACAATGCGCACCACCCCGTGATGTTTTTCTCACTGCTACTAGTGAATGTAATGAAACACACACCCATACAATGCGCACCACCCCGTGATGTTTTTCTCACTCCTACTGGTGAATGTAATGTAACACACACCCAAAACATGCGCACCACCCTTGATGTTTTTCTCACTCCTACTAGTGAATGTAATGTAACACACACCCATACAATGCGCACCACCCCGTGATGTTTTTCTCACTCCTACTAGTGAATGTAATGTAACACACACCCATACAATGCGCACCACCCCGTGATGTTTTTCAGAAACCTATCCTACATTGCCACTGCATGTTCCCTGACCTCCCCATGCTGACCACCCCGCAGTGCTTTTCTCCATCCTACATTGCCACTCACTGCCTATACTAATTCAGACCCTCCGATTCACACCACCCCGTGATGTTTTTCTCTCTCCTACTAGTGAATGTAATGTAACACACACCCATACAATGCGCACCACCCCGTGATGTTTTTCTCACTCCTACTAGTGAATGTAATGTAACACACACCCATACAATGCGCACCACCCCGTGACGTTTTTCTCACTCCTACTAGTGAATGTAATGTAACACACACCCATACAATGCGCACCACCCCGTGATGTTTTTCTCACTGCTACTAGTGAATGTAATGTAACACACACCCATACAATGCGCACCACCCCGTGATGTTTTTCTCACTCCTACTAGTGAATGTAATGTAACACACACCCATACAATGCGCACCACACCGTGATGTTTTTCTCACTCCTACTAGTGAATCTAATGTAACACACACCCATACAATGCGCACCACCCCGCGATGTTTTTCAGAAACCTATCCTACATTGCCACTGCATGTTCCCTGACCTCCCCATGCTGACCACCCCGCGGTGCTTTTCTCCATCTTAAATTGCCACTCACTGCCTATCCTAATTCAGACCCTCCGATTCACACCACCCCGTGATGTTTTTCTCACTCCTACTAGTGAATGTAATGTAACACACACCCATGCAATGCGCACCACCCCGTGATGTTTTTCTCACTCCTACTAGTGAATGTAATGTAACACACACCCATACAATGCGCACCACCCCGTGATGTTTTTCTCACTCCTACTAGTGAATGTAG
The DNA here is from genome assembly GCF_034190915.1 of Cavia porcellus. NCBI lineage: Eukaryota > Metazoa > Chordata > Mammalia > Rodentia > Caviidae > Cavia > Cavia porcellus. Next base: position 717,256 of record NW_026947562.1, on the reverse strand, counting down.
TGTAACACACACCCATACAATGCGCACCACCCCATGATATTTTTCTCACACCTACTAGTGAATGTAATGTAACACACACCCATACAATGCGCACCACCCCGTGATGTTTTTCTCACTCCTACTAGTGAATGTAATGTAACACACACCCATACAATGCGCACCACCCCGTGATGTTTTTCTCACTCCTACTAGTGAATGTAATGTAACACATACCCATAAAATGCGCAGCACCCCGTGATGTTTTTCTCACTCCTACTAGTGAATGTAATGTAACACACACCCATACAATGCGCACCACCCCGTGATGTTTTTCTCACTCCTACTAGTGAATATAATGTAACACACACCCATACAATGCGCACCACCCCGCGATGTTTTTCAGAAACTTATCCTACATTGCCACTGCATGTTCCAAGACTTCCCCATGCTGACCACCCCGCAGTGCTTTTCTCCATCCTACATTGCCACTCACTGCCTATCCTAATTCAGACCCTCCGATTCACACCACCCCGTGATGTTTTTCTCACTCCTACTAGTGAATGTAATGTAACACACACCCATACAATGCGCACCACCCCGTGATGTATTTTTCACTCCTACTAGTGAATGTAATATAACACACACCCATACAATGCGCACCACCCCGTGCTGTTTTTCTCACTCCTACTAGTGAATGTAATGTAATACACACCAATACAATGCGCACCACCCGTGATGTTTTTCTCATTCCTACTAGTGAATGTAATGTAACACACACCCATACAATGCGAACCACCCCGCGATGTTTTTCAGAAACCTATCCTACATTGCCACTGCATGTTCCCTGACCTCCCCATGCTGACCACCCCGCAGTGCTTTTCTCCATCCTACATTGCCACTCACTGGCTATCCTAATTCAGACCCTCCGATTCACACCACCCCGTGATGTTTTTCTCACTCCTACTAGTGAATGTAATGTAACACACACCCATACAATGCGCACCACCCCGTGATGTTTTTCTCACTCCTACTAGTGAATGTGATGTAACACACACCCATACAATGCACACCACCCCGTGATGTTTTTCTCACTCCTACTAGTGAATGTAATGTAACACACACCCACACAATGCGCACCACCCCGTGATGTTTTTCTCACTCCTACTAGTGAATGTAATGTAACACACACCCATCCAATGCGCACCACCCCGTGATGTTTTTCTCACTCCTACTAGTGAATGTAATGTAATACACACCCATACAATGCGCAGAACCCCGTGATCTTTTTCTCACTCCTACTAGTGAATGTAATGTAACACACACCCATACAATGCGCACCACCCCGTGATGTTTTTCTCACTGCTACTAGTGAATGTAATGAAACACACACCCATACAATGCGCACCACCCCGTGATGTTTTTCTCACTCCTACTGGTGAATGTAATGTAACACACACCCAAAACATGCGCACCACCCTTGATGTTTTTCTCACTCCTACTAGTGAATGTAATGTAACACACACCCATACAATGCGCACCACCCCGTGATGTTTTTCTCACTCCTACTAGTGAATGTAATGTAACACACACCCATACAATGCGCACCACCCCGTGATGTTTTTCAGAAACCTATCCTACATTGCCACTGCATGTTCCCTGACCTCCCCATGCTGACCACCCCGCAGTGCTTTTCTCCATCCTACATTGCCACTCACTGCCTATACTAATTCAGACCCTCCGATTCACACCACCCCGTGATGTTTTTCTCTCTCCTACTAGTGAATGTAATGTAACACACACCCATACAATGCGCACCACCCCGTGATGTTTTTCTCACTCCTACTAGTGAATGTAATGTAACACACACCCACACAATGCGCACCACCCCGTGATATTTTTCTCACTGCTACTAGTGAATGTAATGTAACACACACCCGTACAATGCGCACCACTCCGTGATGTTTTTCTCACTCCTACTAGTGAATGTAATGTAACACACACCAATACAATGCGCACCACCCCGTGATGTTTTTCTCACTCCTACTAGTGAATGTAATGTAACACACACCCATACAATGCGCACCACCCCGTGATGTTTTTCTCACTCCTACTAGTGAATGTAATGTAACACACAACCATACAATGCGCACCACCCCGTGATGTTTTTCTCACTCCTACTAGTGAATGTAATGTAACACACAGCCATACAATGCGCACCACCCCGTGATGTTTTTCTCGCTCCTACTAGTGAATGTAATGTAACCCACACCCGTACAATGCGCACCACCCCTTGATGTTTTTGTCACTCCTACTAGTGAATCTAATGTAACACACAGCCATACAATGCGCACCACCCCGTGATGTTTTTCTCACTCGTACTAGTTAATGTAATGTAACACACACCCATACAATGCGCACCACCCCGTGATGTTTTTCTCACTCCTACTAGTGAATCTAATGTAACACACACCCATACAATGCGCACCACCCCGCGATGTTTTTCAGAAACCTATCCTACATTGCCACTGCATGTTCCCTGACCTCCCCATGCTGACCACACCGCGGTGCTTTTCTCCATCTTAAATTGCCACTCACTACCTATCCTAATTCAGACCCTCCGATTCACACCACCCCGTGATGTTTTTCTCACTCCTACTAGTGAATGTAATGTAACACACACCCATGCAATGCGCACCACACCGTGATGTTTTTCTCACTCCTACTAGTGAATGTAATGTAACACACACCCATACAATGCGCACCACCCCATGATGTTTTTCTCACTCCTACTAGTGAATGTAATGTAACACACACCCATACAATGCGCACCACCCCGTGATGGTTTTCTCACTCCTATTAGTGAATGTAATGTAACACACACCCATACAATGCGCACCACTCCGTGATGTTTTTCTCACTCCTACTAGTGAATGTAATGTAACACACACCCATACAATGCGCACCACCCCGTGATGTATTTTTCACTCCTACTAGTGAATGTAATGTAACACACACCCATACAATGCGCACCACCCCGTGATGTTTTTCTCACTCCTACTAGTGAATGTAATGTAACACACACCCATACAATGCGCACCACCCGTGATGTTTTTCTCATTCCTACTAGTGAATGTAATGTAACACACACCCATACAATGCGCACCACCACGCGATGTTTTTCAGAAACCTATCCTACATTGCCACTGCATGTTCCCTGACCTCCCCATGCTGACCACCCCGCAGTGCTTTTCTCCATCCTACATTGCCACTCACTGGCTATCCTAATTCAGACCCTCCGATTCACACCACCCCGTGATGTTTTTCTCACTCCTACTAGTGAATGTAATGTAACACACACCCATACAATGCGCACCACCCCGTGATGTTTTTCTCACTCCTACTAGTGAATGTAATGTAACACACACCCATACAATGCGCACCACCCCGTGATATTTTTCTCACTCCTACTAGTGAATGTAATGTAACACACACCCATACAATGCGCACCACCCCGTGATGTTTTTCTCACTCCTACTAGTGAATGTAATGTAACACACACCCATACAATGCGCACCACCCCGTGATGTTTTTCTCACTCCTACTAGTGAATGTAATGTAACACACACCCATCCAATGCGCACCACCCCGTGATATTTTTGTCACCCCTACTAGTGAATGTAATGTAATACACACCCATACAATGCGCAGAAACCCGTGATCTTTTTCTCACTCCTACTAGTGAATGTAATGTAACACACACCCATACAATGCGCACCACCGCGTGATGTTTTTCTCACTACTACTAGTGAATGTAATGTAACACACACCCATAAAATGCGCACCACCCCGTGATGTTTTTCTCACTCCTACTGGTGAATGTAATGTAACACACACCCAAAACATGCGCACCACCCGTGATGTTTTCTCAATCCTACTAGTGAATATAATGTAACACACACCCATACAATGCGCACCACCCCGTGATGTTTTTCTCACTCCTACTAGTGAATGTAATGTAACACACAACCATACAATGCGCACCACCCCGTGATGTTTTTCAGAAACCTATCCTACATTGCCACTGCATGTTCCCTGACCTCCCCATGCTGACCACCCCGCAGTGCTTTTCTCCATCCTACATTGCCACTCACTGCCTATACTAATTCAGACCCTCCGATTCACACCACCCCGTGATGTTTTTCTCTCTCCTACTAGTGAATGTAATGTAACACACACCCATACAATGCGCACCACCCCGTGATGTTTTTCTCACTCCTACTAGTGAATGTAATGTAACACACACACATACAATGCGCACCACCCCGTGATGTTTTTCTCACTCCTACTAGTGAATGTAATGTAACACACACCCCTACAATGCGCACCACCCCGTGATGTTTTTCTCACTCCTACTAGTGAATGTAATGTAACACACACCCATACAATGCGCAACACCCCGTGATGTTTTTCTCACTCCTACTAGTGAATGTAATGTAACACACACCCATACAATGCGCAACACCCCGTGATGTTTTTCTCACTCCTACTAGTGAATGGAATGTAACACACACCCATACAATGCGCACCACCCCGTGATGTTTTTCTCACTCCTACTGGTGAATGTAATGTAACACACACCCATATAATGCGCACCACCCCGTGATGTTTTTCTCACTCCTACTAGTGAATGTAATGTAATACAAACCCATACAATGCGCACCACCCCGTGATGCTTTTCTCACTCCTACTAGTGAATGTAATGTAACACCCACCCATACAATGCGCACAACCCCGTGATGTTTTTCTCACTGCTACTAGTGAATGTAATGTAACACACACCGATACAATGCGCACCACCCCGTGATGTTTTTCTCACTCCTACTAGTGAATGTAATGTAACACACACCCAAACAATGCGCACCACCCGTGATGTTTTTCTCACTCCTACTAGTGAATGTAATGTAACACACACCCATACAATGCGCACCACCCCGTGATGTTTTTCTCACTCCTACTAGTGAATGTAATGTAACACACACCCATACAATGCGCACCACCCCGTGATGTTTTTCAGAAACCTCTCCTACATTGTCACTGCATGTTCCCTGACCTCCCCATGCTGACCACCCCACAGTGCTTTTCTCCATTCTACATTGCCACTCACTGCCTATCCTAATTCAGACCCTCCGATTCACACCACCCCGTGATGTTTTTCTCACTCCTACTAGTGAATGTAATGTAACACACACCCATACAATGCGCACCACCCCGTGATGTTTTTCTCACTCCTACTAGTGAATGTAATGCAACACACACCCGTACAATGCGCACCACCCCGTGATGTTGTCACTGCTACTAGTGAATGTAATGTAACACACACCCGTACAATGCGCACCACCCCGTGATGTTTTTCTCACTCCTACTAGTGAATGTAATATAACACATACCCACACAATGCGCACAACCCCGTGATGTTTTTTTCACTCCTACTAGTGAATGTAATGTAACACACACCCATACAATGCGCCACACCCCGTGATGTTTTTCTCACTCCTACTAGTGAATGTAATGTAACACACACCCATACAATGCGCACCACCCCGTGATGTTTTTCTCACTCCTACTAGTGAATGTAATGTAACACACACCCATACAATGCGCACCACCCCGTGATGTTTTTCTCACTCCTACTAGTGAATGTAATGTAACACACACCCATACAATGCGCACCACCCCGTGATGTTTTTCTCACTCCTACTAGTGAATGTAATGTAACACACACCCATACAATGCGCACCACCCCGTGATGTTTTTCTCACTCCTACTAGTGAATGTAATGTAACACACACCCATACAATGCGCACCACCCCGTGATGTTTTTCTCACTCCTACTAGTGAATGTAATGTAACACACACCCGTACAATGCGCACCACCCCGTGATGTTTTTCTCACTCCTACTAGTGAATGTAATGTAACACACACCCATAAAATGCGCAACAACCCCGCGATGTTTTTCAGAAACCTATCCTACATTGCCACTGAATGTTCCCTGACCTCCACATGCTGACCACCCCTCGGTGCTTTTCTGCATGCTACATTGCCACGTACTGCCCATCCTAATTCAGACCCTCGATTCACACCACCCCGTGATGCTTTTCTCACTCCTAGTAGTGAATGTAATGTAACACACACCCATACAATACGCACCACCCCGTGATGTTTTTCTCACTTCTAGTAGTGAATGTAATGTAACACACACCCATACAATGCACACCACCCCGTGATGTTTTTCTCACTCCTAGCAGTGAATGTAATGTAACACACACCCATACAATGCGCACCACCCCGTGATGTTTTTCTCACTCCTATTAGTGAAAGTAATGTAACACACACCCATAAAATGCACACCACCCCATGATGTTTTTCTCACTCCTATTAGTGAATGTAATGTAACGCACACCCATACAATGCGCACCACCCCGTGATGTTTTTCTCACTCCTACTAGTGAATGTAATGTAACACACACCCATACAATGCGCACCACCCCGTGATGTTTTTCTCACTCCTACTAGTGAATGTAATGTAACACACACCGATAAAATGCGCACCAACCCGTGATGTTTTTCTCACTCCTACTAGTGAATGTAATGTAACACACACCCATACAATGCGCACCACCCCGTGAAGTTTTCCTCACTCCTACTAGTTAATCTAATGTAACACAGACCCATACAATGGGCACCACCCCGCGATGTTTTTCAGAAACCTATCCTACATTGCCACTGCATGTTCCCTGACCTCCCCATGCTGACAACCCCGCGGTGCTTTTCTCCATCCTACGTTGCCACTCACTGCCTATCCTAATTCAGACCCTCCGATTCACACCACCACGTGATGTTTTTCTCACTCCTACTAGTGAATGTAACATAACACACACCCATACAATGCGCACCCCTCCGTGATGTTTTTCTCACTCCTACTAGTGAATGTAATGTAGCACACACCCATACAATGCGCACCACCCCGTCATGTTTTTCTCACTCCTACTAGTGAATCTAATGTAACACACACCCATACAATGCGCACCACCCCGTGATGTTTTTCTCACTCCTACTAGTGAATCTAATGTAACACACACCCATACAATGCGCACCACCCCGCGATGTTTTTCAGAAACCTATCCTACATTGCCACTGCATGTTCCCTGACCTCCCCATGCTGACCACCCCGCGGTGCTTTTCTCCATCCTACATTGCCACTCACTGCCTATCCTAATTCAGACCCTCCGATTCACACCACCCCATGATGTTTTTCTCACTCCTACTTGTGAATGTAATGTAACACACACCCATACAATGCGCACCACCTAGTGAAGTTTTTCTCACTCCTACTAGTGAATGTAATGTAACACACACCCATACAATGCGCAGCACCCTGTGATGTTTTTCTTACTCCTACTAGTGAATGTAATGTAACACACACCCATACAATGCGCACCACCCCGTGATATTTTTCTCACTCCTACTAGTGAATGTAATGTAACACACACCCATACAATGCGCACCACCCCGTGATGTTTTTCTCACTCCTACTAGTGAATGTAATGTAACACACACCCATACAATGCGCACCACCCCGTGATGTTTTTCTCACTCCTACTCGTGAATGTAATGTAACACACACCTACACAATGCGCACCACCCCGTGATGTTTTTCTCACTGCTACTAGTGAATGTAGTGTAAAACACACCCATACAATGCGCACCACCCCGTGATATTTTTCTCACACCTACTAGTGAATGTAATGTAACACACACCCATACAATGCGCACCACCCCGCGATGTTTTTCTCACTCCTACTAGTGAATGTAATGTAACACACACCCATAAACTGCGCACCACCCCGTGATGTTTTTCTCACTCCTACTAGTGAATGTAATGTAACACACACCCATACAATGCGCACCACCCCGTGATGTTTTTCTCACTCCTACTAGTGAATGTAATGTAACACACACCCATCCAATGCGCACCACCCCGTGATGTTTTTCTCACTCCTACTAGTGAATGTAATGTAACACACACCCATACAATGCGCACCACTCCGTGATGTTTTTCTCACTCCTAGTAGTGAATGTAATGTAACACACACCCATACAATGCGCACCACCCCGTGATGTTTTTCTCAATCCTACTAGTGAATGTAATGTAACACACACCCATACAATGCGCACCACCCCGTGATGTTTTTCTCACTCCTACTAGTGAATGTAATGTAACACACACCCATACAATGCGCACCACCCCGTGATGTTTTTCTCACTCCTACTAGTGAATCTAATGTAACACACACCCATACAATGCGCACCACCCCGCGATGTTTTTCAGAAACCTATCCTACATTGCCACTGCATGTTCCCTGACCTCCCCATGCTGACCACCCCGCAGTGCTTTTCTCCATCCTACATTGCCACTCACTGCCTATCCTAATTCAGACCCTCCGATTCACACAACCCTGTGATGTTTTTCTCACTCCTACTAGTGAATGTAATGTAACACACACCCATACAATGCGCACCACCCCGTGATGTTTTTCTCACTCCTACTAGTGAATGTAATGTAACACACACCCATACAATGCGCACCACCCTGTGATGTTTTTCTTACTCCTACTAGTGAATGTAATGTAACACACACCCATACAATGCGCACCACCCCGTGATATTTTTCTCACTCCTACTAGTGAATGTAATGTAACACACACCCATACAATGCGCACCACCCCGTGATGTTTTTCTCACTCCTACTAGTGAATGTAATGTAACACACATCCGTACAATTCGCACCACCCCGTGATGATTTTCTCACTCCTACTAGTGAATGTAATGTAACACACACCCATACAATGCGCACCACCCCGTGAAGTTTTTCTCACTCCTACTAGTGAATGTAATGTAACACACACCCATACAATGCGCACCACCCTGTGATGTTTTTCTTACTCCTACTAGTGAATGTAATGTAACACACACCCATACAATGCGCACCACCCCGTGATATTTTTCTCACTCCTACTAGTGAATGTAATGTAACACACACCCATACAATGCGCACCACCCCGTGATGTTTTTCTCACTCCTACGAGTGAATGTAATGTAACACACACCCATACAATGCGCACCACCCCGTGATGTTTTTCTCACTCCTACTCGTGAATGTAATGTAACACACACCTACACAATGCGCACCACCCCGTGATGTTTTTCTCACTGCTACTAGTGAATGTAGTGTAAAACACACCCATACAATGCGCACCACCCCGTGATATTTTTCTCACACCTACTAGTGAATGTAATGTAACACACACCCATACAATGCGCACCACCCCGTGATGTTTTTCTCACTCCTACTAGTGAATGTAATGTAACACACACCCATAAAATGCGCACCACCCCGTGATGTTTTTCTCACTCCTACTAGTGAATGTAATGTAACACACACCCATACAATGCGCACCACCCCGTGATGTTTTTCTCAATCCTACTAGTGAATGTAATGTAACACACACCCATACAATGCGCACCACCCCGTGATGTTTTTCTCAATCCTACTAGTGAATGTAATGTAACACACCCCCATACAATGCGCACCACCCCGTGATGTTTTTCTCACTCCTACTAGTGAATGTAATGTAACACACACCCATACAATGCGCACCACCCCGTGATGTTTTTCTCATTCCTACTAGTGAATCTAATGTAACACACACCCATACAATGCGCACCACCCCGCGATGTTTTTCAGAAACCTATCCTACATTGCCACTGCATGTTCCCTGACCTCCCCATGCTGACCACCCCGCAGTGCTTTTCTCCATCCTACATTGCCACTCACTGCCTATCCTAATTCAGACCCTCCGATTCACACCACCCCGTGATGTTTTTCTCACTCCTACTAGTGAATGTAATGTAACACACACCCATACAATGCGCACCACCCCGTGATGTTTTTCTCACTCCTACTAGTGAATGTAATGTAACACACATCCGTACAATTCGCACCACCCCGTGATGTTTTTCTCACTGCTACTAGTGAATGTAATGTAACACACACCCGTACAATGCGGACCACCCCGTGATGATTTTCTCACTCCTACTAGTGAATGTAATGTAACACACACCCATACAATGCGCACCACCCCGTGATGTTTTTCTCACTCCTACTAGTGAATGTAATGTAACACACTCCCATACAATGCGCACCACCCCGTGATGTTTTTCTCACTCCTACTAGTGAATGTAATGTAACACACACCCATACAATGCGCACCACCCCGTGATGTTTTTCTCACTCCTACTAGTGAATGTAATGTAACACACACCCATACAATGCGCACCACCCCGTGATGTTTTTCTCACTCCTACTAGTGAATGTAATGTAACACACACCCATACAATGCGCACCACCCCGTGATGTTTTTCTCACTCCTACTAGTGAATGTAATGTAACACACTCCCATACAATGCGCACCACCCCGTGATGTTTTTCTCACTCCTACTAGTGAATGTAATGTAACACACACCCAAACAATGCGCACCACCCGTGATGTTTTTCTCATTCCTACTAGTGAATGTAATGTAACACACACCCATACAATGCGCACCACCACGCGATGTTTTTCAGAAACCTATCCTACATTGCCACTGCATGTTCCCTGACCTCCCCATGCTGACCACCCCGCAGTGCTTTTCTCCATCCTACATTGCCACTCACTGGCTATCCTAATTCAGACCCTCCGATTCACACCACCCCGTGATGTTTTTCTCACTCCTACTAGTGAATGTAATGTAACACACACCCATACAATGCGCACCACCCCGTGATGTTTTTCTCACTCCTACTAGTGAATGTAATGTAACACACACCCATACAATGCGCACCACCCCGTGATATTTTTCTCACTCCTACTAGTGAATGTAATGTAACACACACCCGTACAATGCGGACCACCCCGTGATGATTTTCTCACTCCTACTAGTGAATGTAATGTAACACACACCCATACAATGCGCACCACCCCGTGATGTTTTTCTCACTCCTACTAGTGAATGTAATGTAACACACATCCGTACAATTCGCACCACCCCGTGATGTTTTTCTCACTGCTACTAGTGAATGTAATGTAACACACACCCGTACAATGCGGACCACCCCGTGATGATTTTCTCACTCCTACTAGTGAATGTAATGTAACACACACCCATACAATGCGCACCACCCCGTGATGTTTTTCTCACTCCTACTAGTGAATGTAATGTAACACACACCCATAAAATGCGCACCACCCCGTGATGTTTTTCTCACTCCTACTAGTGAATGTAATGTAACACACACCCATACAATGCGCACCACCCCGTGATGTTTTTCTCAATCCTACTAGTGAATGTAATGTAACACACACCCATACAATGCGCACCACCCCGTGATGTTTTTCTCAATCCTACTAGTGAATGTAATGTAACACACCCCCATACAATGCGCACCACCCCGTGATGTTTTTCTCACTCCTACTAGTGAATGTAATGTAACACACACCCATACAATGCGCACCACCCCGTGATGTTTTTCTCACTCCTACTAGTGAATCTAATGTAACACACACCCATACAATGCGCACCACCACGCGATGTTTTTCAGAAACCTATCCTACATTGCCACTGCATGTTCCCTGACCTCCCCATGCTGACCACCCCGCAGTGCTTTTCTCCATCCTACATTGCCACTCACTGGCTATCCTAATTCAGACCCTCCGATTCACACCACCCCGTGATGTTTTTCTCACTCCTACTAGTGAATGTAATGTAACACACACCCATACAATGCGCACCACCCCGTGATGTTTTTCTCACTCCTACTAGTGAATGTAATGTAACACACACCCATACAATGCGCACCACCCCGTGATATTTTTCTCACTCCTACTAGTGAATGTAATGTAACACACACCCGTACAATGCGGACCACCCCGTGATGATTTTCTCACTCCTACTAGTGAATGTAATGTAACACACACCCATACAATGCGCACCACCCCGTGATGTTTTTCTCACTCCTACTAGTGAATGTAATGTAACACACATCCGTACAATTCGCACCACCCCGTGATGTTTTTCTCACTGCTACTAGTGAATGTAATGTAACACACACCCGTACAATGCGGACCACCCCGTGATGATTTTCTCACTCCTACTAGTGAATGTAATGTAACACACACCCATACAATGCGCACCACCCCGTGATGTTTTTCTCACTCCTACTAGTGAATGTAATGTAACACACACCCATACAATGCGCACCACCCCGTGATGTTTTTCTCACTCCTACTAGTGAATGTAATGTAACACACACCCATACAATGCGCACCACCCCGTGATGTTTTTCTCACTCCTACTAGTGAATGTAATGTAACACACACCCATACAATGCGCACCACCCCGTGATGTTTTTCTCACTCCTACTAGTGAATGTAATGTAACACACACCCATACAATGCGCACCACCCCGTGATGTTTTTCTCACTCCTACTAGTGAATGTAATGTAACACACACCCAAACAATGCGCACCACCCGTGATGTTTTTCTCATTCCTACTAGTGAATGTAATGTAACACACACCCATACAATGCGCACCACCACGCGATGTTTTTCAGAAACCTATCCTACATTGCCACTGCATGTTCCCTGACCTCCCCATGCTGACCACCCCGCAGTGCTTTTCTCCATCCTACATTGCCACTCACTGGCTATCCTAATTCAGACCCTCCGATTCACACCACCCCGTGATGTTTTTCTCACTCCTACTAGTGAATGTAATGTAACACACACCCATACAATGCGCACCACCCCGTGATGTTTTTCTCACTCCTACTAGTGAATGTAATGTAACACACACCCATACAATGCGCACCACCCCGTGATATTTTTCTCACTCCTACTAGTGAATGTAATGTAACACACACCCATACAATGCGCACCACCCCGTGATGTTTTTCTCACTCCTACTAGTGAATGTAATGTAACACACACCCATACAATGCGCACCACCCCGTGATGTTTTTCTCACTCCTACTAGTGAATGTAATGTAACACACAGCCATCCAATGCGCACCACCCCGTGATGTTTTTGTCACCCCTACTAGTGAATATAATGTAATACACACCCATACAATGCGCAGAACCCCGTGATCTTTTTCTCACTCCTACTAGTGAATGTAATGTAACACACACCCATACAATGCGCACCACCGCGTGATGTTTTTCTCACTACTACTAGTGAATGTAATGTAACACACACCCATAAAATGCGCACCACCCCGTGATGTTTTTCTCACTCCTACTGGTGAATGTAATGTAACACACACCCAAAACATGCGCACCACCCGTGATGTTTTTCTCACTCCTACTAGTGAATGTAATGTAACACACACCCATACAATGCGCACCACCCCGTGATGTTTTTCTCACTCCTACTAGTGAATGTAATGTAACACACACCCATACAATGCGCACCACCCCGTGATGTTTTTCAGAAACCTATCCTACATTGCCACTGCATGTTCCCTGACCTCCCCATGCTGACCACCCAGCAGTGCTTTTCTCCATCCTACATTGCCACTCACTGCCTATACTAATTCAGACCCTCCGATTCACACCACCCCGTGATGTTTTTCTCTCTCCTACTAGTGAATGTAATGTAACACACACCCATACAATGCGCACCACCCCGTGATGTTTTTCTCACTCCTACTAGTGAATGTAATGTAACACACACCCATACAATGCGCAACACCCCGTGATGTTTTTCTCACTCCTACTAGTGAATGTAATGTAACACACACACATACAATGCGCACCACCCCGTGATGTTTTTCTCACTCCTACTAGTGAATGTAATGTAACACACACCCATACAATGCGCACCACCCCGTGATGTTTTTCTCACTCCTACTAGTGAATGTAATGTAACACACACCCATACAATGCGCAACACCCCGTGATGTTTTTCTCACTCCTACTAGTGAATGTAATGTAACACACACCCATACAATGCGCAACACCCCGTGATGTTTTTCTCACTCCTACTAGTGAATGTAATGTAACACACACCCATACAATGCGCACCACCCCGTGATGTTTTTCTCACTCCTACTGGTGAATGTAATGTAACACACACCCATATAATGCGCACCACCCCGTGATGTTTTTCTCACTCCTACTAGTGAATGTAATGTAATACAAACCCATACAATGCGCACCACCCCGTGATGCTTTTCTCACTCCTACTAGTGAATGTAATGTAACACCCACCCATACAATGCGCACAACCCCGTGATGTTTTTCTCACTGCTACTAGTGAATGTAATGTAACACACACCGATACAATGCGCACCACCCCGTGATGTTTTTCTCACTCCTACTAGTGAATGTAATGTAACACACACCCAAACAATGCGCACCACCCGTGATGTTTTTCTCACTCCTACTAGTGAATGTAATGTAACACACACCCATACAATGCGCACCACCCCGTGATGTTTTTCTCACTCCTACTAGTGAATGTAATGTAACACACACCCATACAATGCGCACCACCCCGTGATGTTTTTCAGAAACCTCTCCTACATTGCCACTGCATGTTCCCTGACCTCCCCATGCTGACCACCCCACAGTGCTTTTCTCCATTCTACATTGCCACTCACTGCCTATCCTAATTCAGACCCTCCGATTCACACCACCCCGTGATGTTTTTCTCACTCCTACTAGTGAATGTAATGTAACACACACCCATACAATGCGCACCACCCCGTGATGTTTTTCTCACTGCTACTAGTGAATGTAATGCAACACACACCCGTACAATGCGCACCACCCCGTGATGTTATTGTCACTGCTACTAGTGAATGTAATGTAACACACACCCGTACAATGCGCACCACCCCGTGATGTTTTCTCACTCCTACTAGTGAATGTAATATAACACACACCCATACAATGCGCACAACCCCGTGATGTTTTTCTCACTCCTACTAGTGAATGTAATGTAACACACACCCATACAATGCGCCCCACCCCGTGATGTTTTTCTCACTCCTACTAGTGAATGTAATGTAACACACACCCATACAATGCGCACCACCCCGTGATGTTTTTCTCACTCCTACTAGTGAATGTAATGTAACACACACCCATACAATGCGCACCACCCCGTGATTTTTTTCTCACTCCTACTAGTGAATGTAATGTAACACACACCCATACAATGCGCACCACCCCGTGATGTTTTTCTCACTCCTACTAGTGAATGTAATGTAACACACACCCATACAATGCGCACCACCTCGTGATGTTTTCTCACTCCTACTAGTGAATGTAATGTAACACACACCCATACAATGCGCACCACCCCGTGATGTTTTTCTCACTCCTACTAGTGAATGTAATGTAACACACACCCATACAATGCGCACCACCCCGTGATGTTTTTCTCACTCCTACTAGTGAATGTAATGTAACACACACCCATAAAATGCGCAACAACCCCGCGATGTTTTTCAGAAACCTATCCTACATTGCCACTGAATGTTCCCTGACCTCCACATGCTGACCACCCCTCGGTGCTTTTCTCCATGCTACATTACCACGTACTGCCCATCCTAATTCAGACCCTCCGATTCACACCACCCCGTGATGCTTTTCTCACTCCTAGTAGTGAATGTAATGTAACACACACCCATACAATGCGCACCACCCCGTGATGTTTTTCTCACTTCTAGTAGTGAATGTAATGTAACACACACCCATACAATGCACACCACCCCGTGATGTTTTTCTCACTCCTAGCAGTGAATGCAATGTAACACACACCCATACAATGCGCACCACCCCGTGATGTTTTTCTCACTCCTATTAGTGAAAGTAATGTAACACACACCCATACAATGCACACCACCCCATGATGTTTTTCTCACTCCTATGAGTGAATGTAATGTAACGCACACCCATACAATGCGCACCACCCCGTGATGTTTTTCTCACTCCTACTAGTGAATGTAATGTAACACACACCCATACAATGCGCACCACCCCGTGATGTTTTTCTCACTCCTACTAGTGAATGTAATGTAACACACACCGATAAAATGCGCACCAACCCGTGATGTTTTTCTCACTCCTACTAGTGAATGTAATGTAACACACACCCATACAATGCGCACCACCCCGTGATGTTTTCCTCACTCCTACTAGTGAATCTAATGTAACACAGACCCATACAATGGGCACCACCCCGCGATGTTTTTCAGAAACCTATCCTACATTGCCACTGCATGTTCCCTGACCTCCCCATGCTGACAACCCCGCGGTGCTTTTCTCCATCCTACGTTGCCACTCACTGCCTATCCTAATTCAGACCTCCGATTCACACCACCACGTGATGTTTTTCTCACTCCTACTAGTGAATGTAACATAACACACACCCATACAATGCGCACCCCTCCGTGATGTTTTTCTCACTCCTACTAGTGAATGTAATGTAGCACACACCCATACAATGCGCACCACCCCGTCATGTTTTTCTCACTCCTACTAGTGAATCTAATGTAACACACACCCATACAATGCGCACCACCCCGTGATGTTTTTCTCACTCCTACTAGTGAATCTAATGTAACACACACCCATACAATGCGCACCACCCCGCGATGTTTTTCAGAAACCTATCCTACATTGCCACTGCATGTTCCCTGACCTCCCCATGCTGACCACCCCGCGGTGCTTTTCTCCATCCTACATTGCCACTCACTGCCTATCCTAATTCAGACCCTCCGATTCACACCACCCCATGATGTTTTTCTCACTCCTAATTGTGAATGTAATGTAACACACACCCATACAATGCGCACCACCCCGTGAAGTTTTTCTCACTCCTACTAGTGAATGTAATGTAACACACACCCATACAATGCGCACCACCCTGTGATGTTTTTCTTACTCCTATTAGTGAATGTAATGTAACACACACCCATACAATGCGCACCACCCCGTGATATTTTTCTCACTCGTACTAGTGAATGTAATGTAACACACACCCATACAATGCGCACCACCCCGTGATGTTTTTCTCACTCCTACTAGTGAATGTAATGTAACACACACCCATACAATGCGCACCACCCCGTGATGTTTTTCTCACTCCTACTCGTGAATGTAATGTAACACACACCTACACAATGCGCACCACCCCGTGATGTTTTTCTCACTGCTACTAGTGAATGTAGTGTAAAACACACCCATACAATGCGCACCACCCCGTGATATTTTTCTCACACCTACTAGTGAATGTAATGTAACACACACCCATACAATGCGCACCACCCCGCGATGTTTTTCTCACTCCTACTAGTGAATGTAATGTAACACACACCCATACAATGCGCACCACCCCGTGATGTTTTTCTCACTCCTACTAGTGAATGTAATGTAACACACACCCATACAATGCGCACCACCCCGTGATGTTTTTCTCACTCCTACTAGTGAATGTAATGTAACACACACCCATACAATGCGCACCACCCCGTGATGTTTTTCTCACTCCTACTAGTGAATGTAATGTAACACACACCCATACAATGCGCACCACCCCGTGATGTTTTTCAGAAACCTATCCTACATTGCCACTGCATGTTCCCTGACCTCCCCATGCTGACCACCCCGCAGTGCTTTTCTCCATCCTACATTGCCACTCAATGCCGATCCTAATACAGACCCTCCGATTCACACCACCCCGTGATGTTTTTCTCCCTCCTTCTAGTGAATGTAATGTAACACACACCCATACAATGCGCACAACCCCGTGATGTTTTTCTCACTCCTATTAGTGAATGTAATGTAACACACACCCGTACAATGCGCACCACCCCGTGAGGTTTTTCTCACTGCTACTAGTGAATGTAATGTAACACACACCCGTACAATGCGCACCACCCCGTGATGTTTTTCTCATTCCTACTAGTGAATGTAATGTAACACACACCCATACAATGCGCACCACCCCGTGATGTTTTTCTCACTCCTACTAGTGAATGTAATGTAACACACACCCATACAATGCGCACCACCCCGTGATGTTTTTCTCACTCCTAGTAGTGAATGTAATGTAACACACACCCATACAATGCGCACCACCCCGTGATGTTTTTCTCAATCCTACTAGTGAATGTAATGTAACACACACCCATACAATGCGCACCACCCCGTGATGTTTTTCTCACTCCTACTAGTGAATGTAATGTAACACACACCCATACAATGCGCACCACCTCGTGATGTTTTTCTCACTCCTACTAGTGAATCTAATGTAACACACACCCATACAATGCGAACCACCCCGCGATGTTTTTCAGAAACCTATCCTACATTGCCACTGCATGTTCCCTGACCTCCCCATGCTGACCACCCCGCAGTGCTTTTCTCCATCCTACATTGCCACTCACTGCCTATCCTAATTCAGACCCTCCGATTCACACCACCCCGTGATGTTTTTCTCACTCATACTAGTGAATGTAATGTAACACACACCCATACAATGCGCACCACCCCGTGATGTTTTTCTCACTCCTACTAGTGAATGTAATGTAACACACATCCGTACAATTCGCACCACCCCGTGATGTTTTTCTCACTGCTACTAGTGAATGTAATGTAACACACACCCGTACAATGCGGACCACCCCGTGATGATTTTCTCACTCCTACTAGTGAATGTAATGTAACACACACCCATACAATGCGCACCACCCCGTGATGTTTTTCTCACTCCTACTAGTGAATGTAATGTAATACACACCCATACAATGCGCAGAACCCCGTGATCTTTTTCTCACTCCTACTAGTGAATGTAATGTAACACACACCCATACAATGCGCACCACCCCGTGATGTTTTTCTCACTGCTACTAGTGAATGTAATGTAACACACACCCATACAATGCGCACCACCCCGTGATGTTTTTCTCACTCCTACTGGTGAATGTAATGTAACACACACCCAAAACATGCGCACCACCCGTGATGTTTTTCTCACTCCTACTAGTGAATGTAATGTAACACACAACCATACAATGCGCACCACCCCGTGATGTTTTTCTCACTCCTACTAGTGAATGTAATGTAACACACACCCATACAATGCGCACCACCCCGTGATGTTTTTCAGAAACCTATCCTACATTGCCACTGCATGTTCCCTGACCTCCCCATGCTGACCACCCCGCAGTGCTTTTCTCCATCCTACATTGCCACTCACTGCCTATACTAATTCAGACCCTCCGATTCACACCGCCCCGTGATGTTTTTCTCTCTCCTACTAGTGAATGTAATGTAACACACACCCATACAATGCGCACCACCCCGTGATGTTTTTCTCACTCCTACTAGTGAATGTAATGTAACACACACCCACACAATGCGCACCACCCCGTGATGTTTTTCTCACTGCTACTAGTGAATGTAATGTAACACACACCCGTACAATGCGCACCACCCCGTGATGTTTTTCTCACTGCTACTAGTGAATGTAATGTAACACACACCGATACAATGCGCACCACCCCGTGATGTTTTTCTCACTCCTACTAGTGAATGTAATGTAACACACATCCAAACAATGCGCACCACCCGTGATGTTTTTCTCACTCCTACTAGTGAATGTAATGTAACACACACCCATACAATGCGCACCACCCCGTGATGTTTTTCTCACTCCTACTAGTGAATGTAATGTAACACACACCCATACAATGCGCACCACCCCGTGATGTTTTTCAGAAACCTATCCTACATTGCCACTGCATGTTCCCTGACCACCCCATGCTGACCACACCACAGTGCTTTTATCCATTCTACATTGCCACTCACTGCCTATCCTAATTCAGATCCTCCGATTCACACCACCCCTTGATGTTTTTCTCACTCCTACTAGTGAATGTAATGTAACACACACCCATACAATGCGCACCCCCCCGTGATGTTTTTCTCACTCCTACTAGTGAATGTAATGTAACACACACCCGTACAATGCGCACCACCCCGTGATGTTTTTGTCACTGCTACTAGTGAATGTAATGTAACACACACCCGTACAATGCGCACCACCCCGTGATGTTTTTCTCACTCCTACTATTGAATGTAATATAACACACACCCATACAATGCGCACAACCCCGTGATGTTTTTCTCACTCCTACTAGTGAATGTAATGTAACACACACCCATACAATGCGCACCACCCCGTGATGATTTTCTCACTCCTACTAGTGAATGTAATGTAACACACACCCATACAATGCGCACCACCCCGTGATGTTTTTCTCACTCCTACTAGTGAATGTAATGTAACACACACCCATACAATGCGCACCACGCCGTGATGTTTTTCTCACTCCTACTAGTGAATGTAATGTAACACACACCCATACAATGCGCACCACCCCGTGATGTTTTTCAGAAACCTATCCTACATTGCCACTGCATGTTCCCTGACCACCCCATGCTGACCACCCCACAGTGCTTTTATGCATTCTACATTGCCACTCACTGCCTATCCTAATTCAGATCCTCCGATTCACACCACCCCTTGATGTTTTTCTCACTCCTACTAGTGAATGTAATGTAACACACACCCATACAATGCGCACCACCCCGTGATGTTTTTCTCACTCCTACTAGTGAATGTAATGTAACACACACCCGTACAATGCGCACCACCCCGTGATGTTTTTGTCACTGCTACTAGTGAATGTAATGTAACACACACCCATACAATGCGCACCACCCCGTGATGTTTTTTTCACTCCTACTAGTGAATGTAATGTAACACACACCCATACAATGCGCACCACCCCGTGATGTTTTTCTCACTCCTACTAGTGAATGTAATGTAACACACACCCATACAATGCGCACCACGCCGTGATGTTTTTCTCACTCCTACTAGTGAATTTAAAGTAACACACACCCATACAATGCGCACCACCCCGCGATGTTTTTCAGAAACCTATCCTACATTGCCACTGCATGTTCCCTGACCTCCCCATGCTGACAACCCCGCGGTGCTTTTCTCCATCCTACATTGCCCCTCACAGCCTATCCTAATCCAGACCCTCCGATTCACACCACCCCGTGATGTTTTTCTCACTCCTAGTAGTGAATGTAATGTAACACACACCCATACAATGCGCACCACCCCGTGATGATTTTCTCACTCCTACTAGTGAATGTAATGTAACACACACCCATACAATGCGCACCACCGCGTGATGTTTTTCTCACTCCTACTAGTGAATGTAATGTAACACACAACCATAAAATGCGCAACAACCCCGCGATGTTTTTCAGAAACCTATCCTACATTGCCACTGAATGTTCCCTGACCTCCACATGCTGACCACCCCTCGGTGCTTTTCTCCATCCTACATTGCCACTTACTGCCCATCCTAATTTAGACCCTCCGATTCACACCACCCCGTGATGCTTTTCTCACTCCTAGTCGTGAATGTAATGTAACACACACCCATACAATGCGCACCACCCCGTGATGTTTTTCTCACTTCTACTAGTGAATGTAATGTAACACACACCCATACAATGCGCACCACCCCGTGATGTTTTTCTCACTCCTAGCAGAGAATGTAATGTAACACACACCCATACAATGCGCACCACCCCGTGATGTTTTTCTCACTCCTATTAGTGAAAGTAATGTAACACACACCCATACAATGCACACCACCCCATGATGTTTTTCTCACTCCTATTAGTGAATGTAATGTAACGCACACCCATACAATGTGCACCACCCCGTGATGTTTTTCTCACTCCTACCAGTGAATGTAATGTAACACACACCCATACAATGCACACCATCCCGTGATGTTTTTCTCACTCCTACTAGTGAATGTAATGTAACACACACCGATAAAATGCGCACCAACCCGTGATGTTTTTCTCACTCCTACTAGTGAATCTAATGTAACACACACCCATTCAATGCGCACAACCCCGTGATGTTTTCTCACTCCTACTAGTGAATCTAATGTAACACACACCCATACAATGCGCACCACCCCGCGATGTTTTTCAGAAACCTATCCTACATTGCCACGGCATGTTCCCTGACCTCCCCATGCTGACCACCCCGCGGTGCTTTTCTCCATCCTACATTGCCACTCACTGCCTATCCTAATTCAGACCCTCCGATTCACACCACCCCATGATGTTTTTCTCACTCCTACTAGTGAATGTAATGTAACACACACCCATACAATGCGCACCACCCCGTGAAGTTTTTCTCACTCCTACTAGTGAATGTAATGTAACACACACCCATACAATGCGCACCACCCCGTGATGTTTTTCTTACTCCTACCAGTGAATGTAATGTAACACACACCCATACAATGCGCACCACCCCGTGATATTTTTCTCACTACTACTAGTGAATGTAATGTAACACACAACCATACAAAATGCACCACCCCGTGATGTTTTTCTCACACCTACCAGTGAATGTAATGTAACACACACCCATACAATGCGCACCACCCCGTGATGTTTTTCTCACTCCTACTAGTGAATGTAATGTAACACACACCCATAAATTGCCCACCACCCCGTGATGTTTTTCTCACTCCTACTAGTGAATGTAATGTAACACACACCGATAAAATGCGCACCAACCCGTGATGTTTTTCTCACTCCTACTAGTGAATCTAATGTAACACACACCCATTCAATGCGCACAACCCCGTGATGTTTTCTCACTCCTACTAGTGAATGTAATGTAACACACACCTACACAATGCGCACCACCCCGTGATGTTTTTCTCACTGCTACTAGTGAATGTAGTGTAACACACACCCATACAATGCGCAGCACCCCGTGATATTTTTCTCACACCTACCAGTGAATGTAATGTAACACACACCCATACAATGCGCACCTCCCCGTGATGTTTTTCTCACTCCTACTAGTGAATTTAATGTAACACACACCCATACAATGCGCACCACCCCGTGATGTTTTTCTCACTCCTACTAGTGAATGTAATGTAACACACACCCATAAATTGCCCACCACCCCGTGATGTTTTTCTCACTCCTACTAGTGAATGTAATGTAACACACACCCATACAATGCGCACCACCCCGTGATGTTTTTCTCACTCCTACTAGTGAATGTAATGTAACACACACCCATACAATGCGCACCACCCCGCGATGTTTTTCAGAAACCTATCCTACATTGCCACTGCATGTTCCCTGACCTCCCCATGCTGACCACCCCGCGGTGCTTTTTCCATCCTACATTGCCACTCACTGCCTATCCTAATTCAGACCCTCCGATTCACACCACCCCATGATGTTTTCCTCACTCCTACTAGTGAATGTAATGTAACACACACCCATACAATGCGCACCACCCCGTGAAGTTTTTCTCACTCCTACTAGTGAATGTAATGTAACACACACCCATACAATGCGCACCACCCCGTGATGTTTTTCTCACTGCTACTAGTGAATGTAATGTAACACACACCCGTACAATGCGCACCACCCCGTGATGATTTTCTCACTCCTACTAGTGAATGTAATGTAACACACACCCATACAATGCGCACCACCCCGTGATGTTTTTCTCACTCCTACTAGTTTATGTAATGTAACACACACCCATACAATGCGCACCACCCCGTGATATTTTTCTCACTCCTACTAGTGAATGTAATGTAACACACACCCATACAATGCGCACCACCCCGTGATGTTTTTCTCACTCCTACTAGTGAATGTAATGTAACACACACCCATACAATGCGCACCACCCCGTGATGTTTTTCTCACTCCTACTCGTGAATGTAATGTAACACACACCTACACAATGCGCACCACCTCGTGATGTTTTTCTCACTGCTACTAGTGAATGTAGTGTAACACACACCCATACAATGCGCACCACCCCGTGATATTTTTCTCACACCTACTAGTGAATGTAATGTAACACACACCCATACAATGCGCACCACCCCGTGATGTTTTTCTGACTCCTACTAGTGAATGTAATGTAACACACACCCATACAATGCGCACCACCCCGTGATGTTTTTCTCACTCCTACTAGTGAATGTAATGTAACACACACCCATACAATGCGCACCACCCCGTGATGTTTTTCTCACTCCTACTCGTGAATGTAATGTAACACACACCTACACAATGCGCACCACCTCGTGATGTTTTTCTCACTGCTACTAGTGAATGTAGTGTAACGCACACCCATACAATGCGCACCACCCCGGGATATTTTTCTCACACCTACTAGTGAATGTAATGTAACACACACCCATACAATGCGCACCACCCCGTGATGTTTTTCTCACTCCTACTAGTGAATGTAATGTAACACACACCCATCCAATGCGCACCACCCCGTGATGTTTTTGTCACCCCTACTAGTGAATATAATGTAATACACACCCATACAATGCGCAGAACCCCGTGATCTTTTTCTCACTCCTACTAGTGAATGTAATGTAACACACACCCATACAATGCGCACCACCGCGTGATGTTTTTCTCACTACTACTAGTGAATGTAATGTAACACACACCCATAAAATGCGCACCACCCCGTGATGTTTTTCTCACTCCTACTGGTGAATGTAATGTAACACACACCCAAAACATGCGCACCACCCGTGATGTTTTTCTCACTCCTACTAGTGAATGTAATGTAACACACACCCATACAATGCGCACCACCCCGTGATGTTTTTCTCACTCCTACTAGTGAATGTAATGTAACACACACCCATACAATGCGCACCACCCCGTGATGTTTTTCAGAAACCTATCCTACATTGCCACTGCATGTTCCCTGACCTCCCCATGCTGACCACCCAGCAGTGCTTTTCTCCATCCTACATTGCCACTCACTGCCTATACTAATTCAGACCCTCCGATTCACACCACCCCGTGATGTTTTTCTCTCTCCTACTAGTGAATGTAATGTAACACACACCCATACAATGCGCACCACCCCGTGATGTTTTTCTCACTCCTACTAGTGAATGTAATGTAACACACACCCATACAATGCGCAACACCCCGTGATGTTTTTCTCACTCCTACTAGTGAATGTAATGTAACACACACACATACAATGCGCACCACCCCGTGATGTTTTTCTCACTCCTACTAGTGAATGTAATGTAACACACACCCATACAATGCGCACCACCCCGTGATGTTTTTCTCACTCCTACTAGTGAATGTAATGTAACACACACCCATACAATGCGCAACACCCCGTGATGTTTTTCTCACTCCTACTAGTGAATGTAATGTAACACACACCCATACAATGCGCAACACCCCGTGATGTTTTTCTCACTCCTACTAGTGAATGTAATGTAACACACACCCATACAATGCGCACCACCCCGTGATGCTTTTCTCACTCCTACTGGTGAATGTAATGTAACACACACCCATATAATGCGCACCACCCCGTGATGTTTTTCTCACTCCTACTAGTGAATGTAATGTAATACAAACCCATACAATGCGCACCACCCCGTGATGCTTTTCTCACTCCTACTAGTGAATGTAATGTAACACCCACCCATACAATGCGCACAACCCCGTGATGTTTTTCTCACTGCTACTAGTGAATGTAATGTAACACACACCGATACAATGCGCACCACCCCGTGATGTTTTTCTCACTCCTACTAGTGAATGTAATGTAACACACACCCAAACAATGCGCACCACCCGTGATGTTTTTCTCACTCCTACTAGTGAATGTAATGTAACACACACCCATACAATGCGCACCACCCCGTGATGTTTTTCTCACTCCTACTAGTGAATGTAATGTAACACACACCCATACAATGCGCACCACCCCGTGATGTTTTTCAGAAACCTCTCCTACATTGCCACTGCATGTTCCCTGACCTCCCCATGCTGACCACCCCACAGTGCTTTTCTCCATTCTACATTGCCACTCACTGCCTATCCTAATTCAGACCCTCCGATTCACACCACCCCGTGATGTTTTTCTCACTCCTACTAGTGAATGTAATGTAACACACACCCATACAATGCGCACCACCCCGTGATGTTTTTCTCACTGCTACTAGTGAATGTAATGCAACACACACCCGTACAATGCGCACCACCTCGTAATGTTATTGTCACTGCTACTAGTGAATGTAATGTAACACACACCCGTACAATGCGCACCACCCCGTGATGTTTTCTCACTCCTACTAGTGAATGTAATATAACACACACCCATACAATGCGCACAACCCCGTGATGTTTTTCTCACTCCTACTAGTGAATGTAATGTAACACACACCCATACAATGCGCCCCATCCCGTGATGTTTTTCTCACTCCTACTAGTGAATGTAATGTAACACACACCCATACAATGCGCACCACCCCGTGATGTTTTTCTCACTCCTACTAGTGAATGTAATGTAACACACACCCATACAATGCGCACCACCCCGTGATTTTTTTCTCACTCCTACTAGTGAATGTAATGTAACACACACCCATACAATGCGCACCACCCCGTGATGTTTTTCTCACTCCTACTAGTGAATGTAATGTAACACACACCCATAAAATGCGCACCACCCCGTGATGTTTTTCTCACTCCTACTAGTGAATGTAATGTAACACACACCCATACAATGCGCACCACCCCGTGATGTTTTTCTCACTCCTACTAGTGAATGTAATGTAACACACACCCATAAAATGCGCAACAACCCCGCGATGTTTTTCAGAAACCTATCCTACATTGCCACTGAATGTTCCCTGACCTCCACATGCTGACCACCCCTCGGTGCTTTTCTCCATGCTACATTACCACGTACTGCCCATCCTAATTCAGACCCTCCGATTCACACCACCCCGTGATGCTTTTCTCACTCCTAGTAGTGAATGTAATGTAACACACACCCATACAATGCGCACCACCCCGTGATGTTTTTCTCACTTCTAGTAGTGAATGTAATGTAACACACACCCATACAATGCACACCACCCCGTGATGTTTTTCTCACTCCTAGCAGTGAATGTAATGTAACACACACCCATACAATGCGCACCACCCCGTGATGTTTTTCTCACTCCTATTAGTGAAAGTAATGTAACACACACCCATACAATGCACACCACCCCATGATGTTTTTCTCACTCCTATGAGTGAATGTAATGTAACGCACACCCATACAATGCGCACCACCCCGTGATGTTTTTCTCACTCCTACTAGTGAATGTAATGTAACACACACCCATACAATGCGCACCACCCCGTGATGTTTTTCTCACTCCTACTAGTGAATGTAATGTAACACACACCGATAAAATGCGCACCAACCCGTGATGTTTTTCTCACTCCTACTAGTGAATGTAATGTAACACACACCCATACAATGCGCACCACCCCGTGATGTTTTCCTCACTCCTACTAGTGAATCTAATGTAACACAGACCCATACAATGGGCACCACCCCGCGATGTTTTTCAGAAACCTATCCTACATTGCCACTGCATGTTCCCTGACCTCCCCATGCTGACAACCCCGCGGTGCTTTTCTCCATCCTACGTTGCCACTCACTGCCTATCCTAATTCAGACCTCCGATTCACACCACCACGTGATGTTTTTCTCACTCCTACTAGTGAATGTAACATAACACACACCCATACAATGCGCACCCCTCCGTGATGTTTTTCTCACTCCTACTAGTGAATGTAATGTAGCACACACCCATACAATGCGCACCACCCCGTCATGTTTTTCTCACTCCTACTAGTGAATCTAATGTAACACACACCCATACAATGCGCACCACCCCGTGATGTTTTTCTCACTCCTACTAGTGAATCTAATGTAACACACACCCATACAATGCGCACCACCCCGCGATGTTTTTCAGAAACCTATCCTACATTGCCACTGCATGTTCCCTGACCTCCCCATGCTGACCACCCCGCGGTGCTTTTCTCCATCCTACATTGCCACTCACTGCCTATCCTAATTCAGACCCTCCGATTCACACCACCCCATGATGTTTTTCTCACTCCTAATTGTGAATGTAATGTAACACACACCCATACAATGCGC
The DNA here is from genome assembly GCF_034190915.1 of Cavia porcellus. Lineage (NCBI taxonomy): Eukaryota > Metazoa > Chordata > Mammalia > Rodentia > Caviidae > Cavia > Cavia porcellus. The sequence goes on along the minus strand of NW_026947562.1, from coordinate 689,008 downwards.
ACCACCCCGTGAAGTTTTTCTCACTCCTACTAGTGAATGTAATGTAACACACACCCATACAATGCGCACCACCCTGTGATGTTTTTCTTACTCCTATTAGTGAATGTAATGTAACACACACCCATACAATGCGCACCACCCCGTGATATTTTTCTCACTCCTACTAGTGAATGTAATGTAACACACACCCATACAATGCGCACCACCCCGTGATGTTTTTCTCACTCCTACTAGTGAATGTAATGTAACACACACCCATACAATGCGCACCACCCCGTGATGTTTTTCTCACTCCTACTCGTGAATGTAATGTAACACACACCTACACAATGCGCACCACCCCGTGATGTTTTTCTCACTGCTACTAGTGAATGTAGTGTAAAACACACCCATACAATGCGCACCACCCCGTGATATTTTTCTCACACCTACTAGTGAATGTAATGTAACACACACCCATACAATGCGCACCACCCCGCGATGTTTTTCTCACTCCTACTAGTGAATGTAATGTAACACACACCCATACAATGCGCACCACCCCGTGATGTTTTTCTCACTCCTACTAGTGAATGTAATGTAACACACACCCATACAATGCGCACCACCCCGTGATGTTTTTCTCACTCCTACTAGTGAATGTAATGTAACACACACCCATACAATGCGCACCACCCCGTGATGTTTTTCTCACTCCTACTAGTGAATGTAATGTAACACACACCCATACAATGCGCACCACCCCGTGATGTTTTTCAGAAACCTATCCTACATTGCCACTGCATGTTCCCTGACCTCCCCATGCTGACCACCCCGCAGTGCTTTTCTCCATCCTACATTGCCACTCAATGCCGATCCTAATACAGACCCTCCGATTCACACCACCCCGTGATGTTTTTCTCCCTCCTTCTAGTGAATGTAATGTAACACACACCCATACAATGCGCACAACCCCGTGATGTTTTTCTCACTCCTATTAGTGAATGTAATGTAACACACACCCGTACAATGCGCACCACCCCGTGAGGTTTTTCTCACTGCTACTAGTGAATGTAATGTAACACACACCCGTACAATGCGCACCACCCCGTGATGTTTTTCTCATTCCTACTAGTGAATGTAATGTAACACACACCCATACAATGCGCACCACCCCGTGATGTTTTTCTCACTCCTACTAGTGAATGTAATGTAACACACACCCATACAATGCGCACCACCCCGTGATGTTTTTCTCACTCCTAGTAGTGAATGTAATGTAACACACACCCATACAATGCGCACCACCCCGTGATGTTTTTCTCAATCCTACTAGTGAATGTAATGTAACACACACCCATACAATGCGCACCACCCCGTGATGTTTTTCTCACTCCTACTAGTGAATGTAATGTAACACACACCCATACAATGCGCACCACCTCGTGATGTTTTTCTCACTCCTACTAGTGAATCTAATGTAACACACACCCATACAATGCGCACCACCCCGCGATGTTTTTCAGAAACCTATCCTACATTGCCACTGCATGTTCCCTGACCTCCCCATGCTGACCACCCCGCAGTGCTTTTCTCCATCCTACATTGCCACTCACTGCCTATCCTAATTCAGACCCTCCGATTCACACCACCCCGTGATGTTTTTCTCACTCATACTAGTGAATGTAATGTAACACACACCCATACAATGCGCACCACCCCGTGATGTTTTTCTCACTCCTACTAGTGAATGTAATGTAACACACATCCGTACAATTCGTACCACCCCGTGATGTTTTTCTCACTGCTACTAGTGAATGTAATGTAACACACACCCGTACAATGCGGACCACCCCGTGATGATTTTCTCACTCCTACTAGTGAATGTAATGTAACACACACCCATACAATGCGCACCACCCCGTGATGTTTTTCTCACTCCTACTAGTGAATGTAATGTAACACACACCCATACAATGCGCACCACCCCGTGATGTTTTTCTCACTCCTACTAGTGAATGTAATGTAACACACACCCATACAATGCGCACCACCCCGTGATGTTTTTCTCACTCCTACTAGTGAATGTAATGTAACACACACCCATCCAATGCGCACCACCCCGTGATGTTTTTCTCACTCCTACTAGTGAATGTAATGTAATACACACCCATACAATGCGCAGAACCCCGTGATCTTTTTCTCACTCCTACTAGTGAATGTAATGTAACACACACCCATACAATGCGCACCACCCCGTGATGTTTTTCTCACTGCTACTAGTGAATGTAATGTAACACACACCCATACAATGCGCACCACCCCGTGATGTTTTTCTCACTCCTACTGGTGAATGTAATGTAACACACACCCAAAACATGCGCACCACCCGTGATGTTTTTCTCACTCCTACTAGTGAATGTAATGTAACACACAACCATACAATGCGCACCACCCCGTGATGTTTTTCTCACTCCTACTAGTGAATGTAATGTAACACACACCCATACAATGCGCACCACCCCGTGATGTTTTTCAGAAACCTATCCTACATTGCCACTGCATGTTCCCTGACCTCCCCATGCTGACCACCCCGCAGTGCTTTTCTCCATCCTACATTGCCACTCACTGCCTATACTAATTCAGACCCTCCGATTCACACCACCCCGTGATGTTTTTCTCTCTCCTACTAGTGAATGTAATGTAACACACACCCATACAATGCGCACCACCCCGTGATGTTTTTCTCACTCCTACTAGTGAATGTAATGTAACACACACCCACACAATGCGCACCACCCCGTGATGTTTTTCTCATTGCTACTAGTGAATGTAATGTAACACACACCCGTACAATGCGCACCACCCCGTGATGTTTTTCTCACTGCTACTAGTGAATGTAATGTAACACACACCGATACAATGCGCACCACCCCGTGATGTTTTTCTCACTCCTACTAGTGAATGTAATGTAACACACATCCAAACAATGCGCACCACCCGTGATGTTTTTCTCACTCCTACTAGTGAATGTAATGTAACACACACCCATACAATGCGCACCACCCCGTGATGTTTTTCTCACTCCTACTAGTGAATGTAATGTAACACACACCCATACAATGCGCACCACCCCGTGATGTTTTTCAGAAACCTATCCTACATTGCCACTGCATGTTCCCTGACCACCCCATGCTGACCACCCCACAGTGCTTTTATCCATTCTACATTGCCACTCACTGCCTATCCTAATTCAGATCCTCCGATTCACACCACCCCTTGATGTTTTTCTCACTCCTACTAGTGAATGTAATGTAACACACACCCATACAATGCGCACCACCCCGTGATGTTTTTCTCACTCCTACTAGTGAATGTAATGTAACACACACCCGTACAATGCGCACCACCCCGTGATGTTTTTGTCACTGCTACTAGTGAATGTAATGTAACACACACCCGTACAATGCGCACCACCCCGTGATGTTTTTCTCACTCCTACTATTGAATGTAATATAACACACACCCATACAATGCGCACAACCCCGTGATGTTTTTCTCACTCCTACTAGTGAATGTAATGTAACACACACCCATACAATGCGCACCACCCCGTGATGATTTTCTCACTCCTACTAGTGAATGTAATGTAACACACACCCATACAATGCGCACCACCCCGTGATGTTTTTCTCACTCCTACTAGTGAATGTAATGTAACACACACCCATACAATGCGCACCACGCCGTGATGTTTTTCTCACTCCTACTAGTGAATGTAATGTAACACACACCCATACAATGCGCACCACCCCGTGATGTTTTTCAGAAACCTATCCTACATTGCCACTGCATGTTCCCTGACCACCCCATGCTGACCACCCCACAGTGCTTTTATCCATTCTACATTGCCACTCACTGCCTATCCTAATTCAGATCCTCCGATTCACACCACCCCTTGATGTTTTTCTCACTCCTACTAGTGAATGTAATGTAACACACACCCATACAATGCGCACCACCCCGTGATGTTTTTCTCACTCCTACTAGTGAATGTAATGTAACACACACCCGTACAATGCGCACCACCCCGTGATGTTTTTGTCACTGCTACTAGTGAATGTAATGTAACACACACCCGTACAATGCGCACCACCCCGTGATGTTTTTCTCACTCCTACTATTGAATGTAATATAACACACACCCATACAATGCGCACAACCCCGTGATGTTTTTCTCACTCCTACTAGTGAATGTAATGTAACACACACCCATACAATGCGCACCACCCCGTGATGTTTTTCTCACTCCTACTAGTGAATGTAATGTAACACACACCCATACAATGCGCACCACCCCGTGATGTTTTTCTCACTCCTACTAGTGAATGTAATGTAACACACACCCATACAATGCGCACCACGCCGTGATGTTTTTCTCACTCCTACTAGTGAATTTAATGTAACACACACCCATACAATGCGCACCACCCCGCGATGTTTTTCAGAAACCTATCCTACATTGCCACTGCATGTTCCCTGACCTCCCCATGCTGACAACCCCGCGGTGCTTTTCTCCATCCTACATTGCCCCTCACAGCCTATCCTAATCCAGACCCTCCGATTCACACCACCCCGTGATGTTTTTCTCACTCCTAGTAGTGAATGTAATGTAACACACACCCATACAATGCGCACCACCCCGTGATGTTTTTCTCACTCCTACTAGTGAATGTAATGTAACACACACCCATACAATGCGCACCACCGCGTGATGTTTTTCTCACTCCTACTAGTGAATGTAATGTAACACACAACCATAAAATGCGCAACAACCCCGCGATGTTTTTCAGAAACCTATCCTACATTGCCACTGAATGTTCCCTGACCTCCACATGCTGACCACCCCTCGGTGCTTTTCTCCATCCTACATTGCCACTTACTGCCCATCCTAATTCAGACCCTCCGATTCACACCACCCCGTGATGCTTTTCTCACTCCTAGTCGTGAATGTAATGTAACACACACCCATACAATGCGCACCACCCCGTGATGTTTTTCTCACTTCTACTAGTGAATGTAATGTAACACACACCCATACAATGCGCACCACCCCGTGATGTTTTTCTCACTCCTATTAGTGAAAGTAATGTAACACACACCCATACAATGCACACCACCCCATGATGTTTTTCTCACTCCTATTAGTGAATGTAATGTAACGCACACCCATACAATGTGCACCACCCCGTGATGTTTTTCTCACTCCTACTAGTGAATGTAATGTAACACACACCCATACAATGCACACCACCCCGTGATGTTTTTCTCACTCCTACTAGTGAATGTAATGTAACACACACCGATAAAATGCGCACCAACCCGTGATGTTTTTCTCACTCCTACTAGTGAATCTAATGTAACACACACCCATTCAATGCGCACAACCCCGTGATGTTTTCTCACTCCTACTAGTGAATCTAATGTAACACACACCCATACAATGCGCACCACCCCGCGATGTTTTTCAGAAACCTATCCTACATTGCCACGGCATGTTCCCTGACCTCCCCATGCTGACCACCCCGCGGTGCTTTTCTCCATCCTACATTGCCACTCACTGCCTATCCTAATTCAGACCCTCCGATTCACACCACCCCATGATGTTTTTCTCACTCCTACTAGTGAATGTAATGTAACACACACCCATACAATGCGCACCACCCCGTGAAGTTTTTCTCACTCCTAATAGTGAATGTAATGTAACACACACCCATACAATGCGCACCACCCCGTGATGTTTTTCTTACTCCTACCAGTGAATGTAATGTAACACACACCCATACAATGCGCACCACCCCGTGATATTTTTCTCACTACTACTAGTGAATGTAATGTAACACACAACCATACAAAATGCACCACCCCGTGATGTTTTTCTCACACCTACCAGTGAATGTAATGTAACACACACCCATACAATGCGCACCACCCCGTGATGTTTTTCTCACTCCTACTAGTGAATGTAATGTAACACACACCCATAAATTGCCCACCACCCCGTGATGTTTTTCTCACTCCTACTAGTGAATGTAATGTAACACACACCGATAAAATGCGCACCAACCCGTGATGTTTTTCTCACTCCTACTAGTGAATCTAATGTAACACACACCCATTCAATGCGCACAACCCCGTGATGTTTTCTCACTCCTACTAGTGAATGTAATGTAACACACACCTACACAATGCGCACCACCCCGTGATGTTTTTCTCACTGCTACTAGTGAATGTAGTGTAACACACACCCATACAATGCGCAGCACCCCGTGATATTTTTCTCACACCTACCAGTGAATGTAATGTAACACACACCCATACAATGCGCACCTCCCCGTGATGTTTTTCTCACTCCTACTAGTGAATTTAATGTAACACACACCCATACAATGCGCACCACCCCGTGATGTTTTTCTCACTCCTACTAGTGAATGTAATGTAACACACACCCATAAATTGCCCACCACCCCGTGATGTTTTTCTCACTCCTACTAGTGAATGTAATGTAACACACACCCATACAATGCGCACCACCCCGTGATGTTTTTCTCACTCCTACTAGTGAATGTAATGTAACACACACCCATACAATGCGCACCACCCCGCGATGTTTTTCAGAAACCTATCCTACATTGCCACTGCATGTTCCCTGACCTCCCCATGCTGACCACCCCGCGGTGCTTTTCTCCATCCTACATTGCCACTCACTGCCTATCCTAATTCAGACCCTCCGATTCACACCACCCCATGATGTTTTCCTCACTCCTACTAGTGAATGTAATGTAACACACACCCATACAATGCGCACCACCCCGTGAAGTTTTTCTCACTCCTACTAGTGAATGTAATGTAACACACACCCATACAATGCGCACCACCCCGTGATGTTTTTCTCACTGCTACAAGTGAATGTAATGTAACACACACCCGTACAATGCGCACCACCCCGTGATGATTATCTCACTCCTACTAGTGAATGTAATGTAACACACACCCATACAATGCGCACCACCCCGTGATGTTTTTCTCACTCCTACTAGTTTATGTAATGTAACACACACCCATACAATGCGCACCACCCCGTGATATTTTTCTCACTCCTACTAGTGAATGTAATGTAACACACACCCATACAATGCGCACCACCCCGTGATGTTTTTCTCACTCCTACTAGTGAATGTAATGTAACACACACCCATACAATGCGCACCACCCCGTGATGTTTTTCTCACTCCTACTCGTGAATGTAATGTAACACACACCTACACAATGCGCACCACCTCGTGATGTTTTTCTCACTGCTACTAGTGAATGTAGTGTAACACACACCCATACAATGCGCACCACCCCGTGATATTTTTCTCACACCTACTAGTGAATGTAATGTAACACACACCCATACAATGCGCACCACCCCGTGATGTTTTTCTGACTCCTACTAGTGAATGTAATGTAACACACACCCATACAATGCGCACCACCCCGTGATGTTTTTCTCACTCCTACTAGTGAATGTAATGTAACACACACCCATACAATGCGCACCACCCCGTGATGTTTTTCTCACTCCTACTCGTGAATGTAATGTAACACACACCTACACAATGCGCACCACCTCGTGATGTTTTTCTCACTGCTACTAGTGAATGTAGTGTAACGCACACCCATACAATGCGCACCACCCCGGGATATTTTTCTCACACCTACTAGTGAATGTAATGTAACACACACCCATACAATGCGCACCACCCCGTGATGTTTTTCTCACTCCTACTAGTGAATGTAATGTAACACACACCCATACAATGCGCACCACCCCGTGATGTTTTTCTCACTCCTACTAGTGAATGTAATGTAACACACAGCCATAAAATGCGCACCACCCCGTGATGTTTTTCTCACTCCTACTAGTGAATGTAATGTAACACACACCCATACAATGCGCACCACCCCGTGATGTTTTTCTCACTCCTACTAGTGAATGTAATGTAACACACACCCATAAAATGCGCACCACCCCGTGATGTTTTTCAGAAACCTATCCTACATTGCCACTGCATGTTCCCTGACCTCCCCATGCTGACCACCCCGCAGTGCTTTTCTCCATCCTACATTGCCACTCAATGCCGATCCTAATTCAGACCCTCCGATTCACACCACCCCGTGATGTTTTTCTCCCTCCTTCTAGTGAATGTAATGTAACACACACCCATACAATGCGCACCACCCGGTGATGTTTTTCTCCCTCCTTCTAGTGAATGTAATGTAACACACACCCATACAATGCGCACCACCCCGTGATGGTTTTCTCACTCCTATTAGTGAATGTAATGTAACACACACCCATACAATGCGCACCAACCCGTGATGGTTTTCTCACTCCTACTAGTGAATGTAATGTAACACACACCCATACAATGCGCACCACCCAGTGATGTTTTTCTCACTCCTAGTAGTGAATGTAATGTAACACACACCCATACAATGCGAACCACCCCGTGATGTTTTTCTCACTCCTAGTAGTGAATGTAATGTAACACACACCCATACAATGCGCACCACCCCGTGATGTTTTTCTCACTGCTACTAGTGAATGTAATGTAACACACACCCATACAATGCGCACCACCCCGTGATGTTTTTCTCACTCCTACTAGTGAATGTAATGTAACACACACCCAAACAATGCGCACCACCCCTGATGTTTTTCTCACTCCTACTAGTGAATGTAATGTAACACACACCCATACAATGCGCACCACCCCGTGATGTTTTTCATAAACCTATCCTACATTGCCACTGCATGTTCCCTGACCTCCCCATGCTGACCACCCCGCAGTGCTTTTCTCAATCCTACATTGCCACTCACTGCCTATCCTAATTCAGACCCTCCGATTCACACTACCCCTTGATGTTTTTCTCACTCTTACTAGTGAATGTAATGTAACACACACCCCTACAATGCGCACCACCCCGTGATGTTTTTCGCACTCCTACTAGTGAATGTAATGTAACACACACCCGTACAATGCGCACCACCCCGTGATGTTTTTCTCACTGCTACTAGTGAATGTAATATAACACACACCCGTACAATGCGCACCACCCCGTGATGTTTTTCTCACTCCTACTAGTGAATGCAATGTAACACAAACCCATACAATGCGCACCACCCCGTGATGTTTTTCTCACTCCTACTAGTGAATGTAATGTAACACATACCCATAAAATGCGCACCACCCCTTGATGTTTTTCTCACTCCTAATAGTGAATGTAATGTAACACACACCCATAAAATGCCACCACCCCGTGATGTTTTTCTCACTCCTACTATTGAATGTAATGTAACACACACCCATACAATGCGCACCACCCCGCGATGTTTTTCAGAAACCTATCCTACATTGCCACTGCATGTTCCCTGACCTCCCCATGCTGACCACCCGGCAGTGCTTTTCTCCATCCTACATTGCCACTCACTGCCTATCCTAATTCAGACCCTCCGATTCACACCACCCGGTGATGTTTTTCTTACTCCAACTAGTGAATGTAATGTAACACACATCCAAACAATGCGCACCACCCGTGACGTTTTTCTCACTCCTACTAGTGAATGTAATGTAACACACACCCATACAATTCGCACCACCCCGTGATGTTTTTCTCACTCCTACTAGTGAATGTAATGTAACACACACCCATACAATGCGCACCACCCCGTGATGTTTTTCAGAAACCTATCCTACATTGCCACTGAATGTTCCCTGACCTCCCCATGCTGACCACCCCACAGTGCTTTTATCCATTCTACATTGCCACTCACTGCCTATCCTAATTCAGATCCTCCGATTCACACCACCCCGTGATGTTTTTCTCACTCCTACTAGTGAATGTAATGTAACACACACCCATACAATGCGCACCACCCCGTGATGTTTTTCTCACTCCTACTAGTGAATGTAATGTAACACACACCCGTACAATGCGCACCACCCCGTGATGTTTTTGTCACTGCTACTAGTGAATGTAATGTAACACACACCCGTACAATGCGCACCACCCCGTGATGTTTTTCTCACTCCTACTATTGAATGTAATATAACACACACCCATACAATGCGCACAACCCCGTGATGTTTTTCTCACTCCTACTAGTGAATGTAATGTAACACACACCCATACAATGCGCACCACCCCGTGATGTTTTTCTCACTCCTACTAGTGAATGTAATGTAACACACACCCGTACAATGCGCACCACCCCGTGATGTTTTTCTCACTCCTACTATTGAATGTAATATAACACACACCCATACAATGCGCACAACCCCGTGATGTTTTTCTCACTCCTACTAGTGAATGTAATGTAACACACACCCATACAATGCGCACCACCCCGTGATGTTTTTCTCACTCCTACTAGTGAATGTAATGTAACACACACCCATACAATGCGCACCACCCCGTGATGTTTTTCTCACTCCTACTAGTGAATTTAATGTAACACACACCCATACAATGCGCACCACCCCGCGATGTTTTTCAGAAACCTATCCTACATTGCCACTGCATGTTCCCTGACCTCCCCATGCTGACCACCCCGCGGTGCTTTTCTCCATCCTACATTGCCCCTCACAGCCTATCCTAATCCAGACCCTCCGATTCACACCACCCCGTGATGTTTTTCTCACTCCTAGTAGTGAATGTAATGGAAAACACACCCATACAATGCGCACCACCCCGTGATGTTTTTCTCACTCCTACTAGTGATTGTAATGTAACACACACCCATACAATGCGCACCACCCCGTGATGTTTTTCTCACTCCTACTAGTGAATGTAATGTAACACACACCCATACAATGCGCACCACCCCGTGATGTTTTTCTCACTCCTACTAGTGAATGTAATGTAACACACACCCGTACAATGCGCACCACCCCGTGATGTTTTTGTGACTGCTACTAGTGAATGTAATGTAACACACACCCGTACAATGCGCACCACCCCGTGATGTTTTTCTCACTCCTACTATTGAATGTAATATAACACACACCCATACAATGCGCACAACCCCGTGATGTTTTTCTCACTCCTACTAGTGAATGTAATGTAACACACACCCATACAATGCGCACCACCCCGTGATGTTTTTCTCACTCCTACTAGTGAATGTAATGTAACACACACCCATACAATGCGCACCACCCCGTGATGTTTTTCTCACTCCTACTAGTGAATTTAATGTAACACACACCCATACAATGCGCACCACCCCGCGATGTTTTTCAGAAACCTATCCTACATTGCCACTGCATGTTCCCTGACCTCCCCATGCTGACCACCCCGCGGTGCTTTTCTCCATCCTACATTGCCCCTCACAACCTATCCTAATCCAGACCCTCCGATTCACACCACCCCGTGATGTTTTTCTCACTCCTAGTAGTGAATGTAATGGAACACACACCCATACAATGCGCACCACCCCGTGATGTTTTTCTCACTCCTACTAGTGATTGTAATGTAACACACACCCATACAATGCGCACCACCCCGTGATGTTTTTCTCACTCCTACTAGTGAATGTAATGTAACACACACCCATACAATGCGCACCACCGCGTGATGTTTTTCTCACTCCTACTAGTGAATGTAATGTAACACACAACCATAAAATGCGCAACAACCCCGCGATGTTTTTCAGAAACCTATCCTACATTGCCACTGAATGTTCCCTGACCTCCACATGCTGACCACCGCTCGGTGCTTTTCTCCATCCTACATTGCCACTTACTGCCCATCCTAATTCAGACCCTCCGATTCACACCACCCCGTGATGCTTTTCTCACTCCTAGTAGTGAATGTAATGTAACACACACCCATACAATGCGCACCACCCCGTGATGTTTTTCTCACTCCCAACAGTGAATGTAATGTAACACACACCCATACAATGCGCACCACCCCGTGATGTTTTTCTCACTCCTATTAGTGAAAGTAATGTAACACACACCCATACAATGCACACCACCCCATGATGTTTTTCTCACTCCTATTAGTGAATGTAATGTAACGCACACCCATACAATGCGCACCACCCCGTGATGTTTTTCTCACTCCTACTCGTGAATGTAATGTAACACACACCCACACAATGCACACCACCCCGTGATGATTTTCTCACTGCTACTAGTGAATGTAATGTAACACACACCCATACAATGCGCACCACCCCGTGATTTTTTCTCACTGCTACTAGTGAATGTAAGGTAACACACACCCATACAATGCGCACCACCCGTGATGTTTTTCTCACTCCTACTAGTGAATGTAATGTAACACACACCCATACAATGCGCACCACCCCGTGATGTTTTTCTCACTCCTACTAGTGAATGTAATGTAACACACACCCACACAATGCGCACCACCCCGTGATGTTTTTCTCACTGCTACTAGTGAATGTAATGTAACACACACCCGTACAATGCGCACCACCCCGTGATGTTTTTCTCACTCCTACTAGTGAATGTAATGTAACACACACCCATACAATGCGCACCACACCGTGATGTTTTTCTCACTCCTACTAGTGAATGTAATGTAACACACACCCATACAATGCGCACCACCCCGTGATGTTTTTCTCACTCCTACTAGTGAATGTAATGTAACACACACCCATACAATGCGCACCACTCCGTGATGTTTTTCTCACTCCTACTAGTGAATGTAATGTAACACACACCCATACAATGCGCACCACCCCGTGATGTTTTTCTCACTCCAACTATTGAATGTAATGTAACACACACCCATACAATGCGCACCACCCCGTGATGTTTTTCTCACTCCTACTAGTGAATGTAATGTAACACACACCCATACAATGCGCACCACCCCGTGATGTTTTTCTCACTCCTACTAGTGAATGTAATGTAACACACACCCATACAATGCGCACCACCCCGTGATGTTTTTCTCACTCCTACTAGTGAATGTAATGTAACACACACCCATACAATGCGCACCACCCCGTGATGTTTCTCTCACTCCTACTAGTGAATCTAATGTAACACACACCCATACAATGCGCACCACCCCGCGATGGTTTTCAGAAACCTATCCTACATTGCCATTGCATGTTCCCTGACCTCCCCATCCTGACCACCCCGCGGTGCTTTTCTCCATCTTAAATTGCCACTCACTGCCAATCCTAATTCAGACCCTCTGATTCACACCACGCCGTGATGTTTTTCTCACTCCTACTAGTGAATGTAATGTAACACACACCCATGCAATGCGCACCACCCCTTGATGTTTTTCTCACTCCTACTAGTGAATGTAATGTAAAACACACCCATACAATGCGCACCACCCCGTGATATTTTTCTCACTCCTACTAGTGAATGTAATGTAACACACACCCATACAATGCGCACCACCCCGTGATGGTTTTCTCACTCCTATTAGTGAATGTAATGTAACACACACCCATACAATGCGCACCAACCCGTGATGGTTTTCTCACTCCTACTAGTGAATGTAATGTAACACACACCCATACAATGCGCACCACCCCGTGATGTTTTTCTCACTCCTAGTACTGAATGTAATGTAACACACACCCATACAATGCGCACCACCCCGTGATGTTTTTCTCACTCCTAGTAGTGAATGTAATGTAACACACACCCATACAATGCGCACCACCCCGTGATGTTTTTCTCACTGCTACTAGTGAATGTAATGTAACACACACCCATACAATGCGCACCACCCCGTGATGTTTTTCTCACTCCTACTAGTGAATGTAATGTAACACACACCCAAACAATGCGCACCACCCCTGATGTTTTTCTCACTCCTACTAGTGAATGTAATGTAACACACACCCATACAATGCGCACCACCCCGTGATGTTTTTCTCACTCCTACTAGTGAATGTAATGTAACACACACCCATACAATGCGCACCACCCCGTGATGTTTTTCAGAAACCTATCCTACATTGCCACTGCATGTTCCGTGACCTCCCCATGCTGACCACCCCGCAGTGCTTTTCTCAATCCTACATTGCCACTCACTGCCTATCCTAATTCAGACCCTCCGATTCACACCACCCCGTGATGTTTTTCTCACTCCTACTAGTGAATCTAATGTAACACACACCCATACAATGCGCACCACCCCGTGATGTTTTTCTCACTCCTACTAGTGAATGTAATGTAACACACACCCATACAATGCACACCACCCCGTGATGTTTTTCTCACTCCTACTAGTGAATGTAATGTAACACACACCCATACAATGCGCACCACCCCGTGATGTTTTTCTCACTCCTACTAGTGAATGTAATGTAACACACACCCATACAATGCGCACCACCCCGTGATGTTTTTCAGAAACCTATCCTACATTGCCACTGAATGTTCCCTGACCTCCCCATGCTGACCACCCCACAGTGCTTTTATCCATTCTACATTGCCACTCACTGCCTATCCTAATTCAGATCCTCCGATTCACACCACCCCGTGATGTTTTTCTCACTCCTACTAGTGAATGTAATGTAACACACACCCATACAATGCGCACCACCCCGTGATGTTTTTCTCACTCCTACTAGTGAATGTAATGTAACACACACCCGTACAATGCGCACCACCCCGTGATGTTTTTGTCACTGCTACTAGTGAATGTAATGTAACACACACCCGTACAATGCGCACCACCCCGTGATGTTTTTCTCACTCCTACTATTGAATGTAATATAACACACACCCATACAATGCGCACAACCCCGTGATGTTTTTCTCACTCCTACTAGTGAATGTAATGTAACACACACCCATACAATGCGCACCACCCCGTGATGTTTTTCTCACTCCTACTAGTGAATGTAATGTAACACACACCCGTACAATGCGCACCACCCCGTGATGTTTTTCTCACTCCTACTATTGAATGTAATATAACACACACCCATACAATGCGCACAACCCCGTGATGTTTTTCTCACTCCTACTAGTGAATGTAATGTAACACACACCCATACAATGCGCACCACCCCGTGATGTTTTTCTCACTCCTACTAGTGAATGTAATGTAACACACACCCATACAATGCGCACCACCCCGTGATGTTTTTCTCACTCCTACTAGTGAATTTAATGTAACACACACCCATACAATGCGCACCACCCCGCGATGTTTTTCAGAAACCTATCCTACATTGCCACTGCATGTTCCCTGACCTCCCCATGCTGACCACCCCGCGGTGCTTTTCTCCATCCTACATTGCCCCTCACAGCCTATCCTAATCCAGACCCTCCGATTCACACCACCCCGTGATGTTTTTCTCACTCCTAGTAGTGAATGTAATGGAAAACACACCCATACAATGCGCACCACCCCGTGATGTTTTTCTCACTCCTACTAGTGATTGTAATGTAACACACACCCATACAATGCGCACCACCCCGTGATGTTTTTCTCACTCCTACTAGTGAATGTAATGTAACACACACCCATACAATGCGCACCACCCCGTGATGTTTTTCTCACTCCTACTAGTGAATGTAATGTAACACACACCCGTACAATGCGCACCACCCCGTGATGTTTTTGTGACTGCTACTAGTGAATGTAATGTAACACACACCCGTACAATGCGCACCACCCCGTGATGTTTTTCTCACTCCTACTATTGAATGTAATATAACACACACCCATACAATGCGCACAACCCCGTGATGTTTTTCTCACTCCTACTAGTGAATGTAATGTAACACACACCCATACAATGCGCACCACCCCGTGATGTTTTTCTCACTCCTACTAGTGAATGTAATGTAACACACACCCATACAATGCGCACCACCCCGTGATGTTTTTCTCACTCCTACTAGTGAATTTAATGTAACACACACCCATACAATGCGCACCACCCCGCGATGTTTTTCAGAAACCTATCCTACATTGCCACTGCATGTTCCCTGACCTCCCCATGCTGACCACCCCGCGGTGCTTTTCTCCATCCTACATTGCCCCTCACAACCTATCCTAATCCAGACCCTCCGATTCACACCACCCCGTGATGTTTTTCTCACTCCTAGTAGTGAATGTAATGGAACACACACCCATACAATGCGCACCACCCCGTGATGTTTTTCTCACTCCTACTAGTGATTGTAATGTAACACACACCCATACAATGCGCACCACCCCGTGATGTTTTTCTCACTCCTACTAGTGAATGTAATGTAACACACACCCATACAATGCGCACCACCGCGTGATGTTTTTCTCACTCCTACTAGTGAATGTAATGTAACACACAACCATAAAATGCGCAACAACCCCGCGATGTTTTTCAGAAACCTATCCTACATTGCCACTGAATGTTCCCTGACCTCCACATGCTGACCACCGCTCGGTGCTTTTCTCCATCCTACATTGCCACTTACTGCCCATCCTAATTCAGACCCTCCGATTCACACCACCCCGTGATGCTTTTCTCACTCCTAGTAGTGAATGTAATGTAACACACACCCATACAATGCGCACCACCCCGTGATGTTTTTCTCACTCCCAACAGTGAATGTAATGTAACACACACCCATACAATGCGCACCACCCCGTGATGTTTTTCTCACTCCTATTAGTGAAAGTAATGTAACACACACCCATACAATGCACACCACCCCATGATGTTTTTCTCACTCCTATTAGTGAATGTAATGTAACGCACACCCATACAATGCGCACCACCCCGTGATGTTTTTCTCACTCCTACTCGTGAATGTAATGTAACACACACCCACACAATGCACACCACCCCGTGATGATTTTCTCACTGCTACTAGTGAATGTAATGTAACACACACCCATACAATGCGCACCACCCCGTGATTTTTTCTCACTGCTACTAGTGAATGTAAGGTAACACACACCCATACAATGCGCACCACCCGTGATGTTTTTCTCACTCCTACTAGTGAATGTAATGTAACACACACCCATACAATGCGCACCACCCCGTGATGTTTTTCTCACTCCTACTAGTGAATGTAATGTAACACACACCCACACAATGCGCACCACCCCGTGATGTTTTTCTCACTGCTACTAGTGAATGTAATGTAACACACACCCGTACAATGCGCACCACCCCGTGATGTTTTTCTCACTCCTACTAGTGAATGTAATGTAACACACACTCATACAATGCGCACCACACCGTGATGTTTTTCTCACTCCTACTAGTGAATGTAATGTAACACACACCCATACAATGCGCACCACCCCGTGATGTTTTTCTCACTCCTACTAGTGAATGTAATGTAACACACACCCATACAATGCACACCACTCCGTGATGTTTTTCTCACTCCTACTAGTGAATGTAATGTAACACACACCCATACAATGCGCACCACCCCGTGATGTTTTTCTCACTCCAACTATTGAATGTAATGTAACACACACCCATACAATGCGCACCACCCCGTGATGTTTTTCTCACTCCTACTAGTGAATGTAATGTAACACACACCCATACAATGCGCACCACCCCGTGATGTTTTTCTCACTCCTACTAGTGAATGTAATGTAACACACACCCATACAATGCGCACCACCCCGTGATGTTTTTCTCACTCCTACTAGTGAATGTAATGTAACACACACCCATACAATGCGCACCACCCCGTGATGTTTCTCTCACTCCTACTAGTGAATCTAATGTAACACACACCCATACAATGCGCACCACCCCGCGATGGTTTTCAGAAACCTATCCTACATTGCCATTGCATGTTCCCTGACCTCCCCATCCTGACCACCCCGCGGTGCTTTTCTCCATCTTAAATTGCCACTCACTGCCAATCCTAATTCAGACCCTCTGATTCACACCACGCCGTGATGTTTTTCTCACTCCTACTAGTGAATGTAATGTAACACACACCCATACAATGCGCACCACCCCGTGATGTTTTTCTCACTCCTAGTACTGAATGTAATGTAACACACACCCATACAATGCGCACCACCCCGTGATGTTTTTCTCACTCCTAGTAGTGAATGTAATGTAACACACACCCATACAATGCGCACCACCCCGTGATGTTTTTCTCACTGCTACTAGTGAATGTAATGTAACACACACCCATACAATGCGCACCACCCCGTGATGTTTTTCTCACTCCTACTAGTGAATGTAATGTAACACACACCCAAACAATGCGCACCACCCCTGATGTTTTTCTCACTCCTACTAGTGAATGTAATGTAACACACACCCATACAATGCGCACCACCCCGTGATGTTTTTCTCACTCCTACTAGTGAATGTAATGTAACACACACCCATACAATGCGCACCACCCCGTGATGTTTTTCAGAAACCTATCCTACATTGCCACTGCATGTTCCGTGACCTCCCCATGCTGACCACCCCGCAGTGCTTTTCTCAATCCTACATTGCCACTCACTGCCTATCCTAATTCAGACCCTCCGATTCACACCACCCCGTGATGTTTTTCTCACTCCTACTAGTGAATCTAATGTAACACACACCCATACAATGCGCACCACCCCGTGATGTTTTTCTCACTCCTACTAGTGAATGTAATGTAACACACACCCATACAATGCACACCACCCCGTGATGTTTTTCTCACTCCTACTAGTGAATGTAATGTAACACACACCCATACAATGCGCACCACCCCGTGATGTTTTTCTCACTCCTACTAGTGAATGTAATGTAACACACACCCATCCAATGCGCACCACCCCGTGATGTTTTTGTCACTCCTACTAGTGAATGTAATGTAATACACACCCATACAATGCGCAGAACCCCGTGATCTTTTTCTCACTCCTACTAGTGAATGTAATGTAACACACACCCATACAATGCGCACAACCCCGTGATGTTTTTCTCACTCCTACTGGTGAATGTAATGTATCACACACCCAAAACATGCGCACCACCCGTGATGTTTTTCTCACTCCTATTGGTGAATGTAATGTAACACACACCCATACAATGCGCACCACCCCGTGATGTTTTTCTCACTCCTACTAGTGAATGTAATGTAACACACACCCACACAATGCGCACCACCCCGTGATGTTTTTCTCACTGCTACTAGTGAATGTAATGTAACACACACACGTACAATGCGCACCACCCCGTGATGTTTTTCTCACTCCTACTAGTGAATGTAATGTAACACACACCCATACAATGCGCACCACCCCGTGATGTTTTTCTCACTGCTACTAGTGAATGTAATGTAACACACACCCATACAATGCGCACCACCCCGTGATGTTTTTCTCACTCCTACTAGTGAATGTAATGTAACACACACCCAAACAATGCGCACCACCCCTGATGTTTTTCTCACTCCTACTAGTGAATGTAATGTAACACACACCCATACAATGCGCACCACCCCGTGATGTTTTTCTCACTCCTACTAGTGAATGTAATGTAACACACACCCATACAATGCGCACCACCCCGTGATGTTTTTCATAAACCTATCCTACATTGCCACTGCATGTTCCCTGACCTCCCCATGCTGACCACCCCGCAGTGCTTTTCTCAATCCTACATTGCCACTCACTGCCTATCCTAATTCAGACCCTCCGATTCACACTACCCCTTGATGTTTTTCTCACTCTTACTAGTGAATGTAATGTAACACACACCCCTACAATGCGCACCACCCCGTGATGTTTTTCTCACTGCTACTAGTGAATGTAATGTAACACACACCCATACAATGCGCACCACCCCGTGATGTTTTTCTCACTCCTACTAGTGAATGTAATGTAACACACACCCATACAATGCGCACCACCCCGTGATGTTTTTCAGAAACCTATCCTACATTGCCACTGCATGTTCCCTGACCTCCCCATGCTGACCACCCCACAGTGCTTTTATCCATTCTACATTGCCACTCACTGCCTATCCTAATTCAGATCCTCCGATTCACACCACCCCGTGATGTTTTTCTCACTCCTACTAGTGAATGTAATGTAACACACACCCATACAATGCGCACCACCCCGTGATGTTTTTCTCACTCCTACTAGTGAATGTAATGTAACACACACCCGTACAATGCGCACCACCCCGTGATGTTTTTGTCACTGCTACTAGTGAATGTAATGTAACACACACCCGTACAATGCGCACCACCCCGTGATGTTTTTCTCACTCCTACTATTGAATGTAATATAACACACACCCATACAATGCGCACAACCCCGTGATGTTTTTCTCACTCCTACTAGTGAATGTAATGTAACACACACCCATACAATGCGCACCACCCCGTGATATTTTTCTCACTCCTACTAGTGAATGTAATGTAACACACACCCATACAATGCGCACCACCCCGTGATGTTTTTCTCACTCCTACTAGTGAATTTAATGTAACACACACCCATACAATGCGCACCACCCCGCGATGTTTTTCAGAAACCTATCCTACATTGCCACTGCATGTTCCCTGACCTCCCCATGCTGACCACCCCGCGGTGCTTTTCTCCATCCTACATTGCCCCTCACAGCCTATCCTAATCCAGACCCTCCGATTCACACCACCCCGTGATGTTTTTCTCACTCCTAGTAGTGAATGTAATGGAAAACACACCCATACAATGCGCACCACCCCGTGATGTTTTTCTCACTCCTACTAGTGATTGTAATGTAACACACACCCATACAATGCGCACCACCCCGTGATGTTTTTCTCACTCCTACTAGTGAATGTAATGTAACACACACCCATACAATGCGCACCACCCCGTGATGTTTTTCTCACTCCTACTAGTGAATGTAATGTAACACACACCCGTACAATGCGCACCACCCCGTGATGTTTTTGTGACTGCTACTAGTGAATGTAATGTAACACACACCCGTACAATGCGCACCACCCCGTGATGTTTTTCTCACTCCTACTATTGAATGTAATATAACACACACCCATACAATGCGCACAACCCCGTGATGTTTTTCTCACTCCTACTAGTGAATGTAATGTAACACACACCCATACAATGCGCACCACCCCGTGATGTTTTTCTCACTCCTACTAGTGAATGTAATGTAACACACACCCATACAATGCGCACCACCCCGTGATATTTTTCTCACTCCTACTAGTGAATTTAATGTAACACACACCCATACAATGCGCACCACCCCGCGATGTTTTTCAGAAACCTATCCTACATTGCCACTGCATGTTCCCTGACCTCCCCATGCTGACCACCCCGCGGTGCTTTTCTCCATCCTACATTGCCCCTCACAACCTATCCTAATCCAGACCCTCCGATTCACACCACCCCGTGATGTTTTTCTCACTCCTAGTAGTGAATGTAATGGAACACACACCCATACAATGCGCACCACCCCGTGATGTTTTTCTCACTCATACTAGTGATTGTAATGTAACACACACCCATACAATGCGCACCACCCCGTGATGTTTTTCTCACTCCTACTAGTGAATGTAATGTAACACACACCCGTACAATGCGCACCACCGCGTGATGTTTTTCTCACTCCTACTAGTGAATGTAATGTAACACACAACCATAAAATGCGCAACAACCCCGCGATGTTTTTCAGAAACCTATCCTACATTGCCACTGAATGTTCCCTGACCTCCACATGCTGACCACCGCTCGGTGCTTTTCTCCATCCTACATTGCCACTTACTGCCCATCCTAATTCAGACCCTCCGATTCACACCACCCCGTGATGCTTTTCTCACTCCTAGTAGTGAATGTAATGTAACACACACCCATACAATGCGCACCACCCCGTGATGTTTTTCTCACTCCCAACAGTGAATGTAATGTAACACACACCCATACAATGCGCACCACCCCGTGATGTTTTTCTCACTCCTATTAGTGAAAGTAATGTAACACACACCCATACAATGCACACCACCCCATGATGTTTTTCTCACTCCTATTAGTGAATGTAATGTAACGCACACCCATACAATGTGCACCACCCCGTGATGTTTTTCTCACTCCTACTAGTGAATGTAATGTAACACACACCCATACAATGCACACCACCCCGTGATGTTTTTCTCACTCCTACTAGTGACTGTAATGTAACACACACCGATACAATGCGCACCAACCCGTGATGTTTTTCTCACTCCTACTAGTGAATCTAATGTAACACACACCCATACAATGCGCACAACCCCGTGATGTTTTTCTCACTCCTACTAGTGAATCTAATGTAACACACACCCATACAATGCGCACCACCCCGCGATGTTTTTCAGAAACCTATCCTACATTGCCACTTCATGTTCCCTGACCTCCCCATGCTGACCACCCCGCGGTGCTTTTCTCCATCCTACATTGCCACTCACTGCCTATCCTAATTCAGACCCTCCGAATCACACCACCCCATGATGTTTTTCTCACTCCTACTAGTGAATGTAATGTAACACACACCCATACAATGCGCACCACCCCGTGAAGTTTTTCTCACTCCTACTAGTGAATGTAATGTAACACACACCCATACAATGCGCACCACCCCGTGATGTTTTTCTTACTCCTACTAGTGAATGTAATGTAACACACACCCATACAATGCGCACCACCCCGTGATGTTTTTCTCACTCCTCCTAGTGAATGTAATGTAACACACACCCATCCAATGCGCACCACCCCGGGATGTTTTTGTCACTCCTACTAGTGAATGTAATGTAATACACACCCATACAATGCGCAGAACCCCGTGATCTTTTTCTCACTCCTACTAGTGAATGTAATGTAACACACACCCATACAATGCGCACCACCCCGTGATGTTTTTCTCACTGCTACTAGTGAATGTAATGTAACACACACCCATACAATGCGCACCACCCCGTGATGTTTTTCTCACTCCTACTGGTGAATGTAATGTAACACACACCCAAAACATGCGCACCACCCGTGATGTTTTTCTCACTCTTACTAGTGAATGTAATGTAACACACACCCCTACAATGCGCACCACCCCGTGATGTTTTTCTCACTCCTACTAGTGAATGTAATGTAACACACACCCGTACAATGCGCACCACCCCGTGATGTTTTTCTCACTGCTACTAGTGAATGTTATGTAACACACACCCGTACAATGCGCACCACCCCGTGATGTTTTCTCACTCCTACTAGTGAATGCAATGTAACACAAACCCATACAATGCGCACCACCCCGTGATGTTTTTCTCACTCCTACTAGTGAATGTAATGTAACACATACCCATAAAATGCGCACCACCCCTTGATGTTTTTCTCACTCCTAATAGTGAATGTAATGTAACACACACCCATAAAATGCCACCACCCCGTGATGTTTTTCTCACTCCTACTAGTGAATGTAATGTAACACACACCCATACAATGCGCACCACCCCGCGATGTTTTTCAGAAACCTATCCTACATTGCCACTGCATGTTCCCTGACCTCCCCATGCTGACCACCCGGCAGTGCTTTTCTCCATCCTACATTGCCACTCACTGCCTATCCTAATTCAGACCCTCCGATTCACACCACCCGGTGATGTTTTTCTTACTCCAACTAGTGAATGTAATGTAACACACATCCAAACAATGCGCACCACCCGTGATGTTTTTCTCACTCCTACTAGTGAATGTAATGTAACACACACCCATACAATTCGCACCACCCCGTGATGTTTTTCTCACTCCTACTAGTGAATGTAATGTAACACACACCCATACAATGCGCACCACCCCGTGATGTTTTTCAGAAACCTATCCTACATTGCCACTGCATGTTCCCTGACCTCCCCATGCTGACCACCCCACAGTGCTTTTATCCATTCTACATTGCCACTCACTGCCTATCCTAATTCAGATCCTCCGATTCACACCACCCCGTGATGTTTTTCTCACTCCTACTAGTGAATGTAATGTAACACACACCCATACAATGCGCACCACCCCGTGATGTTTTTCTCACTCCTACTAGTGAATGTAATGTAACACACACCCGTACAATGCGCACCACCCCGTGATGTTTTTGTCACTGCTACTAGTGAATGTAATGTAACACACACCCGTACAATGCGCACCACCCCGTGATGTTTTTCTCACTCCTACTATTGAATGTAATATAACACACACCCATACAATGCGCACAACCCCGTGATGTTTTTCTCACTCCTACTAGTGAATGTAATGTAACACACACCCATACAATGCGCACCACCCCGTGATGTTTTTCTCACTCCTACTAGTGAATGTAATGTAACACACACCCATACAATGCGCACCACCCCGTGATGTTTTTCTCACTCCTACTAGTGAATTTAATGTAACACACACCCATACAATGCGCACCACCCCGCGATGTTTTTCAGAAACCTATCCTACATTGCCACTGCATGTTCCCTGACCTCCCCATGCTGACCACCCCGCGGTGCTTTTCTCCATCCTACATTGCCCCTCACAGCCTATCCTAATCCAGACCCTCCGATTCACACCACCCCGTGATGTTTTTCTCACTCCTAGTAGTGAATGTAATGGAAAACACACCCATACAATGCGCACCACCCCGTGATGTTTTTCTCACTCCTACTAGTGATTGTAATGTAACACACACCCATACAATGCGCACCACCCCGTGATGTTTTTCTCACTCCTACTAGTGAATGTAATGTAACACACACCCATACAATGCGCACCACCCCGTGATGTTTTTCTCACTCCTACTAGTGAATGTAATGTAACACACACCCGTACAATGCGCACCACCCCGTGATGTTTTTGTGACTGCTACTAGTGAATGTAATGTAACACACACCCGTACAATGCGCACGACCCCGTGATGTTTTTCTCACTCCTACTATTGAATGTAATATAACACACACCCATACAATGCGCACAACCCCATGATGTTTTTCTCACTCCTACTAGTGAATGTAATGTAACACACACCCATACAATGCGCACCACCCCGTGATGTTTTTCTCACTCCTACTAGTGAATGTAATGTAACACACACCCATACAATGCGCACCACCCCGTGATATTTTTCTCACTCCTACTAGTGAATTTAATGTAACACACACCCATACAATGCGCACCACCCCGCGATGTTTTTCAGAAACCTATCCTACATTGCCACTGCATGTTCCCTGACCTCCCCATGCTGACCACCCCGCGGTGCTTTTCTCCATCCTATATTGCCCCTCACAACCTATCCTAATCCAGACCCTCCGATTCACACCACCCCGTGATGTTTTTCTCACTCCTAGTAGTGAATGTAATGGAACACACACCCATACAATGCGCACCACCCCGTGATGTTTTTCTCACTCCTACTAGTGATTGTAATGTAACACACACCCATACAATGCGCACCACCCCGTGATGTTTTTCTCACTCCTACTAGTGAATGTAATGTAACACACACCCATACAATGCGCACCACCGCGTGATGTTTTTCTCACTCCTACTAGTGAATGTAATGTAACACACAACCATAAAATGCGCAACAACCCCGCGATGTTTTTCAGAAACCTATCCTACATTGCCACTGAATGTTCCCTGACCTCCACATGCTGACCACCGCTCGGTGCTTTTCTCCATCCTACATTGCCACTTACTGCCCATCCTAATTCAGACCCTCCGATTCACACCACCCCGTGATGCTTTTCTCACTCCTAGTAGTGAATGTAATGTAACACACACCCATACAATGCGCACCACCCCGTGATGTTTTTCTCACTCCCAACAGTGAATGTAATGTAACACACACCCAGACAATGCGCACCACCCCGTGATGTTTTTCTCACTCCTATTAGTGAAAGTAATGTAACACACACCCATACAATGCACACCACCCCATGATGTTTTTCTCACTCCTATTAGTGAATGTAATGTAACGCACACCCATACAATGTGCACCACCCCGTGATGTTTTTCTCACTCCTACTAGTGAATGTAATGTAACACACACCCATACAATGCACACCACCCCGTGATGTTTTTCTCACTCCTACTAGTGACTGTAATGTAACACACACCGATACAATGCGCACCAACCCGTGATGTTTTTCTCACTCCTACTAGTGAATCTAATGTAACACACACCCATACAATGCGCACAACCCCGTGATGTTTTTCTCACTCCTACTAGTGAATCTAATGTAACACACACTCATACAATGCGCACCACCCCGCGATGTTTTTCAGAAACCTATCCTACATTGCCACTGCATGTTCCCTGACCTCCCCATGCTGACCACCCCGCGGTGCTTTTCTCCATCCTACATTGCCACTCACTGCCTATCCTAATTCAGACCCTCCGAATCACACCACCCCATGATGTTTTTCTCACTCCTACTAGTGAATGTAATGTAACACACACCCATACAATGCGCACCACCCCGTGAAGTTTTTCTCACTCCTACTAGTGAATGTAATGTAACACACACCCATACAATGCGCACCACCCCGTGATGTTTTTCTTACTCCTACTAGTGAATGTAATGTAACACACACCCATACAATGCGCACCACCCCGTGATGTTTTTCTCACTCCTCCTAGTGAATGTAATGTAACACACACCCATCCAATGCGCACCACCCCGGGATGTTTTTGTCACTCCTACTAGTGAATGTAATGTAATACACACCCATACAATGCGCAGAACCCCGTGATCTTTTTCTCACTCCTACTAGTGAATGTAATGTAACACACACCCATACAATGCGCACCACCCCGTGATGTTTTTCTCACTGCTACTAGTGAATGTAATGTAACACACACCCATACAATGCGCACCACCCCGTGATGTTTTTCTCACTCCTACTGGTGAATGTAATGTAACACACACCCAAAACATGCGCACCACCCGTGATGTTTTTCTCACTCCTACTAGTGAATGTAATGTAACACACACCCATACAATGCGCACCACCCCGTGATGTTTTTCTCACTCCTACTAGTGAATGTAATGTAACACACACCCATACAATGCGCACCACCCCGTGATGTTTTTCTCACTCCTACTAGTGAATGTAATGTAACACACACCCATACAATGCGCACCACCCCGTGATGTTTTTCTCACTCCTACTAGTGAATCTAATGTAACACAAACCCATACAATGCGCACCAACCCGTGATGTTTATCTCACTCCTACTAGTGAATCTAATGTAACACACACCCATACAATGCGCACCACCCCGCGATGTTTTTCAGAAACCTATCCTACATTGCCACTGCATGTTCCCTGACCTCCCCATGCTGACCACCCCGCAGTGCTTTTCTCCATCCTACATTGCCACTCACTGCCTATCCTAATTCAGACCCTCCGATTCACACCACCCCGTGATGTATTTCTCACTCCTACTAGTGAATGTAATGTAACACACACCCATACAATGCGCAACACCCCGTGATGTTTTTCTCACTGCTACTAGTGAATGTAATGTAACACACACCCGTACAATGCGCACCACCCCGTGATGTTTTTCTCACTGCTACTAGTGAAGGTAATGTAACACACACCCATACAATGCGCACCACCCCGTGATGTTTTTCTCACTCCTACTAGTGAATGTAATGTAACACACACCCATACAATGCGCACCACCCCGTGATGTTTTTCTCACTCCTACTAGTGAATGTAATGTAACACACACCCATACAATGCGCACCACTCCGTGATGTTTTTCTCACTCCTACTAGTGAATGTAATGTAACACACACCCATACAATGCGCACCACCCCGTGATGTTTTTCTCACTCCTACTATTGAATGTAATGTAACACACACCCATACAATGCGCACCACCCCGTGATGTTTTTCTCACTCCTACTAGTGAATGTAATGTAACACACACCCATACAATGCGCACCACCCCGTGATGTTTTTCTCACTCCTACTAGTGAATGTAATGTAACACACACCCATACAATGCGCACCACCCCGTGATGTTTTTCTCACTCCTACTAGTGAATGTAATGTAACACACACCCATACAATGCGCACCAACCCGTGATGTTTATCTCACTCCTACTAGTGAATCTAATGTAACACACACCCATACAATGCGCACCACCCCGCGATGGTTTTCAGAAACCTATCCTACATTGCCATTGCATGTTCCCTGACCTCCCCATGCTGACCACCCCGCGGTGATTTTCTCCATCTTAAATTGCCACTCACTGCCAATCCTAATTCAGACCCTCTGATTCACACCACGCCGTGATGTTTTTCTCACTCCTACTAGTGAATGTAATGTAACACACACCCATGCAATGCGCACCACCCCGTGATGTTTTTCTCACTCCTACTAGTGAATGTAATGTAAAACACACCCATACAATGCGCACCACCCCGTGATATTTTTCTCACTCCTACTAGTGAATGTAATGTAACACACACCCATACAATGCGCACCACCCCGTGATGGTTTTCTCACTCCTATTAGTGAATGTAATGTAACACACACCCATACAATGCGCACCAACCCGTGATGGATTTCTCACTCCTACTAGTGAATGTAATGTAACACACACCCATACAATGCGCACCACCCCGTGATGTTTTTCTCACTCCTAGTACTGAATGTAATGTAACACACACCCATACAATGCGCACCACCCCGTGATGTTTTTCTCACTCCTAGTAGTGAATGTAATGTAACACACACCCATACAATGCGCACCACCCCGTGATGTTTTTCTCACTGCTACTAGTGAATGTAATGTAACACACACCCATACAATGCGCACCACCCCGTGATGTTTTTCTCACTCCTACTAGTGAATGTAATGTAACACACACCCAAACAATGCGCACCACCCCTGATGTTTTTCTCACTCCTACTAGTGAATGTAATGTAACACACACCCATACAATGCGCACCACCCCGTGATGTTTTTCTCACTCCTACTAGTGAATGTAATGTAACACACACCCAAAACATGCGCACCACCCGTGATGTTTTTCTCACTCCTATTGGTGAATGTAATGTAACACACACCCATACAATGCGCACCACCCCGTGATGTTTTTCTCACTCCTACTAGTGAATGTAATGTAACACACACCCACACAATGCGCACCACCCCGTGATGTTTTTCTCACTGCTACTAGTGAATGTAATGTAACACACACACGTACAATGCGCACCACCCCGTGATGTTTTTCTCACTCCTACTAGTGAATGTAATGTAACACACACCCATACAATGCGCACCACCCCGTGATGTTTTTCTCACTCCTACTAGTGAATGTAATGTAACACACACCCATACAATGCGCACCACCCCGTGATGTTTTTCTCACTCCTACTAGTGAATGTAATGTAACACACACCCATACAATGCGCACCACCCCGTGATGTTTTTCTCACTCCTACTAGTGAATGTAATGTAACACACACCCATACAATGCGCACCACCCCGTGATGTTTTTCTCACTCCTACTAGTGAATGTAATGTAACACACACCCATACAATGCGCACCACCCCGCGATGTTTTTCAGAAACCTATCCTACATTGCCACTGCATGTTCTCTGACCTCCCCATGCTGACCACCCCGCAGTTCTTTTCTCCACCCTACATTGCCACTCACTGCCTATCCTAATTCAGACCCTCCGATTCACACCACCCCGTGATTTTTTTCTCACTTCTACTAGTGAATGTAATGTAACACACACCCATACAATGCGCACCACCCCGTGATGTTTTTCTCACTCCTAGTAGTGAATGTAATGTAACACCCACCCATACAATGCGCACCACCCCGTGATGTTTTTCTCACTGCTACTAGTGAATGTAATGTAACACACACCGATACAATGCGCACCACCCCGTGATGTTTTTCTCACTCCTACTAGTGAATGTAATGTAACACACACCCAAACAATGCACACCACCCGTGATGTTTTTCTCACTCCTACTAGTGAATGTAATGTAACACACACCCATACAATGCGCACCACCCCGTGATGTTTTTCTCACTCCTACTAGTGAATGTAATGTAACACACACCAATACAATGCGCACCACCCCGTGATGTTTTTCAGAAACCTATCCTACATTGCCACTGCATGTTCCCTGACCTCCACATGCTGACCACCCCTCGGTGCTTTTCTCCATCCTACATTGCCACTTATTGCCCATCCTAATTCAGACCCTCCGATTCACACCACCCCGTGATGCTTTTCTCACTCCTAGTAGTGAATGTAATGTAACACACACCCATACAATGCGCACCACCCCGTGATGTTTTCCTCACTCCTACTAGTGAATGTAATGTAACACACACCCATACAATGCGCACCACCCCTTGATGTTTTTCTCACTCCTAGCAGTGAATGTAATGTAACACACACCCATACAATGCGCACCACCCCGTGATGTTTTTCTCACTCCTATTAGTGAAAGTAATGTAACACACACCCAGACAATGCGCCCCACCCCGTGATGTTTTTCTCACTCCTACTAGTGAACGTAATGTAACACACACCCATACAATGCGCCCCACCCCGTGATGTTTTTCTCACTCCTACTAGTGAACGTAATGTAACACACACCCATACAATGCGCACCACCCCGTGATGTTTTTCTCACTCCTATTAGTGAATGTAATGTAACACACACCCATACAATGCGCACCACCCCGTGATGTTTTTCTCACTCCTACTAGTGAATGTAATGTAACACACACCCATACAATGCGCACCACCCCGTGATATATTTCTCACTCCTACTAGTGAATGTAATGTAACACACACCCATACAATGCGCACCACCCCGTGATGTTTTTCTCACTCCTACTGGTGAATCTAATGTAACACACACCCATACAATGCGGACCACCCCGTGATGTTTTTCTCACTCCTACTAGTGAATCTAATGTAACACACACCCATACAATGCGCACCACCCCGTGAAGTTTTTCTCACTCCTACTGGTGAATGTAATGTAACACACACCCATACAATGCGCACCACCCCGTGATGTTTTTCTCACTCCTACTAGTGAATGTAATGTAACACACACCCATACAATGCGCACCAGCCCGTGATGTTTTTCTCACTCCTACTGGTGAATGTAATGTAACACACACCCATACAATGCGCACCACCCCGTGATGTTTTTCTCACTCCTACTAGTGAATGTAATGTAACACACACCCATACAATGCGCACCACCCCGTGATGTTTTTCTCACTCCTACTAGTGAATGTAATGTAACACACACCCATACAATGCGCACCACCCCGTGATGTTTTTCTCACTCCTACTAGTGAATGTAATGTAACACACACCCATACAATGCGCACCACCCCGTGATGGTTTTCTCACTACTACTAGTGAATGTAATGTAACACACACCCATACAATGCGCACCACCCCTTGATGTTTTTCTCACTCCTACTAGTGAATCTAATGTAACACACACCCATACAATGCGCACCACCCCGTAATGTTTTTCTCACTCCTACTAGTGAATCTAATGTAACACACACCATTACAATGCGCACCACCCCGTGATGTTTTTCTCACTCCTACTAGTGAATCTAATGTAACACACACCCATACAATGCGCACCACCCCGTGATGTTTTTCTCACTCCTACTAGTGAATGTAATGTAACCCACACCCATACCATGCGCACCACCCCGTGATGTTTTTCTCACTCCTACTAGTGAATGTAACGTAACACACACCCATACAATGCGCACCACCCCGTGATGTTTTTCTCACTCCTACTAGTGAATGTAATGTAACACAAACCCATACAATGCGCACCTCCCCGTGATGTTTTTCTCACTCCTACTATTGAATGTAATGTAACACACACCCATACAATGCGCACCACCCCGTGATGTTTTTCTCACTCCTACTAGTGAATCTAATGTAACACACACCCATACAATGCGCACCACCCCGCGATGTTTTTCAGAAACCTATCCTACATTGCCACTGCATGTTCCCTGACCTCCCCATGCTGACCACCCCGCAGTGCTTTTCTCCATCCTACATTGCCACTCACTGCCTATCCTAATTCAGACCCTCCGATTCACACCACCCCGTGATGTATTTCTCACTCCTACTAGTGAATGTAATGTAACACACACCCATACAATGCGCAACACCCCGTGATGTTTTTCTCACTGCTACTAGTGAATGTAATGTAACACACACCCGTACAATGCGCACCACCCCGTGATGTTTTTCTCACTGCTACTAGTGAAGGTAATGTAACACACACCCATACAATGCGCACCACCCCGTGATGTTTTTCTCACTCCTACTAGTGAATGTAATGTAACACACACCCATACAATGCGCACCACCCCGTGATGTTTTTCTCACTCCTACTAGTGAATGTAATGTAACACACACCCATACAATGCGCACCACTCCGTGATGTTTTTCTCACTCCTACTAGTGAATGTAATGTAACACACACCCATACAATGCGCACCACCCCGTGATGTTTTTCTCACTCCTACTATTGAATGTAATGTAACACACACCCATACAATGCGCACCACCCCGTGATGTTTTTCTCACTCCTACTAGTGAATGTAATGTAACACACACCCATACAATGCGCACCACCCCGTGATGTTTTTCTCAATCCTACTAGTGAATGTAATGTAACACACACCCATACAATGCGCACCACCCCGTGATGTTTTTCTCACTCCTACTAGTGAATGTAATGTAACACACACCCATACAATGCGCACCACCCCGTGATGTTTCTCTCACTCCTACTAGTGAATCTAATGTAACACACACCCATACAATGCGCACCACCCCGCGATGGTTTTCAGAAACCTATCCTACATTGCCATTGCATGTTCCCTGACCTCCCCATGCTGACCACCCCGCGGTGCTTTTCTCCATCTTAAATTGCCACTCACTGCCAATCCTAATTCAGACCCTCTGATTCACACCACGCCGTGATGTTTTTCTCACTCCTACTAGTGAATGTAATGTAACACACACCCATGCAATGCGCACCACCCCGTGATGTTTTTCTCACTCCTACTAGTGAATGTAATGTAAAACACACCCATACAATGCGCACCACCCCGTGATATTTTTCTCACTCCTACTAGTGAATGTAATGTAACACACACCCATACAATGCGCACCACCCCGTGATGGTTTTCTCACTCCTATTAGTGAATGTAATGTAACACACACCCATACAATGCGCACCAACCCGTGATGGATTTCTCACTCCTACTAGTGAATGTAATGTAACACACACCCATACAATGCGCACCACCCCGTGATGTTTTTCTCACTCCTAGTACTGAATGTAATGTAACACACACCCATACAATGCGCACCACCCCGTGATGTTTTTCTCACTGCTACTAGTGAATGTAATGTAACACACACCCATACAATGCGCACCACCCCGTGATGTTTTTCTCACTGCTACTAGTGAATGTAATGTAACACACACCCATACAATGCGCACCACCCCGTGATGTTTTTCTCACTCCTACTAGTGAATGTAATGTAACACACACCCAAACAATGCGCACCACCCCTGATGTTTTTCTCACTCCTACTAGTGAATGTAATGTAACACACACCCATACAATGCGCACCACCCCGTGATGTTTTTCTCACTCCTACTAGTGAATGTAATGTAACACACACCCAAAACATGCGCACCACCCGTGATGTTTTTCTCACTCCTATTGGTGAATGTAATGTAACACACACCCATACAATGCGCACCACCCCGTGATGTTTTTCTCACTCCTACTAGTGAATGTAATGTAACACACACCCACACAATGCGCACCACCCCGTGATGTTTTTCTCACTGCTACTAGTGAATGTAATGTAACACACACACGTACAATGCGCACCACCCCGTGATGTTTTTCTCACTCCTACTAGTGAATGTAATGTAACACACACCCATACAATGCGCACCACCCCGTGATGTTTTTCTCACTCCTACTAGTGAATGTAATGTAACACACACCCATACAATGCGCACCACCCCGTGATGTTTTTCTCACTCCTACTAGTGAATGTAATGTAACACACACCCATACAATGCGCACCACCCCGTGATGTTTTTCTCACTCCTACTAGTGAATGTAATGTAACACACACCCATACAATGCGCACCACCCCGTGATGTTTTTCTCACTCCTACTAGTGAATGTAATGTAACACACACCCATACAATGCGCACCACCCCGCGATGTTTTTCAGAAACCTATCCTACATTGCCACTGCATGTTCTCTGACCTCCCCATGCTGACCACCCCGCAGTTCTTTTCTCCACCCTACATTGCCACTCACTGCCTATCCTAATTCAGACCCTCCGATTCACACCACCCCGTGATTTTTTTCTCACTTCTACTAGTGAATGTAATGTAACACACACCCATACAATGCGCACCACCCCGTGATGTTTTTCTCACTCCTAGTAGTGAATGTAATGTAACACCCACCCATACAATGCGCACCACCCCGTGATGTTTTTCTCACTGCTACTAGTGAATGTAATGTAACACACACCGATACAATGCGCACCACCCCGTGATGTTTTTCTCACTCCTACTAGTGAATGTAATGTAACACACACCCAAACAATGCACACCACCCGTGATGTTTTTCTCACTCCTACTAGTGAATGTAATGTAACACACACCCATACAATGCGCACCACCCCGTGATGTTTTTCTCACTCCTACTAGTGAATGTAATGTAACACACACCAATACAATGCGCACCACCCCGTGATGTTTTTCAGAAACCTATCCTACATTGCCACTGCATGTTCCCTGACCTCCACATGCTGACCACCCCTCGGTGCTTTTCTCCATCCTACATTGCCACTTATTGCCCATCCTAATTCAGACCCTCCGATTCACACCACCCCGTGATGCTTTTCTCACTCCTAGTAGTGAATGTAATGTAACACACACCCATACAATGCGCACCACCCCGTGATGTTTTCCTCACTCCTACTAGTGAATGTAATGTAACACACACCCATACAATGCGCACCACCCCTTGATGTTTTTCTCACTCCTAGCAGTGAATGTAATGTAACACACACCCATACAATGCGCACCACCCCGTGATGTTTTTCTCACTCCTATTAGTGAAAGTAATGTAACACACACCCAGACAATGCGCCCCACCCCGTGATGTTTTTCTCACTCCTACTAGTGAACGTAATGTAACACACACCCATACAATGCGCCCCACCCCGTGATGTTTTTCTCACTCCTACTAGTGAACGTAATGTAACACACACCCATACAATGCGCACCACCCCGTGATGTTTTTCTCACTCCTATTAGTGAATGTAATGTAACACACACCCATACAATGCGCACCACCCCGTGATGTTTTTCTCACTCCTACTAGTGAATGTAATGTAACACACACCCATACAATGCGCACCACCCCGTGATATATTTCTCACTCCTACTAGTGAATGTAATGTAACACACACCCATACAATGCGCACCACCCCGTGATGTTTTTCTCACTCCTACTGGTGAATCTAATGTAACACACACCCATACAATGCGGACCACCCCGTGATGTTTTTCTCACTCCTACTAGTGAATCTAATGTAACACACACCCACACAATGCGCACCACCCCGTGATGTTTTTCTCACTCCTACTGGTGAATGTAATGTAACACACACCCATACAATGCGCACCACCCCGTGATGTTTTTCTCACTCCTACTAGTGAATGTAATGTAACACACACCCATACAATGCGCACCAGCCCGTGATGTTTTTCTCACTCCTACTGGTGAATGTAATGTAACACACACCCATACAATGCGCACCACCCCGTGATGTTTTTCTCACTCCTACTAGTGAATGTAATGTAACACACACCCATACAATGCGCACCACCCCGTGATGTTTTTCTCACTCCTACTAGTGAATGTAATGTAACACACACCCATACAATGCGCACCACCCCGTGATGTTTTTCTCACTCCTACTAGTGAATGTAATGTAACACACACCCATACAATGCGCACCACCCCGTGATGGTTTTCTCACTACTACTAGTGAATGTAATGTAACACACACCCATACAATGCGCACCACCCCTTGATGTTTTTCTCACTCCTACTAGTGAATCTAATGTAACACACACCCATACAATGCGCACCACCCCGTAATGTTTTTCTCACTCCTACTAGTGAATCTAATGTAACACACACCATTACAATGCGCACCACCCCGTGATGTTTTTCTCACTCCTACTAGTGAATCTAATGTAACACACACCCATACAATGCGCACCACCCCGTGATGTTTTTCTCACTCCTACTAGTGAATGTAATGTAACCCACACCCATACCATGCGCACCACCCCGTGATGTTTTTCTCACTCCTACTAGTGAATGTAACGTAACACACACCCATACAATGCGCACCACCCCGTGATGTTTTTCTCACTCCTACTAGTGAATGTAATGTAACACAAACCCATACAATGCGCACCTCCCCGTGATGTTTTTCTCACTCCTACTATTGAATGTAATGTAACACACACCCATACAATGCGCACCACCCCGTGATGTTTTTCTGACTCCTACTAGTGAATGTAATGTAACACACACCCATACAATGCGCACCACCCGTGATATTTTTCTCAATCCTACTAGTGAATGTAATGTAACTCACACCCATACAATGCGCACCACCCCGTGATGTTTTTCTCACTCCTACTAGTGAATCTAATGTAACAAACACCCAAACAATGTGCACAACCCCGTGATGATTTTCTCACTCCCACTAGTGAATGTAATGTAACACACACCCATACAATGCGCACCACCCGGTGATGTTTTTCTCACTCCTACTAGTGCATGTAATGTAACACACACCCATTCAATGCGCACCACTCCGTGATGTTTTTCTCACTCCTATTAGTGAATGTAATGTAACACACACCCATACAATGCGCACCACCCCGTGATGTTTTTCTCACTCCTACTAGTGAATGTAATGTAACACACACCCATACAATGCGCACCACCCCGTGATATATTTCTCACTCCTACTAGTGAATGTAATGTAACACACACCCATACAATGCGCACCACCCCGTGATGTTTTTCTCACTCCTACTGGTGAATCTAATGTAACACACACCCATACAATGCGGACCACCCCGTGATGTTTTTCTCACTCCTACTAGTGAATCTAATGTAACACACACCCATACAATGCGCACCACCCCGTGATGTTTTTCTCACTCCTACTAGAGAATCTAATGTAACACACACCCAGACAATGCACACCACCCCGTGATGTTTTTCTCACTCCTACTAGTGAATGTAATGTAACACACACCCATACAAGGCGCACCACCCCGTGATGTTTTTCTCACTCCTACTAGTGAATGTAATGTAACACACACCCATACAATGCTCACCACCCGGTGATGTTTTTCTCACTCCTACTAGTGAATGTAATGTAACACACACCCATACAATGCGCACCACCCCGTGATGTTTTTCTCACTCCTACTAGTGAATCTAATGTAACACACACCCATACAATGCGCACCACCCCGTGATGTTTTTCTCACTCCTACTAGTGAATCTGATGTAACACACACCCATACAATTCGCACCACCCCGTGATGTTTTTCTCACTCCTACTAGTGAATCTAATGTAACACACACCCATAAAATGCGCACCACCCCGTGATGTTTTTCTCACTCTTACTAGTGAATGTAATGTAACACACACCCATACAATGCGCACCACCCCGTGATGTTTTTGTCACTCCTACTAGTGAACGTAATGTAACACACACCCATACAATGCGCACCACCCCGTGATGTTTTTCTCACTCCTACTAGTGAATGTAATGTAACACACACCCATACAATGCGCACCACCCCGTCATGTTTTTCTCACTCATCTTAGTGAACGTAATGTAACACACACCCATACAATGCGCACCACCCCGTGATGTTTTTCTCACTCCTACTAGTGAACGTAATGTAACACACACCCATACAATGCGCCCCACCCCGTGATGTTTTTCTCACTCCTACTAGTGAACATAATGTAACACACACCCATACAATGCGCCCCACCCCGTGATGTTTTTCTCACTCCTACTAGTGAACGTAATGTAACACACACCCATACAATGCGCACCACCCCGTGATGTTTTTCTCACTCCTACTAGTGAACTTAATGTAACACACACCCATACAATGCGCCCCACCCCGTGATGTTTTTCTCACTCCTACTAGTGAATGTAATCTAACACACACCCATACAATGCGCACCACCCCGTGATGTTTTTCTCACTCCTACTAGTGAATGTAATGTAACACACACCCATACAATGCGCACCACCCCGTGATGTTTTTCTCACTCCTACTAGTGAATGTAACGTAACACACACCCATACAATGCACACCACCCCATGATGTTTTTCTCACTCCTACTAGTGAACGTAATGTAACACACACCCATACAATGCGCCCCACCCCGTGATGTAGTTCTCACTCCTACTAGTGAACATAATGTAACACACACCCATACAATGCGCCCCACCCCGTGATGTTTTTCTCACTCCTACTAGTGAACGTAATGTAACACACACCCATACAATGCGCACCACCCCGTGATGTTTTTCTCACTCCTACTAGTGAACTTAATGTAACACACACCCATACAATGCGCCCCACCCCGTGATGTTTTTCTCACTCCTACTAGTGAATGTAATCTAACACACACCCATACAATGCGCACCACCCCGTGATGTTTTTCTCACTCCTACTAGTGAATGTAATGTAACACACACCCATACAATGCGCACCACCCCGTGACGTTTTTCTCACTCCTACTAGTGAATGTAATGTAACACACACCCATACAATGCGCACCACCCCGTGATGTTTTTCTCACTCCTACTAGTGAACGTAATGTAACACACACCCATACAATGCGCCCCACCCCGTGATGTTTTTCTCACACCTACTAGTGAATGTAATGTAACACACACCCATACAATGCGCACCACCCCGTGATGTTTTTCTCACTCCTACAAGTGAATCTAATGTAACACACACCCGTACAATGCGCACCACCCCGTGATGTTTTTCTCACTCCTACTAGTGAATCTAATGTAACACACATCCATACAATGCGCACCACCCCGCGATGTTTTTCAGAAACCTATCCTACATTGCCACTGCATGTTCCCTGACCTCACCATGCTGACCACCCCGCGGTGCTTTTCTCCATCCTACATTGCCACTGACTGTCTACCCTAATTCAGACCCTCCGATTCACACCACCCCGTGATGTTTTTCTCACTCCTACTAGTGAATGTAATGTGACACACACCCATAAAATGCGGACCACCCCGTGATGTTTCTCTCACACCTACTAGTGAATGTAATGTAAAACACACCCATACAATGCGCGCCACCCCTTGATGTTTTTCTCACTCCTACTAGTGAATGTAATGTAACACACACCCATAAAATGCGCACCACCCCGTGATGTTTTTCTCACTCCTACTAGTGAATGTAATGTAACACACAGCCATACAATGCGCACCACCCCGTGATGTTTTTCTCACTGCTACTAGTGAATGTAATGTAACACACACCCATACAATGCGCACCACCCCGAGATGTTTTTCTCACTCCTAATAGTGAATGTAATGTAACACACACCCATACAATGCGCACCACCCCGTGATGTTTTTCTCACTCCTACTAGTGAATGTAATGTACCACACACCCATAAAATGCGCACCACCCCGTGATGTTTTTCTCACTCCTACTAGTGAATGTAATGTAACACACACCCATACAATGCGCACCACCCCTTGATGTTTTTCTCACTCCTACTAGTGAATGTAATGTAACACACAGCCATACAATGCGCACCACCCCGTGATGTTTTTCTCACTGCTACTAGTGAATGTAATGTAACACACACCCATACAATGCGCACCACCCCGTGATGTTTTTCTCACTCCTACTAGTGAATGTAATGTAACACACAGCCATAAAATGCGCACCACCCCGTGATGTTTTTCTCACTCCTACTAGTGAATGTAATGTAACACACACCCATGCAATGCGCACCACCCCGTGATGTTTTTCTCACTCCTACTAGTGAATGTAATGTAACACACACCCATACAATGCGCACCACCCCGTGATGTTTTTCTCACTCCTACTAGTGTATCTAATGTAACACACACCCATACAATGCGCACCTTCCCGTGATGTTTTTCTCACTCCTACTAGTGAATCTAATGTAACACACACCCATACAATGCGCACAACCCCGCGATGTTTTTCAGAAACCTATCCTACATTGCCATTGCATGTTCCGTGACCTCCCCATGCTGACCAACCCGCGGTGCTTTTCTCCATCCTACATTGCCACTGACTGCCTATCCTAATTCAGACCCTCCGATTCACACCACCCCGTGATATTTCTCTCACACCTACTAGTGAATGTAATGTAACACACACCCATACAATGCGCACCACCCCGTGATGTTTTTCTCACTCCTACAAGTGAATGTAATGTAACACACACCCATAAAATGCGCACCACCCCGTGATGTTTTTCTCACTCCTACTAGTGAATGTAATGTAACACACACCCATACAATGCGCACCACCCCGTGATGTTTTTCTCACTCATACTAGTGAATCTAATGTAACACACACCCATACAATGCGCACCACCCCGTGATGTTTTTCTCACTCCTACTAGTGAATCTGATGTAACACACACCCATACAATTCGCACCACCCCGTGATGTTTTTCTCACTCCTACTAGTGAATCTAATGTAACACACACCCATAAAATGCGCACCACCCCGTGATGTTTTTCTCACTCTTACTAGTGAATGTAATGTAACACACACCCATACAATGCGCACCACCCCGTGATGTTTTTGTCACTCCTACTAGTGAATGTAATGTAACACACACCCATACAATGCGCACCACCCCGTGATGTTTTTCTCACTCCTACTAGTGAATGTAATGTAACACACACCCATACAATGCGCACCACCCCGTCATGTTTTTCTCACTCATCTTAGTGAACGTAATGTAACACACACCCATACAATGCGCACCACCCCGTGATGTTTTTCTCACTCCTACTAGTGAACGTAATGTAACACACACCCATACAATGCGCCCCACCACGTGATGTTTTTCTCACTCCTACTAGTGAACATAATGTAACACACACCCATACAATGCGCCCCACCCCGTGATGTTTTTCTCACTCCTACTAGTGAACGTAATGTAACACACACCCATACAATGCGCACCACCCCGTGATGTTTTTCTCACTCCTACTAGTGAACTTAATGTAACACACACCCATACAATGCGCCCCACCCCGTGATGTTTTTCTCACTCCTACTAGTGAATGTAATCTAACACACACCCATACAATGCGCACCACCCCGTGATGTTTTTCTCACTCCTACTAGTGAATGTAATGTAACACACACCCATACAATGCGCACCACCCCGTGATGTTTTTCTCACTCCTACTAGTGAATGTAACGTAACACACACCCATACAATGCACACCACCCCGTGATGTTTTTCTCACTCCTACTAGTGAACGTAATGTAACACACACCCATACAATGCGCCCCACCCTGTGATGTTGTTCTCACTCCTACTAGTGAACATAATGTAACACACACCCATACAATGCGCCCCACCCCGTGATGTTTTTCTCACTCCTACTAGTGAACGTAATGTAACACACACCCATACAATGCGCACCACCCCGTGATGTTTTTCTCACTCCTACTAGTGAACTTAATGTAACACACACCCATACAATGCGCCCCACCCCGTGATGTTTTTCTCACTCCTACTAGTGAATGTAATCTAACACACACCCATACAATGCGCACCACCCCGTGATGTTTTTCTCACTCCTACTAGTGAATGTAATGTAACACACACCCATACAATGCGCACCACCCCGTGACGTTTTTCTCACTCCTACTAGTGAATGTAATGTAACACACACCCATACAATGCGCACCACCCCGTGATGTTTTTCTCACTCCTACTAGTGAACGTAATGTAACACACACCCATACAATGCGCCCCACCCCGTGATGTTTTTCTCACACCTACTAGTGAATGTAATGTAACACACACCCATACAATGCGCACCACCCCGTGATGTTTTTCTCACTCCTACAAGTGAATCTAATGTAACACACACCCGTACAATGCGCACCACCCCGTGATGTTTTTCTCACTCCTACTAGTGAATCTAATGTAACACACATCCATACAATGCGCACCACCCCGCGATGTTTTTCAGAAACCTATCCTACATTGCCACTGCATGTTCCCTGACCTCACCATGCTGACCACCCCGCGGTGCTTTTCTCCATCCTACATTGCCACTGACTGCCTACCCTAATTCAGACCCTCCGATTCACACCACCCCGTGATGTTTTTCTCACTCCTACTAGTGAATGTAATGTGACACACACCCATAAAATGCGGACCACCCCGTGATGTTTCTCTCACACCTACTAGTGAATGTAATGTAAAACACACCCATACAATGCGCGCCACCCCGTGATGTTTTTCTCACTCCTACTAGTGAATGTAATGTAACACACACCCATACAATGCGCACCACCCCGTGATGTTTTTCTCACTCCTACTAGTGAATGTAATGTAACACACAGCCATACAATGCGCACCACCCCGTGATGTTTTTCTCACTGCTACTAGTGAATGTAATGTAACACACACCCATACAATGCGCACCACCCCGTGATGTTTTTCTCACTCCTAATAGTGAATGTAATGTAACACACACCCATACAATGCGCACCACCCCGTGATGTTTTTCTCACTCCTACTAGTGAATGTAATGTACCACACACCCATAAAATGCGCACCACCCCGTGATGTTTTTCTCACTCCTACTAGTGAATGTAATGTAACACACACCCATACAATGCGCACCACCCCTTGATGTTTTTCTCACTCCTACTAGTGAATGTAATGTAACACACAGCCATACAATGCGCACCACCCCGTGATGTTTTTCTCACTGCTACTAGTGAATGTAATGTAACACACACCCATACAATGCGCACCACCCCGTGATGTTTTTCTCACTCCTACTAGTGAATGTAATGTAACACACAGCCATAAAATGCGCACCACCCCGTGATGTTTCTCTCACTCCTACTAGTGAATGTAATGTAACACACACCCATACAATGCGCACCACCCCGTGATGTTTTTCTCACTCCTACTAGTGAATGTAATGTGACACACACCCATAAAATGCGCACCACCCCGTGATGTTTCTCTCACACCTACTACTGAATGTAATGTAACACACACCCATGCAATGCGCACCACCCCGTGATGTTTTTCTCACTCCTACTAGTGAATGTAATGTAACACACACCCATGCAATGCGCACCACCCCGTGATGTTTTTCTCACTCCTACTAGTGAATGTAATGTAACACACACCCATACAATGAGCACCACCCCGTGATGTTTTTCTCACTCCTACTAGTGTATCTAATGTAACACACACCCATACAATGCGCACCTTCCCGTGATGTTTTTCTCACTCCTACTAGTGAATCTAATGTAACACACACCCATACAATGCGCACAACCCCGCGATGTTTTTCAGAAACCTATCCTACATTGCCATTGCATGTTCCGTGACCTCCCCATGCTGACCAACCCGCGGTGCTTTTCTCCATCCTACATTGCCACTGACTGCCTATCCTAATTCAGACCCTCCGATTCAC
The DNA here is from genome assembly GCF_034190915.1 of Cavia porcellus. Classification (NCBI taxonomy): domain Eukaryota; kingdom Metazoa; phylum Chordata; class Mammalia; order Rodentia; family Caviidae; genus Cavia; species Cavia porcellus. The sequence goes on along the minus strand of NW_026947562.1, from coordinate 645,048 downwards.
ACCACCCCGTGATATTTCTCTCACACCTACTAGTGAATGTAATGTAACACACACCCATACAATGCGCACCACCCCGTGATGTTTTTCTCACTCCTACAAGTGAATGTAATGTAACACACACCCATAAAATGCGCACCACCCCGTGATGTTTTTCTCACTCCTACTAGTGAATGTAATGTAACACACACCCATACAATGCGCACCACCCCGTGATGTTTTTCTCACTCCTACTAGTGAATGTAATGTAACACACAGCCATACAATGCGCACCACCCCGTGATGTTTTTCTCACTGCTACTAGTGAATGTAATGTAACATACACCCATACAATGCCCACCACCCCGTGATGTTTTTCTCACTCCTACTAGTGAATGTAATGTAACACACACCCATACAATGCGCACCATCCGTGATGTTTTTCTCACTCCTACTAGTGAATGTAATGTAACACACACCCATACAATGCGCACCACCCCGTGATGTTTTTCTCACTCCTACTAGTGAATCTAATGTAACACACACCCATACAATGCGTACCACCCCGTGATGTTTTTCTCACTCCTACTAGTGAATGTAATGTAACACACACCCATACAATGCGCACCACCCCGTGATGTTTTTCTCACTCCTACTAGTGAATGTAATGTAACACACACCCATACAATGCGCACCACCCCGTGGTGTTTTTCTCACTCCTACTAGTGTATCTAATGTAACACACACCCATACACTGCGCACCTTCCCGTGATGTTTTTCTCACTCCTACTAGTGAATCTAATGTAACACACACCCATACAATGCGCACCACCCCGCGATGTTTTTCAGAAACCTATCCTACATTGCCACTGCATGTTCCCTGACCTCCCCATGCTGACCACCCCGCGGTGCTTTTCTCCATCCTACATTGCCACTGACTGCCTATCCTAATTCAGACCCTCCGATTCACACCACCCCGTGATGTTTTTCTCCCTCCTACTAGTGAATGTAATGTGACACACACCCATAAAATGCGCACCACACCGTGATATTTCTCTCACACCTACTAGTGAATGTAATGTAACACACACCCATGCAAGGCGCACCAGCCCGTGATGTTTTCTCACTCCTACTAGTGAATGTAATGTAACACACACCCTTACAATGCGCACCACCCCGTGATGTTTTTCTCACTCCTACTAGTGAATGTAATGTAACACACACCCATACAATGCGCACCACCCTGTGATGTTTTTCTCACTCCTACTAGTGAATGTAATGTAACACACACCCATACAATGGGCACCACCCCGTGATGTTTTTCTCACTCCTACAAGTGAATCTAATGTAACACACACCCGTACAATGCGCACCACCCCGTGATGTTTTTCTCACTCCTACTAGTGAATCTAATGTAACACACACCCATACAATGCGCACCACCCCGCGATGTTTTTCAGAAACCTATCCTACATTGCCACTGCATGTTCCCTGACCTCACCATGCTGACCACCCCGCGGTGGTTTTCTCCATCCTACATTGCCACTGACTGCCTATCCTAATTCAGACCCTCCGATTCACACCACCCCGTGATGTTTTTCTCACTCCTACTAGTGAATGTAATGTGACACACACCCATAAAATGCGCACCACCCCGTGATGTTTCTCTCACACCTACTAGTGAATGTAATGTAACACACACCCATAGAATTCGCACCACCCCGTGATGTTTTTCTCACTCCTAATAGTGAATGTAATGTAACACACACCCATACAATGCGCACCACCCCGTGATGTTTTTCTCACTCCTACTAGTGAATGTAATGTAACACACACCCATAAAATGCGCACCGCCCCGTGATGTTTTTCTCACTCCTACTAGTGAATGTAATGTAACACACACCCATACAATGCGCACCACCCCTTGATGTTTTTCTCACTCCTACTAGTGAATGTAATGTAACACACAGCCATACAATGCGCACCACCCCGTGATGTTTTTCTCACTGCTACTAGTGAATGTAATGTAACACACACCCATACAATGCGCACCACCCCGTGATGTTTTTCTCACTCCTACTAGTGAATGTAATGTAACACACAGCCATACAATGCGCACCACCCCGTGATGTTTTTCTCACTCCTACTAGTGAATGTAATGTAACACACACCCATACAATGCGCACCACCCCGTGATGTTTTTCTCACTCCTACTAGTGAATGTAATGTAACACACACCCATACAATGCGCACCACCCCGTGATGTTTTTCTCACTCCTACTAGTGAATGTAATGTAACACACACCCATACAATGGGCACCACGCCGTGATGTTTTTCTCACTCCTACTAGTGAATCTAATGTAACACACACCCATACAATGCGCACCACCCGGTGATGTTTTTCTCACTCCTACTAGTGAATCTAATGTAACACACACCCATACAATGCGCACCACCCCGCGATGTTTTTCAGAAACCTATCCTACATTGCCACTGCATGTTCCCTGACCTCCCCATGCTGACCACCCCGCGGTGCTTTTCTCCATCCTACATTGCCACTGACTGCCTATCCTAATTCAGACCCTCCGATTCACACCACCCCGTGATGTTTTTCTCACTCCTACTAGTGAATGTAATGTGACACACACCCATAAAATGCGCACCACCCCGTGATGTTTCTCTCACACCTACTACTGAATGTAATGTAACACACACCCATGCAATGAGCACCACCCCGTGATGTTTTTCTCACTCCTACTAGTGAATGTAATGTAACACACACCCATGCAATGCGCACCACCCCGTGATGTTTTTCTCACTGCTACTAGTGAATGTAATGTAACACACACCCATACAATGCGCACCACCCCGTGATGTTTTTCTCACTCCTACTAGTGAATGTAATGTAACACACACCCATCCAATGCGCACCACCCCGTGATGTTTTTCTCACTCCTACTAGTGAATCTAATGTAACACACACCCATACAATGCGCACCACCCCGCGATGTTTTTCAGAAACCTATCCTACATTGCCACTGCATGTTCCCTGACCTCCCCATGCTGACCACCCCGCGGTGCTTTTCTCCATCCTACATTGCCACTGACTGCCTATCCTAATTCAGACCCTCCGATTCACACCACCCCGTGATGTTTTTCTCACTCCTACTAGTGAATGTAATGTGACACACACCCATAAAATGCGCACCACCCCGTGATGTTTCTCTCACACCTACTACTGAATGTAATGTAACACACACCCATGCAATGCGCACCACCCCGTGATGTTTTTCTCACTCCTACTAGTGAATGTAATGTAACACACACCCATGCAATGCGCACCACCCCGTGATGTTTTTCTCACTCCTACTAGTGAATGTAATGTAACACACACCCACACAATGCGCACCACCCCGTGATGTTTTTCTCACTCCTACTAGTGTATCTAATGTAACACACACCCATCCAATGCGCACCACCCCGTGATGTTTTTCTCACTCCTACTAGTGAATCTAATGTAACACACACCCATACAATGCGCACCACCCCGCGATGTTTTTCAGAAACCTATGCTACATTGCCACTGCATGTTCCGTGACCTCCCCATGCTGACCACCCCGCGGTGTTTTTCTCCATCCTACATTGCCACTGACTGCCTATCCTAATTCAGACCCTCCGATTCACACCAACCCATGATATTTCTCTCACACCTACTAGTGAATGTAATGTAACACACACCCATACAATGCGCACCACCCCGTGATGTTTTTCTCACTCCTACTAGTGAATGTAATGTAACACACACCCATAAAATGCGCACCACCCCGTGATGTTTTTCTCACTCCTACTTGTGAATGTAATGTAACACACACCCATAGAATGCGCACCACCCCGTGATGTTTTTCTCACTCCTACTAGTGAATGTAATGTAACACACAGCCATACAATGCGCACCACCCCGTGATGTTTTTCTCACTGCTACTAGTGAATGTAATGTAACACACACCCATACAATGCGCACCACCCCGTGATGTTTTTCTCACTCCTACTACTGAATGTAATGTAACACACCCATACAATGCGCACCATCCGTGATGTTTTTCTCACTCCTACTAGTGAATGTAATGTAACACACACCCATACAATGCGCACCACCCCGTGATGTTTTTGTCACTCCTACTAGTGAATCTAATGTAACACACACCCATACAATGCGCACCACCCCGTGATGTTTTTCTCACTCCTACTAGTGAATGTAATGTAACACACACCCATACAATGCGCACCACCCCGTGATGTTTTTCTCACTCCTACTAGTGAATGTAATGTAACACACACCCATACAATGCGCACCACCCCGTGGTGTTTTTCTCACTCCTACTAGTGTATCTAATGTAACACACACCCATACAATGCGCACCTTCCCGTGATGTTTTTCTCACTCCTACTAGTGAATCTAATGTAACACACACCCATACAATGCGCACCACCCCGCGAAGTTTTTCAGAAACCTATCCTACATTGCCACTGCATGTTCCCTGACCTCCCCATGCTGACCACCCCGCGGTACTTTTCTCCATCCTACATTGCCACTGACTGCCTATCCTAATTCAGACCCTCCGATTCACACCACCCCGTGGTGTTTTTCTCCCTCCTACTAATGAATGTAATGTGACACACACCCATAAAATGCGCACCACACCGTGATATTTCTCTCACACCTACTAGTGAATGTAATGTAACACACACCCATGCAAGGCGCACCACCCCGTGATGTTTTCTCACTCCTACTAGTGAATGTAATGTAACACACACCCTTACAATGCGCACCACCCCGTGATGTTTTTCTCACTCCTACTAGTGAATGTAATGTAACACACACCCATACAATGCGCACCACCCCGTGATGTTTTTCTCACTCCTACTAGTGAATGTAATGTAACACACATCCATACAATGCGCACCACCCCGTGATGTTTTTCTCACTCCTACTAGTGAATGTAATGTAACACACACCCATACAATGGGCACCACCCCGTGATGTTTTTCTCACTCCTACAAGTGAATCTAATGTAACACACACCCGTACAATGCGCACCACCCCGTGATGTTTTTCTCACTCCTACTAGTGAATCTAATGTAACACACACCCATACAATGTGCACCACCCCTCGATGTTTTTCAGAAACCTATCCTACATTGCCACTGCATGTTCCCTGACCTCACCATGCTGACCACCCCGCGGTGCTTTTCTCCATCCTACATTGCCACTGACTGCCTATCCTAATTCAGACCCTCCGATTCACACCACCCCGTGATGTTTTTCTCACTCCTACTAGTGAATGTAATGTGACACACACCCATAAAATGCGCACCACCCCGTGATGTTTCTCTCACACCTACTAGTGAATGTAATGTAACACACACCCATACAATTCGCACCACCCCGTGATGTTTTTCTCACTCCTAATAGTGAATGTAATGTAACACACACCCATAAAATGCGCACCACCCCGTGATGTTTTTCTCACTCCTACTAGTGAATGTAATGTAACACACACCCATAAAATGCGCACCGCCCCGTGATGTTTTTCTCACTCCTACTAGTGAATGTAATGTAACACACACCCATACAATGCTCACCACCCCTTGATGTTTTTCTCACTCCTACTAGTGAATGTAATGTAACACACAGCCATACAATGCGCACCACCCCGTGATGTTTTTCTCACTGCTACTAGTGAATGTAATGTAACACACACCCATACAATGCGCACCACCCCGTGATGTTTTTCTCACTCCTACTAGTGAATGTAATGTAACACACAGCCATACAATGCGCACCACCCCGTGATGTTTTTCTCACTCCTACTAGTGAATGTAATGTAACACACACCCATACAATGCGCACCACCCCGTGAGGTTTTTCTCACTCCTACTAGTGAATGTAATGTAACACACACCCATACAATGCGCACCACCCCGTGATGTTTTTCTCACTCCTACTAGTGAATGTAATGTAACACACACCCATATAATGGGCACCACGCCGTGATGTTTTTCTCACTCCTACTAGTGAATCTAATGTAACACACACCCATACAATGCGCACCACCCGGTGATGTTTTTCTCACTCCTACTATTGAATCTAATGTAACACACACCCATACAATGCGCACCACCCCGCGATGTTTTTCAGAAACCTATCCTACATTGCCACTGCATGTTCCCTGACCTCCCCATGCTGACCACCCCGCGGTGCTTTTCTCCATCCTACATTGCCACTGACTGCCTATCCTAATTCAGACCCTCCGATTCACACCACCCCGTGATATTTTTCTCACTCCTACTAGTGAATGTAATGTGACACACACCCATAAAATGCGCACCACCCCGTGATGTTTCTCTCACACCTACTACTGAATGTAATGTAACACACACCCATGCAATGCGCACCACCCCGTGATGTTTTTCTCACTCCTACTAGTAAATGTAATGTAACACACACCCATGCAATGCGCACCACCCCGTGATGTTTTTCTCACTCCTACTAGTGAATGTAATGTAACACACACCCACACAATGCGCACCACCCCGTGATGTTTTTCTCACTCCTACTAGTGTATCTAATGTAACACACACCCATACAATGCGCACCACCCCGTGATGTTTTTCTCACTCCTACTAGTGGATGTAATGTAACACACACCCATACAATGCGCACCACCCCGCGATGTTTTTCAGAAACCTATCCTACATTGCCACTGCATGTTCTCTGACCTCCCCATGCTGACCACCCCGCAGTGCTTTTCTCCACCCTACATTGCCACTCACTGCCTATCCTAATTCAGACCCTCCGATTCACACCACCCCGTGATTTTTTTCTCACTTCTACTAGTGAATGTAATGTAACACACACCCATACAATGCGCACCACCCCGTGATGTTTTTCTCACTCCTAGTAGTGAATGTAATGTAACACCCACCCATACAATGCGCACCACCCCGTGATGTTTTTCTCACTGCTACTAGTGAATGTAATGTAACACACACCGATACAATGCGCACCACCCCGTGATGTTTTTCTCACTCCTACTAGTGAATGTAATGTAACACACACCCAAACAATGCACACCACCCGTGATGTTTTTCTCACTCCTACTAGTGAATGTAATGTAACACACACCCATACAATGCGCACCACCCCGTGATGTTTTTCTCACTCCTACCAGTGAATGTAATGTAACACACACCCATACAATGCGCACCACCCCGTGATGTTTTTCAGAAACCTATCCTACATTGCCACTGCATGTTCCCTGACCTCCACATGCTGACCACCCCTCGGTGCTTTTCTCCATCCTACATTGCCACTTATTGCCCATCCTAATTCAGACCCTCCGATTCACACCACCCCGTGATGCTTTTCTCACTCCTAGTAGTGAATGTAATGTAACACACACCCAAACAATGTGCACAACCCCGTGATGATTTTCTCACTCCCACTAGTGAATGTAATGTAACACACACCCATACAATGCGCACCACCCGGTGATGTTTTTCTCACTCCTACTAGTGCATGTAATGTAACACACACCCATTCAATGCGCACCACTCCGTGATGTTTTTCTCACTCCTATTAGTGAATGTAATGTAACACACACCCATACAATGCGCACCACCCCGTGATGTTTTTCTCACTCCTACTAGTGAATGTAATGTAACACACACCCATACAATGCGCACCACCCCGTGATATATTTCTCACTCCTACTAGTGAATGTAATGTAACACACACCCATACAATGCGCACCACCCCGTGATGTTTTTCTCACTCCTACTGGTGAATCTAATGTAACACACACCCATACAATGCGGACCACCCCGTGATGTTTTTCTCACTCCTACTAGTGAATCTAATGTAACACACACCCATACAATGCGCACCACCCCGTGATGTTTTTCTCACTCCTACTAGAGAATCTAATGTAACACACACCCAGACAATGCACACCACCCCGTGATGTTTTTCTCACTCCTACTAGTGAATGTAATGTAACACACACCAATACAAGGCGCACCACCCCGTGATGTTTTTCTCACTCCTACTAGTGAATGTAATGTAACACACACCCATACAATGCTCACCACCCGGTGATGTTTTTCTCACTCCTACTAGTGAATGTAATGTAACACACACCCATACAATGCGCACCACCCCGTGATGTTTTTCTCACTCATCTTAGTGAACGTAATGTAACACACACCCATACAATGCGCACCACCCCGTGATGTTTTTCTCACTCCTACTAGTGAACGTAATGTAACACACACCCATACAATGCGCCCCACCCCGTGATGTTTTTCTCACTCCTACTAGTGAACATAATGTAACACACACCCATACAATGCGCCCCACCCCGTGATGTTTTTCTCACTCCTACTAGTGAACGTAATGTAACACACACCCATACAATGCGCACCACCCCGTGATGTTTTTCTCACTCCTACTAGTGAACTTAATGTAACACACACCCATACAATGCGCCCCACACTGTGATGTTTTTCTCACTCCTACTAGTGAATGTAATCTAACACACACCCATACAATGCGCACCACCCCGTGATGTTTTTCTCACTCCTACTAGTGACTGTAATGTAACACACACCCATACAATGCGCACCACCCCGTGATGTTTTTCTCACTCCTACTAGTGAATGTAACGTAACACACACCCATACAATGCACACCACCCCGTGATGTTTTTCTCACTCCTACTAGTGAACGTAATGTAACACACACCCATACAATGCGCCCCACCCCGTGATGTTGTTCTCACTCCTACTAGTGAACATAATGTAACACACACCCATACAATGCGCCCCACCCCGTGATGTTTTTCTCACTCCTACTAGTGAACGTAATGTAACACACACCCATACAATGCGCACCACCCCGTGATGTTTTTCTCACTCCTACTAGTGAACTTAATGTAACACACACCCATACAATGCGCCCCACCCCGTGATGTTTTTCTCACTCCTACTAGTGAATGTAATCTAACACACACCCATACAATGCGCACCACATCGTGATGTTTTTCTCACTCCTACTAGTGAATGTAATGTAACACACACCCATACAATGCGCACCACCCCGTGACGTTTTTCTCACTCCTACTAGTGAATGTAATGTAACACACACCCATACAATGCGCACCACCCCGTGATGTTTTTCTCACTCCTACTAGTGAACGTAATGTAACACACACCCATACAATGCGCCCCACCCCGTGATGTTTTTCTCACACCTACTAGTGAATGTAATGTAACACACACCCATACAATGCGCACCACCCCGTGATGTTTTTCTCACTCCTACAAGTGAATCTAAAGTAACACACACCCGTACAATGCGCACCACCCCGTGATGTTTTTCTCACTCCTACTAGTGAATCTAATGTGACACACATCCATACAATGCGCACCACCCCGCGATGTTTTTCAGAAACCTATCCTACATTGCCCCTGCATGTTCCCTGACCTCACCATGCTGACCACCCCGCGGTGCTTTTCTCCATCCTACATTGTCACTGACTGCCTACCCTAATTCAGACCCTCCGATTCACACCACCCCGTGATGTTTTTCTCACTCCTACTAGTGAATGTAATGTGACACACACCCATAAAATGCGGACCACCCCGTGATGTTTCTCTCACACCTACTAGTGAATGTAATGTAAAACACACCCATACAATGCGCGCCACCCCGTGATGTTTTTCTCACTCCTACTAGTGAATGTAATGTAACACACACCCATACAATGCGCACCACCCCGTGATGTTTTTCTCACTCCTACTAGTGAATGTAATGTAACACACAGCCATACAATGCGCACCACCCCGTGATGTTTTTCTCACTGCTACTAGTGAATGTAATGTAACACACACCCATACAATGCGCACCACCCCGTGATGTTTTTCTCACTCCTAATAGTGAATGTAATGTAACACACACCCATACAATGCGCACCACCCCGTGATGTTTTTCTCACTCCTACTAGTGAATGTAATGTACCACACACCCATACAATGCGCACCACCCCGTGATGTTTTTCTCACTCCTACTAGTGAATGTAATGTAACACACAGCCATAAAATGCGCACCACCCCGTGAAGTTTTTCTCACTCCTACTAGTGAATGTAATGTAACACACACCCATACAATGCGCACCACCCCGTGATGTTTTTCTCACTCCTACTAGTGAATGTAATGTGACACACACCCATAAAATGCGCACCACCCCGTGATGTTTCTCTCACACCTACTACTGAATGTAATGTAACACACACCCATGCAATGCGCACCACCCCGTGATGTTTTTCTCACTCCTACTAGTGAATGTAATGTAACACACACCCATGCAATGCGCACCACCCCGTGATGTTTTTCTCACTTCTACTAGTGAATGTAATGTAACACACACCCATACAATGCGCACCACCCCGTGATGTTTTTCTCACTCCTACTAGTGTATCTAATGTAACACACACCCATACAATGCGCACCTTCCCGTGATGTTTTTCTCACTCCTACTAGTGAATCTAATGTAACACACACCCATACAATGCGCACAACCCCGCGATGTTTTTCAGAAACCTATCCTACATTGCCATTGCATGTTCCGTGACCTCCCCATGCTGACCAACCCGCGGTGCTTTTCTCCATCCTACATTGCCACTGACTGCCTATCCTAATTCAGACCCTCCGATTCACACCACCCCGTGATATTTCTCTCACACCTACTAGTGAATGTAATGTAACACACACCCATACAATGCGCACCACCCCGTGATGTTTTTCTCACTCCTACAAGTGAATGTAATGTAACACACACCCATAAAATGCGCACCACCCCGTGATGTTTTTCTCACTCCTACTAGTGAAAGTAATGTAACACACACCCATACAATGCGCACCACCCCGTGATGTTTTTCTCACTCCTACTAGTGAATGTAATGTAACACACAGCCATACAATGCGCACCACCCCGTGATGTTTTTCTCACTGCTACTAGTGAATGTAATGTAACACACACCCATACAATGCCCACCACCCCGTGATGTTTTTCTCACTCCTACTAGTGAATCTAATGTAACACACACCCATACAATGCGCACCATCCGTGATGTTTTTCTCACTCCTACTAGTGAATGTAATGTAACACACACCCATACAATGCGCACCACCCCGTGATGTTTTTCTCACTCCTACTAGTGAATCTAATGTAACACACACCCATACAATGCGCACCACCCCGTGATGTTTTTCTCACTCCTAGTAGTGAATGTAATGTAACACACACCCATACAATGCGCACCACCCCGTGATGTTTTTCTCACTCCTACTAGTGAATGTAATGTAACACACACCCATACAATGCGCACCACCCCGTTGTGTTTTTCTCACTCCTACTAGTGTATCTAATGTAACACACACCCATACAATGCGCACCTTCCCGTGATGTTTTTCTCACTCCTACTAGTGAATCTAATGTAACACACACCCATACAATGCGCACCACCCCGCGATGTTTTTCAGAAACCTATCCTACATTGCCACTGCATGTTCCCTGACCTCCCCATGCTGACCACCCCGCGGTGCTTTTCTCCATCCTACATTGCCACTGACTGCCTATCCTAATTCAGACCCTCCGATTCACACCACCCCGTGATGTTTTTCTCCCTCCTACTAGTGAATGTAATGTGACACACACCCATAAAATGCGCACCACACCGTGATATTTCTCTCACACCTACTAGTGAATGTAATGTAACACACACCCATGCAAGGCGCACCAGCCCGTGATGTTTTCTCACTCCTACTAGTTTATCTAATGTAACACACACCCATACAATGCGCACCACCCTGTGATGTTTTTCTCACTCCTACTAGTGAATGTAATGTAACACACACCCATACAATGCGCACCACCCCTTGATGTTTTTCTCACTCCTACTAGTGAATGTAATGTAACACACAGCCATACAATGCGCACCACCCCGTGATGTTTTTCTCACTGCTACTAGTGAATGTAATGTAACACACACCCATACAATGCGCACCACCCCGTGATGTTTTTCTCACTCCTACTAGTGAATGTAATGTAACACACAGCCATACAATGCGCACCACCCCGTGATGTTTTTCTCACTCCTACTAGTGAATGTAATGTAACACACACCCATACAATGCGCACCACCCCGTGATGTTTTTCTCACTCCTACTAGTGAATGTAATGTAACACACACCCATACAATGCGCACCACCCCGTGATGTTTTTCTCACTCCTACTAGTGAATGTAATGTAACACACACCCATACAATGGGCACCACGCCGTGATGTTTTTCTCACTCCTACTAGTGAATCTAATGTAACACACACCCATACAATGCGCACCACCCGGTGATGTTTTTCTCACTCCTACTAGTGAATCTAATGTAACACACACCCATACAATGCGCACCACCCCGCGATGTTTTTCAGAAACCTATCCTACATTGCCACTGCATGTTCCCTGACCTCCCCATGCTGACCACCCCGCGGTGCTTTTCTCCATCCTACATTGCCACTGACTGCCTATCCTAATTCAGACCCTCCGATTCACACCACCCCGTGATGTTTTTCTCACTCCTACTAGTGAATGTAATGTGACACACACCCATAAAATGCGCACCACCCCGTGATGTTTCTCTCACACCTACTACTGAATGTAATGTAACACACACCCATGCAATGCGCACCACCCCGTGATGTTTTTCTCACTCCTACTAGTGAATATAATGTAACACACACCCATGCAATGCGCACCACCCCGTGATGTTTTTCTCACTCCTACTAGTGAATGTAATGTAACACACACCCACACAATGCGCACCACCCCGTGATGTTTTTCTCACTCCTACTAGTGTATCTAATGTAACACACACCCATCCAATGCGCACCACCCCGTGATGTTTTTCTCACTCCTACTAGTGAATCTAATGTAACACACACCCATACAATGCGCACCACCCCGCGATGTTTTTCAGAAACCTATCCTACATTGCCACTGCATGTTCCGTGACCTCCCCATGCTGACCACCCCGCGGTGTTTTTCTCCATCCTACATTGCCACTGACTGCCTATCCTAATTCAGACCCTCCGATTCACACCAACCCGTGATATTTCTCTCACACCTACTAGTGAATGTAATGTAACACACACCCATACAATGCGCACCACCCCGTGATGTTTTTCTCACTCCTACTAGTGAATGTAATGTAACACACACCCATAAAATGCGCACCACCCCGTGATGTTTTTCTCACTCCTACTAGTGAATGTAATGTAACACACACCCATAGAATGCGCACCACCCCGTGATGTTTTTCTCACTCCTACTAGTGAATGTAATGTAACACACAGCCATACAATGCGCACCACCCCGTGATGTTTTTCTCACTGCTACTAGTGAATGTAATGTAACACACAGCCATACAATGCGCACCACCCCGTGATGTTTTTCTCACTCCTACTAGTGAATCTAATGTAACACACACCCATACAATGCGCACCACCCCGCGAAGTTTTTCAGAAACCTATCATACATTGCCACTGCATGGTCCCTGACCTCCCCATGCTGACCACCCCGCGGTACTTTTCTCCATCCTACATTGCCACTGACTGCCTATCCTAATTCAGACCCTCCGATTCACACCACCCCGTGGTGTTTTTCTCCCTCCTACTAATGAATGTAATGTGACACACACCCATAAAATGCGCACCACACCGTGATATTTCTCTCACACCTACTAGTGAATGTAATGTAACACACACCCATGCAAGGCGCACCACCCCGTGATGTTTTCTCACTCCTACTAGTGAATGTAATGTAACACACACCATTACAATGCGCACCACCCCGTGATGTTTTTCTCACTCCTACTAGTGAATGTAATGTAACACACACCCATACAATGCGCACCACCCCGTGATGTTTTTCTCACTCCTACTAGTGAATGTAATGTAACACACACCCATACAATGCGCACCACCCCGTGATGTTTTTCTCACTCCTACTAGTGAATGTAATGTAACACACACCCATACAATGGGCACCACCCCGTGATGTTTTTCTCACTCCTACAAGTGAATCTAATGTAACACACACCCGTACAATGCGCACCACCCCGTGATGTTTTTCTCACTCCTACTAGTGAATCTAATGTAACACACACCCATACAATGTGCACCACCCCGCGATGTTTTTCAGAAACCTATCCTACATTACCACTGCATGTTCCCTGACCTCACCATGCTGACCACCCCGCGGTGCTTTTCTCCATCCTACATTGCCACTGACTGCCTATCCTAATTCAGACCCTCCGATTCACACCACCCCGTGATGTTTTTCTCACTCCTACTAGTGAATGTAATGTGACACACACCCATAAAATGCGCACCACCCCGTGATGTTTCTCTCACACCTACTACTGAATGTAATGTAACACACACCCATGCAATGCGCACCACCCCGTGATGTTTTTCTCACTCCTACTAGTGAATGTAATGTAACACACACCCATGCAATGCGCACCACCCCGTGATGTTTTTCTCACTCCTACTAGTGAATGTAATGTAACACACACCCATACAATGCGCACCACCCCGTGATGTTTTTCTCACTCCTACTAGTGTATCTAATGTAACACACACCCATACAATGCGCACCTTCCCGTGATGTTTTTCTCACTCCTACTAGTGAATCTAATGGAACACACACCCACACAATGCGCACCACCCCGTGATGTTTTTCTCACTCCTACTAGTGTATCTAATGTAACACACACCCATCCAATGCGCACCACCCCGTGATGTTTTTCTCACTCCTACTAGTGAATCTAATGTAACACACACCCATACAATGCGCACCACCCCGCGATGTTTTTCAGAAACCTATCCTACATTGCCACTGCATGTTCCGTGACCTCCCCATGCTGACCACCCCGCGGTGTTTTTCTCCATCCTACATTGCCACTGACTGCCTATCCTAATTCAGACCCTCCGATTCACACCAACCCGTGATATTTCTCTCACACCTACTAGTGAATGTAATGTAACACACACCCATACAATGCGCACCACCCCGTGATGTTTTTCTCACTCCTACTAGTGAATGTAATGTAACACACACCCATAAAATGCGCACCACCCCGTGATGTTTTTCTCACTCCTACTAGTGAATGTAATGTAACACACACCCATAGAATGCGCACCACCCCGTGATGTTTTTCTCACTCCTACTAGTGAATGTAATGTAACACACAGCCATACAATGCGCACCACCCCGTGATGTTTTTCTCACTGCTACTAGTGAATGTAATGTAACACACACCCATACAATGCGCACCACCCCGTGATGTTTTTCTCACTCCTACTACTGAATGTAATGTAACACACACCCATACAATGCGCACCATCCGTGATGTTTTTCTCACTCCTACTAGTGAATGTAATGTAACACACACCCATACAATGCGCACCACCCCGTGATGTTTTTCTCACTCCTACTAGTGAATCTAATGTAACACACACCCATACAATGCGCACCACCCCGTGATGTTTTTCTCACTCCTACTAGTGAATGTAATGTAACACACACCCATACAATGCGCACCACCCCGTGATGTTTTTCTCACTCCTACTAGTGAATGTAATGTAACACACACCCATACAATGCGCACCACCCCGTGGTGTTTTTCTCACTCCTACTAGTGTATCTAATGTAACACACACCCATACAATGCGCACCTTCCCGTGATGTTTTTCTCACTCCTACTAGTGAATCTAATGTAACACACACCCATACAATGCGCACCACCCCGCGAAGTTTTTCAGAAACCTATCATACATTGCCACTGCATGGTCCCTGACCTCCCCATGCTGACCAGCCCGCGGTACTTTTCTCCATCCTACATTGCCACTGACTGCCTATCCTAATTCAGACCCTCCGATTCACACCACCCCGTGGTGTTTTTCTCCCTCCTACTAATGAATGTAATGTGACACACACCCATAAAATGCGCACCACACCGTGATATTTCTCTCACACCTACTAGTGAATGTAATGTAACACACACCCATGCAAGGCGCACCACCCCGTGATGTTTTCTCACTCCTACTAGTGAATGTAATGTAACACACACCATTACAATGCGCACCACCCCGTGATGTTTTTCTCACTCCTACTAGTGAATGTAATGTAACACACACCCATACAATGCGCACCACCCCGTGATGTTTTTCTCACTCCTACTAGTGAATGTAATGTAACACACACCCATACAATGCGCACCACCCCGTGATGTTTTTCTCACTCCTACTAGTGAATGTAATGTAACACACACCCATACAATGGGCACCACCCCGTGATGTTTTTCTCACTCCTACAAGTGAATCTAATGTAACACACACCCGTACAATGCGCACCACCCCGTGATGTTTTTCTCACTCCTACTAGTGAATCTAATGTAACACACACCCATACAATGTGCACCACCCCGCGATGTTTTTCAGAAACCTATCCTACATTGCCACTGCATGTTCCCTGACCTCACCATGCTGACCACCCCGCGGTGCTTTTCTCCATCCTACATTGCCACTGACTGCCTATCCTAATTCAGACCCTCCGATTCACACCACCCCGTGATGTTTTTCTCACTCCTACTAGTGAATGTAATGTGACACACACCCATAAAATGCGCACCACCCCGTGATGTTTCTCTCACACCTACTACTGAATGTAATGTAACACACACCCATGCAATGCGCACCACCCCGTGATGTTTTTCTCACTCCTACTAGTGAATGTAATGTAACACACACCCATGCAATGCGCACCACCCCGTGATGTTTTTCTCACTCCCACTAGTGAATGTAATGTAACACACACCCATACAATGCGCACCACCCCGTGATGTTTTTCTCACTCCTACTAGTGTATCTAATGTAACACACACCCATACAATGCGCACCTTCCCGTGATGTTTTTCTCACTCCTACTAGTGAATCTAATGTAACACACACCCATACAATGCGCACAACCCCGCGATGTTTTTCAGAAACCTATCCTACATTGCCGTTGCATGTTCCGTGACCTCCCCATGCTGACCAACCCGCGGTGCTTTTCTCCATCCTACATTGCCACTGACTGCCTATCCTAATTCAGACCCTCCGATTCACACCACCCTGTGATATTTCTCTCACACCTACTAGTGAATGTAATGTAACACACACCCATACAATGCGCACCACCCCGTGATGTTTTTCTCACTCCTACAAGTGAATGTAATGTAACACACACCCATAAAATGCGCACCACCCCGTGATGTTTTTCTCACTCCTACTAGTGAATGTAATGTAACACACACCCATACAATGCGCACCACCCCGTGATGTTTTTCTCACTCCTACTAGTGAATGTAATGTAACACACAGCCATACAATGCGCACCACCCCGTGATGTTTTTCTCACTGCTACTAGTGAATGTAATGTAACACACACCCATACAATGCCCACCACCCCGTGATGTTTTTCTCACTCCTACTAGTGAATGTAATGTAACACACACCCATACAATGCGCACCATCCGTGATGTTTTTCTCACTCCTACTAGTGAATGTAATGTAACACACACCCATACAATGCGCACCACCCCGTGATGTTTTTCTCACTCCTACTAGTGAATCTAATGTAACACACACCCATACAATGCGCACCACCCCGTGATGTTTTTCTCACTCCTACTAGTGAATGTAATGTAACACACACCCATACAATGCGCACCACCCCGTGATGTTTTTCTCACTCCTACTAGTGAATGTAATGTAACACACACCCATACAATGCGCACCACCCCGTGGTGTTTTTCTCACTCCTACTAGTGTATCTAATGTAACACACACCCATACAATGCGCACCTTCCCGTGATGTTTTTCTCACTCCTACTAGTGAATCTAATGTAACACACACCCATACAATGCGCACCACCCCGCGATGTTTTTCAGAAACCTATCCTACATTGCCACTGCATGTTCCCTGACCTCCCCATGCTGACCACCCCGCGGTGCTTTTCTCCATCCTACATTGCCACTGACTGCCTATCCTAATTCAGACCCTCCGATTCACACCACCCCGTGATGTTTTTCTCCCTCCTACTAGTGAATGTAATGTGACACACACCCATAAAATGCGCACCACACCGTGATATTTCTCTCACACCTACTAGTGAATGTAATGTAACACACACCCATGCAAGGCGCACCAGCCCGTGATGTTTTCTCACTCCTACTAGTGAATGTAATGTAACACACACCCTTACAATGCGCACCACCCCGTGATGTTTTTCTCACTCCTACTAGTGAATGTAATGTAACACACACCCATACAATGCGCACCACCCTGTGATGTTTTTCTCACTCCTACTAGTGAATGTAATGTAACACACACCCATACAATGCGCACCACCCCTTGATGTTTTTCTCACTCCTACTAGTGAATGTAATGTAACACACAGCCATACAATGCGCACCACCCCGTGATGTTTTTCTCACTGCTACTAGTGAATGTAATGTAACACACACCCATACAATGCGCACCACCCCGTGATGTTTTTCTCACTCCTACTAGTGAATGTAATGTAACACACAGCCATACAATGCGCACCACCCCGTGATGTTTTTCTCACTCCTACTAGTGAATGTAATGTAACACACACCCATACAATGCGCACCACCCCGTGATGTTTTTCTCACTCCTACTAGTGAATGTAATGTAACACACACCCATACAATGCGCACCACCCCGTGATGTTTTTCTCACTCCTACTAGTGAATGTAATGTAACACACACCCATACAATGGGCACCACGCCGTGATGTTTTTCTCACTCCTACTAGTGAATCTAATGTAACACACACCCATACAATGCGCACCACCCGGTGATGTTTTTCTCACTCCTACTAGTGAATCTAATGTAACACACACCCATACAATGCGCACCACCCCGCGATGTTTTTCAGAAACCTATCCTACATTGCCACTGCATGTTCCCTGACCTCCCCATGCTGACCACCCCGCGGTGCTTTTCTCCATCCTACATTGCCACTGACTGCCTATCCTAATTCAGACCCTCCGATTCACACCACCCCGTGATGTTTTTCTCACTCCTACTAGTGAATGTAATGTGACACACACCCATAAAATGCGCACCACCCCGTGATGTTTCTCTCACACCTACTACTGAATGTAATGTAACACACACCCATGCAATGCGCACCACCCCGTGATGTTTTTCTCACTCCTACTAGTGAATGTAATGTAACACACACCCATGCAATGCGCACCACCCCGTGATGTTTTTCTCACTCCTACTAGTGAATGTAATGTAACACACACCCACACAATGCGCACCACCCCGTGATGTTTTTCTCACTCCTACTAGTGTATCTAATGTAACACACACCCATCCAATGCGCACCACCCCGTGATGTTTTTCTCACTCCTACTAGTGAATCTAATGTAACACACACCCATACAATGCGCACCACCCCGCGATGTTTTTCAGAAACCTATCCTACATTGCCACTGCATGTTCCGTGACCTCCCCATGCTGACCACCCCGCGGTGTTTTTCTCCATCCTACATTGCCACTGACTGCCTATCCTAATTCAGACCCTCCGATTCACACCAACCCGTGATATTTCTCTCACACCTACTAGTGAATGTAATGTAACACACACCCATACAATGCGCACCACCCCGTGATGTTTTTCTCACTCCTACTAGTGAATGTAATGTAACACACACCCATAAAATGCGCACCACCCCGTGATGTTTTTCTCACTCCTACTAGTGAATGTAATGTAACACACACCCATAGAATGCGCACCACCCCGTGATGTTTTTCTCACTCCTACTAGTGAATGTAATGTAACACACAGCCATACAATGCGCACCACCCCGTGATGTTTTTCTCACTGCTACTAGTGAATGTAATGTAACACACACCCATACAATGCGCACCACCCCGTGATGTT
This sequence comes from Cavia porcellus, assembly GCF_034190915.1. Taxonomy (NCBI): domain Eukaryota; kingdom Metazoa; phylum Chordata; class Mammalia; order Rodentia; family Caviidae; genus Cavia; species Cavia porcellus. The sequence goes on along the minus strand of NW_026947562.1, from coordinate 624,931 downwards.
TTTCTCACTCCTACTACTGAATGTAATGTAACACACACCCATACAATGCGCAACATCCGTGATGTTTTTCTCACTCCTACTAGTGAATGTAATGTAACACACACCCATACAATGCGCACCACCCCGTGATGTTTTTCTCACTCCTACTAGTGAATCTAATGTAACACACACCCATACAATGCGCACCACCCCGTGATGTTTTTCTCACTCCTACTAGTGAATGTAATGTAACACACACCCATACAATGCGCACACCCCGTGATGTTTTTCTCACTCCTACTAGTGAATGTAATGTAACACACACCCATACAATGCGCACCACCCCGTGGTGTTTTTCTCACTCCTACTAGTGTATCTAATGTAACACACACCCATACAATGCGCACCTTCCCGTGATGTTTTTCTCACTCCTACTAGTGAATCTAATGTAACACACACCCATACAATGCTCACCACCCCGCGAAGTTTTTCAGAAACCTATCCTACATTGCCACTGCATGGTCCCTGACCTCCCCATGCTGACCACCCCGCGGTACTTTTCTCCATCCTACATTGCCACTGACTGCCTATCCTAATTCAGACCCTCCGATTCACACCACCCCGTGGTGTTTTTCTCCCTCCTACTAATGAATGTAATGTGACACACACCCATAAAATGCGCACCACACCGTGATATTTCTCTCACACCTACTAGTGAATGTAATGTAACACACACCCATGCAAGGCGCACCACCCCGTGATGTTTTCTCACTCCTACTAGTGAATGTAATGTAACACACACCATTACAATGCGCACCACCCCGTGATGTTTTTCTCACTCCTAGTAGTGAATGTAATGTAACACACACCCATACAATGCGCACCACCCCGTGATGTTTTTCTCACTCCTACTAGTGAATGTAATGTAACACACACCCATACAATGCGCACCACCCCGTGATGTTTTTCTCACTCCTACTAGTGAATGTAATGTAACACACACCCATACAATGGGCACCACCCCGTGATGTTTTTCTCACTCCTACAAGTGAATCTAATGTAACACACACCCGTACAATGCGCACCACCCCGTGATGTTTTTCTCACTCCTACTAGTGAATCTAATGTAACACACACACATACAATGTGCACCACCCCGCGATGTTTTTCAGAAACCTATCCTACATTGCCACTGCATGTTCCCTGACCTCACCATGTTGACCACCCCGCGGTGCTTTTCTCCATCCTACATTGCCACTGACTGCCTATCCTAATTCAGACCCTCCGATTCACACCACCCCGTGATGTTTTTCTCACTCCTACTAGTGAATGTAATGTGACACACACCCATAAAATGCGCACCACCCCGTGATGTTTCTCTCACACCTACTAGTGAATGTAATATAACACACACCCATACAATTCGCACCACCCCGTGATGTTTTTCTCACTCCTAATAGTGAATGTAATGTAACACACACCCATAAAATGCGCACCACCCCGTGATGTTTTTCTCACTCCTACTAGTGAATGTAATGTAACACACACCCATAAAATGCGCACCGCCCCGTGATGTTTTTCTCACTCCTACTAGTGAATGTAATGTAACACACACCCATACAATGCGCACCACCCCTTGATGTTTTTCTCACTCCTACTAGTGAATGTAATGTAACACACAGCCATACAATGCGCACCACCCCGTGATGTTTTTCTCACTGCTACTAGTGAATGTAATGTAACACACACCCATACAATGCGCACCACCCCGTGATGTTTTTCTCACTCCTACTAGTGAATGTAATGTAACACACAGCCATACAATGCGCACCACCCCGTGATGTTTTTCTCACTCCTACTAGTGAATGTAATGTAACACACACCCATACAATGCGCACCACCCCGTGATGTTTTTCTCACTCCTACTAGTGAATGTAATGTAACACACACCCATACAATGCGCACCACCCCGTGATGTTTTTCTCACTCCTACTAGTGAATGTAATGTAACACACACCCATACAATGGGCACCACGCCGTGATATTTTTCTCACTCCTACTAGTGAATCTAATGTAACACACACCCATACAATGCGCACCACCCGGTGATGTTTTTCTCACTCCTACTAGTGAATCTAATGTAACACACACCCATACAATGCGCACCACCCCGCGATGTTTTTCAGAAACCTATCCTACATTGCCACTGCATGTTCCCTGACCTCCCCATGCTGACCACCCCGCGGTGCTTTTCTCCATCCTACATTGCCACTGACTGCCTATCCTAATTCAGACCCTCCGATTCACACCACCCCGTGATGTTTTTCTCACTCCTACTAGTGAATGTAATGTGACACACACCCATAAAATGCGCACCACCCCGTGATGTTTCTCTCACACCTACTACTGAATGTAATGTAACACACACCCATGCAATGCGCACCACCCCGTGATGTTTTTCTCACTCCTACTAGTGAATGTAATGTAACACACACCCATGCAATGCGCACCACCCCGTGATGTTTTTCTCACTCCTACTAGTGAATGTAATGTAACACACACCCACACAATGCGCACCACCCCGTGATGTTTTTCTCACTCCTACTAGTGTATCTAATGTAACACACACCCATACAATGCGCACCACCCCGTGATGTTTTTCTCACTCCTACTAGTGAATCTAATGTAACACACACCCATACAATGCGCACCACCCCGCGATGTTTTTCAGAAACCTATCCTACATTGCCACTGCATGTTCCGTGACCTCCCCATGCTGACCACCCCGCGGTGCTTTTCTCCATCCTACATTGCCACTGACTGCCTATCCTAATTCAGACCCTCCGATTCACACCAACCCGTGATATTTCTCTCACACCTACTAGTGAATGTAATGTAACACACACCCATAAAATGCGCACCACCCCGTGATGTTTTTCTCACTCCTACTAGTGAATGTAATGTAACACACACCCATAGAATGCGCACCACCCCGTGATGTTTTTCTCACTCCTACTAGTGAATGTAATGTAACACACAGCCATATAATGCGCACCACCCCGTGATGTTTTTCTCACTGCTACTAGTGAATGTAATGTAACACACACCCATACAATGCGCACCACCCCGTGATGTTTTTCTCACTCCTACTACTGAATGTAATGTAACACACACCCATACAATGCGCACCATCCGTGATGTTTTTCTCACTCCTACTAGTGAATGTAATGTAACACACACCCATACAATGCGCACCACCCCGTGATGTTTTTCTCACTCCTACTAGTGAATCTAATGTAACACACACCCATACAATGCGCACCACCCCGTGATGTTTTTCTCACTCCTACTAGTGAATGTAATGTAACACACACCCATACAATGCGCACCACCCCGTGATGTTTTTCTCACTCCTACTAGTGAATGTAATGTAACACACACCCTTACAATGCGCACCACCCCGTGATGTTTTTCTCACTCCTACTAGTGAATGTAATGTAACACACACCCATACAATGCGCACCACCCCGTGATGTTTTTCTCACTCCTACTAGTGAATGTAATGTAACACACACCCATACAATGCGCACCACCCCGTGATGTTTTTCTCACTCCTACTAGTGAATGTAATGTAACACACACCCATACAATGGGCACCACCCCGTGATGTTTTTCTCACTACTCCAAGTGAATCTAATGTAACACACACCCGTACAATGCGCACCACCCCGTGATGTTTTTCTCACTCCTACTAGTGAATCTAATGTAACACACACCCATACAATGCGCACCACCCCGCGATGTTTTTCAGAAACCTATCCTACATTGCCACTGCATGTTCCCTGACCTCACCATGCTGACCACCCCGCGGTGCTTTTCTCCATCCTACATTGCCACTGACTGCCTATCCTAATTCAGACCCTCCGATTCACACCACCCCGTGATGTTTTTCTCACTCCTACTAGTGAATGTAATGTGACACACACCCATAAAATGCGCACCACCCCGTGATGTTTCTCTCACACTTACTAGTGAATGTAATGTAACACACACCCATACAATTCGCACCACCCCGTGATGTTTTTCTCACTCCTAATAGTGAATGTAATGTAACACACACCCATAAAATGCGCACCGCCCCGTGATGTTTTTCTCACTCCTACTAGTGAATGTAATGTAACACACACCCATACAATGCGCACCACCCCTTGATGTTTTTCTCACTCCTACTAGTGAATGTAATGTAACACACAGCCATACAATGCGCACCACCCCGTGATGTTTTTCTCACTGCTACTAGTGAATGTAATGTAACACACACCCATACAATGCGCACCACCCCGTGATGTTTTTCTCACTCCTACTAATGAATGTAATGTAACACACAGCCATACAATGCGCACCACCCCGTGATGTTTTTCTCACTCCTACTAGTGAATGTAATGTAACACACACCCATACAATGCGCACCACCCCGTGATGTTTTTCTCACTCCTACTAGTGAATGTAATGTGACACACACCCATAAAATGCGCACCACCCTGTGATGTTTCTCTCACACCTACTACTGAATGTAATGTAACACACACCCATGCAATGCGCACCACCCCGTGATGTTTTTCTCACTCCTACTAGTGAATGTAATGTAACACACACCCATGCAATGCGCACCACCCCGTGATGTTTTTCTCACTCCTACTAGTGAATGTAATGTAACACACACCCACACAATGCGCACCACCCCGTGATGTTTTTCTCACTCCTACTAGTGTATCTAATGTAACACACACCCATCCAATGCGCACCACCCCGTGATGTTTTTCTCACTCCTACTAGTGAATCTAATGTAGCACACACCCATACAATGCGCACCACCCCGCGATGTTTTTCAGAAACCTATCCTACATTGCCACTGCATGTTCCGTGACCTCCCCATGCTGACCACCCCGCGGTGTTTTTCTCCATCCTACATTGCCACTGACTGCCTATCCTAATTCAGACCCTCCGATTCACACCACCCCGTGGTGTTTTTCTCCCTCCTACTAATGAATGTAATGTGACACACACCCATAAAATGCGCACCACACCGTGATATTTCTCTCACACCTACTAGTGAATGTAATGTAACACACACCCATGCAAGGCGCACCACCCCGTGATGTTTTCTCACTCCTACTAGTGAATGTAATGTAACACACACCATTACAATGCGCACCACCCCGTGATGTTTTTCTCACTCCTAGTAGTGAATGTAATGTAACACACACCCATACAATGCGCACCACCCCGTGATGTTTTTCTCACTCCTACTAGTGAATGTAATGTAACACACACCCATACAATGCGCACCACCCCGTGATGTTTTTCTCACTCCTACTAGTGAATGTAATGTAACACACACCCATACAATGGGCACCACCCCGTGATGTTTTTCTCACTCCTACAAGTGAATCTAATGTAACACACACCCGTACAATGCGCACCACCCCGTGATGTTTTTCTCACTCCTACTAGTGAATCTAATGTAACACACACACATACAATGTGCACCACCCCGCGATGTTTTTCAGAAACCTATCCTACATTGCCACTGCATGTTCCCTGACCTCACCATGCTGACCACCCCGCGGTGCTTTTCTCCATCCTACATTGCCACTGACTGCCTATCCTAATTCAGACCCTCCGATTCACACCACCCCGTGATGTTTTTCTCACTCCTACTAGTGAATGTAATGTGACACACACCCATAAAATGCGCACCACCCCGTGATGTTTCTCTCACACCTACTAGTGAATGTAATATAACACACACCCATACAATTCGCACCACCCCGTGATGTTTTTCTCACTCCTAATAGTGAATGTAATGTAACACACACCCATAAAATGCGCACCACCCCGTGATGTTTTTCTCACTCCTACTAGTGAATGTAATGTAACACACACCCATAAAATGCGCACCGCCCCGTGATGTTTTTCTCACTCCTACTAGTGAATGTAATGTAACACACACCCATACAATGCGCACCACCCCTTGATGTTTTTCTCACTCCTACTAGTGAATGTAATGTAACACACAGCCATACAATGCGCACCACCCCGTGATGTTTTTCTCACTGCTACTAGTGAATGTAATGTAACACACACCCATACAATGCGCACCACCCCGTGATGTTTTTCTCACTCCTACTAGTGAATGTAATGTAACACACAGCCATACAATGCGCACCACCCCGTGATGTTTTTCTCACTCCTACTAGTGAATGTAATGTAACACACACCCATACAATGCGCACCACCCCGTGATGTTTTTCTCACTCCTACTAGTGAATGTAATGTAACACACACCCATACAATGCGCACCACCCCGTGATGTTTTTCTCACTCCTACTAGTGAATGTAATGTAACACACACCCATACAATGGGCACCACGCCGTGATATTTTTCTCACTCCTACTAGTGAATCTAATGTAACACACACCCATACAATGCGCACCACCCGGTGATGTTTTTCTCACTCCTACTAGTGAATCTAATGTAACACACACCCATACAATGCGCACCACCCCGCGATGTTTTTCAGAAACCTATCCTACATTGCCACTGCATGTTCCCTGACCTCCCCATGCTGACCACCCCGCGGTGCTTTTCTCCATCCTACATTGCCACTGACTGCCTATCCTAATTCAGACCCTCCGATTCACACCACCCCGTGATGTTTTTCTCACTCCTACTAGTGAATGTAATGTGACACACACCCATAAAATGCGCACCACCCCGTGATGTTTCTCTCACACCTACTACTGAATGTAATGTAACACACACCCATGCAATGCGCACCACCCCGTGATGTTTTTCTCACTCCTACTAGTGAATGTAATGTAACACACACCCATGCAATGCGCACCACCCCGTGATGTTTTTCTCACTCCTACTAGTGAATGTAATGTAACACACACCCACACAATGCGCACCACCCCGTGATGTTTTTCTCACTCCTACTAGTGTATCTAATGTAACACACACCCATACAATGCGCACCACCCCGTGATGTTTTTCTCACTCCTACTAGTGAATCTAATGTAACACACACCCATACAATGCGCACCACCCCGCGATGTTTTTCAGAAACCTATCCTACATTGCCACTGCATGTTCCGTGACCTCCCCATGCTGACCACCCCGCGGTGCTTTTCTCCATCCTACATTGCCACTGACTGCCTATCCTAATTCAGACCCTCCGATTCACACCAACCCGTGATATTTCTCTCACACCTACTAGTGAATGTAATGTAACACACACCCATAAAATGCGCACCACCCCGTGATGTTTTTCTCACTCCTACTAGTGAATGTAATGTAACACACACCCATAGAATGCGCACCACCCCGTGATGTTTTTCTCACTCCTACTAGTGAATGTAATGTAACACACAGCCATATAATGCGCACCACCCCGTGATGTTTTTCTCACTGCTACTAGTGAATGTAATGTAACACACACCCATACAATGCGCACCACCCCGTGATGTTTTTCTCACTCCTACTACTGAATGTAATGTAACACACACCCATACAATGCGCACCATCCGTGATGTTTTTCTCACTCCTACTAGTGAATGTAATGTAACACACACCCATACAATGCGCACCACCCCGTGATGTTTTTCTCACTCCTACTAGTGAATCTAATGTAACACACACCCATACAATGCGCACCACCCCGTGATGTTTTTCTCACTCCTACTAGTGAATGTAATGTAACACACACCCATACAATGCGCACCACCCCGTGATGTTTTTCTCACTCCTACTAGTGAATGTAATGTAACACACACCCTTACAATGCGCACCACCCCGTGATGTTTTTCTCACTCCTACTAGTGAATGTAATGTAACACACACCCATACAATGCGCACCACCCCGTGATGTTTTTCTCACTCCTACTAGTGAATGTAATGTAACACACACCCATACAATGCGCACCACCCCGTGATGTTTTTCTCACTCCTACTAGTGAATGTAATGTAACACACACCCATACAATGGGCACCACCCCGTGATGTTTTTCTCACTACTCCAAGTGAATCTAATGTAACACACACCCGTACAATGCGCACCACCCCGTGATGTTTTTCTCACTCCTACTAGTGAATCTAATGTAACACACACCCATACAATGCGCACCACCCCGCGATGTTTTTCAGAAACCTATCCTACATTGCCACTGCATGTTCCCTGACCTCACCATGCTGACCACCCCGCGGTGCTTTTCTCCATCCTACATTGCCACTGACTGCCTATCCTAATTCAGACCCTCCGATTCACACCACCCCGTGATGTTTTTCTCACTCCTACTAGTGAATGTAATGTGACACACACCCATAAAATGCGCACCACCCCGTGATGTTTCTCTCACACTTACTAGTGAATGTAATGTAACACACACCCATACAATTCGCACCACCCCGTGATGTTTTTCTCACTCCTAATAGTGAATGTAATGTAACACACACCCATAAAATGCGCACCGCCCCGTGATGTTTTTCTCACTCCTACTAGTGAATGTAATGTAACACACACCCATACAATGCGCACCACCCCTTGATGTTTTTCTCACTCCTACTAGTGAATGTAATGTAACACACAGCCATACAATGCGCACCACCCCGTGATGTTTTTCTCACTGCTACTAGTGAATGTAATGTAACACACACCCATACAATGCGCACCACCCCGTGATGTTTTTCTCACTCCTACTAATGAATGTAATGTAACACACAGCCATACAATGCGCACCACCCCGTGATGTTTTTCTCACTCCTACTAGTGAATGTAATGTAACACACACCCATACAATGCGCACCACCCCGTGATGTTTTTCTCACTCCTACTAGTGAATGTAATGTGACACACACCCATAAAATGCGCACCACCCTGTGATGTTTCTCTCACACCTACTACTGAATGTAATGTAACACACACCCATGCAATGCGCACCACCCCGTGATGTTTTTCTCACTCCTACTAGTGAATGTAATGTAACACACACCCATGCAATGCGCACCACCCCGTGATGTTTTTCTCACTCCTACTAGTGAATGTAATGTAACACACACCCACACAATGCGCACCACCCCGTGATGTTTTTCTCACTCCTACTAGTGTATCTAATGTAACACACACCCATCCAATGCGCACCACCCCGTGATGTTTTTCTCACTCCTACTAGTGAATCTAATGTAGCACACACCCATACAATGCGCACCACCCCGCGATGTTTTTCAGAAACCTATCCTACATTGCCACTGCATGTTCCGTGACCTCCCCATGCTGACCACCCCGCGGTGTTTTTCTCCATCCTACATTGCCACTGACTGCCTATCCTAATTCAGACCCTCCGATTCACACCAACCCGTGATATTTCTCTCACACCTACTAGTGAATGTAATGTAACACACACCCATACAATGCGCACCACCCCGTGATGTTTTTCTCACTCCTACTAGTGAATGTAATGTAACACACACCCATAAAATGCGCACCACCCCGTGATGTTTTTCTCACTCCTACTAGTGAATGTAATGTAACACACACCCATAGAATGCGCACCACCCCGTGATGTTTTTCTCACTCCTACTAGTGAATGTAATGTAACACACAGCCATACAATGCGCACCACCCCGTGATGTTTTTCTCACTGCTACTAGTGAATGTAATGTAACACACACCCATACAATGCGCACCACCCCGTGATGTTTTTCTCACTCCTACTACTGAATGTAATGTAACACACACCCATACAATGCGCACCATCCGTGATGTTTTTCTCACTCCTACTAGTGAATGTAATGTAACACACACCCATACAATGCGCACCACCCCGTGATGTTTTTCTCACTCCTACTAGTGAATCTAATGTAACACACACCCATACAATGCGCACCACCCCGTGATGTTTTTCTCACTCCTACTAGTGAATGTAATGTAACACACACCCATACAATGCGCACCACCCCGTGATGTTTTTCTCACTCCTACTAGTGAATGTAATGTAACACACACCCATACAATGCGCACCACCCCGTGGTGTTTTTCTCACTCCTACTAGTGTATCTAATGTAACACACACCCATACAATGCGCACCTTCCCGTGATGTTTTTCTCACTCCTACTAGTGAATCTAATGTAACACACACCCATACAATGCGCACCACCCCGCGAAGTTTTTCAGAAACCTATCATACATTGCCACTGCATGGTCCCTGACCTCCCCATGCTGACCACCCCGCGGTACTTTTCTCCATCCTACATTGCCACTGACTGCCTATCCTAATTCAGACCCTCCGATTCACACCACCCCGTGGTGTTTTTCTCCCTCCTACTAATGAATGTAATGTGACACACACCCATAAAATGCGCACCACACCGTGATATTTCTCTCACACCTACTAGTGAATGTAATGTAACACACACCCATGCAAGGCGCACCACCCCGTGATGTTTTCTCACTCCTACTAGTGAATGTAATGTAACACACACCATTACAATGCGCACCACCCCGTGATGTTTTTCTCACTCCTACTAGTGAATGTAATGTAACACACACCCATACAATGCGCACCACCCCGTGATGTTTTTCTCACTCCTACTAGTGAATGTAATGTAACACACACCCATACAATGCGCACCACCCCGTGATGTTTTTCTCACTCCTACTAGTGAATGTAATGTAACACACACCCATACAATGGGCACCACCCCGTGATGTTTTTCTCACTCCTACAAGTGAATCTAATGTAACACACACCCGTACAATGCGCACCACCCCGTGATGTTTTTCTCACTCCTACTAGTGAATCTAATGTAACACACACCCATACAATGTGCACCACCCCGCGATGTTTTTCAGAAACCTATCCTACATTGCCACTGCATGTTCCCTGACCTCACCATGCTGACCACCCCGCGGTGCTTTTCTCCATCCTACATTGCCACTGACTGCCTATCCTAATTCAGACCCTCCGATTCACACCACCCCGTGATGTTTTTCTCACTCCTACTAGTGAATGTAATGTGACACACACCCATAAAATGCGCACCACCCCGTGATGTTTCTCTCACACCTACTAGTGAATGTAATGTAACACACACCCATACAATTCGCACCACCCCGTGATGTTTTTCTCACTCCTAATAGTGAATGTAATGTAACACACACCCATAAAATGCGCACCGCCCCGTGATGTTTTTCTCACTCCTACTAGTGAATGTAATGTAACACACACCCATACAATGCGCACCACCCCTTGATGTTTTTCTCACTCCTACTAGTGAATGTAATGTAACACACAGCCATACAATGCGCACCACCCCGTGATGTTTTTCTCACTGCTACTAGTGAATGTAATGTAACACACACCCATACAATGCGCACCACCCCGTGATGTTTTTCTCACTCCTACTAGTGAATGTAATGTAACACACAGCCATACAATGCGCACCACCCCGTGATGTTTTTCTCACTCCTACTAGTGAATGTAATGTAACACACACCCATACAATGCGCACCACCCCGTGATGTTTTTCTCACTCCTACTAGTGAATGTAATGTAACACACACCCATACAATGCGCACCACCCCGTGATGTTTTTCTCACTCCTACTAGTGAATGTAATGTAACACACACCCATACAATGGGCACCACGCCGTGATGTTTTTCTCACTCCTACTAGTGAATCTAATGTAACACACACCCATACAATGCGCACCACCCGGTGATGTTTTTCTCACTCCTACTAGTGAATCTAATGTAACACACACCCATACAATGCGCACCACCCCGCGATGTTTTTCAGAAACCTATCCTACATAGCCACTGCATGTTCCCTGACCTCCCCATGCTGACCACCCCGCGGTGCTTTTCTCCATCCTACATTGCCACTGACTGCCTATCCTAATTCAGACCCTCCGATTCACGCCACCCCGTGATGTTTTTCTCACTCCTACTAGTGAATGTAATGTGACACACACCCATAAAATGCGCACCACCCCGTGATGTTTCTCTCACACCTACTACTGAATGTAATGTAACACACACCCATGCAATGCGCACCACCCCGTGATGTTTTTCTCACTCCTACTAGTGAATGTAATGTAACACACACCCATGCAATGCGCACCACCCCGTGATGTTTTTCTCACTCCTACTAGTGAATGTAATGTAACACACACCCACACAATGCGCACCACCCCGTGATGTTTTTCTCACTCCTACTAGTGTATCTAATGTAACACACACCCATACAATGCGCACCACCCCGTGATGTTTTTCTCACTCCTACTAGTGAATCTAATGTAACACACACCCATACAATGCGCACCACCCCGCGATGTTTTTCAGAAACCTATCCTACATTGCCACTGCATGTTCCGTGACCTCCCCATGCTGACAACCCCGCGGTGCTTTTCTCCATCCTACATTGCCACTGACTGCCTATCCTAATTCAGACCCTCCGATTCACACCAACCCGTGATATTTCTCTCACACCTACTAGTGAATGTAATGTAACACACACCCATACAGTGCGCACCACCCCGTGATGTTTTTCTCACTCCTACTAGTGAATGTAATGTAACACACACCCATAAAATGCGCACCACCCCGTGATGTTTTTCTCACTCCTACTAGTGAATGTAATGTAACACACACCCATAGAATGCGCACCACCCCGTGATGTTTTTCTCACTCCTACTAGTGAATGTAATGTAACACACAGCCATATAATGCGCACCACCCCGTGATGTTTTTCTCACTGCTACTAGTGAATGTAATGTAACACACACCCATACAATGCGCACCACCCCGTGATGTTTTTCTCACTGCTACTAGTGAATGTAATGTAACACACACCCATACAATGCGCACCACCCCGTGATGTTTTTCTCACTCCTACTACTGAATGTAATGTAACACACACCCATACAATGCGCACCATCCGTGATGTTTTTCTCACTCCTACTAGTGAATGTAATGTAACACACACCCATACAATGCGCACCACCCCGTGATGTTTTTCTCACTCCTACTAGTGAATCTAATGTAACACACACCCATACAATGCGCACCACCCCGTGATGTTTTTCTCACTCCTACTAGTGAATGTAATGTAACACACACCCATACAATGCGCACCACCCCGTGATGTTTTTCTCACTCCTACTAGTGAATCTAATGTAGCACACACCCATACAATGCGCACCACCCCGCGATGTTTTTCAGAAACCTATCCTACATTGCCACTGCATGTTCCGTGACCTCCCCATGCTGACCACCCCGCGGTGTTTTTCTCCATCCTACATTGCCACTGACTGCCTATCCTAATTCAGACCCTCCGATTCACACCAACCCGTGATATTTCTCTCACACCTACTAGTGAATGTAATGTAACACACACCCATACAATGCGCACCACCCCGTGATGTTTTTCTCACTCCTACTAGTGAATGTAATGTAACACACACCCATAAAATGCGCACCACCCCGTGATGTTTTTCTCACTCCTACTAGTGAATGTAATGTAACACACACCCATAGAATGCGCACCACCCCGTGATGTTTTTCTCACTCCTACTAGTGAATGTAATGTAACACACAGCCATACAATGCGCACCACCCCGTGATGTTTTTCTCACTGCTACTAGTGAATGTAATGTAACACACACCCATACAATGCGCACCACCCCGTGATGTTTTTCTCACTCCTACTACTGAATGTAATGTAACACACACCCATACAATGCGCACCATCCGTGATGTTTTTCTCACTCCTACTAGTGAATGTAATGTAACACACACCCATACAATGCGCACCACCCCGTGATGTTTTTCTCACTCCTACTAGTGAATCTAATGTAACACACACCCATACAATGCGCACCACCCCGTGATGTTTTTCTCACTCCTACTAGTGAATGTAATGTAACACACACCCATACAATGCGCACCACCCCGTGATGTTTTTCTCACTCCTACTAGTGAATGTAATGTAACACACACCCATACAATGCGCACCACCCCGTGGTGTTTTTCTCACTCCTACTAGTGTATCTAATGTAACACACACCCATACAATGCGCACCTTCCCGTGATGTTTTTCTCACTCCTACTAGTGAATCTAATGTAACACACACCCATACAATGCGCACCACCCCGCGAAGTTTTTCAGAAACCTATCATACATTGCCACTGCATGGTCCCTGACCTCCCCATGCTGACCACCCCGCGGTACTTTTCTCCATCCTACATTGCCACTGACTGCCTATCCTAATTCAGACCCTCCGATTCACACCACCCCGTGGTGTTTTTCTCCCTCCTACTAATGAATGTAATGTGACACACACCCATAAAATGCGCACCACACCGTGATATTTCTCTCACACCTACTAGTGAATGTAATGTAACACACACCCATGCAAGGCGCACCACCCCGTGATGTTTTCTCACTCCTACTAGTGAATGTAATGTAACACACACCATTACAATGCGCACCACCCCGTGATGTTTTTCTCACTCCTACTAGTGAATGTAATGTAACACACACCCATACAATGCGCACCACCCCGTGATGTTTTTCTCACTCCTACTAGTGAATGTAATGTAACACACACCCATACAATGCGCACCACCCCGTGATGTTTTTCTCACTCCTACTAGTGAATGTAATGTAACACACACCCATACAATGGGCACCACCCCGTGATGTTTTTCTCACTCCTACAAGTGAATCTAATGTAACACACACCCGTACAATGCGCACCACCCCGTGATGTTTTTCTCACTCCTACTAGTGAATCTAATGTAACACACACCCATACAATGTGCACCACCCCGCGATGTTTTTCAGAAACCTATCCTACATTGCCACTGCATGTTCCCTGACCTCACCATGCTGACCACCCCGCGGTGCTTTTCTCCATCCTACATTGCCACTGACTGCCTATCCTAATTCAGACCCTCCGATTCACACCACCCCGTGATGTTTTTCTCACTCCTACTAGTGAATGTAATGTGACACACACCCATAAAATGCGCACCACCCCGTGATGTTTCTCTCACACCTACTAGTGAATGTAATGTAACACACACCCATACAATTCGCACCACCCCGTGATGTTTTTCTCACTCCTAATAGTGAATGTAATGTAACACACACCCATAAAATGCGCACCGCCCCGTGATGTTTTTCTCACTCCTACTAGTGAATGTAATGTAACACACACCCATACAATGCGCACCACCCCTTGATGTTTTTCTCACTCCTACTAGTGAATGTAATGTAACACACAGCCATACAATGCGCACCACCCCGTGATGTTTTTCTCACTGCTACTAGTGAATGTAATGTAACACACACTCATACAATGCGCACCACCCCGTGATGTTTTTCTCACTCCTACTAGTGAATGTAATGTAACACACAGCCATACAATGCGCACCACCCCGTGATGTTTTTCTCACTCCTACTAGTGAATGTAATGTAACACACACCCATACAATGCGCACCACCCCGTGATGTTTTTCTCACTCCTACTAGTGAATGTAATGTAACACACACCCATACAATGCGCACCACCCCGTGATGTTTTTCTCACTCCTACTAGTGAATGTAATGTAACACACACCCATACAATGGGCACCACGCCGTGATGTTTTTCTCACTCCTACTAGTGAATCTAATGTAACACACACCCATACAATGCGCACCACCCGGTGATGTTTTTCTCACTCCTACTAGTGAATCTAATGTAACACACACCCATACAATGCGCACCACCCCGCGATGTTTTTCAGAAACCTATCCTACATTGCCACTGCATGTTCCCTGACCTCCCCATGCTGACCACCCCGCGGTGCTTTTCTCCATCCTACATTGCCACTGACTGCCTATCCTAATTCAGACCCTCCGATTCACGCCACCCCGTGATGTTTTTCTCACTCCTACTAGTGAATGTAATGTGACACACACCCATAAAATGCGCACCACCCCGTGATGTTTCTCTCACACCTACTACTGAATGTAATGTAACACACACCCATGCAATGCGCACCACCCCGTGATGTTTTTCTCACTCCTACTAGTGAATGTAATGTAACACACACCCATGCAATGCGCACCACCCCGTGATGTTTTTCTCACTCCTACTAGTGAATGTAATGTAACACACACCCACACAATGCGCACCACCCCGTGATGTTTTTCTCACTCCTACTAGTGTATCTAATGTAACACACACCCATACAATGCGCACCACCCCGTGATGTTTTTCTCACTCCTACTAGTGAATCTAATGTAACACACACCCATACAATGCGCACCACCCCGCGATGTTTTTCAGAAACCTATCCTACATTGCCACTGCATGTTCCGTGACCTCCCCATGCTGACAACCCCGCGGTGCTTTTCTCCATCCTACATTGCCACTGACTGCCTATCCTAATTCAGACCCTCCGATTCACACCAACCCGTGATATTTCTCTCACACCTACTAGTGAATGTAATGTAACACACACCCATACAGTGCGCACCACCCCGTGATGTTTTTCTCACTCCTACTAGTGAATGTAATGTAACACACACCCATAAAATGCGCACCACCCCGTGATGTTTTTCTCACTCCTACTAGTGAATGTAATGTAACACACACCCATAGAATGCGCACCACCCCGTGATGTTTTTCTCACTCCTACTAGTGAATGTAATGTAACACACAGCCATATAATGCGCACCACCCCGTGATGTTTTTCTCACTGCTACTAGTGAATGTAATGTAACACACACCCATACAATGCGCACCACCCCGTGATGTTTTTCTCACTGCTACTAGTGAATGTAATGTAACACACACCCATACAATGCGCACCACCCCGTGATGTTTTTCTCACTCCTACTACTGAATGTAATGTAACACACACCCATACAATGCGCACCATCCGTGATGTTTTTCTCACTCCTACTAGTGAATGTAATGTAACACACACCCATACAATGCGCACCACCCCGTGATGTTTTTCTCACTCCTACTAGTGAATCTAATGTAACACACACCCATACAATGCGCACCACCCCGTGATGTTTTTCTCACTCCTACTAGTGAATGTAATGTAACACACACCCATACAATGCGCACCACCCCGTGATGTTTTTCTCACTCCTACTAGTGAATGTAATGTAACACACACCCATACAATGCGCACCACCCCGTGGTGTTTTTCTCACTCCTACTAGTGTATCTAATGTAACACACACCCATACAATGCGCACCTTCCCGTGATGTTTTTCTCACTCCTACTAGTGAATCTAATGTAACACACACCCATACAATGCGCACCACCCCGCGAAGTTTTTCAGAAACCTATCCTACATTGCCACTGCATGTTCCCTGACCTCCCCATGCTGACCACCCCGCGGTACTTTTCTCCATCCTACATTGCCACTGACTGCCTATCCTAATTCAGACCCTCCGATTCACACCACCCCGTGGTGTTTTTCTCCCTCCTACTAATGAATGTAATGTGACACACACCCATAAAATGCGCACCACACCGTGATATTTCTCTCACACCTACTAGTGAATGTAATGTAACACACACCCATGCAAGGCGCACCACCCCGTGATGTTTTCTCACTCCTACTAGTGAATGTAATGTAACACACACCCTTACAATGCGCACCACCCCGTGATGTTTTTCTCACTCCTACTAGTGAATGTAATGTAACACACACCCATACAATGCGCACCACCCCGTGATGTTTTTCTCACTCCTACTAGTGAATGTAATGTAACACACACCCATACAATGCGCACCACCCCGTGATGTTTTTCTCACTCCTACTAGTGAATGTAATGTAACACACACCCATACAATGGGCACCACCCCGTGATGTTTTTCTCACTCCTACAAGTGAATCTAATGTAACACACACCCATACAATGCGCACCACCCCGTGATGTTTTTCTCACTCCTACTAGTGAATCTAATGTAACACACACCCATACAATGCGCAGCACCCCGCGATGTTTTTCAGAAACCTATCCTACATTGCCACTGCATGTTCCCTGACCTCACCATGCTGACCACCCCGCGGTGCTTTTCTCCATCCTACATTGCCACTGACTGCCTATCCTAATTCAGACCCTCCGATTCACACCACCCCGTGATGTTTTTCTCACTCCTACTAGTGAATGTAATGTGACACACACCCATAAAATGCGCACCACCCCGTGATGTTTCTCTCACACCTACTAGTGAATGTAATGTAACACACACCCATACAATTCGCACCACCCCGTGATGTTTTTCTCACTCCTAATAGTGAATGTAATGTAACACACACCCATAAAATGCGCACCACCCCGTGATGTTTTTCTCACTCCTACTAGTGAATGTAATGTAACACACACCCATAAAATGCGCACCGCCCCGTGATGTTTTTCTCACTCCTACTAGTGAATGTAATGTAACACACACCCATACAATGCGCACCACCCCTTGATGTTTTTCTCACTCCTACTAGTGAATGTAATGTAACACACAGCCATACAATGCGCACCACCCCGTGATGTTTTTCTCACTGCTACTAGTGAATGTAATGTAACACACACCCATACAATGCGCACCACCCCGTGATGTTTTTCTCACTCCTACTAATGAATGTAATGTAACACACAGCCATACAATGCGCACCACCCCGTGATGTTTTTCTCACTCCTACTAGTGAATGTAATGTAACACACACCCATACAATGCGCACCACCCCGTGATGTTTTTCTCACTCCTACTAGTGAATGTAATGTAACACACACCCATACAATGCGCACCACCCCGTGATGTTTTTCTCACTCCTACTAGTGAATGTAATGTAACACACACCCATACAATGGGCACCACGCCGTGATGTTTTTCTCACTCCTACTAGTGAATCTAATGTAACACACACCCATACAATGCGCACCACCCGGTGATGTTTTTCTCACTCCTACTAGTGAATCTAATGTAACACACACCCATACAATGCGCACCACCCCGCGATGTTTTTCAGAAACATATCCTACATTGCCACTGCATGTTCCCTGACCTCCCCATGCTGACCACCCCGCGGTGCTTTTCTCCATCCTACATTGCCACTGACTGCCTATTCTAATTCAGACCCTCCGATTCACACCACCCCGTGATGTTTTTCTCACTCCTACTAGTGAATGTAATGTGACACACACCTATAAAATGCGCACCACCCCGTGATGTTTCTCTCACACCTACTACTGAATGTAATGTAACACACACCCATGCAATGCGCACCACCCCGTGATGTTTTTCTCACTCCTACTAGTGAATGTAATGTAACACACACCCATGCAACGCGCACCACCCCGTGATATTTTTCTCACTCCTACTAGTGAATGTAATGTAACACACACCCATACAATGCGCACCACCCCGTGATGTTTTTCTCACTCCTACTAGTGTATCTAATGTAACACACACCCATACAATGCGCACCTTCCCGTGATGTTTTTCTCACTCCTACTAGTGAATCTAATGTAACACACACCCATACAATGCGCACCACCCCGCGATGTTTTTCAGAAACCTATCCTACATTGCCACTGCATGTTCCGTAACCTCCCCATGCTGACCACCCCGCGGTGCTTTTCTCCATCCTACATTGCCACTGACAGCCTATTCTAATTCAGACCCTCCGATTCACACCACCCCGTGATATTTCTCTCACACCTACTAGTGAATGTAATGTAACACACACCCATACAATGCGCACCACCCCGTGATGTTTTTCTCACTCCTACAAGTGAATGTAATGTAACACACACCCATAAAATACGCACCACCCCGTGATGTTTTTCTCACTCCTACTAGTGAATGTAATGTAACACACACCCATACAATGCGCACCTCCCCGTGATGTTTTTCTCACTCCTACTAGTGAATGTAATGTAACACACAGCCATACAATGCGCACCACCCCGTGATGTTTTTCTCACTGCTACTAGTGAATGTAATGTAACACACACCCATACAATGCGCACCACCCCGTGATGTTTTTCTCACTCCTACTAGTGAATGTAATGTAACACACACCCATACAATGCGCACCATCCGTGATATTTTTCTCACTCCTACTAGTGAATGTAATATAACACACACCCATACAATGCGCACCACCCCGTGATGTTTTTCTCACTCCTACTAGTGAATCTAATGTAACACACACCCATACAATGCGCACCACCCCGTGATGTTTTTCTCACTCCTACTACTGAATGTAATGTAACACACACCCATAAAATGCGCACCACCCCGTGATGTTTTTCTCACTCCTACTACTGAATGTAATGTAACACACACCCATAAAATGCGCACCACCCCGTGATGTTTTTCTCACTCCTACTAGTGAATGTAATGTAACACACACCCATACAATGCGCACCACCCCGTGATGTTTTTCTCACACCTACTAGTGAATCTAATGTAACACACACCCATACAATGCGCACCACCCCGTGATGTTTTTCTCACTCCTATTAGTGAATGTAATGTAACACACACCCATACAATGCGCACCACCCCGTGATGTTTTTCTCACTCCTACTAGTGAATGTAATGTAACACACACCCATACAATGGGCACCACGCCGTGATGTTTTTCTCACTCCTACTAGTGAATCTAATGTAACACACACCCATACAATGCGCACCACCCGGTGATGTTTTTCTCACTCCTACTAGTGAATCTAATGTAACACACACCCATACAATGCGCACCACCCCGCGATGTTTTTCAGAAACCTATCCTACATTGCCACTGCATGTTCCCTGACCTCCCCATGCTGACCACCCCGCGGTGCTTTTCTCCATCCTACATTGCCACTGACTGCCTATCCTAATTCAGACCCTCCGATTCACACCACCCCGTGATGTTTTTCTCACTCCTACTAGTGAATGTAATGTGACACACACCCATAAAATGCGCACCACCCCGTGATGTTTCTCTCACACCTACTACTGAATGTAATGTAACACACACTCATGCAATGCGCACCACCCCGTGATGTTTTTCTCACTCCTACTAGTGAATGTAATGTAACACACACCCATGCAATGCGCACCACCCCGTGATGTTTTTCTCACTCCTACTAGTGAATGTAATGTAACACACACCCATACAATGCGCACCACCCCGTGATGTTTTTCTCACTCCTACTAGTGTATCTAATGTAACACACACCCATACAATGCACACCTTCCCGTGATGTTTTTCTCACTCCTACTAGTGAATCTAATGTAACACACACCCATACAATGCGCACCACCCCGCGATGTTTTTCAGAAACCTATCCTACATTGCCACTGCATGTTCCGTGACCTCCCCATGCTGACCACCCCGCGGTGCTTTTCTCCATCCTACATTGCCACTGACTGCCTATCCTAATTCAGACCCTCCGATTCACACCACCCCGTGATATTTCTCTCACACCTACTAGTGAATGTAATGTAACACACACCCATACAATGCGCACCACCCCGTGATGTTTTTCTCACTCCTACTAGTGTATCTAATGTAACACACACCCATAAAATACGCACCACCCCGTGATGTTTTTCTCACTCCTACTAGTGAATGTAATGTAACACACACCCATACAATGCGCACCACCCCGTGATGTTTTTCTCACTCCTACTAGTGAATGTAATGTAACACACAGCCATACAATGCGCACCACCCCGTGATGTTTTTCTCACTCCTACTAGTGTATCTAATGTAACACACACCCATACAATGCGCACCACCCCGTGATGTTTTTCTCACTCCTACTAGTGAATCTAATGTAACACACACCCATACAATGCGCACCATCCGTAATGTTTTTCTCAC
Source organism: Cavia porcellus (assembly GCF_034190915.1). Classification (NCBI taxonomy): domain Eukaryota; kingdom Metazoa; phylum Chordata; class Mammalia; order Rodentia; family Caviidae; genus Cavia; species Cavia porcellus. Next base: position 602,996 of record NW_026947562.1, on the reverse strand, counting down.
TCCTACTAGTGAATGTAATGTAACACACACCCATACAATGCGCACCACCCCGTGATGTTTTTCTCACTCCTACTAGTGAATCTAATGTAACACACACCCATACAATGCGCACCACCCCGTGATGTTTTTCTCACTCCTACTAGTGAATGTAATGTAACACACACCCATACAATGCGCACCACCCCGTGGTGTTTTTCTCACTCCTACTAGTGAATGTAATGTAACACACACCCATACAATGCGCACCACCCCGTGATGTTTTTCTCACTCCTACTAGTGAATCTAATGTAACACACACCAATACAATGCGCACCACCCCGTGATGTTTTTCTCACTCCTACTAGTGAATGTAATGTAACACACACCCATACAATGCGCACCACCCCGTGATGTTTTTCTCACTCCTACTAGTGAATGTAATGTAACACACACCCATACAATGCGCACCACCCCGTGATGTTTTTCTGACTCCTACTAGTGTATGTAATGTAACACACACCCATGCAATGCGCACCACCCCGTGATGTTTTTCTCACTCCTACTATTGAATGTAATGTAACACACACCCTTGCAATGCGCACCACCCCTTCATGTTTTTCTCACTCCTACTAGTGAATGTAATGTAACACACACCCATACAATGCGCACCACCCCGTGATGATTTTCTCACTCCTACTAGTGAATGTAATGTAACACACACCCATACAATGCGCACCACCCCGTGATGTTTTTCTCACTCCTACTAGTGAATGTAATGTAACACACACCCATGCAATGCGCACCACCCCGTGATGTTTTTCTCACTCCTACTAGTGAATGTAATGTAACACACACCCATGCAATGCGCACCACCCCGTGATGTTTTTCTCACTCCTACTAGTGAATGTAATGTAACACACACCCATGCAATGCGCACCACCCCGTGAAGTTTTTCTCACTCCTACTAGTGAATGTAATGTAACACACACCCACACAATGCGCACCACCCTGTGATGTTTTTCTCACTCCTACTAGTGAATCTAATGTAACACACACCCATACAATGCGCACCACCCCGTGATGTTTTTCTCACTCCTACTAGTGAATGTAATGTAACACACACCCATGCAATGCACACCACCCCGTGATGTTTTTCTCACTCCTACTAGTGAATCTAATGTAACACACACCCATACAATGCGCACCACCCCGCGATGTTTTTCAGAAACCTATCCTACATTGCCACTGCATGTTCCCTGACCTCCCCATTCTGACCACCCCGCGGTGCTTTTCTCCATCCTACATTGCCACTGACTGCCTATCCTAATTCAGACCCTCTGATTCACACCACCCCGTGATGTTTTTCTCACTCCTACTAGTGAATGTAATGTGACACACACCCATAAAATGCGCACCACCCCGTGATGTTTCTCTCACACCTACGAGTGAATGTAATGTAACACACACCCATGCAATGCGCACCACCCCGTGATGTTTTTCTCACTCCTACTAGTGAATGTAATGTAACACACACCCATACAATGCGCACCACCCTGTGATGTTTTTCTCACTCCTACTAGTGAATCTAATGTAACACACACCCATACAATGCGCACCACCACGTGATGTTTTTCTCACTCCTACTAGTGAATCTAATGTAACACACACCCATACAATGCGCACCACCCCGTGATGTTTTTCTCACTCCTACTAGTGAATGTAAAGTAACACACACCCATACAATGCGCACCACCCCGTGATGTTTTTCTCACTCCTACTAGTGAATGTAATGTAACACACACCCATGCAATGCGCACCACCCCGTGATGTTTTTCTCACTCCTACTAGTGAATGTAATGTAACACACACCCTTGAAATGCGCACCACCCCTTGATGTTTTTCTCACTCCTACTAGTGAATGTAATGTAACACACACCCATACAATGCGCACCACCCCGTGATGATTTTCTCACTCCTACTAGTGAATCTAATGTAACACACACCCATACAATGCGCACCACCCCGTGATGTTTTTCTCACTCCTACTAGTGAATGTAATGTAACACACACCCATACAATGCGCACCACCCCGTGATGTTTTTCTCACTCCTACTAGTGAATGTAATGTAACACACACCCATAAAATGCGCACCATCCCGTGATGTTTTTCTCACTCCTACTAGTGAATGTAATGTAACACACACCCATACAATGCGCACCACCCCGTGATGTTTTCCTCACTCCTACTAGTGAATGTAATGTAACACACACCAATACAATCGGCACCACCCCGTGATGTTTTTCTCACTCCTACTAGTGAATCTAATGTAACACACACCCATACAATGCGCACCACCCCGTGATGTTTTTCTCACTCCTACTAGTGAATCTAATGTAACACACACCCATACAATGCGCACCACCCTGCGATGTTTTTCAGAAACCTATCCTACATTGCCACTGCATGTTCCCTCACCTCCCCATGCTGACCACCCCGCGGTGCTTTTCTCCATCCTACATTGCCACTGACTGCCTACCCTAATTCAGACCCTCTGATTCACACCACCCCATGATGTTTTTCTCACTCCTACTAGTGAATGTAATGTGACACACACCCATAAAATGCCCACCACCCCGTGATGTTTCTCTCACACCTACTAGTGAATGTAATGTAACACACACCCATGCAATGCGCACCACCCCGTGATGTTTTTCTCACTCCTACTAGTGAATGTAATGTAACACACACCCATGCAATGCGCACCACCCCGTGATGTTTTTCTCACTCCTACTAGTGAATGTAACGTAACACACACCCATACAATGCGCACCACCCCGTGATGTTTTTCTCACTCCTACTAGTGAATCTAATGTAACACACACCCATACAATGCACACCACCCCGTGATGTTTTTCTCACTCCTACTAGTAAATCTAATGTAACACACCCATACAATGCGCACCACCCCGCGATGTTTTTCAGAAACCTATCCTACATTGCCACTGCATGTTCCCTGACCTCCCCATGCTGACCACCCCGCGGTGCTTTTCTCCATCCTACATTGCCACTGACTGCCTATCCTAATTCAGACCCTCCGATTCACACCACCCCGTGATGTTTTTCTCACTCCTACTAGTGAATGTCATGTGACACACACCCATAAAATGCGCACCACCCCGTGATGTTTCTCTCACACCTACTAGTGAATGTAATGTAACACACACCCATGCAATGCGCACCACCCCGTGATGTTTTTCTCACTCCTACTAGTGAATGTAATGTAACACACACCCATGCAATGCGCACCACCCCGTGATGTTTTTCTCACTCCTACTAGTGAATGTAATGTAACACACACCCATACAATGCGCACCACCCCGTGATGTTTTTCTCACTCCTACTAGTGAATCTAATGTAACACACACCCATACAATGCGCACCACCCCGTGATGTTTTTCTCACTCCTACTAGTGAATGTAAAGTAACACACACCCATACAATGCGCACCACCCCGTGATGTTTTTCGCACTCCTACTAGTGAATGTAATGTAACACAAACCAAACAATGCGCACAACCCGTGATGTTTTTCTCACTCCTACTAGTGAATGTAATGTAACACACTCCCATACAATGCGCACCACCCCGTGATGTTTTTCTCACTCCTACTAGTGAATGTAATGTGACACACACCCATAAAATGCGCACCACCCTGTGATGTTTTTCTCACTCCTACTAGTGAATCTAATGTAACACACACCCATACAATGCGCACCACCCCGTGATGTTTTTCTCACTCTTACTAGTGAATGTAATGTAACACACACCCATACAATGCGCACCACCCCGTGATGTTTTGCTCACTCCTACTAGTAAATGTAATGTAACACACACCCATGCAATGCGCACCACCCCGTGATGTTTTTCTCACTTATACTAGTGAATGTAATGTAAGACACACCCATACAATGCGCACCACCCCGCGATGTTTTTCAGAAACCTGTCCTGCATTGCCACTGCATGTTCCCTGACCTCCCCATGCTGACCACCCCGCGGTGCTTTTCTCCATCCTACATTGCCACTGACTGCCTATCCTAATTCAGACCCTCAAATTCACAGCACCCCGTGATGTTTTTCTCACTCCTACTAGTGAATGTAATGTGACACACAAGGCACACAATGCGCACCACCCCGGGATGTTTCTCTCACACCTACTAGTGAATGTAATGTAACACACACCCATACAATGCGCACCACCCCGTGATGTTTTTCTCACTCCTACTAGTGAATGTAATGTAACACACACCCATACAATGCGCACCACCCCGTGATGTTTTTCTCACTCCTACTAGTGAATGTAATGTAACACACAGCCATACAAGGCGCACCACCCCGTGATGTTTTTCTCACTCCTACTAGTGAATGTAATGTAACACACACCCATACAATGCGCACCACCCCGTGATGTTTTTCTCACTCCTACTAGTGAATCTAATGTAACACACACCCATACAATGCGTACCACCCCGTGATGGTTTTCTCACTCCTACTAGTGAATGTAATGTAACACACACCCATACAATGCGCACCACCCCGTGATGTTTTTCTCACTCCTAGTAGTGAATGTAATGTAACACACACCCATACAATGCGCACCACCCCGTGATGTTTTTCTCACTCCTAGTAGTGAATGTAATATAACACACACCCATACAATGCCACCACCCCGTGATGTTTTTCTCACTGCTACTAGTTAATGTAATGTAACACACACCCATACAATGCGCACCACCCCGTGATGTTTTTCTCACTCCTACTAGTGAATGTAATGTAACACACACCCAAACAATGCGCACCACCCGTGATGTTTTTCTCACTCCTACTAGTGAATGTAATGTAACACACACCCATACAATGCGCACCACCCCGTGATGTTTTTCTCACTCCTACTAGTGAATGTAATGTGACACACACCCATAAAATGCGCACCACCCCGTGATGTTTCTCTCACACCTACTAGTGAATGTAATGTAACACACACCCATACAATGCGCACCACCCCGTGATGTTTTTCTCACTCCTACTAGTGAATGTAATGTAACACACACCCATACAATGCGCACCACCCCGTGATTTTTTTCTCACTCCTACTAGTGAATGTAATGTAACACACAGCCATACAATGCGCACTACCCCGTGATGTTTTTCTCACTCCTACTAGTGAATGTAATGTAACACACACCCTTACAATGCGCACCACCCCGTGATGTTTTTCTCACTCCTACTAGTGAATGTAATGTAACACACACCCATACAATGCGCACCACCCCGTGATGTTTTTCTCACTCCTACTAGTGAATCTAATGTAACACACACCCATACAATGCGTACCACCCCGTGATGGTTTTCTCACTCCTACTAGTGAATGTAATGTAACACACACCCATACAATGCGCACCACGCCGTGATGTTTTTCTCACTCCTAGTAGTGAATGTAATGTAACACACACCCATACAATGCGCACCACCCCGTGATGTTTTTCTCACTCCTAGTAGTGAATGTAATGTAACACACACCCATACAATGCCACCACCCCGTGATGTTTTTCTCACTGCTACTAGTTAATGTAATGTAACACACACCCATACAATGCGCACCACCCCGTGATGTTTTCTCACTCCTACTAGTGAATGTAATGTAACACACACCCAAACAATGCGCACCACCCGTGATGTTTTTCTCACTCCTACTAGTGAATGTAATGTAACACACACCCATACAATGCGCACCACCCCGTGATGTTTTTCTCACTCCTACTAGTGAATGTAATGTGACACACACCCATAAAATGCGCACCACCCCGTGATGTTTCTCTCACACCTACTAGTGAATGTAATGTAACACACACCCATACAATGCGCACCACCCCGTGATGTTTTTCTCACTCCTACTAGTGAATGTAATGTAACACACACCCATACAATGCGCACCACCCCGTGATTTTTTTCTCACTCCTACTAGTGAATGTAATGTAACACACAGCCATACAATGCGCACTACCCCGTGATGTTTTTCTCACTCCTACTAGTGAATGTAATGTAACACGCACCCTTACAATGCGCACCACCCCGTGATGTTTTTCTCACTCCTACTAGTGAATGTAATGTAACACGCACCCATACAATGCGCACCACCCCGTGATGTTTTTCTCACTCCTACTAGTGAATCTAATGTAACACACACCCATACAATGCGCACCACCCCGTGATGTTTTTCTCACTGCTACTAGTGAATCTAATGTAACACACACCCATACAATGCGCACCACCGCGTGATGTTTTTCTCACTCCTACTAGTGAATGTAATGTAACACACACCCATACAATGCGTACCACCCCGTGATGTTTTTCTCAATCCTACTAGTGAATGTAATGTAACACACAGCCATACAATGCGCACCACCCCGTGATGTTTTTCTCACTGCTACTAGTGAATGTAATGTAACACACACCCATACAATGCGCACCACCCCGTGATGTTTTTCTCACTCCTACTAGTGAATCTAATGTAACACACACACATACAATGCGCACCACCCCGTGATGTTTTTCTCACTGCTACTAGTGAATCTAATGTAACACACACCCATACAATGCGCACCACCCCGTGATGTTTTTCTCACTCCTACTAGTGAATGTAATGTAACACACACCCATGCAATGCGCACCACCCCGTGATGTTTTTCTCACTCCTACTAGTGAATGTAATGTAACACACACCCATGCAAGGCGCACCACCCCGTGATGTTTTTCTCACTCCTACTGGTGAATGTAATGTAACACACACCCATACAATGCGCACCACCCCGTGATGTTTTTCTCACTCCTACTAGTGAATCTAATGTAACACACACCCATACAATGCGCACCACCCCGTGATGGTTTTCTCACTCCTAATAGTGAATCTAATGTAACACACACCCATAAAATGCGTACCACCCCGTGATGGTTTTCTCACTCCTACTAGTGAATGTAATGTAACACACACCCATACAATGCGCACCACCCCGTGATGTTTTTCTCACTCCTAGTAGTGAATGTAATGTAACACACACCCATACAATGCGCACCACCCCGTGATGTTTTTCTCACTCCTAGTAGTGAATGTAATGTAACACACACCCATACAATGCGCACCACCCCGTGATGTTTTTATCACTCCTAGTAGTGAATGTAATGTAACACACACGCATACAATGCGCACCACCCGTGATGTTTTTCTCACTCCTACTAGTGAATGTAATGTAACACACACCCATAAAATGCGCACCACCCCGTGATGTTTCTCTCACACCTACTAGTGAATGTAATGTAACACACACCCATACAATCCGCACCACCCCGTGATGTTTTTCTCACTCCTACTAGTGAATGTAATGTAACACACACCCATACAATGCGCACCACCCTGTGATGTTTTTCTCACTCCTACTAGTGAATGTAATGTAACACACACCCATGCAATGCGCACCACCCCGTGATGTTTTTCTCACTTATACTAGTGAATGTAATGTAACACACACCCATACAATGCGCACCACCCCGCGATGTTTTTCAGAAACCTGTCCTGCATTGCCACTGCATGTTCCCTGACCTCCCCATGCTGACCACCCCGCGGGGCTTTTCTCCATCCTACATTGCCACTGATTGCCTCTCCTAATTCAGACCCTCAAATTCACACCACCCCGTGATGTTTTTCTCACTCCTACTAGTGAATGTAATGTGACACCCACGCATACAATGCGCACCACCCCGTGATGTTTCTCTCACACCTACTAGTGAATGTAATGTAACACACACCCATACAATGCACAACACCCCGTGATGTTTTTCTCACTCCTATTAGTGAATGTAACGTAACACACACCCATACAATGCGCACCACCCCGTGATGTTTTTCTCACTCCTACTAGTGAATGTAATGTAACACACAGCCATACAAGGCGCACCACCCCGTGATGTTTTTCTCACTGCTACTAGTGAATGTAATGTAACACACACCCATACAATGCGCACCACCCCGTGATGTTTTTCTCACTCCTATTAGTGAATGTAATGTAACACACACCCATACAGTGCGCACCACCCCGTGATGTTTTTCTCACTCCTACTAGTGAATGTAATGTAACACACACCCATACAATGCGCACCACCCCGTGATGTTTTTCTCACTCCTACTAGTGAATGTAATGTAACACACACCCATACAATGCGCACCACCCCGTGATGTATTTCTCACTCCTACTAGTGAATGTAATGTAACACACACCCATACAATGCGCACCACCCCGTGATGTTTTTCTCACTCCTACTAGTGAATCTAATGTAACACACACCCATACAATGCGCACCACCCCATGATGTTTTTCTCACTGCTACTAGTGAATCTAATGTAACACACACCCATACAATGCGCACCACCCGCTTGATGTTTTTCTCACTTCTACTAGTGAATCTAATGTAACACACACCTATACAATGCGCACCACCCCGTGATGTTTTTCTCACTCCTACTAGTGAATCTAATGTAACACACACCCATACAATGCGCACGACCCCGTGATGTTTTTCTCACTCCTACTAGTGAATGTAATGTAACACACAGCCATACAATGCGCACCACCCCGTGATGTTTTTCTCACTCCTACTAGTGAATGTAATGTAACACACACCCATGCAATGCGCACCACCCCGTGATGTTTTTCTCACTCCTACTAGTGAATGTAATGTAACACACACCCATGCAATGCGCACCACCCCGTGATGTTTTTCTCACTCCTACTAGTGAATCTAATGTAACACACACCCATGCAATGCGCACCACCCCGTGATGTTTTTCTCACTCCTACTAGTGAATCTAATGTAACACACACCCATACAATGCGTACCACCCCGTGATGGTTTTCTCACTCCTACTAGTGAATGTAATGTAACACACACCCATACAATGCGCACCACCCCGTGATGTTTTTCTCACTCCTAGTAGTGAATGTAATGTAACACACACCCATACAATGCGCACCACCCCGTGATGTTTTTCTCACTCCTAGTAGTGAATGTAATGTAACACACAGCCATACAATGCGCACCACCCCGTGATGTTTTTCTCACTGATACTAGTGAATGTAATGTAACACACACCCATACCATGCGCACCACCCCGTGATGTTTTTCTCACTCCTACTAGTGAATGTAATGTAACACACACCCAAACAATGCGCACCACCCGTGATGTTTTTCTCACTCCTACTAGTGAATGTAATGTAACACACACCCATACAATGCGCACCAGCCCGTGATGTTTTTCTCACTCCTACTAGTGAATGTAATGTGACACACACCCATAAAATGCGCACCACCCCGTGATGTTTCTCTCACACGTACTAGTGAATGTAATGTAACACACACCCATACAATGCACACCACCCCGTGATGTTTTTCTCACTCCTACTAGTGAATGTAATGTAACACACACCCATACAATGCGCACCACCCCGTGATGTTTTTCTCACTCCTACTAGTGAATGTAATGTAACACACAGCCATACAATGCGCACTACCCCGTGATGTTTTTCTCACTCCTACTAGTGAATGTAATGTAACACACACCCTTACAATGCGCACCACCCCGTGATGTTTTTCTCACTCCTACTAGTGACTGTAATGTAATACACACCCATACAATGCGCACCACCCCGTGATGTTTTTCTCACTCCTACTAGTGAATGTAATGTAACACACACCCATACAATGCGCACCACCCCGTGATGTTTTTCTCACTCCTACTAGTGAATGTAATGTAACACACACCCATACAATGCGCACCACCCCGTGATGTTTTTCTCACTCCTACTAGTGAATCTAATGTAACACACACCCATACAATGCGCACCACCCCATGATGTTTTTCTCACTGCTACTAGTGAATGTAATGTAACACACACCCATACAATGCGCACCACCCCGTGATGTTTTTCTCACTCCTACTAGTGAATGTAATGTAACACACACCCATACAATGCGTACCACCCCGTGATGTTTTTCTCAATCCTACTAGTGAATGTAATGTAACACACAGCCATACAATGCGCACCACCCCGTGATGTTTTTCTCACTGCTACTAGTGAATGTAATGTAACACACACCCATGCAATGCGCACCACCCCGTGATGTTTTTCTCACTCCTACTAGTGAATGTAATGTAACACACACCCATACAATCCGCACCACCCCGTGATGTTTTTCTCACTCCTACTAGTGAATGTAATGTAACACACACCCATACAATGCGCACCACCCCGTGATGTTTTTCTCACTCCTACTAGTGAATGTAATGAAACACACAGCCATACAATGCGCACCACCCCGTGATGTTTTTCTCACTCCTACTAGTGAATGTAATGTAACACACACCCATACAATGCGCACCACCCCGTGATGTTTTTCTCACTCCTACTAGTGAATGTAATGTAACACACACCCATACAATGCGCACCACCCCGTGATGTTTTTCTCACTCCTACTAGTGAATGTAATGAAACACCCATACAATGCGCACCACCCCGTGATGTTTTTCTCACTCCTACTAGTGAATGTAATGTAACACACAGCCATACAATGCGCACCACCCCGTGATGTTTTTCTCACTCCTACTAGTGAATGTAATGTAACACACACCCATACAATGCGCACCACCCCGTGATGTTTTTCTCACTCCTACTAGTGAATGTAATGTAACACACACCCATACAATGCGCACCACCCCGTGATGTTTTTCTCACTCCTACTAGTGAATGTAATGTAACACACACCCATACAATGCGCACCACCCCGTGATGTTTTTCTCACTCCTACTAGTGAATGTAATGTAACACACACCCATACAATGCGCACCACCCCGTGATGTTTTTCTCACTCCTAGTATTTAATGTAATGTAACACACACCCATACAATGCGCACCACCCCGTGATGTTTTTCTCACTCCTACTAGTGAATCTAATGTAAAACACACCCATACAATGCGCACCACCCCGTGATGTTTTTCTCACTCCTACTAGTGAATGTAATGTAACACACACCCATACAATGTGCACCACCCCGTGGTGTTTTTCTCACTCCTACTAGTGAATGTAATGTAACACACACCCATACAATGCGCACCACACCGTGGTGTTTTTCTCACTCCTACTAGTGAATCTAATGTAACACACACCCATACAATGCGCACCACCCCGTGATGTTTTTTTCACTCCTACTAGTGAATCTAATGTAACACACACCCATACAATGCGCACCACCCTGTGATGTTTTTCTCACTCCTACTAGTGAATGTAATGTAACACACACCAATACAATGGGCACCACCCCGTGATGTTTTTCTCACTCCTACTAGTGAATGTAATGTAATACACACCAATACAATGGGCACCACCCCGTGATGTTTTTCTCACTCCTACTAGTGAATGTAATATGACACACACCCATAAAATGCGCACCACCCCGTGATGTTTCTCTCACACCTACTAGTGAATGTAATGTAACCCACACCCATACAATGCGCACCACCCCGCGATGTTTTTCAGAAACCTATCCTACATTGCCACTGCATGTTCCCTGACCTCCCCATGCTGACCACCCCGCGGTGCTTTTCTCCATCCTACATTGCCACTGACTGCCTATCCTAATTCAGACCCTCCGATTCACACCACCCCGTGATGTTTTTCTCACTCCTACTAGTGAATGTCGTGTGACACACACCCATAAAATGCGCACCACCCAGTGATGTTTCTCTCACACCTACTAGTGAATGTAATGTAACACACACCCTTCCAATGCGGACCACCCCGTGAGGTTTTTCTCACTCCTACTAGTGAATGTAATGTAACACACACCCATGCAATGCGCACCACCCCGTGATGTTTTTCTCACTCCTACTAGTGAATGTAATGTAACACACACCGATACAATGCGCACCACCCTGTGATGTTTTTCTCACTCCTACTAGTGAATCTAATGTAACACACACCCGTACAATGCGCACCACCACGTGATGTTTTTCTCATTCCTACTAGTGAATCTAATGTAACACACACCCATACAATGCGCACCACCCCGGGATGTTTTTCACAAACCTATCCTACATTGCCACTGCATGTTCCCTGACCTCAACATGCTGACCACCCCGCGGTGCTTTTCTCCATCCTACATTGCCACTGACTGCCTATCCTAATTCAGACCCTCCGATTCACACCACCCCGTGATGTTTTTCTCACTCTTACTAGTGAATGTAATGTGACACACACCCATAAAATGCGCACCACCCCGTGATGTTTCTCTCACACCTACTAGTGAATGTAATGTGACACACACCCATGCAACGCGCACCACCCCGTGATGTTTTTCTCACTCCTACTAGTGAATGTAATATAACACACACCCATGCAATGCGCACCACCCCGTGATGTTTTTCTCACTCCTACTAGTGAATGTAATGTGACACACACCCATAAAATGCGCACCACCCCGTGATGTTTCTCTCACACCTACTAGTGAATGTAATGTAACACACACCCATACAATGCGCACCACCCCGTGATGTTTTTCTCACTCCTACTAGTGAATGTAATGTAACACACACCCATACAATGCGCACCACCCCGTGATTTTTTTCTCACTCCTACTAGTGAATGTAATGTAACACACAGCCATACAATGCGCACTACCCCGTGATGTTTTTCTCACTCCTACTAGTGAATGCAATGTAACACACACCCGTACAATGCGCACCACCCCGTGATGTTTTTCTCACTCCTACTAGTGAATCTAATGTAACACACACCCATACAATGCGCACCACCCCGTGATGTTTTTCTCACTGCTACTAGTGAATCTAATGTAACACACACCCATACAATGCGCACCACCGCGTGATGTTTTTCTCACTCCTACTAGTGAATGTAATGTAACACACACCCATACAATGCGTACCACCCCGTGATGTTTTTCTCAATCCTACTAGTGAATGTAATGTAACACACAGCCATACAATGCGCACCACCCCGTGATGTTTTTCTCACTGCTACTAGTGAATGTAATGTAACACACACCCATACAATGCGCACCACCCCGTGATGTTTTTCTCACTCCTACTAGTGAATCTAATGTAACACACACCCATACAATGCGCACCACCCCGTGATGTTTTTCTCACTGCTACTAGTGAATCTAATGTAACACGCACCCATACAATGCGCACCACCCCGTGATGTTTTTCTCACTCCTACTAGTGAATGTAATGTAACACACACCCATGCAATGCGCACCACCCCGTGATGTTTTTCTCACTCCTACTAGTGAATGTAATGTAACACACACCCATGCAATGCGCACCACCCCGTGATGTTTTTCTCACTCCTACTAGTGAATGTAATGTAACACACACCCATACAATGCGCACCACCCCGTGATGTTTTTCTCACTCCTACTAGTGAATCTAATGTAACACACACCCATACAATGCGCACCACCCCGTGATGGTTTTCTCACTCCTAATAGTGAATCTAATGTAACACACACCCATACAATGCGTACCACCCCGTGATGGTTTTCTCACTCCTAGTAGTGAATGTAATTTAACACACACCCATACAATGCGCACCACCCCGTGATGTTTTTCTCACTCCTACTAGTGAATCTAATGTAACACACACCCATACAATGCGCACCACCCCGTGATGTTTTTCTCACTCCTACTATTGAATGTAATGTAACACACACCCATACAATGCGCACCACCCCGAGATGTTTTTCTCACTCCTACTAGTGAATGTAATGTAACACACACCCATACAATGCGCACCACCCCGTGATGTTTTTCTCACTCCTACTAGTGAATGTAATGTAACACACACCCATACAATGCGCACCACCCCGTGATGTATTTCTCACTCCTACTAGTGAATGTAATGTAACACACACCCATACAATGCGCACCACCCCGTGATGTTTTTCTCACTCCTACTAGTGAATCTAATGTAACACACACCCATACAATGCGCACCACCCCATGATGTTTTTCTCACTGCTACTAGTGAATCTAATGTAACACACACCCATACAATGCGCACCACCCGCTTGATGTTTTTCTCACTTCTACTAGTGAATCTAATGTAACACACACCTATACAATGCGCACCACCCCGTGATGTTTTTCTCACTCCTACTAGTGAATCTAATGTAACACACACCCATACAATGCGCACGACCCCGTGATGTTTTTCTCACTCCTACTAGTGAATGTAATGTAACACACAGCCATACAATGCGCACCACCCCGTGATGTTTTTCTCACTCCTACTAGTGAATGTAATGTAACACACACCCATGCAATGCGCACCACCCCGTGATGTTTTTCTCACTCCTACTAGTGAATGTAATGTAACACACACCCATGCAATGCGCACCACCCCGTGATGTTTTTCTCACTCCTACTAGTGAATCTAATGTAACACACACCCATACAATGCGCACCACCCCGTGATGTTTTTCTCACTCCTACTAGTGAATCTAATGTAACACACACCCATACAATGCGTACCACCCCGTGATGGTTTTCTCACTCCTACTAGTGAATGTAATGTAACACACACCCATACAATGCGCACCACCCCGTGATGTTTTTCTCACTCCTAGTAGTGAATGTAATGTAACACACACCCATACAATGCGCACCACCCCGTGATGTTTTTCTCACTCCTAGTAGTGAATGTAATGTAACACACAGCCATACAATGCGCACCACCCCGTGATGTTTTTCTCACTGATACTAGTGAATGTAATGTAACACACACCCATACCATGCGCACCACCCCGTGATGTTTTTCTCACTCCTACTAGTGAATGTAATGTAACACACACCCAAACAATGCGCACCACCCGTGATGTTTTTCTCACTCCTACTAGTGAATGTAATGTAACACACACCCATACAATGCGCACCAGCCCGTGATGTTTTTCTCACTCCTACTAGTGAATGTAATGTGACACACACCCATAAAATGCGCACCACCCCGTGATGTTTCTCTCACACGTACTAGTGAATGTAATGTAACACACACCCATACAATGCACACCACCCCGTGATGTTTTTCTCACTCCTACTAGTGAATGTAATGTAACACACACCCATACAATGCGCACCACCCCGTGATGTTTTTCTCACTCCTACTAGTGAATGTAATGTAACACACAGCCATACAATGCGCACTACCCCGTGATGTTTTTCTCACTCCTACTAGTGAATGTAATGTAACACACACCCTTACAATGCGCACCACCCCGTGATGTTTTTCTCACTCCTACTAGTGACTGTAATGTAATACACACCCATACAATGCGCACCACCCCGTGATGTTTTTCTCACTCCTACTAGTGAATGTAATGTAACACACACCCATAAAATGCGCACCACCCCGTGATGTTTTTCTCACTCCTACTAGTGAATGTAATGTAACACACACCCATACAATGCGCACCACCCCGTGATGTTTTTCTCACTCCTACTAGTGAATCTAATGTAACACACACCCATACAATGCGCACCACCCCATGATGTTTTTCTCACTGCTACTAGTGAATGTAATGTAACACACACCCATACAATGCGCACCACCCCGTGATGTTTTTCTCACTCCTACTAGTGAATGTAATGTAACACACACCCATACAATGCGTACCACCCCGTGATGTTTTTCTCAATCCTACTAGTGAATGTAATGTAACACACAGCCATACAATGCGCACCACCCCGTGATGTTTTTCTCACTGCTACTAGTGAATGTAATGTAACACACACCCATGCAATGCGCACCACCCCGTGATGTTTTTCTCACTCCTACTAGTGAATGTAATGTAACACACACCCATACAATCCGCACCACCCCGTGATGTTTTTCTCACTCCTACTAGTGAATGTAATGTAACACACACCCATACAATGCGCACCACCCCGTGATGTTTTTCTCACTCCTACTAGTGAATGTAATGAAACACACAGCCATACAATGCGCACCACCCCGTGATGTTTTTCTCACTCCTACTAGTGAATGTAATGTAACACACACCCATACAATGCGCACCACCCCGTGATGTTTTTCTCACTCCTACTAGTGAATGTAATGTAACACACACCCATACAATGCGCACCACCCCGTGATGTTTTTCTCACTCCTACTAGTGAATGTAATGAAACACCCATACAATGCGCACCACCCCGTGATGTTTTTCTCACTCCTACTAGTGAATGTAATGTAACACACAGCCATACAATGCGCACCACCCCGTGATGTTTTTCTCACTCCTACTAGTGAATGTAATGTAACACACACCCATACAATGCGCACCACCCCGTGATGTTTTTCTCACTCCTACTAGTGAATGTAATGTAACACACACCCATACAATGCGCACCACCCCGTGATGTTTTTCTCACTCCTACTAGTGAATGTAATGTAACACACACCCATACAATGCGCACCACCCCGTGATGTTTTTCTCACTCCTACTAGTGAATGTAATGTAACACACACCCATACAATGCGCACCACCCCGTGATGTTTTTCTCACTCCTAGTATTTAATGTAATGTAACACACACCCATACAATGCGCACCACCCCGTGATGTTTTTCTCACTCCTACTAGTGAATCTAATGTAAAACACACCCATACAATGCGCACCACCCCGTGATGTTTTTCTCACTCCTACTAGTGAATGTAATGTAACACACACCCATACAATGTGCACCACCCCGTGGTGTTTTTCTCACTCCTACTAGTGAATGTAATGTAACACACACCCATACAATGCGCACCACACCGTGGTGTTTTTCTCACTCCTACTAGTGAATCTAATGTAACACACACCCATACAATGCGCACCACCCCGTGATGTTTTTTTCACTCCTACTAGTGAATCTAATGTAACACACACCCATACAATGCGCACCACCCTGTGATGTTTTTCTCACTCCTACTAGTGAATGTAATGTAACACACACCAATACAATGGGCACCACCCCGTGATGTTTTTCTCACTCCTACTAGTGAATGTAATGTAATACACACCAATACAATGGGCACCACCCCGTGATGTTTTTCTCACTCCTAGTATTTAATGTAATGTAACACACACCCATACAATGCGCACCACCCCGTGATGTTTTTCTCACTCCTACTGGTGAATGTAATGTAACACACACCCATACAATGCGCACCACCCCGTGATGTTTTTCTCACTCCTACTAGTGAATCTAATGTAACACACACCCATACAATGCGCACCACCCCGTGATGGTTTTCTCACTCCTAATAGTGAATCTAATGTAACACACACCCATAAAATGCGTACCACCCCGTGATGGTTTTCTCACTCCTACTAGTGAATGTAATGTAACACACACCCATACAATGCGCACCACCCCGTGATGTTTTTCTCACTCCTAGTAGTGAATGTAATGTAACACACACCCATACAATGCGCACCACCCCGTGATGTTTTTCTCACTCCTAGTAGTGAATGTAATGTAACACACACCCATACAATGCGCACCACCCCGTGATGTTTTTATCACTCCTAGTAGTGAATGTAATGTAACACACACGCATACAATGCGCACCACCCGTGATGTTTTTCTCACTCCTACTAGTGAATGTAATGTAACACACACCCATAAAATGCGCACCACCCCGTGATGTTTCTCTCACACCTACTAGTGAATGTAATGTAACACACACCCATACAATCCGCACCACCCCGTGATGTTTTTCTCACTCCTACTAGTGAATGTAATGTAACACACACCCATACAATGCGCACCACCCTGTGATGTTTTTCTCACTCCTACTAGTGAATGTAATGTAACACACACCCATGCAATGCGCACCACCCCGTGATGTTTTTCTCACTTATACTAGTGAATGTAATGTAACACACACCCATACAATGCGCACCACCCCGCGATGTTTTTCAGAAACCTGTCCTGCATTGCCACTGCATGTTCCCTGACCTCCCCATGCTGACCACCCCGCGGGGCTTTTCTCCATCCTACATTGCCACTGATTGCCTCTCCTAATTCAGACCCTCAAATTCACACCACCCCGTGATGTTTTTTCACTCCTACTAGTGAATGTAATGTGACACCCACGCATACAATGCGCACCACCCCGTGATGTTTCTCTCACACCTACTAGTGAATGTAATGTAACACACACCCATACAATGCACAACACCCCGTGATGTTTTTCTCACTCCTATTAGTGAATGTAACGTAACACACACCCATACAATGCGCACCACCCCGTGATGTTTTTCTCACTCCTACTAGTGAATGTAATGTAACACACAGCCATACAAGGCGCACCACCCCGTGATGTTTTTCTCACTGCTACTAGTGAATGTAATGTAACACACACCCATACAATGCGCACCACCCCGTGATGTTTTTCTCACTCCTATTAGTGAATGTAATGTAACACACACCCATACAGTGCGCACCACCCCGTGATGTTTTTCTCACTCCTACTAGTGAATGTAATGTAACACACACCCATACAATGCGCACCACCCCGTGATGTTTTTCTCACTCCTACTAGTGAATGTAATGTAACACACACCCATACAATGCGCACCACCCCGTGATGTATTTCTCACTCCTACTAGTGAATGTAATGTAACACACACCCATACAATGCGCACCACCCCGTGATGTTTTTCTCACTCCTACTAGTGAATCTAATGTAACACACACCCATACAATGCGCACCACCCCATGATGTTTTTCTCACTGCTACTAGTGAATCTAATGTAACACACACCCATACAATGCGCACCACCCGCTTGATGTTTTTCTCACTTCTACTAGTGAATCTAATGTAACACACACCTATACAATGCGCACCACCCCGTGATGTTTTTCTCACTCCTACTAGTGAATCTAATGTAACACACACCCATACAATGCGCACGACCCCGTGATGTTTTTCTCACTCCTACTAGTGAATGTAATGTAACACACAGCCATACAATGCGCACCACCCCGTGATGTTTTTCTCACTCCTACTAGTGAATGTAATGTAACACACACCCATGCAATGCGCACCACCCCGTGATGTTTTTCTCACTCCTACTAGTGAATGTAATGTAACACACACACATGCAATGCGCACCACCCCGTGATGTTTTTCTCACTCCTACTAGTGAATCTAATGTAACACACACCCATGCAATGCGCACCACCCCGTGATGTTTTTCTCACTCCTACTAGTGAATCTAATGTAACACACACCCATACAATGCGTACCACCCCGTGATGGTTTTCTCACTCCTACTAGTGAATGTAATGTAACACACACCCATACAATGCGCACCACCCCGTGATGTTTTTCTCACTCCTAGTAGTGAATGTAATGTAACACACACCCATACAATGCGCACCACCCCGTGATGTTTTTCTCACTCCTAGTAGTGAATGTAATGTAACACACAGCCATACAATGCGCACCACCCCGTGATGTTTTTCTCACTGATACTAGTGAATGTAATGTAACACACACCCATACCATGCGCACCACCCCGTGATGTTTTTCTCACTCCTACTAGTGAATGTAATGTAACACACACCCAAACAATGCGCACCACCCGTGATGTTTTTCTCACTCCTACTAGTGAATGTAATGTAACACACACCCATACAATGCGCACCAGCCCGTGATGTTTTTCTCACTCCTACTAGTGAATGTAATGTGACACACACCCATAAAATGCGCACCACCCCGTGATGTTTCTCTCACACGTACTAGTGAATGTAATGTAACACACACCCATACAATGCACACCACCCCGTGATGTTTTTCTCACTCCTACTAGTGAATGTAATGTAACACACACCCATACAATGCGCACCACCCCGTGATGTTTTTCTCACTCCTACTAGTGAATGTAATGTAACACACAGCCATACAATGCGCACTACCCCGTGATGTTTTTCTCACTCCTACTAGTGAATGTAATGTAACACACACCCTTACAATGCGCACCACCCCGTGATGTTTTTCTCACTCCTACTAGTGACTGTAATGTAATACACACCCATACAATGCGCACCACCCCGTGATGTTTTTCTCACTCCTACTAGTGAATGTAATGTAACACACACCCATACAATGCGCACCACCCCGTGATGTTTTTCTCACTCCTACTAGTGAATGTAATGTAACACACACCCATACAATGCGCACCACCCCGTGATGTTTTTCTCACTCCTACTAGTGAATCTAATGTAACACACACCCATACAATGCGCACCACCCCATGATGTTTTTCTCACTGCTACTAGTGAATGTAATGTAACACACACCCATACAATGCGCACCACCCCGTGATGTTTTTCTCACTCCTACTAGTGAATGTAATGTAACACACACCCATACAATGCGTACCACCCCGTGATGTTTTTCTCAATCCTACTAGTGAATGTAATGTAACACACAGCCATACAATGCGCACCACCCCGTGATGTTTTTCTCACTGCTACTAGTGAATGTAATGTAACACACACCCATGCAATGCGCACCACCCCGTGATGTTTTTCTCACTCCTACTAGTGAATGTAATGTAACACACACCCATACAATCCGCACCACCCCGTGATGTTTTTCTCACTCCTACTAGTGAATGTAATGTAACACACACCCATACAATGCGCACCACCCCGTGATGTTTTTCTCACTCCTACTAGTGAATGTAATGAAACACACAGCCATACAATGCGCACCACCCCGTGATGTTTTTCTCACTCCTACTAGTGAATGTAATGTAACACACACCCATACAATGCGCACCACCCCGTGATGTTTTTCTCACTCCTACTAGTGAATGTAATGTAACACACACCCATACAATGCGCACCACCCCGTGATGTTTTTCTCACTCCTACTAGTGAATGTAATGAAACACCCATACAATGCGCACCACCCCGTGATGTTTTTCTCACTCCTACTAGTGAATGTAATGTAACACACAGCCATACAATGCGCACCACCCCGTGATGTTTTTCTCACTCCTACTAGTGAATCTAATGTAACACACACCCATACAATGCGCACCACCCCATGATGTTTTTCTCACTGCTACTAGTGAATCTAATGTAACACACACCCATACAATGCGCACCACCCGCTTGATGTTTTTCTCACTTCTACTAGTGAATCTAATGTAACACACACCTATACAATGCGCACCACCCCGTGATGTTTTTCTCACTCCTACTAGTGAATCTAATGTAACACACACCCATACAATGCGCACGACCCCGTGATGTTTTTCTCACTCCTACTAGTGAATGTAATGTAACACACAGCCATACAATGCGCACCACCCCGTGATGTTTTTCTCACTCCTACTAGTGAATGTAATGTAACACACACCCATGCAATGCGCACCACCCCGTGATGTTTTTCTCACTCCTACTAGTGAATGTAATGTAACACACACCCATGCAATGCGCACCACCCCGTGATGTTTTTCTCACTCCTACTAGTGAATCTAATGTAACACACACCCATACAATGCGCACCACCCCGTGATGTTTTTCTCACTCCTACTAGTGAATCTAATGTAACACACACCCATACAATGCGTACCACCCCGTGATGGTTTTCTCACTCCTACTAGTGAATGTAATGTAACACACACCCATACAATGCGCACCACCCCGTGATGTTTTTCTCACTCCTAGTAGTGAATGTAATGTAACACACACCCATACAATGCGCACCACCCCGTGATGTTTTTCTCACTCCTAGTAGTGAATGTAATGTAACACACAGCCATACAATGCGCACCACCCCGTGATGTTTTTCTCACTGATACTAGTGAATGTAATGTAACACACACCCATACCATGCGCACCACCCCGTGATGTTTTTCTCACTCCTACTAGTGAATGTAATGTAACACACACCCAAACAATGCGCACCACCCGTGATGTTTTTCTCACTCCTACTAGTGAATGTAATGTAACACACACCCATACAATGCGCACCAGCCCGTGATGTTTTTCTCACTCCTACTAGTGAATGTAATGTGACACACACCCATAAAATGCGCACCACCCCGTGATGTTTCTCTCACACGTACTAGTGAATGTAATGTAACACACACCCATACAATGCACACCACCCCGTGATGTTTTTCTCACTCCTACTAGTGAATGTAATGTAACACACACCCATACAATGCGCACCACCCCGTGATGTTTTTCTCACTCCTACTAGTGAATGTAATGTAACACACAGCCATACAATGCGCACTACCCCGTGATGTTTTTCTCACTCCTACTAGTGAATGTAATGTAACACACACCCTTACAATGCGCACCACCCCGTGATGTTTTTCTCACTCCTACTAGTGACTGTAATGTAATACACACCCATACAATGCGCACCACCCCGTGATGTTTTTCTCACTCCTACTAGTGAATGTAATGTAACACACACCCATAAAATGCGCACCACCCCGTGATGTTTTTCTCACTCCTACTAGTGAATGTAATGTAACACACACCCATACAATGCGCACCACCCCGTGATGTTTTTCTCACTCCTACTAGTGAATCTAATGTAACACACACCCATACAATGCGCACCACCCCATGATGTTTTTCTCACTGCTACTAGTGAATGTAATGTAACACACACCCATACAATGCGCACCACCCCGTGATGTTTTTCTCACTCCTACTAGTGAATGTAATGTAACACACACCCATACAATGCGTACCACCCCGTGATGTTTTTCTCAATCCTACTAGTGAATGTAATGTAACACACAGCCATACAATGCGCACCACCCCGTGATGTTTTTCTCACTGCTACTAGTGAATGTAATGTAACACACACCCATGCAATGCGCACCACCCCGTGATGTTTTTCTCACTCCTACTAGTGAATGTAATGTAACACACACCCATACAATCCGCACCACCCCGTGATGTTTTTCTCACTCCTACTAGTGAATGTAATGTAACACACACCCATACAATGCGCACCACCCCGTGATGTTTTTCTCACTCCTACTAGTGAATGTAATGAAACACACAGCCATACAATGCGCACCACCCCGTGATGTTTTTCTCACTCCTACTAGTGAATGTAATGTAACACACACCCATACAATGCGCACCACCCCGTGATGTTTTTCTCACTCCTACTAGTGAATGTAATGTAACACACACCCATACAATGCGCACCACCCCGTGATGTTTTTCTCACTCCTACTAGTGAATGTAATGAAACACCCATACAATGCGCACCACCCCGTGATGTTTTTCTCACTCCTACTAGTGAATGTAATGTAACACACAGCCATACAATGCGCACCACCCCGTGATGTTTTTCTCACTCCTACTAGTGAATGTAATGTAACACACACCCATACAATGCGCACCACCCCGTGATGTTTTTCTCACTCCTACTAGTGAATGTAATGTAACACACACCCATACAATGCGCACCACCCCGTGATGTTTTTCTCACTCCTACTAGTGAATGTAATGTAACACACACCCATACAATGCGCACCACCCCGTGATGTTTTTCTCACTCCTACTAGTGAATGTAATGTAACACACACCCATACAATGCGCACCACCCCGTGATGTTTTTCTCACTCCTAGTATTTAATGTAATGTAACACACACCCATACAATGCGCACCACCCCGTGATGTTTTTCTCACTCCTACTAGTGAATCTAATGTAAAACACACCCATACAATGCGCACCACCCCGTGATGTTTTTCTCACTCCTACTAGTGAATGTAATGTAACACACACCCATACAATGTGCACCACCCCGTGGTGTTTTTCTCACTCCTACTAGTGAATGTAATGTAACACACACCCATACAATGCGCACCACACCGTGGTGTTTTTCTCACTCCTACTAGTGAATCTAATGTAACACACACCCATACAATGCGCACCACCCCGTGATGTTTTTTTCACTCCTACTAGTGAATCTAATGTAACACACACCCATACAATGCGCACCACCCTGTGATGTTTTTCTCACTCCTACTAGTGAATGTAATGTAACACACACCAATACAATGGGCACCACCCCGTGATGTTTTTCTCACTCCTACTAGTGAATGTAATGTAATACACACCAATACAATGGGCACCACCCCGTGATGTTTTTCTCACTCCTAGTATTTAATGTAATGTAACACACACCCATACAATGCGCACCACCCCGTGATGTTTTTCTCACTCCTACTGGTGAATGTAATGTAACACACACCCATACAATGCGCACCACCCCGTGATGTTTTTCTCACTCCTACTAGTGAATCTAATGTAACACACACCCATACAATGCGCACCACCCCGTGATGGTTTTCTCACTCCTAATAGTGAATCTAATGTAACACACACCCATAAAATGCGTACCACCCCGTGATGGTTTTCTCACTCCTACTAGTGAATGTAATGTAACACACACCCATACAATGCGCACCACCCCGTGATGTTTTTCTCACTCCTAGTAGTGAATGTAATGTAACACACACCCATACAATGCGCACCACCCCGTGATGTTTTTCTCACTCCTAGTAGTGAATGTAATGTAACACACACCCATACAATGCGCACCACCCCGTGATGTTTTTATCACTCCTAGTAGTGAATGTAATGTAACACACACGCATACAATGCGCACCACCCGTGATGTTTTTCTCACTCCTACTAGTGAATGTAATGTAACACACACCCATAAAATGCGCACCACCCCGTGATGTTTCTCTCACACCTACTAGTGAATGTAATGTAACACACACCCATACAATCCGCACCACCCCGTGATGTTTTTCTCACTCCTACTAGTGAATGTAATGTAACACACACCCATACAATGCGCACCACCCTGTGATGTTTTTCTCACTCCTACTAGTGAATGTAATGTAACACACACCCATGCAATGCGCACCACCCCGTGATGTTTTTCTCACTTATACTAGTGAATGTAATGTAACACACACCCATACAATGCGCACCACCCCGCGATGTTTTTCAGAAACCTGTCCTGCATTGCCACTGCATGTTCCCTGACCTCCCCATGCTGACCACCCCGCGGGGCTTTTCTCCATCCTACATTGCCACTGATTGCCTCTCCTAATTCAGACCCTCAAATTCACACCACCCCGTGATGTTTTTTCACTCCTACTAGTGAATGTAATGTGACACCCACGCATACAATGCGCACCACCCCGTGATGTTTCTCTCACACCTACTAGTGAATGTAATGTAACACACACCCATACAATGCACAACACCCCGTGATGTTTTTCTCACTCCTATTAGTGAATGTAACGTAACACACACCCATACAATGCGCACCACCCCGTGATGTTTTTCTCACTCCTACTAGTGAATGTAATGTAACACACAGCCATACAAGGCGCACCACCCCGTGATGTTTTTCTCACTGCTACTAGTGAATGTAATGTAACACACACCCATACAATGCGCACCACCCCGTGATGTTTTTCTCACTCCTATTAGTGAATGTAATGTAACACACACCCATACAGTGCGCACCACCCCGTGATGTTTTTCTCACTCCTACTAGTGAATGTAATGTAACACACACCCATACAATGCGCACCACCCCGTGATGTTTTTCTCACTCCTACTAGTGAATGTAATGTAACACACACCCATACAATGCGCACCACCCCGTGATGTATTTCTCACTCCTACTAGTGAATGTAATGTAACACACACCCATACAATGCGCACCACCCCGTGATGTTTTTCTCACTCCTACTAGTGAATCTAATGTAACACACACCCATACAATGCGCACCACCCCATGATGTTTTTCTCACTGCTACTAGTGAATCTAATGTAACACACACCCATACAATGCGCACCACCCGCTTGATGTTTTTCTCACTTCTACTAGTGAATCTAATGTAACACACACCTATACAATGCGCACCACCCCGTGATGTTTTTCTCACTCCTACTAGTGAATCTAATGTAACACACACCCATACAATGCGCACGACCCCGTGATGTTTTTCTCACTCCTACTAGTGAATGTAATGTAACACACAGCCATACAATGCGCACCACCCCGTGATGTTTTTCTCACTCCTACTAGTGAATGTAATGTAACACACACCCATGCAATGCGCACCACCCCGTGATGTTTTTCTCACTCCTACTAGTGAATGTAATGTAACACACACACATGCAATGCGCACCACCCCGTGATGTTTTTCTCACTCCTACTAGTGAATCTAATGTAACACACACCCATGCAATGCGCACCACCCCGTGATGTTTTTCTCACTCCTACTAGTGAATCTAATGTAACACACACCCATACAATGCGTACCACCCCGTGATGGTTTTCTCACTCCTACTAGTGAATGTAATGTAACACACACCCATACAATGCGCACCACCCCGTGATGTTTTTCTCACTCCTAGTAGTGAATGTAATGTAACACACACCCATACAATGCGCACCACCCCGTGATGTTTTTCTCACTCCTAGTAGTGAATGTAATGTAACACACAGCCATACAATGCGCACCACCCCGTGATGTTTTTCTCACTGATACTAGTGAATGTAATGTAACACACACCCATACCATGCGCACCACCCCGTGATGTTTTTCTCACTCCTACTAGTGAATGTAATGTAACACACACCCAAACAATGCGCACCACCCGTGATGTTTTTCTCACTCCTACTAGTGAATGTAATGTAACACACACCCATACAATGCGCACCAGCCCGTGATGTTTTTCTCACTCCTACTAGTGAATGTAATGTGACACACACCCATAAAATGCGCACCACCCCGTGATGTTTCTCTCACACGTACTAGTGAATGTAATGTAACACACACCCATACAATGCACACCACCCCGTGATGTTTTTCTCACTCCTACTAGTGAATGTAATGTAACACACACCCATACAATGCGCACCACCCCGTGATGTTTTTCTCACTCCTACTAGTGAATGTAATGTAACACACAGCCATACAATGCGCACTACCCCGTGATGTTTTTCTCACTCCTACTAGTGAATGTAATGTAACACACACCCTTACAATGCGCACCACCCCGTGATGTTTTTCTCACTCCTACTAGTGACTGTAATGTAATACACACCCATACAATGCGCACCACCCCGTGATGTTTTTCTCACTCCTACTAGTGAATGTAATGTAACACACACCCATACAATGCGCACCACCCCGTGATGTTTTTCTCACTCCTACTAGTGAATGTAATGTAACACACACCCATACAATGCGCACCACCCCGTGATGTTTTTCTCACTCCTACTAGTGAATCTAATGTAACACACACCCATACAATGCGCACCACCCCATGATGTTTTTCTCACTGCTACTAGTGAATGTAATGTAACACACACCCATACAATGCGCACCACCCCGTGATGTTTTTCTCACTCCTACTAGTGAATGTAATGTAACACACACCCATACAATGCGTACCACCCCGTGATGTTTTTCTCAATCCTACTAGTGAATGTAATGTAACACACAGCCATACAATGCGCACCACCCCGTGATGTTTTTCTCACTGCTACTAGTGAATGTAATGTAACACACACCCATGCAATGCGCACCACCCCGTGATGTTTTTCTCACTCCTACTAGTGAATGTAATGTAACACACACCCATACAATCCGCACCACCCCGTGATGTTTTTCTCACTCCTACTAGTGAATGTAATGTAACACACACCCATACAATGCGCACCACCCCGTGATGTTTTTCTCACTCCTACTAGTGAATGTAATGAAACACACAGCCATACAATGCGCACCACCCCGTGATGTTTTTCTCACTCCTACTAGTGAATGTAATGTAACACACACCCATACAATGCGCACCACCCCGTGATGTTTTTCTCACTCCTACTAGTGAATGTAATGTAACACACACCCATACAATGCGCACCACCCCGTGATGTTTTTCTCACTCCTACTAGTGAATGTAATGAAACACCCATACAATGCGCACCACCCCGTGATGTTTTTCTCACTCCTACTAGTGAATGTAATGTAACACACAGCCATACAATGCGCACCACCCCGTGATGTTTTTCTCACTCCTACTAGTGAATGTAATGTAACACACACCCATACAATGCGCACCACCCCGTGATGTTTTTCTCACTCCTACTAGTGAATGTAATGTAACACACACCCATACAATGCGCACCACCCCGTGATGTTTTTCTCACTCCTACTAGTGAATGTAATGTAACACACACCCATACAATGCGCACCACCCCGTGATGTTTTTCTCACTCCTACTAGTGAATGTAATGTAACACACACCCATACAATGCGCACCACCCCGTGATGTTTTTCTCACTCCTAGTATTTAATGTAATGTAACACACACCCATACAATG
Source organism: Cavia porcellus (assembly GCF_034190915.1). NCBI lineage: Eukaryota > Metazoa > Chordata > Mammalia > Rodentia > Caviidae > Cavia > Cavia porcellus. The sequence continues at coordinate 574,433 of NW_026947562.1, read as the reverse complement.
CGCACCACCCCGTGATGTTTTTCTCACTCCTACTAGTGAATCTAATGTAAAACACACCCATACAATGCGCACCACCCCGTGATGTTTTTCTCACTCCTACTAGTGAATGTAATGTAACACACACCCATACAATGTGCACCACCCCGTGGTGTTTTTCTCACTCCTACTAGTGAATGTAATGTAACACACACCCATACAATGCGCACCACACCGTGGTGTTTTTCTCACTCCTACTAGTGAATCTAATGTAACACACACCCATACAATGCGCACCACCCCGTGATGTTTTTTTCACTCCTACTAGTGAATCTAATGTAACACACACCCATACAATGCGCACCACCCTGTGATGTTTTTCTCACTCCTACTAGTGAATGTAATGTAACACACACCAATACAATGGGCACCACCCCGTGATGTTTTTCTCACTCCTACTAGTGAATGTAATGTAATACACACCAATACAATGGGCACCACCCCGTGATGTTTTTCTCACTCCTACTAGTGAATGTAATATGACACACACCCATAAAATGCGCACCACCCCGTGATGTTTCTCTCACACCTACTAGTGAATGTAATGTAACCCACACCCATACAATGCGCACCACCCCGCGATGTTTTTCAGAAACCTATCCTACATTGCCACTGCATGTTCCCTGACCTCCCCATGCTGACCACCCCGCGGTGCTTTTCTCCATCCTACATTGCCACTGACTGCCTATCCTAATTCAGACCCTCCGATTCACACCACCCCGTGATGTTTTTCTCACTCCTACTAGTGAATGTCGTGTGACACACACCCATAAAATGCGCACCACCCAGTGATGTTTCTCTCACACCTACTAGTGAATGTAATGTAACACACACCCTTCCAATGCGGACCACCCCGTGAGGTTTTTCTCACTCCTACTAGTGAATGTAATGTAACACACACCCATGCAATGCGCACCACCCCGTGATGTTTTTCTCACTCCTACTAGTGAATGTAATGTAACACACACCGATACAATGCGCACCACCCTGTGATGTTTTTCTCACTCCTACTAGTGAATCTAATGTAACACACACCCGTACAATGCGCACCACCACGTGATGTTTTTCTCATTCCTACTAGTGAATCTAATGTAACACACACCCATACAATGCGCACCACCCCGGGATGTTTTTCACAAACCTATCCTACATTGCCACTGCATGTTCCCTGACCTCAACATGCTGACCACCCCGCGGTGCTTTTCTCCATCCTACATTGCCACTGACTGCCTATCCTAATTCAGACCCTCCGATTCACACCACCCCGTGATGTTTTTCTCACTCTTACTAGTGAATGTAATGTGACACACACCCATAAAATGCGCACCACCCCGTGATGTTTCTCTCACACCTACTAGTGAATGTAATGTGACACACACCCATGCAACGCGCACCACCCCGTGATGTTTTTCTCACTCCTACTAGTGAATGTAATATAACACACACCCATGCAATGCGCACCACCCCGTGATGTTTTTCTCACTCCTACTAGTGAATGTAATGTGACACACACCCATAAAATGCGCACCACCCCGTGATGTTTCTCTCACACCTACTAGTGAATGTAATGTAACACACACCCATACAATGCGCACCACCCCGTGATGTTTTTCTCACTCCTACTAGTGAATGTAATGTAACACACACCCATACAATGCGCACCACCCCGTGATTTTTTTCTCACTCCTACTAGTGAATGTAATGTAACACACAGCCATACAATGCGCACCACCCCGTGATGTTTTTCTCACTCCTACTAGTGAATCTAATGTAACACACACCCATACAATGCGCACCACCCCGTGATGTTTTTCTCACTGCTACTAGTGAATCTAATGTAACACACACCCATACAATGCGCACCACCGCGTGATGTTTTTCTCACTCCTACTAGTGAATGTAATGTAACACACACCCATACAATGCGTACCACCCCGTGATGTTTTTCTCAATCCTACTAGTGAATGTAATGTAACACACAGCCATACAATGCGCACCACCCCGTGATGTTTTTCTCACTGCTACTAGTGAATGTAATGTAACACACACCCATACAATGCGCACCACCCCGTGATGTTTTTCTCACTCCTACTAGTGAATCTAATGTAACACACACCCATACAATGCGCACCACCCCGTGATGTTTTTCTCACTGCTACTAGTGAATCTAATGTAACATGCACCCATACAATGCGCACCACCCCGTGATGTTTTTCTCACTCCTACTAGTGAATGTAATGTAACACACACCCATGCAATGCGCACCACCCCGTGATGTTTTTCTCACTCCTACTAGTGAATGTAATGTAACACACACCCATGCAATGCGCACCACCCCGTGATGTTTTTCTCACTCCTACTAGTGAATGTAATGTAACACACACCCATACAATGCGCACCACCCCGTGATGTTTTTCTCACTCCTACTAGTGAATCTAATGTAACACACACCCATACAATGCGCACCACCCCGTGATGGTTTTCTCACTCCTAATAGTGAATCTAATGTAACACACACCCATACAATGCGTACCACCCCGTGATGGTTTTCTCACTCCTAGTAGTGAATGTAATTTAACACACACCCATACAATGCGCACCACCCCGTGATGTTTTTCTCACTCCTACTAGTGAATCTAATGTAACACACACCCATACAATGCGCACCACCCCGTGATGTTTTTCTCACTCCTACTATTGAATGTAATGTAACACACACCCATACAATGCGCACCACCCCGAGATGTTTTTCTCACTCCTACTAGTGAATGTAATGTAACACACACCCATACAATGCGCACCACCCCGTGATGTTTTTCTCACTCCTACTAGTGAATGTAATGTAACACACACCCATACAATGCGCACCACCCCGTGATGTATTTCTCACTCCTACTAGTGAATGTAATGTAACACACACCCATACAATGCGCACCACCCCGTGATGTTTTTCTCACTCCTACTAGTGAATCTAATGTAACACACACCCATACAATGCGCACCACCCCATGATGTTTTTCTCACTGCTACTAGTGAATCTAATGTAACACACACCCATACAATGCGCACCACCCGCTTGATGTTTTTCTCACTTCTACTAGTGAATCTAATGTAACACACACCTATACAATGCGCACCACCCCGTGATGTTTTTCTCACTCCTACTAGTGAATCTAATGTAACACACACCCATACAATGCGCACGACCCCGTGATGTTTTTCTCACTCCTACTAGTGAATGTAATGTAACACACAGCCATACAATGCGCACCACCCCGTGATGTTTTTCTCACTCCTACTAGTGAATGTAATGTAACACACACCCATGCAATGCGCACCACCCCGTGATGTTTTTCTCACTCCTACTAGTGAATGTAATGTAACACACACCCATGCAATGCGCACCACCCCGTGATGTTTTTCTCACTCCTACTAGTGAATCTAATGTAACACACACCCATACAATGCGCACCACCCCGTGATGTTTTTCTCACTCCTACTAGTGAATCTAATGTAACACACACCCATACAATGCGTACCACCCCGTGATGGTTTTCTCACTCCTACTAGTGAATGTAATGTAACACACACCCATACAATGCGCACCACCCCGTGATGTTTTTCTCACTCCTAGTAGTGAATGTAATGTAACACACACCCATACAATGCGCACCACCCCGTGATGTTTTTCTCACTCCTAGTAGTGAATGTAATGTAACACACAGCCATACAATGCGCACCACCCCGTGATGTTTTTCTCACTGATACTAGTGAATGTAATGTAACACACACCCATACCATGCGCACCACCCCGTGATGTTTTTCTCACTCCTACTAGTGAATGTAATGTAACACACACCCAAACAATGCGCACCACCCGTGATGTTTTTCTCACTCCTACTAGTGAATGTAATGTAACACACACCCATACAATGCGCACCAGCCCGTGATGTTTTTCTCACTCCTACTAGTGAATGTAATGTGACACACACCCATAAAATGCGCACCACCCCGTGATGTTTCTCTCACACGTACTAGTGAATGTAATGTAACACACACCCATACAATGCACACCACCCCGTGATGTTTTTCTCACTCCTACTAGTGAATGTAATGTAACACACACCCATACAATGCGCACCACCCCGTGATGTTTTTCTCACTCCTACTAGTGAATGTAATGTAACACACAGCCATACAATGCGCACTACCCCGTGATGTTTTTCTCACTCCTACTAGTGAATGTAATGTAACACACACCCTTACAATGCGCACCACCCCGTGATGTTTTTCTCACTCCTACTAGTGACTGTAATGTAATACACACCCATACAATGCGCACCACCCCGTGATGTTTTTCTCACTCCTACTAGTGAATGTAATGTAACACACACCCATACAATGCGCACCACCCCGTGATGTTTTTCTCACTCCTACTAGTGAATGTAATGTAACACACACCCATACAATGCGCACCACCCCGTGATGTTTTTCTCACTCCTACTAGTGAATCTAATGTAACACACACCCATACAATGCGCACCACCCCATGATGTTTTTCTCACTGCTACTAGTGAATGTAATGTAACACACACCCATACAATGCGCACCACCCCGTGATGTTTTTCTCACTCCTACTAGTGAATGTAATGTAACACACACCCATACAATGCGTACCACCCCGTGATGTTTTTCTCAATCCTACTAGTGAATGTAATGTAACACACAGCCATACAATGCGCACCACCCCGTGATGTTTTTCTCACTGCTACTAGTGAATGTAATGTAACACACACCCATGCAATGCGCACCACCCCGTGATGTTTTTCTCACTCCTACTAGTGAATGTAATGTAACACACACCCATACAATCCGCACCACCCCGTGATGTTTTTCTCACTCCTACTAGTGAATGTAATGTAACACACACCCATACAATGCGCACCACCCCGTGATGTTTTTCTCACTCCTACTAGTGAATGTAATGAAACACACAGCCATACAATGCGCACCACCCCGTGATGTTTTTCTCACTCCTACTAGTGAATGTAATGTAACACACACCCATACAATGCGCACCACCCCGTGATGTTTTTCTCACTCCTACTAGTGAATGTAATGTAACACACACCCATACAATGCGCACCACCCCGTGATGTTTTTCTCACTCCTACTAGTGAATGTAATGAAACACCCATACAATGCGCACCACCCCGTGATGTTTTTCTCACTCCTACTAGTGAATGTAATGTAACACACAGCCATACAATGCGCACCACCCCGTGATGTTTTTCTCACTCCTACTAGTGAATGTAATGTAACACATACCCATACAATGCGCACCACCCCGTGATGTTTTTCTCACTCCTACTAGTGAATGTAATGTAACACACACCCATACAATGCGCACCACCCCGTGATGTTTTTCTCACTCCTACTAGTGAATGTAATGTAACACACACCCATACAATGCGCACCACCCCGTGATGTTTTTCTCACTCCTAGTATTTAATGTAATGTAACACACACCCATACAATGCGCACCACCCCGTGATGTTTTTCTCACTCCTACTAGTGAATCTAATGTAAAACACACCCATACAATGCGCACCACCCCGTGATGTTTTTCTCACTCCTACTAGTGAATGTAATGTAACACACACCCATACAATGTGCACCACCCCGTGGTGTTTTTCTCACTCCTACTAGTGAATGTAATGTAACACACACCCATACAATGCGCACCACACCGTGGTGTTTTTCTCACTCCTACTAGTGAATCTAATGTAACACACACCCATACAATGCGCACCACCCCGTGATGTTTTTTTCACTCCTACTAGTGAATCTAATGTAACACACACCCATACAATGCGCACCACCCTGTGATGTTTTTCTCACTCCTACTAGTGAATGTAATGTAACACACACCAATACAATGGGCACCACCCCGTGATGTTTTTCTCACTCCTACTAGTGAATGTAATGTAATACACACCAATACAATGGGCACCACCCCGTGATGTTTTTCTCACTCCTACTAGTGAATGTAATATGACACACACCCATAAAATGCGCACCACCCCGTGATGTTTCTCTCACACCTACTAGTGAATGTAATGTAACCCACACCCATACAATGCGCACCACCCCGCGATGTTTTTCAGAAACCTATCCTACATTGCCACTGCATGTTCCCTGACCTCCCCATGCTGACCACCCCGCGGTGCTTTTCTCCATCCTACATTGCCACTGACTGCCTATCCTAATTCAGACCCTCCGATTCACACCACCCCGTGATGTTTTTCTCACTCCTACTAGTGAATGTCGTGTGACACACACCCATAAAATGCGCACCACCCAGTGATGTTTCTCTCACACCTACTAGTGAATGTAATGTAACACACACCCATCCAATGCGGACCACCCCGTGAGGTTTTTCTCACTCCTACTAGTGAATGTAATGTAACACACACCCATGCAATGCGCACCACCCCGTGATGTTTTTTCTCACTCCTACTAGTGAATGTAATGTAACACACACCGATACAATGCGCACCACCCTGTGATGTTTTTCTCACTCCTACTAGTGAATCTAATGTAACACACACCCGTACAATGCGCACCACCACGTGATGTTTTTCTCATTCCTACTAGTGAATCTAATGTAACACACACCCATACAATGCGCACCACCCCGGGATGTTTTTCAGAAACCTATCCTACATTGCCACTGCATGTTCCCTGACCTCAACATGCTGACCACCCCGCGGTGCTTTTCTCCATCCTACATTGCCACTGACTGCCTATCCTAATTCAGACCCTCCGATACACACCACCCCGTGATGTTTTTCTCACTCCTACTAGTGAATGTAATGTGACACACACCCATAAAATGCGCACCACCCCGTGATGTTTCTCTCACACCTACTAGTGAATGTAATGTGACACACACCCATGCAACGCGCACCACCCCGTGATGTTTTTCTCACTCCTACTAGTGAATGTAATGTAACACACACCCATACAATGCGCACCACCCCGTGATGTTTTTCTCACTCCTACTAGTGAATGTAATGTAACACACACCCATACAATGCGCACCACCCCGTGATTTTTTTCTCACTCCTACTAGTGAATGTAATGTAACACACAGCCATACAATGCGCACTACCCCGTGATGTTTTTCTCACTCCTACTAGTGAATGCAATGTAACACACACCCGTACAATGCGCACCACCCCGTGATGTTTTTCTCACTCCTACTAGTGAATCTAATGTAACACACACCCATACAATGCGCACCACCCCGTGATGTTTTTCTCACTGCTACTAGTGAATCTAATGTAACACACACCCATACAATGCGCACCACCGCGTGATGTTTTTCTCACTCCTACTAGTGAATGTAATGTAACACACACCCATACAATGCGTACCACCCCGTGATGTTTTTCTCAATCCTACTAGTGAATGTAATGTAACACACAGCCATACAATGCGCACCACCCCGTGATGTTTTTCTCACTGCTACTAGTGAATGTAATGTAACACACACCCATACAATGCGCACCACCCCGTGATGTTTTTCTCACTCCTACTAGTGAATCTAATGTAACACACACCCATACAATGCGCACCACCCCGTGATGTTTTTCTCACTGCTACTAGTGAATCTAATGTAACACGCACCCATACAATGCGCACCACCCCGTGATGTTTTTCTCACTCCTACTAGTGAATGTAATGTAACACACACCCATGCAATGCGCACCACCCCGTGATGTTTTTCTCACTCCTACTAGTGAATGTAATGTAACACACACCCATGCAATGCGCACCACCCCGTGATGTTTTTCTCACTCCTACTAGTGAATGTAATGTAACACACACCCATACAATGCGCACCACCCCGTGATGTTTTTCTCACTCCTACTAGTGAATCTAATGTAACACACACCCATACAATGCGCACCACCCCGTGATGGTTTTCTCACTCCTAATAGTGAATCTAATGTAACACACACCCATACAATGCGTACCACCCCGTGATGGTTTTCTCACTCCTACTAGTGAATGTAATGTAACACACACCCATACAATGCGCACCACCCCGTGATGTTTTTCTCACTCCTAGTAGTGAATGTAATGTAACACACACCCATACAATGCGCACCACCCCGTGATGTTTTTCTCACTCCTAGTAGTGAATGTAATGTAACACACACCCATACAATGCGCACCACCCCGTGATGTTTTTATCACTCCTAGTAGTGAATGTAATGTAACACACACGCATACAATGCGCACCACCCGTGATGTTTTTCTCACTCCTACTAGTGAATGTAATGTAACACACACCCATAAAATGCGCACCACCCCGTGATGTTTCTCTCACACCTACTAGTGAATGTAATGTAACACACACCCATACAATCCGCACCACCCCGTGATGTTTTTCTCACTCCTACTAGTGAATGTAATGTAACACACACCCATACAATGCGCACCACCCCGTGATGTTTTTCTCACTCCTACTAGTGAATGTAATGTAACACACACCCATGCAATGCGCACCACCCCGTGATGTTTTTCTCACTTATACTAGTGAATGTAATGTAACACACACCCATACAATGCGCACCACCCCGCGATGTTTTTCAGAAACCTGTCCTGCATTGCCACTGCATGTTCCCTGACCTCCCCATGCTGACCACCCCGCGGTGCTTTTCTCCATCCTACATTGCCACTGATTGCCTATCCTAATTCAGACCCTCAAATTCACACCACCCCGTGATGTTTTTCTCACTCCTACTAGTGAATGTAATGTGACACACACGCATACAATGCGCACCACCCCGTGATGTTTCTCTCACACCTAGTAGTGAATGTAATGTAACACACACCCATACAATGCGCACCACCCCGTGATGTTTTTCTCACTCCTACTAGTGAATGTAATGTAACACACACCCATACAATGCGCACCACCCCGTGATGTTTTTCTCACTCCTACTAGTGAATGTAATGTAACACACAGCCATACAAGGCGCACCACACCGTGATGTTTTTCTCACTGCTACTAGTGAATGTAATGTAACACACACCCATACAATGCGCACCACCCCGTGATGTTTTTCTCACTCCTACTAGTGAATGTAATGTAACACACACCCATACAGTGCGCACCACCCCGTGATGTTTTTCTCACTCCTACTAGTGAATGTAATGTAACACACACCCATACAATGCGCACCACCCCGTGATGTTTTTCTCACTCCTACTAGTGAATGTAATGTAACACACACCCATACAATTCGCACCACCCCGTGATGTATTTCTCACTCCTACTAGTGAATTTAATGTAACACACACCCATACAATGCGCACCACCCCGTGATGTTCTTTCTCACTCCTACTAGTGAATCTAATGTAACACACACCCATACAATGCGCACCACCCCATGATGTTTTTCTCACTGCTACTGGTGAATCTAATGTAACACACACCCATACAATGCGCACCACCCCGTGATGTTTTTCTCACTCCTACTAGTGAATGTAATGTAACACACACCCATACAATGCGTACCACCCCGTGATGTTTTTCTCAATCCTACTAGTGAATGTAATGTAACACACAGCCATACAATGCGCACCACCCCGTGATGTTTTTCTCACTGCTACAAGTGAATGTAATGTAACACACACCCATACAATGCGCACCACCCGCTTGATGTTTTTCTCACTTCTACTAGTGAATCTAATGTAACACACACCTATACAATGCGCACCACCCCGTGATGTTTTTCTCACTCCTACTAGTGAATCTAATGTAACACACACCCATACAATGCGCACGACCCCGTGATGTTTTTCTCACTCCTACTAGTGAATGTAATGTAACACACAGCCATACAATGCGCACCACCCCGTGATTTTTTTCTCACTCCTACTAGTGAATGTAATGTAACACACACCCATGCAATGCGCACCACCCCGTGATGTTTTTCTCACTCCTACTAGTGAATGTAATGGAACACACCCATGCAATGCGCACCACCCCGTGATGTTTTTCTCACTCCTACTAGTGAATCTAATGTAACACACACCCATACAATGCGCACCACCCCGTGATGTTTTTCTCACTCCTACTAGTGAATCTAATGTAACACACACCCATACAATGCGTACCACCCCGTGATGGTTTTCTCACTCCTACTAGTGAATGTAATGTAACACACACCCATACAATGCGCACCACCCCGTGATGTTTTTCTCACTCCTAGTAGTGAATGTAATGTAACACACACCCATACAATGCGCACCACCCCGTGATGTTTTTCTCACTCCTAGTAGTGAATGTAATGTAACACACACCCATACAATGCGCACCACCCCGTGATGTTTTTCTCACTGCTACTAGTGAATGTAATGTAACACACACCCATACCATGCACACCACCCCTTGATGTTTTTCTCACTCCTACTAGTGAATGTAATGTAACACACACCCAAACAATGCGCACCACCCGTGATGTTTTTCTCACTCCTACTAGTGAATGTAATGTAACACACACCCATACAATGCGCACCACCCCGTGATGTTTTTCTCACTCCTACTAGTGAATGTAATGTGACACACACCCATAAAATGCGCACCACCCCGTGATGTTTCTCTCACACGTACTAGTGAATGTAATGTAACACACACCCATACAATGCACACCACCCCGTGATGTTTTTCTCACTCCTACTAGTGAATGTAATGTAACACACACCCATACAATGCGCACCACCCCGTGATGTTTTTCTCACTCCTACTAGTGAATGTAATGTAACACACAGCCATACAATGCGCACTACCCCGTGATGTTTTTCTCACTCCTACTAGTGAATGTAATGTAACACACACCCTTACAATGCGCACCACCCCGTGATGTTTTTCTCACTCCTACTAGTGAATGTAATGTAACACACACCCATACAATGCGCACCACCCCGTGATGTTTTTCTCACTCCTACTAGTGAATGTAATGTAACACACACCCATACAATGCGCACCACCCCGTGATGTTTTTCTCACTCCTACTAGTGAATGTAATGTAACACACACCCATACAATGCGCACCACCCCGTGATGTTTTTCTCACTCTTACTAGTGAATCTAATGTAACACACACCCATACAATGCGCACCACCCCGTGATGTTTTTCTCACTGCTACTAGTGAATCTAATGTAACACACACCCATACAATGCGCACCACCCCGTGATGTTTTTCTCACTCCTACTAGTGAATGTAATGTAACACACACCCATACAATGCGTACCACCCCGTGATGTTTTTCTCAATCCTACTAGTGAATGTAATGTAACACAGAGCCATACAATGCGCACCACCCCATGATGTTTTTCTCACTGCTACTAGTGAATGTAATGTAACACACACCCATACAATGCGCACCACCCCGTGATGTTTTTCTCACTCCTACTAGTGAATCTAATGTAACACACACCCATACAATGCGCACCACCCCGTGATGTTTTTCTCACTCCTACTAGTGAATCTAATGTAACACACACCCATACAATGCGCACCACCCCGTGATGTTTTTCTCACTCCTACTAGTGAATGTAATGTAACACACACCCATACAATGCGCACCACCCCGTGATGTTTTTCTCAATCCTACTAGTGAATGTAATGTAACACACACCCATGCAATGCGCACCACCCCGTGATGTTTTTCTCACTTCTACTAGTGAATGTAATGTAACACACACCCATGCAATGCGCACCACCCCGTGATGTTTTTCTCACTCCTACTAGTGAATCTAATGTAACACACACCCATACAATGCGTACCACCCCGTGATGGTTTTCTCACTCCTACTAGTGAATGTAATGTAACACACACCCATACAATGCGCACCACCCCGTGATGTTTTTCTCACTCCTAGTAGTGAATGTAATGTAACACACACCCATACAATGCGCAACACCCCGTGATGTTTTTATCACTCTTAGTAGTGAATGTAATGTAACACACACGGATACAATGCGCACCACCCCGTGATGTTTTTCTCACTGCTACTAGTGAATGTAATGTAACACACACCCATACAATGCGCACCACCCTGTGATGTTTTTCTCACTCCTACTAGTGAATGTAATGTAACACACACCCAAACAATGCGCACCACCCGTGATGTTTTTCTCACTCCTACTAGTGAATGTAATGTAACACACACCCATACAATGCGCACCACCCCATGATGTTTTTCTCACTCCTACTAGTGAATGTAATGTGACACACACCCATACAATCCGCACCACCCCGTGATGTTTCTCTCACACCTACTAGTGAATGTAATGTAACACACACCCATACAATCCGCACCACCCCGTGATGTTTTTCTCACTCCTACTAGTGAATGTAATGTAACACACACCCATACAATGCGCACCACCCCGTGATGTTTTTCTCACTCCTACTAGTGAATGTAATGTAACACACAGCCATACAATGCGCACCACCCCGTGATGTTTTTCTCACTCCTACTAGTGAATGTAATGTAACACACACCCATACAATGCGCACCACCCCGTGATGTTTTTCTCACTCCTACTAGTGAATGTAATGTAACACACACCCATACAATGCGCACCACCCCGTGATGTTTTTCTCACTCCTACTAGTGAATGTAATGAAACACCCATACAATGCGCACCACCCCGTGATGTTTTTCTCACTCCTACTAGTGAATGTAATGTAACACACAGCCATACAATGCGCACCACCCCGTGATGTTTTTCTCACTCCTACTAGTGAATGTAATGTAACACACACCCATACAATGCGCACCACCCCGTGATGTTTTTCTCACTCCTACTAGTGAATGTCATGTAACACACACCCATACAATGCGCACCACCCCGTGATGTTTTTCTCACTCCTACTAGTGAATGTAATGTAACACACACCCATACAATGCGCACCACCCCGTGATGTTTTTCTCACTCCTAGTAGTGAATGTAATGTAACACACACCCATACAATGCGCACCACCCCGTGATGTTTTTCTCACTCCTACTAGTGAATCTAATGTAAAACACACCCATACAATGCGCACCACCCCGTGATGTTTTTCTCACTCCTACTAGTGAATGTAATGTAACACACACCCATACAATGTGCACCACCCCGTGGTGTTTTTCTCACTCCTACTAGTGAATGTAATGTAACACACACCCATACAATGCGCACCACACCGTGGTGTTTTTCTCACTCCTACTAGTGAATCTAATGTAACACACACCCATACAATGCGCACCACCCCGTGATGTTTTTCTCACTCCTACTAGTGAATCTAATGAAACACACACCCATACAATGCGCACCACCCTGTGATGTTTTTCTCACTCCTACTAGTGAATGTAATGTAACACACACCCTTGCAATGCGCACCACCCCTTGATGTTTTTCTCACTCCTACTAGTGAATCTAATGTAACACACACCCATACAATGCGCACCATCCGTGATGTTTTTCTCACTCCTACTAGTGAATGTAATGTAACACACACCCATACAATGCGCACCCCCCCGTGATTTTTTTCTCACTCCTACTAGTGAATGTAATGTAACACACACCCATACAATGCGCACCACCCCGTGATGTTTTTCTCACTCCTACTAGTGAATGTAATGTAACACTCACCCATACAATGCGCACCACCACGTGATGTTTTTCTCACTCCTACTAGTGAATGTAATGTAACACACACCAATACAATGGGCACCACCCCGTGATGTTTTTCTCACTCCTACTAGTGAATGTAATGTAATACACACCAATACAATGGGCACCACCCCGTGATGTTTTTCTCACTCCTACTAGTGAATGTAATATGACACACACCCATAAAATGCGCACCACCCCGTGATGTTTCTCTCACACCTACTAGTGAATGTAATGTAACACACCCCCATACAATGCGCACCACCCCGCGATGTTTTTCAGAAACCTATCCTACATTGCCACTGCATGTTCCCTGACCTCCCCATGCTGACCACCCCGCGGTGCTTTTCTCCATCCTACATTGCCACTGACTGCCTATCCTAATTCAGACCCTCCGATTCACACCAACCCATGATGTTTTTCTCACTCCTACTAGTGAATGTCATGTGACACACACCCATAAAATGCGCACCACCCAGTGATGTTTCTCTCACACCTACTAGTGAATGTAATGTAACACACACCCATACAATGCGCACCACCCCGTGAGGTTTTTCTCACTCCTACTAGTGAATGTAATGTAACACACACCCATGCAATGCGCACCACCCCGTGATGTTTTTCTCACGCCTACTAGTGAATGTAATGTAACACACACCGATACAATGCGCACCACCCTGTGATGTTTTTCTCACTCCTACTAGTGAATCTAATGTAACACACACCCGTACAATGCGCACCACCACGTGATGTTTTTCTCATTCCTACTAGTGAATCTAATGTAACACACACCCATACAATGCGCACCACCCCGGGATGTTTTTCAGAAACCTATCCTACATTGCCACTGCATGTTCCCTGACCTCAACATGCTGACCACCCCGCGGTGCTTTTCTCCATCCTACATTGCCACTGACTGCCTATCCTAATTCAGACCCTCCGATTCACACCACCCCGTGATGTTTTTCTCACTCCTACTAGTGAATGTAATGTGACACACACCCATAAAATGCGCACCACCCCGTGATGTTTCTCTCACACCTACTAGTGAATGTAATGTGACACACACCCATGCAACGCGCACCACCCCGTGATGTTTTTCTCACTCCTACTAGTGAATGTAATATAACACACACCCATGCAATGCGCACCACCCCGTGATGTTTTTCTCACTCCTACTAGTGAATGTAATGTAACACACAGCCATACAATGCGCACCACTCCGTGATGTTTTTCTCACTCTTACTAGTGAATCTCATGTAACACACACCCATACAATGCGCACCACCCCGTGATGTTTTTCTCACTCCTACTATTGAATCTAATGTAACACACACCCATACAATGCTCACCACCTCGTGATGTTTTTCTCACTCCTACTAGTGAATGTAATGTAACACACACCCATACAATGCGCACAACCCCGTGATGTTTTTCTCACTCCTACTAGTGAATGTAATGTAACACACACCCATGCAATGCGCACCAGCCCGTGATGTTTTTCTCACTCCTATTAGTGAATGTAATGTAACACACACCCATGCAATGCGCACCACCCCGTGATGTTTTTCTCACTCCTACTAGTGAATCTAATGTAACACACACCCATACAATGCGCACCACCCCGTGATGTTTTTCTCACTCCTACTAGTGAATGTAATGTAACACACACCCATACAATGCGCACCACCCCGTGATGTTTTTATCACTCCTAGTAGTGAATGTAATGTAACACACACGCATACAATGCGCACCACCCCGTGATGTTTTTCTCACTGCTACTAGTGAATGTAATGTAACACACACCCATACAATGCGCACCACGCTGTGATGTTTTTCTCACTCCTACTAGTGAATGTAATGTAACACACACCCAAACAATGCGCACCACCCCTGATGTTTTTCTCACTCCTACTAGTGAATGTAATGTAACACACACCCATACAACGCGCACCACCCCATTATGTTTTTCTCACTCCTACTAGTGAATGTAATGTGACACACACCCATAAAATGCGCAACACCCCGTGATGTTTCTCTCACACCTACTAGTGAATGTAATGTAACACACACCCATACAATCCGCACCACCTCGTGATGTTTTTCTCACTCCTACTAGTGAATGTAATGTAACACACACCCATACAATGCGCACCACCCCGTGATGTTTTTCTCACTCCTACTAGTGAATATAATGTAACACACACCCATACAATGCGCACCACCCCGTGATGTTTTTCTCACTCCTACTAGTGAATGTAATGTAACACACAGCCATACAATGCGCACCACCCCGTGATGTTTTTCTCACTGCTACTAGTGAATGTAATGTAACACACACCCATACAATGCGCACCACCCCGTGATGTTTTTCTCACTCCTACTAGTGAATGCAATGTAACACACACCCATACAATGCGCACCACCCCGTGATGTTTTTCTCACTCCTACTAGTGAATGTAATGTAACACACACCCATACAATGCGCACCACCCCGTGATGTTTTTCTCACTCCTACTAGTGAATGTAATGTAACACACACCCATACAATGCGCACCACCCCGTGATGTTTTTCTCACTCCTACTAGTGAATGTAATGTAACACACACCCATACAATGCGCACTACCCCGTGATGTTTATCTCACTCCTACTAGTGAATGTAATGTAACACACACCCATACAATGCGCACCACCCCGCGATGTTTTTCTCACTCCTACTAGTGAATGTCATGTAACACACACCCATACAATGCGCACCACCCCGTGATGTTTTTCTCACTCCTACTAGTGAATGTAATGTAACACACACCCATACAATGCGCACCACCCCGTGATGTTTTTCTCACTCCTACTAGTGAATGTAATGTAACACACACCCATACAATGCGCACCACCCCGTGATGTTTTTCTCACTCCTACTAGTGAATCTAATGTAACACACACCCATACAATGCGCACCACCCCGTGATGTTTTTCTCACTCCTACTAGTGAATGTAATGTAACACACACCCTTGCAATGCGCACCACCACTTGATGTTTTTCTCACTCCTACTAGTGAATCTAATGTAACACACACCCATGCAATGCGCACCACCCCGTGATGTTTTTCTCACTCCTACTAGTGAATGTAATGTAACACACACCCATACAATGCACACCCCCCGTGATGTTTTTCTCACTCCTACTAGTGAATGTAATGTAACACACACCCATACAATGCGCACCACCCCGTGATGTTTTTCTCACTCCTACTAGTGAATCTAATGTAACACACACCCATACAATGCGCACCACCCCGTGATGTTTTTCTCACTCCTACTAGTGAATGTAATGTAACACACACCCTTGCAATGCGCACCACCCCGTGATGTTTTTATCACTCCTAGTAGTGAATGTAATGTAACACACACGCATACAATGCGCACCACCCCGTGATGTTTTTCTCACTGCTACTAGTGAATGTAATGTAACACACACCCATACAATGTGCACCACGCTGTGATGTTTTTCTCACTCCTACTAGTGAATGTAATGTAACACACACCCAAACAATGCGCACCACCCCTGATGTTTTTCTCACTCCTACTAGTGAATGTAATGTAACACACACCCATACAATGCGCACCACCCCATGATGTTTTTCTCACTCCTACTAGTGAATGTAATGTGACACACACCCATAAAATGCGCAACACCCCGTGATGTTTCTCTCACACCTACTAGTGAATGTAATGTAACACACACCCATACAATCCGCACCACCCCGTGATGTTTTTCTCACTCCTACTAGTGAATGTAATGTAACACACACCCATACAATGCGCACCACCCCGTGATGTTTTTCTCACTCCTACTAGTGAATGTAATGTAACACACAGCCATACAATGCGCACCACCCCGTGATGTTTTTCTCACTGCTACTAGTGAATGTAATGTAAAACACACCCATACAATGCGCACCACCCCGTGATGTTTTTCTCACTCCTAATAGTGAATGTAATGTAACACACACCCATACAATGCGCACCACCCCGTGATGTTTTTCTCACTCCTACTAGTGAATGTAATGTAACACACACCCATACAATGCGCACCACCCCGTGATGTTTTTCTCACTCCTACTAGTGAATATAATGTAACACACACCCATACAATGCGCACCAACCCGTGATGTTTTTCTCACTCCTACTAGTGAATGTAATGTAACACACACCCATACAATGCGCACCACCCCGTGATGTTTTTCTCACTGCTACTAGTGAATGTAATGTAACACACACCCATACAATGCGCACCACCCCGTGATGTTTTTCTCACTCCTACTAGTGAATGTAATGTAACACACACCCATACAATGCGCACGACCCCGTGATGTTTTTCTCACTCCTACTAGTGAATGTAATGTAACACACACCCATACAATGCGCACCACCCCGTGATGTTTTTCTCACTCCTACTAGTGAATGTAATGTAACACACACCCATACAATGCGCACCACCCCGTGATGTTTTTCTCACTCCTACTAGTGAATGTAATGTAACACACACCCATACAATGCGCACTACCCCGTGATGTTTATCTCACTCCTACTAGTGAATGTAATGTAACACACACCCATACAATGCGCACCACCCCGCGATGTTTTTCTCACTCCTACTAGTGAATGTAATGTAACACACACCCATACAATGCGCACCACCCCGTGATGTTTTTCTCACTCCTACTAGTGAATGTAATGTAACACACACCCATACAATGCGCACCACCCCGTGATGTTTTTCTCACTCCTACTAGTGAATGTAATGTAACACACACCCATACAATGCGCACCACCCCGTGATGTTTTTCTCACTCCTACTAGTGAATCTAATGTAACACACACCCATACAATGCGCACCACCCCGTGATGTTTTTCTCACTCCTACTAGTGAATGTAATGTAACACACACCCTTGCAATGCGCACCACCACTTGATGTTTTTCTCACTCCTACTAGTGAATCTAATGTAACACAGACCCATACAATGCGCACCACCCCGTGATGTTTTTCTCACTCCTACTAGTGAATGTAATGTAACACACACCCATACAATGCACACCCCCCCGTGATGTTTTTCTCACTCCTACTAGTGAATGTAATGTAACACACACCCATACAATGCGCACCACCCCGTGATGTTTTTCTCACTCCTACTAGTGAATGTAATGTAATACACACCAATACAATGGGCACCACCCCGTGATGTTTTTCTCACTCCTACTAGTGAATCTAATGTAACACACACCCATACAATGCGCACCACCCCGTGATGTTTTTCTCACTCCTACTAGTGAATCTAATGTAACACACACCCATACAATGCGCACCACCCCGCGATGTTTTTTAGAAACCTATCCTACATTGCCACTGCATGTTCCCTGACCTCCCCATGCTGACCACCCCGCGGTGCTTTTCTCCATCCTACATTGCCACTGACTGCCTATCCTAATTCAGACCCTCCGATTCACACCACCCCGTGATGTTTTTCTCACTCCTACTAGTGAATGTAATGTGACACACACCCATAAAATGCGCACCACCCCGTGATGTTTCTCTCACACCTACTAGTGAATGTAATGTGACACACACCCATGCAATGCGCACCACCCCGTGATGTTTTTCTCACTCCTACTAGTGAATGTAATGTAACACACATCCATGCAATGCGCACAACCCCGTGATGTTTTTCTCACTCCTACTAGTGAATGTAATGTAACACACACCCATACAATGCGCACCACCCCGTGATGTTTTTCTCACTCCTACTAGTGAATCTAATGTAACACACACCCATACAATGCGCACCAGCCCGTGATGTTTTTCTCACTCCTACTAGTGAATCTAATGTAACACACACCCATACAATGCGCACCACCCCACGATGTTTTTCAGAAACCTATCCTACATTGCCACTGCATGTTCCCTGACCTCCCCATGCTGACCACCCCGCGGTGCTTTTCTCCATCCTACATTGCCACTGACTGCCTATCCTAATTCAGACCCTCCGATTCACACCACACCGTGATGTTTTTCTCACTCCTACTAGTGAATGTCATGTGACACACACCCATAAAATGCGCACCACCCAGTGATGTTTCTCTCACACATACTAGTGAATGTAATGTAACACACACCCATCCAATGCGCACCACCCCGTGATGTTTTTCTCACTCCTACTAGTGAATGTAATGTAACACACACCCATGCAATGCGCACCACCCCGTGATGTTTTTCTCACTCCTACTAGTGAATGTAATGTAACACACACCCATACAATGCGCACCACCCTGTGATGTTTTTCTCACTCCTACTAGTGATTCTAATGTAACACACACCCGTACAATGCGCACCACCACGTGATGTTTTTCTCACTCCTACTAGTGAATGTAATGTAACACACACCCATAAAATGCGCACCACCACGTGATGTTTTTCTCACTCCTACTAGTGAATCTAATGTAACACACACCCATACAATGCGCACCACCCCGTGATGTTTTTCTCACTCCTACTAGTGAATGTAATGTAACACACACCCATACAATGGGCACCACCCCGTGATGTTTTTCTCACTCCTACTAGTGAATCTAATGTAACACACACCCATAAAATGCATACCACCCTGTGATGTTTTTCTCACTCCTACTAGTGAATCTAATGTAACACACACCCAAACAATGCGCACCACCCGTGATGTTTTTCTCACTCCTACTAGTGAATGTAATGTAACACACACCCATACAATGCGCACCACCCCATGATGTTTTTCTCACTCCTACTAGTGAATGTAATGTGACACACACCCATACAATCCGCACCACCCCGTGATGTTTCTCTCACACCTACTAGTGAATGTAATGTAACACACACCCATACAATCCGCACCACCCCGTGATGTTTTTCTCACTCCTACTAGTGAATGTAATGTAACACACACCCATACAATGCGCACCACCCCGTGATGTTTTTCTCACTCCTACTAGTGAATGTAATGTAACACACAGCCATACAATGCGCACCACCCCGTGATGTTTTTCTCACTCCTACTAGTGAATGTAATGTAACACACACCCATACAATGCGCACCACCCCGTGATGTTTTTCTCACTCCTACTAGTGAATGTAATGTAACACACACCCATACAATGCGCACCACCCCGTGATGTTTTTCTCACTCCTACTAGTGAATGTAATGAAACACCCATACAATGCGCACCACCCCGTGATGTTTTTCTCACTCCTACTAGTGAATGTAATGTAACACACAGCCATACAATGCGCACCACCCCGTGATGTTTTTCTCACTCCTACTAGTGAATGTAATGTAACACACACCCATACAATGCGCCCCACCCCGTGATGTTTTTCTCACTCCTACTAGTGAATGTCATGTAACACACACCCATACAATGCGCACCACCCCGTGATGTTTTTCTCACTCCTACTAGTGAATGTAATGTAACACACACCCATACAATGCGCACCACCCCGTGATGTTTTTCTCACTCCTAGTAGTGAATGTAATGTAACACACACCCATACAATGCGCACCACCCCGTGATGTTTTTCTCACTCCTACTAGTGAATCTAATGTAAAACACACCCATACAATGCGCACCACCCCGTGATGTTTTTCTCACTCCTACTAGTGAATGTAATGTAACACACACCCATACAATGTGCACCACCCCGTGGTGTTTTTCTCACTCCTACTAGTGAATGTAATGTAACACACACCCATACAATGCGCACCACACCGTGGTGTTTTTCTCACTCCTACTAGTGAATCTAATGTAACACACACCCATACAATGCGCACCACCCCGTGATGTTTTTCTCACTCCTACTAGTGAATCTAATGAAACACACACCCATACAATGCGCACCACCCTGTGATGTTTTTCTCACTCCTACTAGTGAATGTAATGTAACACACACCCTTGCAATGCGCACCACCCCTTGATGTTTTTCTCACTCCTACTAGTGAATCTAATGTAACACACACCCATACAATGCGCACCATCCGTGATGTTTTTCTCACTCCTACTAGTGAATGTAATGTAACACACACCCATACAATGCGCACCCCCCCGTGATGTTTTTCTCACTCCTACTAGTGAATGTAATGTAACACACACCCATACAATGCGCACCACCCCGTGATGTTTTTCTCACTCCTACTAGTGAATGTAATGTAACACTCACCCATACAATGCGCACCACCACGTGATGTTTTTCTCACTCCTACTAGTGAATGTAATGTAACACACACCAATACAATGGGCACCACCCCGTGATGTTTTTCTCACTCCTACTAGTGAATGTAATGTAATACACACCAATACAATGGGCACCACCCCGTGATGTTTTTCTCACTCCTACTAGTGAATGTAATATGACACACACCCATAAAATGCGCACCACCCCGTGATGTTTCTCTCACACCTACTAGTGAATGTAATGTAACACACCCCCATACAATGCGCACCACCCCGCGATGTTTTTCAGAAACCTATCCTACATTGCCACTGCATGTTCCCTGACCTCCCCATGCTGACCACCCCGCGGTGCTTTTCTCCATCCTACATTGCCACTGACTGCCTATCCTAATTCAGACCCTCCGATTCACACCAACCCATGATGTTTTTCTCACTCCTACTAGTGAATGTCTTGTGACACACACCCATAAAATGCGCACCACCCTGTGATGTTTCTCTCACACCTACTAGTGAATGTAATGTAACACACACCCATACAATGCGCACCACCCCGTGAGGTTTTTCTCACTCCTACTAGTGAATGTAATGTAACACACACCCATGCAATGCGCACCACCCCGTGATGTTTTTCTCACGCCTACTAGTGAATGTAATGTAACACACACCGATACAATGCGCACCACCCTGTGATGTTTTTCTCACTCCTACTAGTGAATCTAATGTAACACACACCCGTACAATGCGCACCACCACGTGATGTTTTTCTCATTCCTACTAGTGAATCTAATGTAACACACACCCATACAATGCGCACCACCCCGGGATGTTTTTCAGAAACCTATCCTACATTGCCACTGCATGTTCCCTGACCTCAACATGCTGACCACCCCGCGGTGCTTTTCTCCATCCTACATTGCCACTGACTGCCTATCCTAATTCAGACCCTCCGATTCACACCACCCCGTGATGTTTTTCTCACTCCTACTAGTGAATGTAATGTGACACACACCCATAAAATGCGCACCACCCCGTGATGTTTCTCTCACACCTACTAGTGAATGTAATGTGACACACACCCATGCAACGCGCACCACCCCGTGATGTTTTTCTCACTCCTACTAGTGAATGTAATATAACACACACCCATGCAATGCGCACCACCCCGTGATGTTTTTCTCACTCCTACTAGTGAATGTAATGTAACACACAGCCATACAATGCGCACCACTCCGTGATGTTTTTCTCACTCTTACTAGTGAATCTCATGTAACACACACCCATACAATGCGCACCACCCCGTGATGTTTTTCTCACTCCTACTATTGAATCTAATGTAACACACACCCATACAATGCTCACCACCCCGTGATGTTTTTCTCACTCCTACTAGTGAATGTAATGTAACACACACCCATACAATGCGCACAACCCCGTGATGTTTTTCTCACTCCTACTAGTGAATGTAATGTAACACACACCCATGCAATGCGCACCAGCCCGTGATGTTTTTCTCACTCCTATTAGTGAATGTAATGTAACACACACCCATGCAATGCGCACCACCCCGTGATGTTTTTCTCACTCCTACTAGTGAATCTAATGTAACACACACCCATACAATGCGCACCACCCCGTGATGTTTTTCTCACTCCTACTAGTGAATGTAATGTAACACACACCCATACAATGCGCACCACCCCGTGATGTTTTTATCACTCCTAGTAGTGAATGTAATGTAACACACACGCATACAATGCGCACCACCCCGTGATGTTTTTCTCACTGCTACTAGTGAATGTAATGTAACACACACCCATACAATGCGCACCACGCTGTGATGTTTTTCTCACTCCTACTAGTGAATGTAATGTAACACACACCCAAACAATGCGCACCACCCCTGATGTTTTTCTCACTCCTACTAGTGAATGTAATGTAACACACACCCATACAATGCGCACCACCCCATTATGTTTTTCTCACTCCTACTAGTGAATGTAATGTGACACACACCCATAAAATGCGCAACACCCCGTGATGTTTCTCTCACACCTACTAGTGAATGTAATGTAACACACACCCATACAATCCGCACCACCTCGTGATGTTTTTCTCACTCCTACTAGTGAA
This sequence comes from Cavia porcellus, assembly GCF_034190915.1. Classification (NCBI taxonomy): domain Eukaryota; kingdom Metazoa; phylum Chordata; class Mammalia; order Rodentia; family Caviidae; genus Cavia; species Cavia porcellus. Next base: position 550,262 of record NW_026947562.1, on the reverse strand, counting down.
TGTAATGTAACACACACCCATACAATGCGCACCACCCCGTGATGTTTTTCTCACTCCTACTAGTGAATGTAATGTAACACACAGCCATACAATGCGCACCACCCCGTGATGTTTTTCTCACTGCTACTAGTGAATGTAATGTAAAACACACCCATACAATGCGCACCACCCCGTGATGTTTTTCTCACTCCTAATAGTGAATGTAATGTAACACACACCCATACAATGCGCACCACCCCGTGATGTTTTTCTCACTCCTACTAGTGAATGTAATGTAACACACACCCATACAATGCGCACCACCCCGTGATGTTTTTCTCACTCCTACTAGTGAATATAATGTAACACACACCCATACAATGCGCACCACCCCGTGATGTTTTTCTCACTCCTACTAGTGAATGTAATGTAACACACAGCCATACAATGCGCACCACCCCGTGATGTTTTTCTCACTGCTACTAGTGAATGTAATGTAACACACACCCATACAATGCGCACCACCCCGTGATGTTTTTCTCACTCCTACTAGTGAATGCAATGTAACACACACCCATACAATGCGCACCACCCCGTGATGTTTTTCTCACTCCTACTAGTGAATGTAATGTAACACACACCCATACAATGCGCACCACCCCGTGATGTTTTTCTCACTCCTACTAGTGAATGTAATGTAACACACACCCATACAATGCGCACCACCCCGTGATGTTTTTCTCACTCCTACTAGTGAATGTAATGTAACACACACCCATACAATGCGCACTACCCCGTGATGTTTATCTCACTCCTACTAGTGAATGTAATGTAACACACACCCATACAATGCGCACCACCCCGCGATGTTTTTCTCACTCCTACTAGTGAATGTCATGTAACACACACCCATACAATGCGCACCACCCCGTGATGTTTTTCTCACTCCTACTAGTGAATGTAATGTAACACACACCCATACAATGCGCACCACCCCGTGATGTTTTTCTCACTCCTACTAGTGAATGAAATGTAAAACACACCCATACAATGCGCACCACCCCGTGATGTTTTTCTCACTCCTACTAGTGAATCTAATGTAACACACACCCATACAATGCGCACCACCCCGTGATGTTTTTCTCACTCCTACTAGTGAATGTAATGTAACACACACCCTTGCAATGCGCACCACCACTTGATGTTTTTCTCACTCCTACTAGTGAATCTAATGTAACACACACCCATGCAATGCGCACCACCCCGTGATGTTTTTCTCACTCCTACTAGTGAATGTAATGTAACACACACCCATACAATGCACACCCCCCGTGATGTTTTTCTCACTCCTACTAGTGAATGTAATGTAACACACACCCATACAATGCGCACCACCCCGTGATGTTTTTCTCACTCCTACTAGTGAATCTAATGTAACACACACCCATACAATGCGCACCACCCCGTGATGTTTTTCTCACTCCTACTAGTGAATGTAATGTAACACACACCCTTGCAATGCGCACCACCCCGTGATGTTTTTATCACTCCTAGTAGTGAATGTAATGTAACACACACGCATACAATGCGCACCACCCCGTGATGTTTTTCTCACTGCTACTAGTGAATGTAATGTAACACACACCCATACAATGTGCACCACGCTGTGATGTTTTTCTCACTCCTACTAGTGAATGTAATGTAACACACACCCAAACAATGCGCACCACCCCTGATGTTTTTCTCACTCCTACTAGTGAATGTAATGTAACACACACCCATACAATGCGCACCACCCCATGATGTTTTTCTCACTCCTACTAGTGAATGTAATGTGACACACACCCATAAAATGCGCAACACCCCGTGATGTTTCTCTCACACCTACTAGTGAATGTAATGTAACACACACCCATACAATCCGCACGACCCCGTGATGTTTTTCTCACTCCTACTAGTGAATGTAATGTAACACACACCCATACAATGCGCACCACCCCGTGATGTTTTTCTCACTCCTACTAGTGAATGTAATGTAACACACAGCCATACAATGCGCACCACCCCGTGATGTTTTTCTCACTGCTACTAGTGAATGTAATGTAAAACACACCCATACAATGCGCACCACCCCGTGATGTTTTTCTCACTCCTAATAGTGAATGTAATGTAACACACACCCATACAATGCGCACCACCCCGTGATGTTTTTCTCACTCCTACTAGTGAATGTAATGTAACACACACCCATACAATGCGCACCACCCCGTGATGTTTTTCTCACTCCTACTAGTGAATATAATGTAACACACACCCATACAATGCGCACCAACCCGTGATGTTTTTCTCACTCCTACTAGTGAATGTAATGTAACACACACCCATACAATGCGCACCACCCCGTGATGTTTTTCTCACTGCTACTAGTGAATGTAATGTAACACACACCCATACAATGCGCACCACCCCGTGATGTTTTTCTCACTCCTACTAGTGAATGTAATGTAACACACACCCATACAATGCGCACGACCCCGTGATGTTTTTCTCACTCCTACTAGTGAATGTAATGTAACACACACCCATACAATGCGCACCACCCCGTGATGTTTTTCTCACTCCTACTAGTGAATGTAATGTAACACACACCCATACAATGCGCACCACCCCGTGATGTTTTTCTCACTCCTACTAGTGAATGTAATGTAACACACACCCATACAATGCGCACTACCCCGTGATGTTTATCTCACTCCTACTAGTGAATGTAATGTAACACACACCCATACAATGCGCACCACCCCGCGATGTTTTTCTCACTCCTACTAGTGAATGTAATGTAACACACACACATACAATGCGCACCACCCCGTGATGTTTTTCTCACTCCTACTAGTGAATGTAATGTAACACACACCCATACAATGCGCACCACCCCGTGATGTTTTTCTCACTCCTACTAGTGAATGTAATGTAACACACACCCATACAATGCGCACCACCCCGTGATGTTTTTCTCACTCCTACTAGTGAATCTAATGTAACACACACCCATACAATGCGCACCACCCCGTGATGTTTTTCTCACTCCTACTAGTGAATGTAATGTAACACACACCCTTGCAATGCGCACCACCACTTGATGTTTTTCTCACTCCTACTAGTGAATCTAATGTAACACAGACCCATACAATGCGCACCACCCCGTGATGTTTTTCTCACTCCTACTAGTGAATGTAATGTAACACACACCCATACAATGCACACCCCCCGTGATGTTTTTCTCACTCCTACTAGTGAATGTAATGTAACACACACCCATACAATGCGCACCACCCCGTGATGTTTTTCTCACTCCTACTAGTGAATGTAATGTAATACACACCAATACAATGGGCACCACCCCGTGATGTTTTTCTCACTCCTACTAGTGAATCTAATGTAACACACACCCATACAATGCGCACCACCCCGTGATGTTTTTCTCACTCCTACTAGTGAATCTAATGTAACACACACCCATACAATGCGCACCACCCCGCGATGTTTTTTAGAAACCTATCCTACATTGCCACTGCATGTTCCCTGACCTCCCCATGCTGACCACCCCGCGGTGCTTTTCTCCATCCTACATTGCCACTGACTGCCTATCCTAATTCAGACCCTCCGATTCACACCACCCCGTGATGTTTTTCTCACTCCTACTAGTGAATGTAATGTGACACACACCCATAAAATGCGCACCACCCCGTGATGTTTCTCTCACACCTACTAGTGAATGTAATGTGACACACACCCATGCAATGCGCACCACCCCGTGATGTTTTTCTCACTCCTACTAGTGAATGTAATGTAACACACATCCATGCAATGCGCACAACCCCGTGATGTTTTTCTCACTCCTACTAGTGAATGTAATGTAACACACACCCATACAATGCGCACCACCCCGTGATGTTTTTCTCACTCCTACTAGTGAATCTAATGTAACACACACCCATACAATGCGCACCAGCCCGTGATGTTTTTCTCACTCCTACTAGTGAATCTAATGTAACACACACCCATACAATGCGCACCACCCCGCGATGTTTTTCAGAAACCTATCCTACATTGCCACTGCATGTTCCCTGACCTCCCCATGCTGACCACCCCGCGGTGCTTTTCTCCATCCTACATTGCCACTGACTGCCTATCCTAATTCAGACCCTCCGATTCACACCACACCGTGATGTTTTTCTCACTCCTACTAGTGAATGTCATGTGACACACACCCATAAAATGCGCACCACCCAGTGATGTTTCTCTCACACATACTAGTGAATGTAATGTAACACACACCCATCCAATGCGCACCACCCCGTGATGTTTTTCTCACTCCTACTAGTGAATGTAATGTAACACACACCCATGCAATGCGCACCACCCCGTGATGTTTTTCTCACTCCTACTAGTGAATGTAATGTAACACACACCCATACAATGCGCACCACCCTGTGATGTTTTTCTCACTCCTACTAGTGATTCTAATGTAACACACACCCGTACAATGCGCACCACCACGTGATGTTTTTCTCACTCCTACTAGTGAATGTAATGTAACACACACCCATAAAATGCGCACCACCACGTGATGTTTTTCTCACTCCTACTAGTGAATCTAATGTAACACACACCCATACAATGCGCACCACCCCGTGATGTTTTTCTCACTCCTACTAGTGAATGTAATGTAACACACACCCATACAATGGGCACCACCCCGTGATGTTTTTCTCACTCCTACTAGTGAATCTAATGTAACACACACCCATAAAATGCATACCACCCTGTGATGTTTTTCTCACTCCTACTAGTGAATCTAATGTAACACACACCCATACAATGCGCACCACCCCGCGATGTTTTTCAGAAACCTATCCTACATTGCCACTGCATGTTCCCTGACCTCAACATGCTGACCACCCCGCGGTGCTTTTCTCCATCCTACATTGCCACTGACTGCCTATCCTAATTCAGACCCTCCGATTCACACCACTCCGTGATGTTTTTCTCACTGCTACTAGTGAATGTAATGTAACACAAACCCATACAATGCGCACCACCTCGTGATGTTTTTCTCACTCCTACTAGTGAATGTAATGTAACACACACCCATACAATGCGCACCATCCCGTGAGGTTTTTCTCACTCCTACTAGTGAATGTTATGTAACACACACCCATACAATGCGCACCACCTCGTGATGTTTTTCTCACTCCTACTCGTGAATGTAATGTAACACACACCCATGCAATGCGCACCACCCCGTGATGTTTTTCTCACTTATACTAGTGAATGTAATGTAACACACAGCCATACAATGCGCACCACCCCGCGATGTTTTTCAGAAACCTGTCCTGCATTGCCACTGCATGTTCCCTGACCTCCCCATGCTGACCACCCCGCGGTGCTTTTCTCCATCCTACATTGCCACTGACTGCCTATCCTAATTCAGACCCTCAAATTCACACCACCCCGTGATGTTTTTCTCACTCCTACTAGTGAATGTAATGTGACACACACCCATACAATGCGCACCACCCCGTGATGTTTCTCTCACACCTACTAGTGAATGTAATGTAACACACACCCATACAATGCGCACCACCCCGTGATGTTTTTCTCACTCCTACTAGTGAATGTAACGTAACACACACCCATACAATGCGCACCACCCCGTGATGTTTTTCTCACTCCTACTAGTGAATGTAATGTAACACACACCCATACAATGCGCACCACCCCGTGATGTTTTTCTCACTCCTACTAGTGAATGTAACGTAACACACACCCATACAATGCGCACCACCCCGTGATGTTTTTCTCACTCCTACTAGTGAATGTAATGTAACACACACCCATACAATGCGCACCACCCCGTGATGTTTTTCTCACTCCTACTAGTGAATGTAATGTAACACACACCCATACAGTGCGCACCACCCCGCGATGTTTTTCAGAAACCTATCCTACATTGCCACTGCATGTTCCCTGACCTCCCCATGCTGACCACCCCGCAGTGCTTTTCTCCATCCTACATTGCCACTCACTGCCTATCTTAATTCAGACCCTCCGATTCACACCACCCCGTGATGTTTTTCTCACTCCTACTAGTGAATGTAATGTAACACACACCCATACAATGCGCACCACCCCGTGATGTTTTTCTCACTCCTACTAGTGAATGTAATGTAACACACACCCATACAATGCGCACCACCCCGTGATGTTTTTCTCACTCCTACTAGTGTATGTAATGTAACACACACCCATACAGTGCGCACCACCCCGTGATGTTTTTCTCACTCCTACTAGTGAATGTAATGTAACACACACCCATTCAGTGCGCACCACCCCGTGATGTTTTTCTCACTCCTACTAGTGAATGTAATGTAACACACACCCATAAAGTGCGCACCACCCCGTGATGTTTTTCTCACTCCTACTAGTGAATGTAATGTAACACACACCCATACAGTGCGCACCACCCCGTGATGTTTTTCTCACTCCTACTAGTGAATGTAATGTAACACACACCGATACAGTGCGCACCACACCGTGATGTTTTTCTCACTCCTACTAGTGAATGTAATGTAACACACACCCATACAGTGCGCACCACCCCGTGATGTTTTTCTCACTCCTACTAGTGAATGCAATGTAACACACACCCATACAATGCGCACCACACCGTGATGTTTTTCTCACTCCTACTAGTGAATGCAATGTAACACACACCCATACAATGCGCACCACCCCGTGATGTTTTTCTCACTCCTACTAGTGAATGTAATGTAACACACACCCATACAATGCGCACCACCCCGTGATGTTTTTCTCACTCCTACTAGTGAATGTACTGTAACACACAACCATACAATGCGCACCACCCCGTGATGTTTTTCTCACTCCTACTAGTGAATGTAATGTAACACACACCCATGCAATGCGCACCACCCCGTGATGTTTTTCTCACTCCTACTAGTGAATGTAATGTAACACACACCCATGCAATGCGCACCACCCCGTGATGTTTTTCTCACTCCTAGTAGTGAATGTAATGTAACACACACCCATACAATGCGCACCACCCCGTGATGTTTTTCTCACTCCTACTAGTGAATCTAATGTAACACACACCCATACAATGCGCACCACCCCGTGATGTTTTTCTCACTCCTACTATTGAATGTAATGTAACACACACCCATACAATGCGCACCACCCCGTGATGTTTTTCTCACTCCTACTAGTGAATGTAATGTAACACACACCCATACAATGCGCACCACCCCGTGATGTTTTTCTCACTCCTACTAGTGAATGTAATGTAACACACACCCATACAATGCGCACCACCCCGTGATGTTTTTCTCACTCCTACTAGTGAATCTAATGTAACACACACCCATACAATGCGCACCACCCCGTGATGTTTTTCTCACTCCTACTAGTGAATGTAATGTAACACACACCAATACAATGGGCACCACCCCGTGATGTTTTTCTCACTCCTACTAGTGAATCTAATGGAACACACACCCATACAATGCGCACCACCCCGTGATGTTTTTCTCACTCCTACTAGTGAATCTAATGTAACACACACCCATACAATGCGCACCACCCCGCGATGTTTTTCAGAAACCTATCCTACATTGCCACTGCATGTTCCCTGACCTCCCCATGCTGACCACCCCGCGGTGCTTTTCTGCATCCTACATTGCCACTGACTGCCTATCCTAATTCAGACCCTCCGATTCACACCACCCCGTGATGTTTTTCTCACTCCTACTAGTGAATGTAATGTGACACACACCCATAAAATGCGCACCACCCCGTGATGTTTTTCTCACTCCTACTAGTGAATGTAATGTAACACACAGCCATACAATGCGCACCACCCCGTGATGTTTTTCTCACTCCTACTAGTGAATCTAATGTAACACACACCCATACAATGCGCACCACCCCGTAATGTTTTTCTCACTCCTACTAGTGAATCTACTGTAACACACACCCATACAATGCGTACCACCCCTGATGTTTTTCTCACTCCTACTAGTGAATGTAATGTAAACACACCCATACAATGCGCACCACCCCGTGATGTTTTTATCACTCCTAGTAGTGAATGTAATGTAACACACACGCATACAATGCGCACCACCCCGTGATGTTTTTCTCACTGCTACTAGTGAATGTAATGTAACACACACCCATACAATGCGCACCACGCTGTGATGTTTTTCTCACTCCTACTAGTGAATGTAATGTAACACACACCCAAACAATGCGCACCACCCCTGATGTTTTTCTCACTCCTACTAGTGAATGTAATGTAACACACACCCATACAATGCGCACCACCCCATGATGTTTTTCTCACTCCTACTAGTGAATGTAATGTGACACACACCCATAAAATGCGCAACACATCGTGATGTTTCTCTCACACGTACTAGTGAATGTAATGTAACACACACCCATACAATCCGCACCACCCCGTGATGTTTTTCTCACTCCTACTAGTGAATGTAATGTAACACACACCCATACAATGCGCACCACCCCGTGATGTTTTTCTCACTCCTACTAGTGAATGTAATGTAACACACAGCCATACAATGCGCACCACCCCGTGATGTTTTTCTCACTGCTACTAGTGAATGTAATGTAAAACACACCCATACAATGCGCACCACCCCGTGATGTTTTTCTCACTCCTAATAGTGAATGTAATGTAACACACACCCATACAATGCGCACCACCCCGTGATGTTTTTCTCACTCCTACTAGTGAATGTAATGTAACACACACCCATACAATGCGCACCACCCCGTGATGTTTTTCTCACTCCTACTAGTGAATAAATTGTAACACACACCCATACAATGGGCACCACCCCGTGATGTTTTTCTCACTCCTACTAGTGAATGTAATGTAACACACAGCCATACAATGCGCACCACCGCGTGATGTTTTTCTCACTGCTACTAGTGAATGTATTGTAACACACACCCATACAATGCGCACCACCCCGTGATGTTTTTCTCACTCCTACTAGTGAATGTAATGTAACACACACCCATACAATGCGCACCACCCCGTGATGTTTTTCTCACTCCTACTAGTGAATGTAATGTAACACACACCCATACAATGCGCACCACCCCGTGATGTTTTTCTCACTCCTACTAGTGAATGTAATGTAACACACACCCATACAATGCGCACCACCCCGTGATGTTTTTCTCACTCCTACTAGTGAATGTAATGTAACACACACCCATACAATGCGCACTACCCCGTGATGTTTATCTCACTCCTACTAGTGAATGTAATGTAACACACACCCATACAATGCGCACCACCCCGCGATGTTTTTCTCACTCCTACTAGAGAATGTAATGTAACACACACCCATACAATGCGCACCACCCCGTGATGTTTTTCTCACTCCTACTAGTGAATGTAATGTAACACACACCCATACAATGCGCACCACCCCGTGATGTTTTTCTCACTCCTACTAGTGAATGTAATGTAACACACACCCATACAATGCGCACCACCCCGTGATGTTTTTCTCACTCCTACTAGTGAATCTAATGTAACACACACCCATACAATGCGCACCACCCCGTGATGTTTTTCTCACTCCTACTAGTGAATGTAATGTAACACACACCCTTGCAATGCGCACCACCACTTGATGTTTTTCTCACTCCTACTAGTGAATCTAATGTAACACACACCCATACAATGCGCACCACCCCGTGATGTTTTTCTCACTCCTACTAGTGAATGTAATGTAACACACACCCATACAATGCACACCCCCCCGTGATGTTTTTCTCACTCCTACTAGTGAATGTAATGTAACACACACCCATACAATGCGCACCACCCCGTGATGTTTTTCTCACTCCTACTAGTGAATGTAATGTAACACACACCAATACAATGGGCACCACCCCGTGATGTTTTTCTCACTCCTACTAGTGAATGTAATGTAATACACACCAATACAATGGGCACCACCCCGTGATGTTTTTCTCACTCCTACTAGTGAATCTAATGTAACACACACCCATACAATGCGCACCACCCCGTGATGTTTTTCTCACTCCTACTAGTGAATCTAATGTAACACACACCCATACAATGCGCACCACCCCGCGATGTTTTTTAGAAACCTATCCTACATAGCCACTGCATGTTCCCTGACCTCCCCATGCTGACTACCCCGCGGTGCTTTTCTCCATCCTACATTGCCACTGACTGCCTATCCTAATTCAGACCCTCCGATTCACACCACCCCGTGATGTTTTTCTCACTCCTACTAGTGAATGTAATGTGACACACACCCATAAAATGCGCACCACCCCATGATGTTTCTCTCACACCTACTAGTGAATGTAATGTGACACACACCCATGCAATGCGCACCACCCCGTGATGTTTTTCTCACTCCTACTAGTGAATGTAATGTAACACACATCCATGCAATGCGCACAACCCCGTGATGTTTTTCTCACTCCTACTAGTGAATGTAATGTAACACACACCCATACAATGCGCACCACCCCGTGATGTTTTTCTCACTCCTACTAGTGAATCTAATGTAACACACACCCATACAATGCGCACCAGCCCGTGATGTTTTTCTCACTCCTACTAGTGAATCTAATGTAACACACACCCATACAATGCGCACCACCCCGCGATGTTTTTCAGAAACCTATCCTACATTGCCACTGCATGTTCCCTGACCTCCCCATGCTGACCACCCCGCGGTGCTTTTCTCCATCCTACATTGCCACTGACTGCCTATCCTAATTCAGACCCTCCGATTCACACCACACCGTGATGTTTTTCTCACTCCTACTAGTGAATGTCATGTGACACACACCCATAAAATGCGCACCACCCAGTGATGTTTCTCTCACACATACTAGTGAATGTAATGTAACACACACCCATCCAATGCGCACCACCCCGTGATGTTTTTCTCACTCCTACTAGTGAATGTAATGTAACACACACCCATGCAATGCGCACCACCCCGTGATGTTTTTCTCACTCCTACTAGTGAATGTAATGTAACACACACCCATACAATGCGCACCACCCTGTGATGTATTTCTCACTCCTACTAGTGATTCTAATGTAACACACACCCGTACAATGCGCACCACCACGTGATGTTTTTCTCACTCCTACTAGTGAATGTAATGTAACACACACCCATAAAATGCGCACCACCACGTGATGTTTTTCTCACTCCTACTAGTGAATCTAATGTAACACACACCCATACAATGCGCACCACCCCGTGATGTTTTTCTCACTCCTACTAGTGAATGTAATGTAACACACACCCATACAATGGGCACCACCCCGTGATGTTTTTCTCACTCCTACTAGTGAATCTAATGTAACACACACCCATAAAATGCATACCACCCTGTGATGTTTTTCTCACTCCTACTAGTGAATCTAATGTAACACACACCCATACAATGCGCACCACCCCGCGATGTTTTTCAGAAACCTATCCTACATTGCCACTGCATGTTCCCTGACCTCAACATGCTGACCACCCCGCGGTGCTTTTCTCCATCCTACATTGCCACTGACTGCCTATCCTAATTCAGACCCTCCGATTCACACCACTCCGTGATGTTTTTCTCACTGCTACTAGTGAATGTAATGTAACACAAACCCATACAATGCGCACCACCTCGTGATGTTTTTCTCACTCCTACTAGTGAATGTAATGTAACACACACCCATACAATGCGCACCATCCCGTGAGGTTTTTCTCACTCCTACTAGTGAATGTAATGTAACACACACCCATACAATGCGCACCACCTCGTGATGTTTTTCTCACTCCTACTCGTGAATGTAATGTAACACACACCCATGCAATGCGCACCACCCCGTGATGTTTTTCTCACTTATACTAGTGAATGTAATGTAACACACAGCCATACAATGCGCACCACCCCGCGATGTTTTTCAGAAACCTGTCCTGCATTGCCACTGCATGTTCCCTGACCTCCCCATGCTGACCACCCCGCGGTGCTTTTCTCCATCCTACATTGCCACTGACTGCCTATCCTAATTCAGACCCTCAAATTCACACCACCCCGTGATGTTTTTCTCACTCCTACTAGTGAATGTAATGTGACACACACCCATACAATGCGCACCACCCCGTGATGTTTCTCTCACACCTACTAGTGAATGTAATGTAACACACACCCATACAATGCGCACCACCCCGTGATGTTTTTCTCACTCCTACTAGTGAATGTAACGTAACACACACCCATACAATGCGCACCACCCCGTGATGTTTTTCTCACTCCTACTAGTGAATGTAATGTAACACACACCCATACAATGCGCACCACCCCGTGATGTTTTTCTCACTCCTACTAGTGAATGTAATGTAACACACACCCATACAATGCGCACCACCCCGTGATGTTTTTCTCACTCCTACTAGTGAATGTAATGTAACACACACCCATACAGTGCGCACCACCCCGCGATGTTTTTCAGAAACCTATCCTACATTGCCACTGCATGTTCCCTGACCTCCCCATGCTGACCACCCCGCGGTGCTTTTCTCCATCCTACATTGCCACTCACTGCCTATCTTAATTCAGACCCTCCGATTCACACCACCCCGTGATGTTTTTCTCACTCCTACTAGTGAATGTAATGTAACACACACCCATACAATGCGCACCACCCCGTGATGTTTTTCTCACTCCTACTAGTGAATGTAATGTAACACACACCCATACAATGCGCACCACCCCGTGATGTTTTTCTCACTCCTACTAGTGTATGTAATGTAACACACACCCATACAGTGCGCACCACCCCGTGATGTTTTTCTCACTCCTACTAGTGAATGTAATGTAACACACACCCATTCAGTGCGCACCACCCCGTGATGTTTTTCTCACTCCTACTAGTGAATGTAATGTAACACACACCCATAAAGTGCGCACCACCCCGTGATGTTTTTCTCACTCCTACTAGTGAATGTAATGTAACACACACCCATACAGTGCGCACCACCCCGTGATGTTTTTCTCACTCCTACTAGTGAATGTAATGTAACACACACCGATACAGTGCGCACCACACCGTGATGTTTTTCTCACTCCTACTAGTGAATGTAATGTAACACACACCCATACAGTGCGCACCACCCCGTGATGTTTTTCTCACTCCTACTAGTGAATGCAATGTAACACACACCCATACAATGCGCACCACACCGTGATGTTTTTCTCACTCCTACTAGTGAATGCAATGTAATACACACCCATACAATGCGCACCACCCCGTGATGTTTTTCTCACTCCTACTAGTGAATGTAATGTAACACACACCCATACAATGCGCACCACCCCGTGATGTTTTTCTCACTCCTACTAGTGAATGTACTGTAACACACAACCATACAATGCGCACCACCCCGTGATGTTTTTCTCACTCCTACTAGTGAATGTAATGTAACACACACCCATGCAATGCGCACCACCCCGTGATGTTTTTCTCACTCCTACTAGTGAATGTAATGTAACACACACCCATGCAATGCGCACCACCCCGTGATGTTTTTCTCACTCCTAGTAGTGAATGTAATGTAACACACACCCATGCAATGCGCACCACCCCGTGATGTTTTTCTCACTCCTACTAGTGAATCTAATGTAACACACACCCATACAATGCGCACCACCCCGTGATGTTTTTCTCACTCCTACTATTGAATGTAATGTAACACACACCCATACAATGCGCACCACCCCGTGATGTTTTTCTCACTCCTACTAGTGAATGTAATGTAACACACACCCATACAATGCGCACCACCCCGTGATGTTTTTCTCACTCCTACTAGTGAATGTAATGTAACACACACCCATACAATGCGCACCACCCCGTGATGTTTTTCTCACTCCTACTAGTGAATCTAATGTAACACACACCCATACAATGCGCACCACCCCGTGATGTTTTTCTCACTCCTACTAGTGAATGTAATGTAACACACACCAATACAATGGGCACCACCCCGTGATGTTTTTCTCACTCCTACTAGTGAATCTAATGTAACACACACCCATACAATGCGCACCACCCCGTGATGTTTTTCTCACTCCTACTAGTGAATCTAATGTAACACACACCCATACAATGCGCACCACCCCGCGATGTTTTTCAGAAACCTATCCTACATTGCCACTGCATGTTCCCTGACCTCCCCATGCTGACCACCCCGCGGTGCTTTTCTCCATCCTACATTGCCACTGACTGCCTATCCTAATTCAGACCATCCGATTCACACCAACCCGTGATGTTTTTCTCACTCCTAATAGTGAATGTAATGTGACACACAACCATAAAATGCGCACCACCCCGTGATGTTTCTCTCACACCTACTATTGAATGTAATGTAACACACACACATGCAATGCGCACCACCCCGTGATGTTTTTCTCACTCCTACTAGTGAATGTAATGTAACACACACCCATGCAATGCGCACCACCCCGTGATGGTTTTCTCACTCCTACTAGTGAATGTAATGTAACACACACCCATACAATACGCACCACCCCGTGATGTTTTTCTCACTCCTAGTAGTGAATGTAATGTAACACACACCCATACAATGCGCACCACCCCGTGATGTTTCTCTCACACCTACTTGTGAATGTAATGTAACACACACCCATGCAATGCGCACCACCCCGTGATGTTTTTCTCACTCCTACTAGTGAATGTAATGTAACACACACCCATGCAATGCGCACCACCCCGTGATGTTTTTCTCACTCCTACTAGTGTATGTAATGTGACACACACCCATAAAATGCGCACCACCCCGTGATGTTTCTCTCACACCTACTAGTGAATGTAATGTAACACACACCCATACAATGCGCACCACCCCGTGATATTTTTCTCACTCCTACTAGTGAATGTAATGTAACACACACCCATACAATGCGTACCACTCCGTGATGTTTTTCTCACTCCTACTAGTGAATGTAATGTAACACACACCCATGCAATGCGCACCACCCCATGATGTTTTTCTCACTTATAGTAGTGAATGTAATGTAACACACAGCCATACAATGCGCACCACCACGCGATGTTTTTCAGAAACCTGTCCTGCATTGCCACTGCATCTTCCCTGACCTCCCCATGCTGACCACCCCGCGGTGCTTTTCTCCATCCTACATTGCCACTGAATGCCTATCCTAATTCAGACCCTCAAATTCACACCACCCCGTGATGTTTTTCTCACTCCTACTAGTGAATGTAATGTAACACACACCCATGCAATGCGCACCACCCCGTGATGTTTTTCTCACTCCTACTAGTGAATGTAATGTAACACACACCCATACAATGCGCACCACCCTGTGATGTTTTTCTCACTCCTACTAGTGATTCTAATGTAACACACACCCGTACAATGCGCACCACCACGTGATGTTTTTCTCACTCCTACTAGTGAATCTAATGTAACACACACCCATACAATGCGCACCACCCCGTGATGTTTTTCTAACTCCTACTAGTGAATGTAATGTAACACACACCCATAAAATGCGCACCACCACGTGATGTTTTTCTCACTCCTACTAGTGAATCTAATGTAACACACACCCATACAATGCGCACCACCCCGTGATGTTTTTCTCACTCCTACTAGTGAATGTAATGTAACACACACCCATACAATGGGCACCACCCCGTGATGTTTTTCTCACTCCTACTAGTGAATCTAATGTAACACACACCCATAAAATGCATACCACCCTGTGATGTTTTTCTCACTCCTACTAGTGAATCTAATGTAACACACACCCATACAATGCGCACCACCCCGCGATGTTTTTCAGAAACCTATCCTACATTGCCACTGCATGTTCCCTGACCTCAACATGCTGACCACCCCGCGGTGCTTTTCTCCATCCTACATTGCCACTGACTGCCTATCCTAATTCAGACCCTCCGATTCACACCACCCCGTGATGTTTTTCTCACTCCTACTAGTGAATGTAATGTGACACACACCCATAAAATGCGCACCACCCCGTGATGTTTCTCTCACACCTACTAGTGAATGTAATGTGACACACACCCATGCAATGCGCACCACCCCGTGATGTTTTTCTCACTCCTACTAGTGAATGTAATGTAACACACACCCATGCAATGCGCACCACCCCGTGATGTTTTTCTCACTCCTACTAGTGAATGTAATGTAACACACACCCATACAATGCGCACCACCCCGTGATGTTTTTCTCACTCCTACTCGTGAATGTAATGTAACACACACCCATGCAATGCGCACCACCCCGTGATGTTTTTCTCACTTATACTAGTGAATGTAATGTAACACACAGCCATACAATGCACACCACCCCGCGATGTTTTTCAGAAACCTGTCCTGCATTGCCACTGCATGTTCCCTGACCTCCCCATGCTGACCACCCCGCGGTGCTTTTCTCCATCCTACATTGCCACTGACTGCCTATCCTAATTCAGACCCTCAAATTCACACCACCCCGTGATGTTTTTCTCACTCCTACTAGTGAATGTAATGTGACACACACCCATACAATGCGCACCACCCCGTGATGTTTCTCTCACACCTACTAGTGAATGTAATGTAACACACACCAATACAATGCGCACCACCCCGTGATGTTTTTCTCACTCCTACTAGTGAATGTAATGTAACACACACCCATACAATGCGCACCACCCCGTGATGTTTTTCTCACTCCTACTAGTGAATGTAATGTAACACACACCCATACAATGCGCACCACCCCGTGATGTTTTTCTCACTCCTACTAGTGAATGTAATGTAACACACACCCATACAATGCGCACCACCCCGTGATGTTTTTCTCACTCCTACTAGTGAATGTAATGTAACACACACCCATACAATGCGCACCACCCCGTGATGTTTTTCTCACTCCTACTAGTGTATGTAATGTAACACACACCCATACAGTGCGCACCACCCCGCGATGTTTTTCAGAAACCTATCCTACATTGCCACTGCATGTTCCCTGACCTCCCCATGCTGACCACCCCGCGGTGCTTTTCTCCATCCTACATTGCCACTCACTGCCTATCTTAATTCAGACCCTCCGATTCACACCACCCCGTGATGTTTTTCTCACTCCTACTAGTGAATGTAATGTAACACACACCCATACAATGCGCACCACCCCGTGATGTTTTTCTCACTCCTACTAGTGAATGTAATGTAACACACACCCATACAATGCGCACCACCCCGTGATGTTTTTCTCACTCCTACTAGTGTATGTAATGTAACACACAGCCATACAGTGCGCCCCACTCCGTGATGTTTTTCTCACTCCTACTAGTGAATGTAATGTAACACACACCCATTCAGTGCGCACCACCCCGTGATGTTTTTCTCACTCCTACTAGTGAATGTAATGTAACACACACCCATAAAGTGCGCACCACCCCGTGATGTTTTTCTCACTCCTACTAGTGAATGTAATGTAACACACACCCATACAGTGTGCACCACCCCGTGATGTTTTTCTCACTCCTACTAGTGAATGTAATGTAACACACACCGATACAGTGCGCACCACACCGTGATGTTTTTCTCACTCCTACTAGTGAATGTAATGTCACATACACCCATACAATGCGCACCACCCCGTGATGTTTTTCTCACTCCTACTAGTGAATGTAGTGTAACACACACCCATACAATGCGCACCACCCCGCGATGTTTTTCTCACTCCTACTAGTGAATGTAATGTAACACACACCCATACAATGCGCACCACCCGGTGATGTTTTTCTCACTCCTACTAGTGAATGTAATGTAACACACACCCATACAATGCGCACCACCCCGTGATGTTTTTCTCACTCCTACTAGTGAATGTAATGTAACACACACCCATGCAATGCGCACCACCCCGTGATGTTTTTCTCACTCCTACTAGTGAATGTAATGTAACACACACCCATGCAATGCGCACCACCCCGTGATGTTTTTCTCACTCCTAGTAGTGAATGTAATTTAACACACACCCATACAATGCGCACCACCCCGTGATGTTTTTCTCACTCCTACTAGTGAATCTAATGTAACACACACCCATACAATGCGCACCACCCCGTGATGTTTTTCTCACTCCTACTATTGAATGTAATGTAACACACACCCATACAATGCGCACCACCCCGTGATGTTTTTCTCACTCCTACTAGTGAATGTAATGTAACACACACCCATACAATGCGCACCACCCCGTGATGTTTTTCTCACTCCTACTAGTGAATGTAATGTAACACACACCCATACAATGCGCACCACCCCGTGATGTTTTTCTCACTCCTACTAGTGAATGTAATGTAACACACACCCATACAATGCGCACCACCCCGTGATGTTTTTCTCACTCCTACTAGTGAATGTAATGTAACACACACCAATACAATGGGCACAACCCCGTGATGTTTTTCTCACTCCTACTAGTGAATCTAATGTAACACACACCCATACAATGCGCACCACCCCGTGATGTTTTTCTCACTCCTACTAGTGAATCTAATGTAACACACACCCATACAATGCGCACCACCCCGTGATGTTTTTCTCACTCCTACTAGTGAATCTAATGTAACACACACCCATACAATGCGCACCACCCCGCGATGTTTTTGAGAAACCTATCCTACATTGCCACTGCATGTTCCCTGACCTCCCCATGCTGACCACCCCGCGGTGCTTTTCTCCATCCTACATTGCCACTGACTGCCTATCCTAATTCAGACCATCCGATTCACACCACACCGTGATGTTTTTCTCACTCCTAATAGTGAATGTAATGTGACACACAACCATAAAATGCGCACCACCCCGTGATGTTTCTCTCACACCTACTATTGAATGTAATGTAACACACACACATGCAATGCGCACCACCCCGTGATGTATTTCTCACTCCTACTAGTGAATGTAATGTAACACACACCCATGCAATGCGCACCACCCCGTGATGGTTTTCTCACTCCTACTAGTGAATGTAGTGTAACACACACCCATACAATGCGCACCACCCCGTGATGTTTTTCTCACTCCTAGTAGTGAATGTAATGTAACACACACCCATACAATGCGCACCACCCCGTGATGTTTCTCTCACACCTACTAGTGAATGTAATGTAACACACACCCATGCAATGCGCACCACCCCGTGATGTTTTTCTCACTCCTACTAGTGAATGTAATGTAACACACACCCATGCAATGCGCACCACCCCGTGATGTTTTTCTCACTCCTACTAGTGTATGTAATGTGACACACACCCATAAAATGCGCACCACCCCGTGATGTTTCTCTCACACCTACTAGTGAATGTAATGTAACACACACCCATACAATGCGCACCACCCCGTGATATTTTTCTCACTCCTACTAGTGAATGTAATGTAACACACACCCATACAATGCGTACCACTCCGTGATGTTTTTCTCACTCCTACTAGTGAATGTAATGTAACACACACCCATGCAATGCGCACCACCCCATGATGTTTTTCTCATTTATAGTAGTGAATGTAATGTAACACACACCCATACAGTGCGCACCACCCCGCAATGTTTATCAGAAACCTATCCTACATTGCCACTGCATGTTCCCTGACCTCCCCATGCTGACCACCCCGCGGTGCTTTTCTCCATCCTCCATTGCCACTCACTGCCTATCTTAATTCAGACCCTCCTATTCACACCACCCCGTGATGTTTTTCTCACTCCTACTAGTGAATGTAATGTAACACACACCCATACAATGCGCACCACCCCGTGATGTTTTTCTCACTCCTACTAGTGAATGTAATGTAACACACACCCATACAATGCGCACCACCCCGTGATGTTTTTCTCACTCCTACTAGTGTATGTAATGTAACACACACCCATACAGTGCGCACCACCCCGCGATGTTTTTCAGAAACCTATCCTACATTGCCACTGCATGTTCCCTGACCTCCCCATGCTGACCACCCCGCGGTGCTTTTCTCCATCCTACATTGCCACTCACTGCCTATCTTAATTCAGACCCTCCGATTCACACCACCCCGTGATGTTTTTCTCACTCCTACTAGTGAATGTAATGTAACACACACCCATACAATGCGCACCACCCCGTGATGTTTTTCTCACTCCTACTAGTGAATGTAATGTAACACACACCCATACAATGCGCACCACCCCGTGATGTTTTTCTCACTCCTACTAGTGTATGTAATGTAACACACACCCATACAGTGCGCACCACTCCGTGATGTTTTTCTCACTCCTACTAGTGAATGTAATGTAACACACACCCATTCAGTGCGCACCACCCCGTGATGTTTTTCTCACTCCTACTAGTGAATGTAATGTAACACACACCCATAAAGTGCGCACCACCCCGTGATGTTTTTCTCACTCCTACTAGTGAATGTAATGTAACACACACCCATACAGTGTGCACCACCCCGTGATGTTTTTCTCACTCCTACTAGTGAATGTAATGTAACACACACCGATACAGTGCGCACCACACCGTGATGTTTTTCTCACTCCTACTAGTGAATGTAATGTAACACACACCCATACAGTGCGCACCACCCCGTGATGTTTTTCTCACTCCTACTAGTGAATGTAATGTAACACACACCCATACAATGCGCACCACACCGTGATGTTTTTCTCACTCCTACTAGTGAATGCAATGTAACACACACCCATACAATGCGCACCACCCCGTGATGTTTTTCTCACTCCTACTAGTGAATGTAATGTAACACACACCCATACAATGCGCACCACCCCGTGATGTTTTTCTCACTCCTACTAGTGAATGTACTGTAACACACAACCATACAATGCGCACCACCCCGTGATGTTTTTCTCACTCCTACTAGTGAATGTAATGTAACACACACCCATGCAATGCGCACCACCCCGTGATGTTTTTCTCACTCCTACTAGTGAATGTAATGTAACACACACCCATGCAATGCGCACCACCCCGTGATGTTTTTCTCACTCCTAGTAGTGAATGTAATTTAACACACACACATACAATGCGCACCACCCCGTGATGTTTTTCTCACTCCTACTAGTGAATCTAATGTAACACACACCCATACAATGCGCACCACCCCGTGATGTTTTTCTCACTCCTACTATTGAATGTAATGTAACACACACCCATACAATGCGCACCACCCGTGATGTTTTTCTCACTCCTACTAGTGAATGTAATGTAACACACACCCATACAATGCGCACCACCCCGTGATGTTTTTCTCACTCCTACTAGTGAATGTAATGTAACACACACCCATACAATGCGCACCACCCCGTGATGTTTTTCTCACTCCTACTAGTGAATGTAATGTAACACACACCCATACAATGCGCACCACCCCGTGATGTTTTTCTCACTCCTACTAGTGAATGTAATGTAACACACACCAATACAATGGGCACCACCCCGTGATGTTTTTCTCACTCCTACTAGTGAATCTAATGTAACACACACCCATACAATGCGCACCACCCCGTGATGTTTTTCTCACTCCTACTAGTGAATCTAATGTAACACACACCCATACAATGCGCACCACCCCGTGATGTTTTTCTCACTCCTACTAGTGAATCTAATGTAACACACACCCATACAATGCGCACCACCCCGCGATGTTTTTGAGAAACCTATCCTACATTGCCACTGCATGTTCCCTGACCTCCCCATGCTGACCACCCCGCGGTGCTTTTCTCCATCCTACATTGCCACTGACTGCCTATCCTAATTCAGACCATCCGATTCACACCACACCGTGATGTTTTTCTCACTCCTAATAGTGAATGTAATGTGACACACAGCCATAAAATGCGCACCACCCCGTGATGTTTCTCTCACACCTACTATTGAATGTAATGTAACACACACACATGCAATGCGCACCACCCCGTGATGTATTTCTCACTCCTACTAGTGAATGTAATGTAACACACACCCATGCAATGCGCACCACCCCGTGATGGTTTTCTCACTCCTACTAGTGAATGTAGTGTAACACACACCCATACAATGCGCACCACCCCGTGATGTTTTTCTCACTCCTAGTAGTGAATGTAATGTAACACACACCCATACAATGCGCACCACCCCGTGATGTTTCTCTCACACCTACTAGTGAATGTAATGTAACACACACCCATGCAATGCGCACCACCCCGTGATGTTTTTCTCACTCCTACTAGTGAATGTAATGTAACACACACCCATGCAATGCGCACCACCCCGTGATGTTTTTCTCACTCCTACTAGTGTATGTAATGTGACACACACCCATAAAATGCGCACCACCCCGTGATGTTTCTCTCACACCTACTAGTGAATGTAATGTAACACACACCCTTACAATGCGCACCACCCCGTGATATTTTTCTCACTCCTACTAGTGAATGTAATGTAACACACACCCATACAATGCGTACCACTCCGTGATGTTTTTCTCACTCCTACTAGTGAATGTAATGTAACACACACCCATGCAATGCGCACCACCCCATGATGTTTTTCTCATTTATAGTAGTGAATGTAATGTAACACACACCCATACAGTGCGCACCACCCCGCAATGTTTATCAGAAACCTATCCTACATTGCCACTGCATGTTCCCTGACCTCCCCATGCTGACCACCCCGCGGTGCTTTTCTCCATCCACCATTGCCACTCACTGCCTATCTTAATTCAGACCCTCCTATTCACACCACCCCGTGATGTTTTTCTCACTCCTACTAGTGAATGTAATGTAACACACACCCATACAATGCGCACCACCCCGTGATGTTTTTCTCACTCCTACTAGTGAATGTAATGTAACACACACCCATACAATGCGCACCACCCCGTGATGTTTTTCTCACTCCTACTAGTGAATGTATTGTAACACACACCCATACAGTGCGCACCACCCCGTTATGTTTTTCTCACTCCTACTAGTGAATGTAATGTAACACACACCCATACAGTGCGCACCACCCCGTGATGTTTTTCTCACTCCTACTAGTGAATGTAATGTAACACACACCCATTCAGTGCGCACCACCCCGTGATGTTTTCCTCACTCCTACTAGTGAATGTAATGTAACACACACCCATACAGTGCGCACCACCCCGTGATGTTTTTCTCACTCCTACTAGTGAATGTAATGTAACACACACCCATACAATGCGCACCACCCCGTGACGTTTTTCTCACTCCTACTAGTGAATGTACTGTAACACACAACCATACAATGCGCACCAACACGTGATGTTTTTCTCACTCCTACTAGTGAATCTAATGTAACACACACCCATGCAATGCGCACCACCCCGTGATGTTTTTCTCACTCCTACTAGTGAATGTAATGTAACACACACCCATACAATGCGCACCACCCCGTGATGTTGTTCTCACTCCTACTAGTGAATCTAATGTAACACACACCGATACAATGCGCACCACCCCGTGATGTTTTTCTCACTCCTACTAGTGAATCTAATGTAACACACACCCATACAATGCGCACCACCCCGTGATGTTTTTCTCACTCCTACTAGTGAATCTAATGTAACACACACCGATACAATGCGCACCACCCCGTGATGTTTTTCTCACTCCTACTAGTGAATCTAATGTAACACACACCGATACAATGCGCACCACCCCGTGATGTTTTTCTCACTCCTACTAGTGAATCTAATGTAACACACACCGATACAATGCGCACCACCCCGTGATGTTTTTCTCACTCCTACTAGTGAATGTAATGTAACACACACCCATACAATGCGCACCACCCCGTGATGTTTTTCTCACTCCTACTAGTGAATGTAATGTAACACACACCCATACAATGCGCACCACCCCGTGATGTTTTTCTCACTCCTACTAGTGAATGTAATGTAACACACACCCATACAATGCGCACCACCCCGTGATGTTTTTCTCACTCCTACTAGTGAATGTAATGTAACACACACCCATACAGTGCGCACCACCCCGTGATGTTTTTCTCACTCCTACTAGTGAATGTAATGTAACACACACCCATACAGTGCGCACCACCCCGTGATGTTTTTCTCACTCCTACTAGTGAATGTAATGTAACACACACCCATTCAGTGCGCACCACCCCGTGATGTTTTTCTCACTCCTACTAGTGAATGTAATGTAACACACACCCATACAGTGCGCACCACCCCGTGATGTTTTTCTCACTCCTACTAGTGAATGTAATGTAACACACACCCATACAGTGCGCACCACCCCGTGATGTTTTTCTCACTCCTACTAGTGAATGTAATGTAACACACACCCATACAGTGCGCACCACACCGTGATGTTTTTCTCACTCCTACTAGTGAATGTAATGTAACACACACCCATACAATGCGCACCACCCCGTGATGTTTTTCTCACTCCTACTAGTGAATGTAATGTAACACACACCCATACAATGCGCACCACCCCGTGACGTTTTTCTCACTCCTACTAGTGAATGTACTGTAACACACAACCATACAATGCGCACCAACCCGTGACGTTTTTCTCACTCCTACTAGTGAATGTAATGTAACACACACCCATGCAATGCGCACCACCCCGTGATGTTTTTCTCACTCCTACTAGTGAATGTAATGTAACACACACCCATGCAATGCGCACCACCCCGTGATGTTTTTCTCACTCCTACTAGTGAATCTAATGTAACACACACTCATACAATGCGCACCACCCCTTGATGTTTTTCTCACTCCTACTAGTGAAGGTAATGTAACACACACCCATACAATGCGCACCACCCCGCCATGTTTTTCTCACTCCTACTAGTGAATGTAATGTAACACACACCCATACAATGGGCACCACCCCGTGATGTTATTCTCACTCCTACTAGTGAATCTAATGTAACACTCACCCATACAATGCGCACCACCCCGTGATGTTTTTCTCACTCCTACTAGTGAATCTAATGTAACACACACCCATACAATGCGCACCACCCCGTGATGTTTTTCTCACTCCTAATAGTGAATGTAATGTAACACACACCCATACAATGCGCACCACCCCGTGACGTTTTTCTCACTCCTACTAGTGAATGTACTGTAACACACAACCATACAATGCGCACCAACCCGTGACGTTTTTCTCACTCCTAATAGTGAATGTAATGTAACACACACCCATACAATGCGCACCACCCCGTGACGTTTTTCTCACTCCTACTAGTGAATGTAACACACACCCATGCAATGCGCACCACCCCGTGATGTTTTTCTCACTCCTACTAGTGAATGTAATGTAACACACACCCATACAATGCGCACCACCCCGTGATGTTTTTCTCACTCCTACTAGTGAATGTAATGTAACACACACCCATACAATGCGCACCACCCCGTGATGTTTTTCTCACTCCTACTAGTGAATCTAATGTAACACACACCCATACAATGCGCACCACCCCGTGATGTTTTTCTCACTCCTAATAGTGAATGTAATGTAACACACACCCATACAATGCGCACCACCCCGTGACGTTTTTCTCACTCCTACTAGTGAATGTACTGTAACACACAACCATACAATGCGCACCAACCCGTGACGTTTTTCTCACTCCTACTAGTGAATGTAATGTAACACACACCCATGCAATGCGCACCAACCCGTGATGTTTTTCTCACTCCTACTAGTGAATGTAACACACACCCATGCAATGCGCACCACCCCGTGATGTTTTTCTCACTCCTACTAGTGAATGTAATGTAACACACACCCATACAATGCGCACCACCCCGTGATATTTTTCTCACTCCTACTAGTGAATCTAATGTAACACACACCCATACAATGCGCACCACCCCGTGATGTTTTTCTCACTGCTACTAGTGAATCTAATGTAACACACACCCATACAATGCGCACCACCCCGTGATGTTTTTCTCACTCCTACTATTGAATGTAATGTAACACACACCCATACAATGCACACCACCCCGTTATGTTTTTCTCACTCCTACTAGTGAATGTAATGTAACACACACCCATACAATGCGCACCACCCCGTGATGTTTTTCTCACTCCTACTAGTGAATGTAATGTAACACACACCCATACAATG
This sequence comes from Cavia porcellus, assembly GCF_034190915.1. Classification (NCBI taxonomy): domain Eukaryota; kingdom Metazoa; phylum Chordata; class Mammalia; order Rodentia; family Caviidae; genus Cavia; species Cavia porcellus. Next base: position 523,933 of record NW_026947562.1, on the reverse strand, counting down.
GGCACCACCCCGTGATGTTTTTCTCACTCCTACGAGTGAATCTAATGTTACACTCACCCATACAATGCGCACCACCCCGTGATGTTTTTCTCACTCCTACTAGTGAATCTAATGTAACACACACCCATACAATGCGCACCACCCCGCCATGTTTTTCAGAAACCTATCCTACATTGCCACTGCATGTTCCCTGACCTCCCCATGCTGACCACCCCGTGGTGCTTTTCTCCATCCTACATTGCCACTGACTGCCTATCCTAATTCAGACCCTCCGATTCACACCACCCCGTGATGTTTTTCTCACTCCTACTAGTGAAAGTAATGTGACACAAACCCATAAAATGCGCACCACCCCGTGATGCTTCTCTCACACCTACTAGTGAATGTAATGTAACACACACCCATACAATGCGCACCACCCCGTGATGTTTTTCTCACTCCTACTAGTGAATGTAATGTAACACACACCCATACAATGCGCACCACCCCGTGATGTTTTTCTCACTCCTACTAGTGAATCTAATGTAACACACACCCATACAATGCGCACCACCCCGTGATGTTTTTCTCACTCCTAGTAGTGAATGTAATGTAACACACACCCATACAATGCGCACCACCCCATGATGTTTTTCTCACTCCTACTAGTGAATGTAATGTAACACACACCCATACAATGCGCACCACCCCGTGATGTTTTTCTCACTCCTACTAGTGAATGTAATTTAACACACACCCATACAATGCGCACCACCCCGTGATGTTTTTCTCACTCCTACTAGTGAATCTAATGTAACACGCACCCATACAATGCGCACCACCCCGTGATGTTTTTCTCACTCCTACTAGTGAATCTAATGTAACACACACCCATACAATGCGCACCACCCCGTGTTGTATTTCTCACTCCTACTAGTGAATGTAATGTAACACACACCCATACAATGCGCACCACCCCGTGATGTTTTTCTCACTCCTACTAGTGAATGTAATGTAACACACACCCATACAATGCGCACCACCCCGTGATGTTTTTCTCACTGCTACTAGTGAATGTAATGTAACACACACCAATACACTGCGCACCACCCCGTGATGCTTTTCTCACTCCTACTAGTGTATCTAATGTAACACACACCCATACAATGCGCACCACCCCGTGACGTTTTTCTCACTCCTACTAGTGAATATAATGTAACACACACGCATACAATGCCCACCACCCCGTGATGTTTTTCTCACTCTTACTAGTGAATGTAATGTAACACACACCCATACAATGCGCACCACCCCGTGATGTTTTTCTCACTCTTACTAGTGAATGTAATGTAACACACACCCATACAATGCGCACCACCCTGTGATGTTTTTCTCACTCCTACTAGTGAATGTAATGTAACACACAACCATACAATGGGCACCACCCCGTGATGTTTTTCTCACTCCTACTAGTGAATCTAATGTAACACATACCCATACAATGCGCACCACCCCGTGATGTTTTTCTCACTCCTACTAGTGAATCTAATGTAACACACACCCATACAATGCGCACCACCCCGTGATGTTTTTCTAACTCCTACTAGTGAATCTAATGTAACACACACCCATACAATTCGCACCACCGCGCGATGTTTTTCAGAAACCTATCCTACATTGATACTGCATGTTCCCTGACCTCCCCATGCTGACCACAATGCGGTGCTTTTCTCCATCCTACATTGCCACTGACTGCCTATCCTAATTCAGACCCTCCGATTCACACCGCCCCGTGATGTTTTTCTCACTCCTAGTAGTGAATGTAATGTGACACACACCCATAAAATGCGCACCACCCCGTGATGTTTCTCTCACACCTACTAGTGAATGTAATGTAACACACACCCATACAATGCGCACCATCCCGTGATGTTTTTCTCACTCCTACTAGTGAATCTAATGTAACACACACCCATACAATGCGCACCACCCCGTGATGTTTTTCTCACTCCTACTAGTGAATGTAATGTAACACACACCCATACAGTGCGCACCACCCCGTTATGTTTTTCTCACTCCTACTAGTGAATGTAATGTAACACACACCCATACAGTGCGCACCACCCCGTGATGTTTTTCTCACTCCTACTAGTGAATGTAATGTAACACACACCCATACAGTGCGCACCACCCCGTGATGTTTTTCTCACTCCTACTAGTGAATGTAATGTAACACACACCCATACAGTGCGCACCACCCCGTGATGTTTTTCTCACTCCTACTAGTGAATGTAATGTAACACACACTCATACAATGCGCACCACACCGTGATGTTTTTCTCACTCCTACTAGTGAATGTAATGTAACACACACCCATACAATGCGCACCACACCGTGATGTTTTTCTCCCTCCTACTAGTGAATGTAATGTAACACACACCCATACAATGCGCACCACCCCGTGACGTTTTTCTCACTCCTACTAGTGAATGTACTGTAACACACAACCATACAATGCGCACCAACCCGTGATGTTTTTCTCACTCCTACTAGTGAATGTAATGTAACACACACCCATGCAATGCGCACCACCCCGTGATGTTTTTCTCACTCCTACTAGTGAATGTAATGTAACACACACCCATACAATGCGCACCACCCCGTGATATTTTTCTCACTCCTACTAGTGAATCTAATGTAACACACACCCATACAATGCGCACCACCCCGTGATGTTTTTCTCACTCCTACTAGTGAATCTAATGTAACACACACCCATACAATGCGCACCACCCCGTGATGTTTTTCTCACTCCTACTATTGAATGTAATGTAACACACACCCATACAATGCACACCACCCCGTTATGTTTTTCTCACTCCTACTAGTGAATGTAATGTAACACACACCCATACAATGCGCACCACCCCGTGATGTTTTTCTCACTCCTACTAGTGAATGTAATGTAACACACACCCATACAATGGGCACCACCCTGTGATGTTTTTCTCACTCCTACGAGTGAATCTAATGTAACACTCACCCATACAATGCGCACCACCCCGTGATGTTTTTCTTACTCCTACTAGTGAATCTAATGTAACACACACCCATACAATGCGCACCACCCCGCCATGTTTTTCAGAAACCTATCCTACATTGCCACTGCATGTTCCCTGACCTCCCCATGCTGACCACCCCGTGGTGCTTTTCTCCATCCTACATTGCCACTGACTGCCTATCCTAATTCAGACCCTCCGATTCACACCACCCCGTGATGTTTTTCTCACTCCTACTAGTGAATGTAATGTGACACAAACCCATAAAATGCGCACCACCCCGTGATGCTTCTCTCACACCTACTAGTGAATGTAATGTAACACACACCCATACAATGCGCACCACCCCGTGATGTTTTTCTCACTCCTACTAGTGAATGTAATGTAACACACACCCATACAATGCGCACCACCCCGTGATGTTTTTCTCACTCCTAAAAGTGAATGTAATGTAACACACACCCATACAATGCGCACCACCCCGTGATGTTTTTCTCACTCCTACTAGTGAATGTAATGTAACACACACCCATACAATGCGCACCACCCCGTGATGTTTTTCTCACTCCTACTAGTGAATGTAATGTAACACACACCCATACAGTGCGCACCACCCCGTGATGTTTTTCTCACTCCTACTAGTGAATGTAATGTAACACACACCCATACAGTGCGCACCAACCCGTGATGTTTTTCTCACTCCTACTAGTGAATGTAATGTAACACACACCCATACAATGCGCACAACCCCTTGATGTTTTTCTCACTCCTACTAGTGATTGTAATGTAACACACACCCATACAATGCGCACCACCCCGTGATGTTTTTCTCACTCCTACTAGTGAATGTAATGTAACACACACCGATTCAATGCGCAGCACCCCGTGATGTTTTTCTCACTCCTACTAGTGAATGTAATGTAACACACACCCATACAATGCGCACCACCCCGTGAGGTTTTTCTCACTCCTACTAGTGAATGTAATGTAACACACACCCATACAATGCGCACCACCCCGTGATGTTTTTCTCACTCCTACTAGTGAATCTAATGTAACACACACCCATACAATGCGCACCACCCCGTGATGTTTTTCTCACTCCTAGTAGTGAATGTAATGTAACACACACCCATACAATGCGCACCACCCCATGATGTTTTTCTCACTCCTACTAGTGAATGTAATGTAACACACACCCATACAATGCGCACCACCCCGTGATGTTTTTCTCACTCCTACTAGTGAATGTAATGTAACACACACCCATACAATGCGCACCACCCCGTGATGTTTTTCTCACTCCTACTAGTGAATCTAATGTAACACGCACCCATACAATGCGCACCACCCCGTGATGTTTTTCTCACTCCTACTAGTGAATCTAATGTAACACGCACCCATACAATGCGCACCACCCCGTGATGTATTTCTCACTCCTACTAGTGAATGTAATGTAACACACACCCATACAATGCGCACCACCCCGTGATGTTTTTCTCACTCCTACTAGTGAATGTAATGTAACACACACCCATACAATGCGCACCACCCCGTGATGTTTTTCTCACTGCTACTAGTGAATGTAATGTAACACACACCAATACACTGCGCACCACCCCGTGATGCTTTTCTCACTCCTACTAGTGTATCTAATGTAACACACACCCATACAATGCGCACCACCCCGTGATGTTTTTCTCACTCCTACTAGTGAATATAATGTAACACACACGCATACAATGCCCACCACCCCGTGATGTTTTTCTCACTCTTACTAGTGAATGTAATGCAACACACACCCATACAATGCGCACCACCCCGTGATGTTTTTGTCACTCCTACTAGTGAATATAATGTAACACACACGCATACAATGCGCACCACCCCGTGATGTTTTTCTCACTCTTACTAGTGAATGTAATGTAACACACACCCATACAATGCGCACCACCCCGTGATGTTTTTCTCACTCCTACTAGTGAATGTAATGTAACACACACCCATACAATGCGCACCACCCCGTGATGTTTTTCTCACTCCTACTAGTGAATGTAATGTAACACACAACCATACAATGGGCACCACCCCGTGATGTTTTTCTCACTCCTACTAGTGAATCTAATGTAACACACACCCATACAATGCGCACCACCCCGTGATGTTTTTCTCACTCCTACTAGTGAATCTAATGTAACACACACCCATACAATGCGCACCACCCCGTGATGTTTTTCTCACTCCTACTAGTGAATCTAATGTAACACACACCCATACAATTCGCACCACCGCGCGATGTTTTTCAGAAACCTATCCTACATTGATACTGCATGTTCCCTGACCTCCCCATGCTGACCACAACGCGGTGCTTTTCTCCATCCTACATTGCCACTGACTGCCTATCCTAATTCAGACCCTCCGATTCACACCGCCCCGTGATGTTTTTCTACTCCTACTAGTGAATGTAATGTGACACACACCCATAAAATGCGCACCACCCCGTGATGTTTCTCTCACACCTACTAGTGAATGTAATGTAACACACACCCATACAATGCGCACCACCCCGTGATGTTTTTCTCACTCCTACTAGTGAATGTAATGTAACACACACCCATACAATGCGCACCACCCCGTGATGTTTTTCTCACTCCTACTAGTGAATGTAATGTAACACACAGCCATACAATGCGCACCACCCCGTGATGTTTTTCTCACTGCTACTAGTGAATGTAATGTAACACACACCCATACAATGCGCACCACCCCGTGATGTTTTTCTCACTCCTACTAGTGAATGTAATGTAACACACACCCATACAATGCACACCACCCCGTGATGTTTTTCTCACTCCTACTAGTGAATGTAATGTAACACACACATATAAAATGCGCACCACCCCGTGATGTTTTTCTCACTCCTACTAGTGAATGTAATGTAACACACACCCATACAATGCGCACCACCCCGTGATGTTTTTCTCACTCCTACTAGTGAATGTAATGTAACACACACCCATACAATGCGCACCACCCCGTGATATTTTTCTCACTCCTACTAGTGAATGTAATGTAACACACACCCATACAATGCGCACCACCCCGTGATGTTTTTCTCACTCCTACTAGTGAATCTAATGTAACACACAACCATACAATGCGCACCAGCCCGCGATGTTTTTCAGAAACCTTTCCTACATTGCCACTGCATGTTCCCTGACCTCCCCATGCTGACCACCCCGCGGTGCTTTTCTCCATCCTACATTGCCACTCACGGCCTATCTTAATTCAGACCCTCCGATTCACACCACCCCGTGATGTTTTTCTCACTCCTACTAGTGAATGTAATGTAACACACACCCATACAATGCGCACCACCCCGTGACGTTTTTCTCACTCCTACTAGTGAATGTAATGTAACACACACCCATACAATGCGCACCACCCCGTGACGTTTTTCTCACTCCTACTAGTGAATGTAATGTAACACACACCCATACAATGCGCACCACCCCGTGACGTTTTTCTCACTCCTACTAGTGAATGTAATGTAACACACACCCATACAATGCCCACCACCCCGTGATGTTTTTCTCACTCCTACTAGTGAATGTAATGTAACACACACCCATACAATGCGCACCACCCCGTGATGAATTTCTCACTCCTACTAGTGAATGTAATGTAACACACACCCATACAATGCGCACCACCCCGTGATGTTTTTCTCACTCCTACTAGTGAATGTAATGTAACACACACCCATACAATGCACACCACCCCGTGATGTTTTTCTCACTCCTACTAGTGAATGTAATGTAACACACACCCATACAATGCGCACCACCCCGTGACGTTTTTCTCACTCCTACTAGTGAATCTAATGTAACACACACCCATACAATGCGCACCAACCCATGATGTTTTTCTCCCTCCTACTAGTGAATGTAATGTAACACACACCCATACAATGCACACCACCCCGTGATGTTTTTCTCACTCCTACTAGTGAATCTAATGTAACACACACCCATACAATGCCCACCACCCCGCGATGTTTTTCAGAAACCTATCCTACATTGCCACTGCATGTTCCCTGACCTCCCCATTCTGACCACCCCGCGGTGCTTTTCTCCATCCTACATTGCCACTCACTGCCTATCTTAATTCAGACCCTCCGATTCACACCACTCCGTGATGTTTTTCTCACTCCTACTAGTGAATGTAATGTAACACACACCCATACAATGCACACCACCCCGTTATGTTTTTCTCACTCCTACTAGTGAATGTAATGTAACACACACCCATACAATGCGCACCACCCCGTGACGTTTTTCTCACTCCTACTAGTGAATGTAATGTAACACACACCCATACAATGCGCACCACCCCGTGACGTTTTTCTCACTCCTACTAGTGAATGTAATGTAACACACACCCATACAATGCGCACCACCCCGTGACGTTTTTCTCACTCCTACTAGTGAATGTAATGTAACACACACCCATACAATGCGCACCACCCCGTGATGTTTTTCTCACTCCTACTAGTGAATGTAATGTAACACACACCCATACAATGCGCACCACCCCGTGATGAATTTCTCACTCCTACTAGTGAATGTAATGTAACACACACCCATACATTGCGCACCACCCCGTGATGTTTTTCTCACTCCTACTAGTGAATCTAATGTAACACACACCCATAAAATGCGCACCAACCCATGATGTTTTTCTCACTCCTACTAGTGAATGTAATGTAACACACACCCATACAATGCACACCACCCCGTGATGTTTTTCTCACTCCTACTAGTGAATCTAATGTAACACACACCCATACAATTCGCACCACCCCGCGATGTTTTTCAGAAACCTATCCTACATTGCCACTGCATGTTCCCTGACCTCCCCATGCTGACCACCCCGCGGTGCTTTTCTCCATCCTACATTGCCACTCACTGCCTATCTTAATTCAGACCCTCCGATTCACACCACTCCGTGATGTTTTTCTCACTCCTACTAGTGAATGTAATGTAACACACACCCATACAATGCGCACCACCCCGTGACGTTTTTCTCACTCCTACTAGTGAATGTAATGTAACACACACCCATACAATGCGCACCACCCCGTGACGTTTTTCTCACTCCTACTAGTGAATGTAATGTAACACACACCCATACAATGCGCACCACCCCGTGACGTTTTTCTCACTCCTACTAGTGAATGTAATGTAACACACACCTTACAATGCGCACCACCCCGTGATGTTTTTCTCACTCCTACTAGTGAATGTAATGTAACACACACCCATACAATGCGCACCACCCCGTGATGAATTTCTCACTCCTACTAGTGAATGTAATGTAACACACACCCATACAATGCGCACCACCCCGTGATGTTTTTCTCACTCCTACTAGTGAATGTAATGTAACACACACCCATACAATGCGCACCACCCCGTGATGTTTTTCTCACTCCTACTAGTGAATGTAATGTAACACACACCCATATAATGCGCACCACCGCGTGACGTTTTTCTCACTCCTCTTAGTGAATGTAATGTAACACACACCCATACAATGCGCACCACCCCGTGACGTTTTTCTCACTCCTACTAGTGAATCTAATGTAACACACACCCATACAATGCGCACCACCCCGTGACGTTTTTCTCACTCCTACTAGTGAATCTAATGTAACACACACCCATACAATGCGCACCAACCCATGATGTTTTTCTCCCTCCTACTAGTGAATGTAATGTAACACACACCCATACAATGCACACCACCCCGTGATGTTTTTCTCACTCCTACTAGTGAATCTAATGTAACACACACCCATACAATGCCCACCACCCCGCGATGTTTTTCAGAAACCTATCCTACATTGCCACTGCATGTTCCCTGACCTCCCCATGCTGACCACCCCGCGGTGCTTTTCTCCATCCTAAATTGCCACTCACTGCCTATCTTAATTCAGACCCTCCGATTCACACCACTCCGTGATGTTTTTCTCACTCCTACTAGTGAATGTAATGTAACACACACCCATACAATGCACACCACCCCGTGATGTTTTTCTCACTCCTACTAGTGAATGTAATGTAACACACACCCATACAATGCGCACCACCCCGTGATGTTTTTCTCACTCCTTCTATTGAATGTAATGTAACACACACCCATACAATGCGCACCACCCCGTGATGTTTTTCTCACTCCTGCTAGTGAATGTAATGTAACACACACCCATACAATGCGCACCACCCCGTGATGTTTTTCTCACTCCTACTAGTGAATGTAATGTAACACACACTCATACAATGCGCACAACCCCGTGATGTTTTTCTCACTCCTACTAGTGAATGTAATGTAACACACACCCATACAGTGCACACCACCCCGTGATGTTTTTCTCACTCCTACTAGTGAATGTAATGTAACACACACCCATACAATGCGCACCACCCCGTGACGTTTTTCTCACTCCTACTAGTGAATGTAATGTAACACACACCCATACAATGCGCACCACCACGTGATGTTTTTCTCACTCCTACTAGTGAATGTAATGTAACACACACCCATACAATGCGCACCACCCCGTGATGAATTTCTCACTCCTACTAGTGAATGTAATGTAACACACACCCATACAATGCGCACCACCCCGTGATGTTTTTCTCACTCCTACTAGTGAATGTAATGTAACACACACCCATACAATGCGCACCACCCCGTGATGTTTTTCTCACTCCTACTATTGAATGTAATGTAACACACACCCATACAATGCGCACCACCCCGTGACGTTTTTCTCACTCCTACTAGTGAATGTAATGTAACACACACCCATACAATGCGCACCACCCCGTGACGTTTTTCTCACTCCTACTAGTGAATGTAATGTAACACACACCCATACAATGCGCACCACCCCGTGATGTTTTTCTCACTCCTACTAGTGAATGTAATGTAACACACACCCATACAATGCGCACCACCCCCGTGATGAATTTCTCACTCCTACTAGTGAATGTAATGTAACACACACCCATACAATGCGCACCACCCCGTGATGTTTTTCTCACTCCTACTAGTGAATGTAATGTAACACACACCCATAGAATGCGCACCACCCCGTGACGTTTTTCTCACTCCTACTATTGAATGTAATGTAACACACACCCATACAATGCGCACCACCCCGTGACGTTTTTCTCACTCCTACTAGTGAATGTAATGTAACACACACCCATACAATGCGCACCACCCCGTGACGTTTTTCTCACTCCTACTAGTGAATGTAATGTAACACACACCCATACAATGCGCACCACCCCGTGATGTTTTTCTCACTCCTACTAGTGAATGTAATGTAACACACACCCATACAATGCGCACCACCCCCGTGATGAATTTCTCACTCCTACTAGTGAATGTAATGTAACACACACCCATACAATGCGCACCACCCCGTGATGTTTTTCTCACTCCTACTAGTGAATGTAATGTAACACACACCCATACAATGCGCACCACCCCGTGATGTTTTTCTCACTCCTACTAGTGAATGAAATGTAACACACACCCATATAATGCGCACCACCCCGTGACGTTTTTCTCACTCCTCTTAGTGAATGTAATGTAACACACACCCATACAATGCGCACCACCCCGTGACGTTTTTCTCACTCCTACTAGTGAATCTAATGTAACACACACCCATAAAATGCGCACCACCCCGTGACGTTTTTCTCACTCTTACTAGTGAATGTAATGTAACACACACCCATACAATGCGCACCACCCCGTGACGTTTTTCTCACTCCTACTAGTGAATGTAATGTAACACACACCCATACAATGCGCACCAACCCATGATGTTTTTCTCACTCCTACTAGTGAATGTAATGTAACACACACCCATACAATGCACACCACCCCGTGATGTTTTTCTCACTCCTACTAGTGAATCTAATGTAACACACACCCATACAATTCGCACCACCCCGCGATGTTTTTCAGAAACCTATCCTACATTGCCACTGCATGTTCCCTGACCTCCCCATGCTGACCACCCCGCGGTGCTTTTGTCCATCCTACATTGCCACTCACTGCCTATCTTAATTCAGACCCTCCGATTCACACCACTCCGTGATGTTTTTCTCACTCCTACTAGTGAATGTAATGTAACACACACCCATACAATGCGCACCACCCCGTGACGTTTTTCTCACTCCTACTAGTGAATGTAATGTAACACACACCCATACAATGCGCACCACCCCGTGACGTTTTTCTCACTCCTACTAGTGAATGTAATGTAACACACACCCATACAATGCGCACCACCCCGTGACGTTTTTCTCACTCCTACTAGTGAATGTAATGTAACACACACCCATACAATGCGCACCACCCCGTGATGTTTTTCTCACTCCTACTAGTGAATGTAATGTAACACACACCCATACAATGCGCACCACCCCGTGATGAATTTCTCACTCCTACTAGTGAATGTAATGTAACACACACCCATACAATGCGCACCACCCCGTGATGTTTTTCTCACTCCTACTAGTGAATGTAATGTAACACACACCCATACAATGCGCACCACCCCGTGATGTTTTTCTCACTCCTACTAGTGAATGTAATGTAACACACACCCATATAATGCGCACCACCCCGTGACGTTTTTCTCACTCCTCTTAGTGAATGTAATGTAACACACACCCATACAATGCGCACCACCCCGTGACGTTTTTCTCACTCCTACTAGTGAATCTAATGTAACACACACCCATACAATGCGCACCACCCCATGACGTTTTTCTCACTCCTACTAGTGAATGTAATGTAACACACACCCATACAATGCGCACCACCCCGTGACGTTTTTCTCACTCCTACTAGTGAATCTAATGTAACACACACCCATACAAAGCGCACCAACCCATGATGTTTTTCTCCCTCCTACTAGTGAATGTAATGTAACACACACCCATACAATGCACACCACCCCGTGATGTTTTTCTCACTCCTACTAGTGAATCTAATGTAACACACACCCATACAATGCCCACCACCCCGCGATGTTTTTCAGAAACCTATCCTACATTGCCACTGCATGTTCCCTGACCTCCCCATGCTGACCACCCCGCGGTGCTTTTCTCGATCCTCCATTGCCACTCACTGCCTATCTTAATTCAGACCCTCCGATTCACACCACTCCGTGATGTTTTTCTCACTCCTACTAGTGAATGTAATGTAACACACACCCATACAATGCACACCACCCCGTGATGTTTTTCTCACTCCTACTAGTGAATGTAATGTAACACACACCCATACAATGCGCACCACCCCGTGATGTTTTTCTCACTCCTACTATTGAATGTAATGTAACACACACCCATACAATGCGCACCACCCCGTGACGTTTTTCTCACTCCTACTAATGAATGTAATGTAACACACACCCATACAATGCGCACCACCCCGTGACGTTTTTCTCACTCCTACTAGTGAATGTAATGTAACACACACCCATACAATGCGCACCACCCCGTGATGTTTTTCTCACTCCTACTAGTGAATGTAATGTAACACACACCCATACAATGCGCACCACCCCCGTGATGAATTTCTCACTCCTACTAGTGAATGTAATGTAACACACACCCATACAATGCGCACCACCCCGTGATGTTTTTCTCACTCCTACTAGTGAATGTAATGTAACACACACCCATAGAATGCGCACCACCCCGTGACGTTTTTCTCACTCCTACTATTGAATGTAATGTAACACACACCCATACAATGCGCACCACCCCGTGACGTTTTTCTCACTCCTACTAGTGAATGTAATGTAACACACACCCATACAATGCGCACCACCCCGTGACGTTTTTCTCTCTCCTACTAGTGAATGTAATGTAACACACACCCATACAATGCGCACCACCCCGTGATGAATTTCTCACTCCTACTAGTGAATGTAATGTAACACACACCCATACAATGCGCACCACCCCGTGATGTTTTTCTCACTCCTACTAGTGAATCTAATGTAACACACACCCATACAATGCGCACCAACCCATGATATTTTTCTCACTCCTACTAGTGAATGTAATGTAACACACACCCATACAATGCACACCACCCCGTGATGTTTTTCTCACTCCTACTAGTGTATCTAATGTAACACACACCCATACAATTCGCACCACCCCGCGATATTTTTCAGAAACCTATCCTACATTGCCACTGCATGTTCCCTGACCTCCCCATGCTGACCACCCCGCGGTGCTTTTCTCCATCCTACATTGCCACTCACTGCCTATCTTAATTCAGACCCTCCGATTCACACCACTCCGTGATGTTTTTCTCACTCCTACTAGTGAATGTAATGTAACACACACCCATACAATGCGCACCACCCCGTGACGTTTTTCTCACTCCTACTAGTGAATGTAATGTAACACACACCCATACAATGCGCACCACCCCGTGACGTTTTTCTCACTCCTACTAGTGAATGTAATGTAACACACACCCATACAATGCGCACCACCCCGTGACGTTTTTCTCACTCCTACTAGTGAATGTAATGTAACACACACCCATACAATGCGCACCACCCCGTGATGTTTTTCTCACTCCTACTAGTGAATGTAATGTAACACACACCCATACAATGCGCACCACCCCGTGATGAATTTCTCACTCCTAATAGTGAATGTAATGTAACACACACCCATACAATGCGCACCACCCCGTGATGTTTTTCTCACTCCTACTAGTGAATGTAATGTAACACACACCCATACAATGCGCACCACCCCGTGACGTTTTTCTCACTCCTACTAGTGAATGTAATGTAACACACACCCATACAATGCGCACCACCCCGTGACGTTTTTCTCACTCCTACTAGTGAATGTAATGTAACACACACCCATACAATGCGCACCACCCCGTGATGTTTTTCTCACTCCTACTAGTGAATGTAATGTAACACACACCCATACAATGCGCACCACCCCGTGATGAATTTCTCACTCCTACTAGTGAATGTAATGTAACACACACCCATACAATGCGCACCACCCCGTGATGTTTTTCTCACTCCTACTAGTGAATGTAATGTAACACACACCCATACAATGCGCACCACCCCGTGATGTTTTTCTCACTCCTACTAGTGAATGTAATGTAACACACACCCATATAATGCGCACCACCCCGTGACGTTTTTCTCACTCCTCTTAGTGAATGTAATGTAACACACACCCATACAATGCGCACCACCCCGTGACGTTTTTCTCACTCCTACTAGTGAATCTAATGTAACACACACCCATACAATGCGCACCACCCCGTGACGTTTTTCTCACTCCTACTAGTGAATCTAATGTAACACACACCCATACAATGCGCACCAACCCATGATGTTTTTCTCCATCCTACTAGTGAATGTAATGTAACACACACCCATACAATGCACACCACCCCGTGATGTTTTTCTCACTCCTACTAGTGAATCTAATGTAACACACACCCATACAATGCCCACCACCCCGTGATGTTTTTCAGAAACCTATCCTACATTGCCACTGCATGTTCCCTGACCTCCCCATGCTGACCACCCCGCGGTGCTTTTCTCCATCCTACATTGCCACTCACTGCCTATCTTAATTCAGACCCTCCGATTCACACCACTCTGTGATGTTTTTCTCACTCCTACTAGTGAATGTAATGTAACACACACCCATACAATGCACACCACCCCGTGATGTTTTTCTCACTCCTACTAGTGAATGTAATGTAACACACACCCATACAATGCGCACCACCCCGTGATGTTTTTCTCACTCCTTCTAGTGAATGTAATGTAACACACACCCATACAATGCGCACCACCCCGTGATGTTTTTCTCACTCCTGCTAGTGAATGTAATGTAACACACACCCATACAATGGGCACCACCCCGTGATGTTTTTCTCACTCCTACTAGTGAATGTAATGTAACACACACTCATACAATGCGCACCACCCCGTGATGTTTTTCTCACTCCTACTAGTGAATGTAATGTAACACACACCCATACAGTGCGCACCACCCCGTGATGTTTTTCTCACTCCTACAAGTGAATGTAATGTAACACACACCCATACAATGCGCACCACCCCGTGACGTTTTTCTCACTCCTACTAGTGAATGTAATGTAACACACACCCATACAATGCGCACCACCCCGTGATGTTTTTCTCACTCCTACTAGTGAATGTAATGTAACACACACCCATACAATGCGCACCACCCCGTGATGAATTTCTCACTCCTACTAGTGAATGTAATGTAACACACACCCATACAATGCGCACCACCCCGTGATGTTTTTCTCACTCCTACTAGTGAATGTAATGTAACACACTCCCATACAATGCGCACCACCCCGTGATGTTTTTCTCACTCCTACTATTGAATGTAATGTAACACACACCCATGCAATGCGCACCACCCCGTGACGTTTTTCTCACTCCTACTAATGAATGTAATGTAACACACACCCATACAATGCGCACCACCCCGTGACGTTTTTCTCACTCCTACTAGTGAATGTAATGTAACACACACCCATACAATGCGCACCACCCCGTGATGTTTTTCTCACTCCTACTAGTGAATGTAATGTAACACACACCCATACAATGCGCACCACCACGTGATGAATTTCTCACTCCTACTAGTGAATGTAATGTAACACACACCCATACAATGCGCACCACCCCGTGATGTTTTTCTCACTCCTACTAGTGAATGTAATGTAACACACACCCATAGAATGCGCACCACCCCGTGACGTTTTTCTCACTCCTACTATTGAATGTAATGTAACACACACCCATACAATGCGCACCACCCCGTGACGTTTTTCTCACTCCTACTAGTGAATGTAATGTAACACACACCCATACAATGCGCACCACCCCGTGACGTTTTTCTCACTCCTACTAGTGAATGTAATGTAACACACACCCATACAATGCGCACCACCCCGTGATGTTTTTCTCACTCCTACTAGTGAATGTAATGTAACACACACCCATACAATGCGCACCACCCCCGTGATGAATTTCTCACTCCTACTAGTGAATGTAATGTAACACACACCCATATAATGCGCACCACCCCGTGACGTTTTTCTCACTCCTCTTAGTGAATGTAATGTAACACACACCCATACAATGCACCACCCCGTGACGTTTTTCTCACTCCTACTAGTGAATCTAATGTAACACACACCCATACAATGCGCACCACCCCGTGACGTTTTTCTCACTCCTACTAGTGAATGTAATGTAACACACACCCATACAATGCGCACCACCCCGTGACGTTTTTCTCACTCCTACTAGTGAATCTAATGTAACACACACCCATACAATGCGCACCAACCCATGATGTTTTTCTCACTCCTACTAGTGAATCTAATGTAACACACACCCATACAATGCGCACCACCCCGTGATGTTTTTCTCACTCCTACTAGTGAATCTAATGTAACACACACCCATACAATGCCCACCACCCCGCGATGTTTTTCAGAAACCTATCCTACATTGCCACTGCATGTTCCCTGACCTCCCCATGCTGACCACCCCGCGGTGCTTTTCTCCATCCTACATTGCCACTCACTGCCTATCTTAATTCAGACCCTCCGATTCACACCACTCCGTGATGTTTTTCTCACTCCTACTAGTGAATGTAATGTAACACACACCCATACAATGCACACCACCCCGTGATGTTTTTCTCACTCCTACTAGTGAATGTAATGTAACACACACCCATACAATGCGCACCACCCCGTGACGTTTTTCTCACTCCTACTAGTGAATGTAATGTAACACACACCCATACAATGCGCACCACCCCATGACGTTTTTCTCACTCCTACTAGTGAATGTAATGTAACACACACCCATACAATGCGCACCACCCCGTGACGTTTTTCTCACTCCTACTAGTGAATGTAATGTAACACACACCCATACAATGCGCACCACCCCGTGATGTTTTTCTCACTCCTACTAGTGAATGTAATGTAACACACACCCATACAATGCGCACCACCCCGTGATGAATTTCTCACTCCTACTAGTGAATGTAATGTAACACACACCCATACAATGCGCACCACCCCGTGATGTTTTTCTCACTCCTACTAGTGAATCTAATGTAACACACACCCATACAATGCGCACCAACCCATGATGTTTTTCTCACTCCTACTAGTGAATGTAATGTAACACACACCCATACAATGCACACCACCCCGTGATGTTTTTCTCACTCCTACTAGTGAATCTAATGTAACACACACCCATACAATTCTCACCACCCCGCGATGTTTTTCAGAAACCTATCCTACATTGCCACTGCATGTTCCCTGACCTCCCCATGCTGACCACCCCGCGGTGCTTTTCTCCATCCTACATTGCCACTCACTGCCTATCTTAATTCAGACCCTCCGATTCACACCACTCCGTGATGTTTTTCTCACTCCTACTAGTGAATGTAATGTAACACACACCCATACAATGCGCACCACCCCGTGACGTTTTTCTCACTCCTACTAGTGAATGTAATGTAACACACACCCATACAATGCGCACCACCCCGTGACGTTTTTCTCACTCCTACTAGTGAATGTAATGTAACACACACCCATACAATGCGCACCACCCCGTGACGTTTTTCTCACTCCTACTAGTGAATGTAATGTAACACACACCCATACAATGCGCACCACCCCGTGATGTTTTTCTCACTCCTACTAGTGAATGTAATGTAACACACACCCATACAATGCGCACCACCCCGTGATGAATTTCTCATTCCTACTAGTGAATGTAATGTAACACACACCCATACAATGCGCACCACCCCGTGATGTTTTTCTCACTCCTACTAGTGAATGTAATGTAACACACACCCATACAATGCGCACCACCCCGTGATGTTGTTCTCACTCCTACTAGTGAATGTAATGTAACACACACCCATACAATGCGCACCACCCCGTGATGAATTTCTCACTCCTACTAGTGAATGTAATGTAACACACACCCATACAATGCGCACCACCCCGTGACGTTTTTCTCACTCCTACTAGTGAATGTAATGTAACACACACCCATACAATGCGCACCACCCCCTGACGTTTTTCTCACTCCTACTAGTGAATGTAATGTAACACACACCCATACAATGCGCACCACCCCGTGACGTTTTTCTCACTCCTACTAGTGAATGTAATGTAACACACACCCATACAATGCGCACCACCCCGTGATGTTTTTCTCACTCCTACTAGTGAATCTAATGTAACACACACCCATACAATGCGCACCAACCCATGATGTTTTTCTCACTCCTACTAGTGAATGTAATGTAACACACACCCATACAATGCGCACCACCCCGTGATGTTTTTCTCACTCCTACTAGTGAATGTAATGTAACACACACCCATACAATGCGCACAACCCCGTGACGTTTTTCTCACTCCTACTAGTGAATGTAATGTAACACACACCCATACAATGCGCACCACCCCGTGACGTTTTTCTCACTCCTACTAGTGAATGTAATGTAACACACACCCATACAATGCGCACCACCCCGTGACGTTTTTCTCACTCCTACTAGTGAATGTAATGTAACACACACCCATACAATGCGCACCAACCCATGATGTTTTTCTCCCTCCTACTAGTGAATGTAATGTAACACACACCCATACAATGCACACCACCCCGTGATGTTTTTCTCACTCCTACTAGTGAATGTAATGTAACACACACCCATACAATGCGCACCACCCCGTGATGTTTTTCTCACTCCTACTAGTGAATGTAATGTAACACACACCCATACAATGCGCACCACCCCGTGATGAATTTCTCACTCCTACTAGTGAATGTAATGTAACACACACCCATACAATGCGCACCACCCCGTGATGTTTTTCTCACTCCTACTATTGAATGTAATGTAACACACACCCATACAATGCGCACCACCCCGTGACGTTTTTCTCACTCCTACTAATGAATGTAATGTAACACACACCCATACAATGCGCACCACCCCGTGACGTTTTTCTCACTCCTACTAGTGAATGTAATGTAACACACACCCATACAATTCGCACCACCCCGTGATGTTTTTCTCACTCATACTAGTGAATGTAATGTAACACACACCCATACAATGCGCACCACCCCCGTGATGAATTTCTCACTCCTACTAGTGAATGTAATGTAACACACACCCATACAATGCGCACCACCCCGTGATGTTTTTCTCACTCCTACTAGTGAATGTAATGTAACACACACCCATAGAATGCGCACCACCCCGTGACGTTTTTCTCACTCCTACTATTGAATGTAATGTAACACACACCCATACAATGCGCACCACCCCGTGACGTTTTTCTCACTCCTACTAGTGAATGTAATGTAACACACACCCATACAATGCGCACCACTCCGTGACGTTTTTCTCACTCCTACTAGTGAATGTAATGTAACACACACCCATACAATGCGCACCACCCCGTGATGTTTTTCTCACTCCTACTAGTGAATGTAATGTAACACACACCCATACAATGCGCACCACCCCCGTGATGAATTTCTCACTCCTACTAGTGAATGTAATGTAACACACACCCATATAATGCGCACCACCCCGTGACGTTTTTCTCACTCCTCTTAGTGAATGTAATGTAACACACACCCATACAATGCGCACCACCCCGTGACGTTTTTCTCACTCCTACTAGTGAATGTAATGTAACACACACCCATACAATGCGCACCACCCCGTGACGTTTTTCTCACTCCTACTAGTGAATCTAATGTAACACACACCCATACAATGCGCACCAACCCATGATGTTTTTCTCCCTCCTACTAGTGAATGTAATGTAACACACACCCATACAATGCACACCACCCCGTGATGTTTTTCTCACTCCTACTACTGAATCTAATGTAACACACACCCATACAATGCCCACCACCCCGCGATGTTTTTCAGAAACCTATCCTACATTGCCACTGCATGTTCCCTGACCTCCCCATGCTGACCACCCCGCGGTGCTTTTCTCCATCCTACATTGCCACTCACTGCCTATCTTAATTCAGACCCTCCGATTCACACCACTCCGTGATGTTTTTCTCACTCCTACTAGTGAATGTAATGTAACACACACCCATACAATGCACACCACCCCGTGATGTTTTTCTCACTCCTACTAGTGAATGTAATGTAACACACACCCATACAATGCGCACCACCCCGTGACGTTTTTATCACTCCTACTAGTGAATGTAATGTAACACACACCCATACAATGCGCACCACCCCATGACGTTTTTCTCACTCCTACTAGTGAATGTAATGTAACACACACCCATACAATGCGCACCACCCCGTGACGTTTTTCTCACTCCTACTAGTGAATGTAATGTAACACACACCCATACAATGCGCACGACCCCGTGATGTTTTTCTCACTCCTACTAGTGAATGTAATGTAACACACACCCATACAATGCGCACCACCCCCGTGATGAATTTCTCACTCCTACTAGTGAATGTAATGTAACACACACCCATACAATGCGCACCACCCCGTGATGTTTTTCTCACTCCTACTAGTGAATGTAATGTAGCACACACCCATAGAATGCGCACCACCCCGTGACGTTTTTCTCACTCCTACTATTGAATGTAATGTAACACACACCCATACAATGCGCACCACCCCGTGACGTTTTTCTCACTCCTACTAGTGAATGTAATGTAACACACACCCATACAATGCGCACCACCCCGTGACGTTTTTCTCACTCCTACTAGTGAATGTAATGTAACACACACCCATACAATGCGCACCACCCCGTGATGATTTTCTCACTCCTACTAGTGAATGTAATGTAACACACACCCATACAATGCGCACCACACCCGTGATGAATTTCTCACTCCTACTAGTGGATGTAATGTAACACACACCCATACAATGCGCACCACCCCGTGATGTTTTTCTCACTCCTACTAGTGAATGTAATGTAACACACACCCATACAATGCGCACCACCCCGTGATGTTTTTCTCACTCCTACTAGTGAATGAAATGTAACACACACCCATATAATGCGCACCACCCCGTGACATTTTTCTCACTCCTACTAGTGAATGTAATGTAACACACACCCATACAATGCGCACCACCCCGTGACGTTTTTCTCACTCCTACTAGTGAATGTAATGTAACACACACCCATACAATGCGCACCACCCCGTGATGTTTTTCTCACTCCTACTAGTGAATGTAATGTAACACACACCCATACAATGCGCACCACCCCCGTGATGAATTTCTCACTCCTACTAGTGAATGTAATGTAACACACACCCATACAATGCGCACCACCCCGTGATGTTTTTCTCACTCCTACTAGTGAATGTAATGTAACACACACCCATACAATGCGCACCACCCCGTGATGTTTTTCTCACTCCTACTAGTGAATGAAATGTAACACACACCCATATAATGCGCACCACCCCGTGACGTTTTTCTCACTCCTCTTAGTGAATGTAATGTAACACACACCCATACAATGCGCACCACCCCGTGACGTTTTTCTCACTCCTACTAGTGAATCTAATGTAACACACACCCATACAATGCGCACCACCCCGTGACGTTTTTCTCACTCCTACTAGTGAATGTAATGTAACACACACCCATACAATGCGCACCACCCCGTGATGTTTTTCTCACTCCTACTAGTGAATCTAATGTAACACACACCCATACAATGCGCACCAACCCATGATGTTTTTCTCACTCCTACTAGTGAATGTAATGTAACACACACCCATACAATGCACACCACCCCGTGATGTTTTTCTCACTCCTACTAGTGAATCTAATGTAACACACACCCATACAATTCGCACCACCCCGCGATGTTTTTCAGAAACCTATCCTACATTGCCACTGCATGTTCCCTGACCTCCCCATGCTGACCACCCCGCGGTGCTTTTCTCCATCCTACATTGCCACTCACTGCCTATCTTAATTCAGACCCTCCGATTCACACCACTCCGTGATGTTTTTCTCACTCCTACTAGTGAATGTAATGTAACACACACCCATACAATGCGCACCACCCCGTGACGTTTTTCTCACTCCTACTAGTGAATGTAATGTAACACACACCCATACAATGCGCACCACCCCGTGACGTTTTTCTCACTCCTACTAGTGAATGTAATGTAACACACACCCATACAATGCGCACCACCCCGTGATGTTTTTCTCACTCCTACTAGTGAATGTAATGTAACACACACCCATAGAATGCGCACCACCCCGTGACGTTTTTCTCACTCCTACTATTGAATGTAATGTAACACACACCCATACAATGCGCACCACCCCGTGACGTTTTTCTCACTCCTACTAGTGAATGTAATGTAACACACACCCATACAATGCGCACCACCCCGTGACGTTTTTCTCACTCCTACTAGTGAATGTAATGTAACACACACCCATACAATGCGCACCACCCCGTGATGTTTTTCTCACTCCTACTAGTGAATGTAATGTAACACACACCCATACAATGCGCACCACCCCCGTGATGAATTTCTCACTCCTACTAGTGAATGTAATGTAACACACACCCATATAATGCGCACCACCCCGTGACGTTTTTCTCACTCCTCTTAGTGAATGTAATGTAACACACACCCATACAATGCACCACCCCGTGACGTTTTTCTCACTCCTACTAGTGAATCTAATGTAACACACACCCATACAATGCGCACCACCCCGTGACGTTTTTCTCACTCCTACTAGTGAATGTAATGTAACACACACCCATACAATGCGCACCACCCCGTGACGTTTTTCTCACTCCTACTAGTGAATCTAATGTAACACACACCCATACAATGCGCACCAACCCATGATGTTTTTCTCCCTCCTACTAGTGAATGTAATGTAACACACACCCATACAATGCACACCACCCCGTGATGTTTTTCTCACTCCTACTAGTGAATCTAATGTAACACACACCCATACAATGCCCACCACCCCGCGATGTTTTTCAGAAACCTATCCTACATTGCCACTGCATGTTCCCTGACCTCCCCATGCTGACCACCCCGCGGTGCTTTTCTCCATCCTACATTGCCACTCACTGCCTATCTTAATTCAGACCCTCCGATTCACACCACTCCGTGATGTTTTTCTCACTCCTACTAGTGAATGTAATGTAACACACACCCATACAATGCACACCACCCCGTGATGTTTTTCTCACTCCTACTAGTGAATGTAATGTAACACACACCCATACAATGCGCACCACCCCGTGACGTTTTTCTCACTCCTACTAGTGAATGTAATGTAACACACACCCATACAATGCGCACCACCCCGTGACGTTTTTCTCACTCCTACTAGTGAATGTAATGTAACACACACCCATACAATGCGCACCACCCCGTGACGTTTTTCTCACTCCTACTAGTGAATGTAATGTAACACACACCCATACAATGCGCACCACCCCGTGATGTTTTTCTCACTCCTACTAGTGAATGTAATGTAACACACACCCATACAATGCGCACCACCCCGTGATGAATTTCTCACTCCTACTAGTGAATGTAATGTAACACACACCCATACAATGCGCACCACCCCGTGATGTTTTTCTCACTCCTACTAGTGAATCTAATGTAACACACACCCATACAATGCGCACCAACCCATGATGTTTTTCTCACTCCTACTAGTGAATGTAATGTAACACACACCCATACAATGCACACCACCCCGTGATGTTTTTCTCACTCCTACTAGTGAATCTAATGTAACACACACCCATACAATTCTCACCACCCCGCGATGTTTTTCAGAAACCTATCCTACATTGCCACTGCATGTTCCCTGACCTCCCCATGCTGACCACCCCGCGGTGCTTTTCTCCATCCTACATTGCCACTCACTGCCTATCTTAATTCAGACCCTCCGATTCACACCACTCCGTGATGTTTTTCTCACTCCTACTAGTGAATGTAATGTAACACACACCCATACAATGCGCACCACCCCGTGACGTTTTTCTCACTCCTACTAGTGAATGTAATGTAACAAACACCCATACAATGCGCACCACCCCGTGACGTTTTTCTCACTCCTACTAGTGAATGTAATGTAACACACACCCATACAATGCGCACCACCCCGTGACGTTTTTCTCACTCCTACTAGTGAATGTAATGTAACACACACCCATACAATGCGCACCACCCCGTGATGTTTTTCTCACTCCTACTAGTGAATGTAATGTAACACACACCCATACAATGCGCACCACCCCGTGATGAATTTCTCATTCCTACTAGTGAATGTAATGTAACACACACCCATACAATGCGCACCACCCCGTGATGTTTTTCTCACTCCTACTAGTGAATGTAATGTAACACACACCCATACAATGCGCACCACCCCGTGATGTTGTTCTCACTCCTACTAGTGAATGTAATGTAACACACACCCATACAATGCGCACCACCCCGTGATGAATTTCTCACTCCTACTAGTGAATGTAATGTAACACACACCCATACAATGCGCACCACCCCGTGACGTTTTTCTCACTCCTACTAGTGAATGTAATGTAACACACACCCATACAATGCGCACCACCCCCTGACGTTTTTCTCACTCCTACTAGTGAATGTAATGTAACACACACCCATACAATGCGCACCACCCCGTGACGTTTTTCTCACTCCTACTAGTGAATGTAATGTAACACACACCCATACAATGCGCACCACCCCGTGATGTTTTTCTCACTCCTACTAGTGAATCTAATGTAACACACACCCATACAATGCGCACCAACCCATGATGTTTTTCTCACTCCTACTAGTGAATGTAATGTAACACACACCCATACAATGCGCACCACCCCGTGATGTTTTTCTCACTCCTACTAGTGAATGTAATGTAACACACACCCATACAATGCGCACAACCCCGTGACGTTTTTCTCACTCCTACTAGTGAATGTAATGTAACACACACCCATACAATGCGCACCACCCCGTGACGTTTTTCTCACTCCTACTAGTGAATGTAATGTAACACACACCCATACAATGCGCACCACCCCGTGACGTTTTTCTCACTCCTACTAGTGAATGTAATGTAACACACACCCATACAATGCGCACCAACCCATGATGTTTTTCTCCCTCCTACTAGTGAATGTAATGTAACACACACCCATACAATGCACACCACCCCGTGATGTTTTTCTCACTCCTACTAGTGAATGTAATGTAACACACACCCATACAATGCGCACCACCCCGTGATGTTTTTCTCACTCCTACTAGTGAATGTAATGTAACACACACCCATACAATGCGCACCACCCCGTGATGAATTTCTCACTCCTACTAGTGAATGTAATGTAACACACACCCATACAATGCGCACCACCCCGTGATGTTTTTCTCACTCCTACTATTGAATGTAATGTAACACACACCCATACAATGCGCACCACCCCGTGACGTTTTTCTCACTCCTACTAATGAATGTAATGTAACACACACCCATACAATGCGCACCACCCCGTGACGTTTTTCTCACTCCTACTAGTGAATGTAATGTAACACACACCCATACAATGCGCACCACCCCGTGATGTTTTTCTCACTCATACTAGTGAATGTAATGTAACACACACCCATACAATGCGCACCACCCCCGTGATGAATTTCTCACTCCTACTAGTGAATGTAATGTAACACACACCCATACAATGCGCACCACCCCGTGATGTTTTTCTCACTCCTACTAGTGAATGTAATGTAACACACACCCATAGAATGCGCACCACCCCGTGACGTTTTTCTCACTCCTACTATTGAATGTAATGTAACACACACCCATACAATGCGCACCACCCCGTGACGTTTTTCTCACTCCTACTAGTGAATGTAATGTAACACACACCCATACAATGCGCACCACCCCGTGACGTTTTTCTCACTCCTACTAGTGAATGTAATGTAACACACACCCATACAATGCGCACCACCCCGTGATGTTTTTCTCACTCCTACTAGTGAATGTAATGTAACACACACCCATACAATGCGCACCACCCCCGTGATGAATTTCTCACTCCTACTAGTGAATGTAATGTAACACACACCCATATAATGCGCACCACCCCGTGACGTTTTTCTCACTCCTCTTAGTGAATGTAATGTAACACACACCCATACAATG
Source organism: Cavia porcellus (assembly GCF_034190915.1). Classification (NCBI taxonomy): domain Eukaryota; kingdom Metazoa; phylum Chordata; class Mammalia; order Rodentia; family Caviidae; genus Cavia; species Cavia porcellus. The sequence continues at coordinate 497,434 of NW_026947562.1, read as the reverse complement.
CGCACCACCCCGTGACGTTTTTCTCACTCCTACTAGTGAATGTAATGTAACACACACCCATACAATGCGCACCACCCCGTGACGTTTTTCTCACTCCTACTAGTGAATCTAATGTAACACACACCCATACAATGCGCACCAACCCATGATGTTTTTCTCCCTCCTACTAGTGAATGTAATGTAACACACACCCATACAATGCACACCACCCCGTGATGTTTTTCTCACTCCTACTACTGAATCTAATGTAACACACACCCATACAATGCCCACCACCCCGCGATGTTTTTCAGAAACCTATCCTACATTGCCACTGCATGTTCCCTGACCTCCCCATGCTGACCACCCCGCGGTGCTTTTCTCCATCCTACATTGCCACTCACTGCCTATCTTAATTCAGACCCTCCGATTCACACCACTCCGTGATGTTTTTCTCACTCCTACTAGTGAATGTAATGTAACACACACCCATACAATGCACACCACCCCGTGATGTTTTTCTCACTCCTACTAGTGAATGTAATGTAACACACACCCATACAATGCGCACCACCCCGTGACGTTTTTATCACTCCTACTAGTGAATGTAATGTAACACACACCCATACAATGCGCACCACCCCATGACGTTTTTCTCACTCCTACTAGTGAATGTAATGTAACACACACCCATACAATGCGCACCACCCCGTGACGTTTTTCTCACTCCTAATAGTGAATGTAATGTAACACACACCCATACAATGCGCACCACCCCGTGACGTTTTTCTCACTCCTACTAGTGAATGTAATGTAACACACACCCATACAATGCGCACCACCCCGTGACGTTTTTCTCACTCCTACTAGTGAATGTAATGTAACACACACCCATACAATGCGCACCACCCCGTGACGTTTTTCTCACTCCTACTAGTGAATGTAATGTAACACACACCCATACAATGCGCACCACCCCGTGATGTTTTTCTCACTCCTACTAGTGAATGTAATGTAACACACACCCATACAATGCGCACCACCCCGTGATGAATTTCTCACTCCTACTAGTGAATGTAATGTAACACACACCCATACAATGCGCACCACCCCGTGATGTTTTTCTCACTCCTACTAGTGAATCTAATGTAACACACACCCATACAATGCGCACCAACCCATGATGTTTTTCTCACTCCTACTAGTGAATGTAATGTAACACACACCCATACAATGCACACCACCCCGTGATGTTTTTCTCACTCCTACTAGTGAATCTAATGTAACACACACCCATACAATTCTCACCACCCCGCGATGTTTTTCAGAAACCTATCCTACATTGCCACTGCATGTTCCCTGACCTCCCCATGCTGACCACCCCGCGGTGCTTTTCTCCATCCTACATTGCCACTCACTGCCTATCTTAATTCAGACCCTCCGATTCACACCACTCCGTGATGTTTTTCTCACTCCTACTAGTGAATGTAATGTAACACACACCCATACAATGCGCACCACCCCGTGACGTTTTTCTCACTCCTACTAGTGAATGTAATGTAACAAACACCCATACAATGCGCACCACCCCGTGACGTTTTTCTCACTCCTACTAGTGAATGTAATGTAACACACACCCATACAATGCGCACCACCCCGTGACGTTTTTCTCACTCCTACTAGTGAATGTAATGTAACACACACCCATACAATGCGCACCACCCCGTGATGTTTTTCTCACTCCTACTAGTGAATGTAATGTAACACACACCCATACAATGCGCACCACCCCGTGATGAATTTCTCATTCCTACTAGTGAATGTAATGTAACACACACCCATACAATGCGCACCACCCCGTGATGTTTTTCTCACTCCTACTAGTGAATGTAATGTAACACACACCCATACAATGCGCACCACCCCGTGATGTTGTTCTCACTCCTACTAGTGAATGTAATGTAACACACACCCATACAATGCGCACCACCCCGTGATGAATTTCTCACTCCTACTAGTGAATGTAATGTAACACACACCCATACAATGCGCACCACCCCGTGACGTTTTTCTCACTCCTACTAGTGAATGTAATGTAACACACACCCATACAATGCGCACCACCCCCTGACGTTTTTCTCACTCCTACTAGTGAATGTAATGTAACACACACCCATACAATGCGCACCACCCCGTGACGTTTTTCTCACTCCTACTAGTGAATGTAATGTAACACACACCCATACAATGCGCACCACCCCGTGATGTTTTTCTCACTCCTACTAGTGAATCTAATGTAACACACACCCATACAATGCGCACCAACCCATGATGTTTTTCTCACTCCTACTAGTGAATGTAATGTAACACACACCCATACAATGCGCACCACCCCGTGATGTTTTTCTCACTCCTACTAGTGAATGTAATGTAACACACACCCATACAATGCGCACAACCCCGTGACGTTTTTCTCACTCCTACTAGTGAATGTAATGTAACACACACCCATACAATGCGCACCACCCCGTGACGTTTTTCTCACTCCTACTAGTGAATGTAATGTAACACACACCCATACAATGCGCACCACCCCGTGACGTTTTTCTCACTCCTACTAGTGAATGTAATGTAACACACACCCATACAATGCGCACCAACCCATGATGTTTTTCTCCCTCCTACTAGTGAATGTAATGTAACACACACCCATACAATGCACACCACCCCGTGATGTTTTTCTCACTCCTACTAGTGAATGTAATGTAACACACACCCATACAATGCGCACCACCCCGTGATGTTTTTCTCACTCCTACTAGTGAATGTAATGTAACACACACCCATACAATGCGCACCACCCCGTGATGAATTTCTCACTCCTACTAGTGAATGTAATGTAACACACACCCATACAATGCGCACCACCCCGTGATGTTTTTCTCACTCCTACTATTGAATGTAATGTAACACACACCCATACAATGCGCACCACCCCGTGACGTTTTTCTCACTCCTACTAATGAATGTAATGTAACACACACCCATACAATGCGCACCACCCCGTGACGTTTTTCTCACTCCTACTAGTGAATGTAATGTAACACACACCCATACAATGCGCACCACCCCGTGATGTTTTTCTCACTCATACTAGTGAATGTAATGTAACACACACCCATACAATGCGCACCACCCCCGTGATGAATTTCTCACTCCTACTAGTGAATGTAATGTAACACACACCCATACAATGCGCACCACCCCGTGATGTTTTTCTCACTCCTACTAGTGAATGTAATGTAACACACACCCATAGAATGCGCACCACCCCGTGACGTTTTTCTCACTCCTACTATTGAATGTAATGTAACACACACCCATACAATGCGCACCACCCCGTGACGTTTTTCTCACTCCTACTAGTGAATGTAATGTAACACACACCCATACAATGCGCACCACCCCGTGACGTTTTTCTCACTCCTACTAGTGAATGTAATGTAACACACACCCATACAATGCGCACCACCCCGTGATGTTTTTCTCACTCCTACTAGTGAATGTAATGTAACACACACCCATACAATGCGCACCACCCCCGTGATGAATTTCTCACTCCTACTAGTGAATGTAATGTAACACACACCCATATAATGCGCACCACCCCGTGACGTTTTTCTCACTCCTCTTAGTGAATGTAATGTAACACACACCCATACAATGCGCACCACCCCGTGACGTTTTTCTCACTCCTACTAGTGAATGTAATGTAACACACACCCATACAATGCGCACCACCCCGTGACGTTTTTCTCACTCCTACTAGTGAATCTAATGTAACACACACCCATACAATGCGCACCAACCCATGATGTTTTTCTCCCTCCTACTAGTGAATGTAATGTAACACACACCCATACAATGCACACCACCCCGTGATGTTTTTCTCACTCCTACTACTGAATCTAATGTAACACACACCCATACAATGCCCACCACCCCGCGATGTTTTTCAGAAACCTATCCTACATTGCCACTGCATGTTCCCTGACCTCCCCATGCTGACCACCCCGCGGTGCTTTTCTCCATCCTACATTGCCACTCACTGCCTATCTTAATTCAGACCCTCCGATTCACACCACTCCGTGATGTTTTTCTCACTCCTACTAGTGAATGTAATGTAACACACACCCATACAATGCACACCACCCCGTGATGTTTTTCTCACTCCTACTAGTGAATGTAATGTAACACACACCCATACAATGCGCACCACCCCGTGACGTTTTTATCACTCCTACTAGTGAATGTAATGTAACACACACCCATACAATGCGCACCACCCCATGACGTTTTTCTCACTCCTACTAGTGAATGTAATGTAACACACACCCATACAATGCGCACCACCCCGTGACGTTTTTCTCACTCCTAATAGTGAATGTAATGTAACACACACCCATACAATGCGCACCACCCCGTGATGTTTTTCTCACTCCTACTAGTGAATGTAATGTAACACACACCCATACAATGCGCACCACCCCCGTGATGAATTTCTCACTCCTACTAGTGAATGTAATGTAACACACACCCATACAATGCGCACCACCCCGTGATGTTTTTCTCACTCCTACTAGTGAATGTAATGTAGCACACACCCATAGAATGCGCACCACCCCGTGACGTTTTTCTCACTCCTACTATTGAATGTAATGTAACACACACCCATACAATGCGCACCACCCCGTGACGTTTTTCTCACTCCTACTAGTGAATGTAATGTAACACACACCCATACAATGCGCACCACCCCGTGACGTTTTTCTCACTCCTACTAGTGAATGTAATGTAACACACACCCATACAATGCGCACCACCCCGTGATGATTTTCTCACTCCTACTAGTGAATGTAATGTAACACACACCCATACAATGCGCACCACACCCGTGATGAATTTCTCACTCCTACTAGTGGATGTAATGTAACACACACCCATACAATGCGCACCACCCCGTGATGTTTTTCTCACTCCTACTAGTGAATGTAATGTAACACACACCCATACAATGCGCACCACCCCGTGATGTTTTTCTCACTCCTACTAGTGAATGAAATGTAACACACACCCATATAATGCGCACCACCCCGTGACATTTTTCTCACTCCTACTAGTGAATGTAATGTAACACACACCCATACAATGCGCACCACCCCGTGACGTTTTTCTCACTCCTACTAGTGAATGTAATGTAACACACACCCATACAATGCGCACCACCCCGTGATGTTTTTCTCACTCCTACTAGTGAATGTAATGTAACACACACCCATACAATGCGCACCACCCCCGTGATGAATTTCTCACTCCTACTAGTGAATGTAATGTAACACACACCCATACAATGCGCACCACCCCGTGATGTTTTTCTCACTCCTACTAGTGAATGTAATGTAACACACACCCATACAATGCGCACCACCCCGTGATGTTTTTCTCACTCCTACTAGTGAATGAAATGTAACACACACCCATATAATGCGCACCACCCCGTGACGTTTTTCTCACTCCTCTTAGTGAATGTAATGTAACACACACCCATACAATGCGCACCACCCCGTGACGTTTTTCTCACTCCTACTAGTGAATCTAATGTAACACACACCCATACAATGCGCACCACCCCGTGACGTTTTTCTCACTCCTACTAGTGAATGTAATGTAACACACACCCATACAATGCGCACCACCCCGTGATGTTTTTCTCACTCCTACTAGTGAATCTAATGTAACACACACCCATACAATGCGCACCAACCCATGATGTTTTTCTCACTCCTACTAGTGAATGTAATGTAACACACACCCATACAATGCACACCACCCCGTGATGTTTTTCTCACTCCTACTAGTGAATCTAATGTAACACACACCCATACAATTCGCACCACCCCGCGATGTTTTTCAGAAACCTATCCTACATTGCCACTGCATGTTCCCTGACCTCCCCATGCTGACCACCCCGCGGTGCTTTTCTCCATCCTACATTGCCACTCACTGCCTATCTTAATTCAGACCCTCCGATTCACACCACTCCGTGATGTTTTTCTCACTCCTACTAGTGAATGTAATGTAACACACACCCATACAATGCGCACCACCCCGTGACGTTTTTCTCACTCCTACTAGTGAATGTAATGTAACACACACCCATACAATGCGCACCACCCCGTGACGTTTTTCTCACTCCTACTAGTGAATGTAATGTAACACACACCCATACAATGCGCACCACCCCGTGACGTTTTTCTCACTCCTACTAGTGAATGTAATGTAACACACACCCATACAATGCGCACCACCCCGTGACGTTTTTCTCACTCCTACTAGTGAATGTAATGTAACACACACCCATACAATGCGCACCACCCCGTGACGTTTTTCTCACTCCTACTAGTGAATGTAATGTAACACACACCCATACAATGCGCACCACTCCGTGACGTTTTTCTCACTCCTACTAGTGAATGTAATGTAACACACACCCATACAATGCGCACCACCCCGTGATGTTTTTCTCACTCCTACTAGTGAATGTAATGTAACACACACCCATACAATGCGCACCACCCCCGTGATGAATTTCTCACTCCTACTAGTGAATGTAATGTAACACACACCCATACAATGCGCACCACCCCGTGATGTTTTTCTCACTCCTACTAGTGAATGTAATGTAACACACACCCATAGAATGCGCACCACCCCGTGACGTTTTTCTCACTCCTACTATTGAATGTAATGTAACACACACCCATACAATGCGCACCACCCCGTGACGTTTTTCTCACTCCTACTAGTGAATGTAATGTAACACACACCCATACAATGCGCACCACCCCGTGACGTTTTTCTCACTCCTACTAGTGAATGTAATGTAACACACACCCATACAATGCGCACCACCCCGTGACGTTTTTCTCACTCCTACTAGTGAATGTAATGTAACACACACCCATACAATGCGCACCACCCCGTGATGTTTTTCTCACTCCTACTATTGAATGTAATGTAACACACACCCATACAATGCGCACCACCCCGTGACGTTTTTCTCCCTCCTACTAGTGAATGTAATGTAACACACACCCATACAATGCGCACCACCCCGTGACGTTTTTCTCACTCCTACTAGTGAATGTAATGTAACACACACCCATACAATGCGCACCACCCCGTGATGTTTTTCTCACTCCTACTAGTGAATGTAATGTAACACACACCCATACAATGCGCACCACCCCCGTGATGAATTTCTCACTCCTACTAGTGAATGTAATGTAACACACACCCATACAATGCGCACCACCCCGTGATGTTTTTCTCACTCCTACTAGTGAATGTAATGTAACACACACCCATAGAATGCGCACCACCCCGTGACGTTTTTCTCACTCCTACTATTGAATGTAATGTAACACACACCCATACAATGCGCACCACCCCGTGATGTTTTTCTCACTCCTACTAGTGAATGTAATGTAACACACACCCATACAATGCGCACCACCCCGTGACGTTTTTCTCACTCCTACTAGTGAATGTGATGTAACACACACCCATACAATGCGCACCACCCCGTGATGTTTTTCTCACTCCTACTAGTGAATGTAATGTAACACACACCCATACAATGCGCACCACCCCCGTGATGAATTTCTCACTCCTACTAGTGAATGTAATGTAACACACACCCATACAACGCGCACCACCCCGTGATGTTTTTCTCACTCCTACTAGTGAATGTAATGTAACACACACCCATACAATGCGCACCACCCCGTGATGTTTTTCTCACTCCTACTAGTGAATGAAATGTAACACACACCCATATAATGCGCACCACCCCGTGACGTTTTTCTCACTCCTCTTAGTGAATGTAATGTAACACACACCCATACAATGCGCACCACCCCGTGACGTTTTTCTCACTCCTACTAGTGAATCTAATGTAACACACACCCATACAATGCGCACCACCCCGTGACGTTTTTCTCACTCCTACTAGTGAATGTAATGTAACACACACCCATACAATGGGCACCACCCCGTGACGTTTTTCTCACTCCTACTAGTGAATCTAATGTAACACACACCCATACAATGCGCACCAACCCATGATGTTTTTCTCACTCCTACTAGTGAATGTAATGTAACACACACCCATACAATGCACACCACCCCGTGATGTTTTTCTCACTCCTACTAGTGAATCTAATGTAACACACACCCATACAATTCGCACCACCCCGCGATGTTTTTCAGAAACCTATCCTACATTGCCACTGCATGTTCCCTGACCTCCCCATGCTGACCACCCCGTGGTGCTTTTCTCCATCCTACATTGCCACTCACTGCCTATCTTAATTCAGACCCTCCGATTCACACCACTCCGTGATGTTTTTCTCACTCCTACTAGTGAATGTAATGTAACACACACCCATACAATGCGCACCACCCCGTGACGTTTTTCTCACTCCTACTAGTGAATGTAATGTAACACACACCCATACAATGCGCACCACCCCGTGACGTTTTTCTCACTCCTACTAGTGAATGTAATGTAACACACACCCATACAATGCGCACCACCCCGTGACGTTTTTCTCACTCCTACTAGTGAATGTAATGTAACACACACCCATACAATGCGCACCACCCCGTGATATTTTTCTCACTCCTACTAGTGAATCTAATGTAACACACACCCATACAATGCGCACCAACCCATGATGTTTTTCTCACTCCTACTAGTGAATGTAATGTAACACACACCCATACAATGCGCACCACCCCGTGATGTTTTTCTCACTCCTACTAGTGAATGTAATGTAACACACACCCATACAATGCGCACCACCCCGTGATGTTTTTCTCACTCCTACTAGTGAATGTAATGTAACACACACCCATATAATGCGCACCACCCCGTGACGTTTTTCTCACTCCTCTTAGTGAATGTAATGTAACACACACCCATACAATGCGCACCACCCCGTGACGTTTTTCTCACTCCTACTAGTGAATCTAATGTAACACACACCCATACAATGCGCACCACCCCGTGACGTTTTTCTCACTCCTACTAGTGAATCTAATGTAACACACACCCATACAATGCGCACCAACCCATGATGTTTTTCTCCCTCCTACTAGTGAATGTAATGTAACACACACCCATACAATGCACACCACCCCGTGATGTTTTTCTCACTCCTACTAGTGAATGTAATGTAACACACACCCATACAATGCGCACCACCCCGTGATGTTTTTCTCACTCCTACTAGTGAATGTAATGTAACACACACCCATACAATGCGCACCACCCCGTGATGAATTTCTCACTCCTACTAGTGAATGTAATGTAACACACACCCATACAATGCGCACCACCCCGTGATGTTTTTCTCACTCCTACTAGTGAATGTAATGTAACACACACCCATACAATGCGCACCACCCCGTGATGTTTTTCTCTCACCTACTATTGAATGTAATGTAACACACACCCATACAATGCGCACCACCCCGTGACGTTTTTCTCACTCCTACTAATGAATGTAATGTAACACACACCCATACAATGCGCACCACCCCGTGACGTTTTTCTCACTCCTAATAGTGAATGTAATGTAACACACACCCATACAATGCGCACCACCCCGTGATGTTTTTCTCACTCCTACTAGTGAATGTAATGTAACACACACCCATACAATGCGCACCACCCCCGTGATGAATTTCTCACTCCTACTAGTGAATGTAATGTAACACACACCCATACAATGCGCACCACCCCGTGATGTTTTTCTCACTCCTACTAGTGAATGTAATGTAACACACACCCATAGAATGCGCACCACCCCGTGACGTTTTTCTCACTCCTACTATTGAATGTAATGTAACACACACCCATACAATGCGCACCACCCCGTGACGTTTTTCTCACTCCTACTAGTGAATGTAATGTAACACACACCCATACAAAGCGCACCACCCCGTGACGTTTTTCTCACTCCTACTAGTGAATGTAATGTAACACACACCCATACAATGCGCACCACCCCGTGATGTTTTTCTCACTCCTACTAGTGAATGTAATGTAACACACACCCATACAATGCGCACCACCCCCGTGATGAATTTCTCACTCCTACTAGTGGATGTAATGTAACACACACCCATACAATGCGCACCACCCCGTGATGTTTTTCTCACTCCTACTAGTGAATGTAATGTAACACACACCCATACAATGCGCACCACCCCGTGATGTTTTTCTCACTCCTACTAGTGAATGAAATGTAACACACACCCATATAATGCGCACCACCCCGTGACATTTTTCTCACTCCTACTAGTGAATGTAATGTAACACACACCCATACAATGCGCACCACCCCGTGACGTTTTTCTCACTCCTACTAGTGAATGTAATGTAACACACACCCATACAATGCGCACCACCCCGTGATGTTTTTCTCACTCCTACTAGTGAATGTAATGTAACACACACCCATACAATGCGCACCACCCCGTGATGTTTTTCTCACTCCTACTAGTGAATGAAATGTAACACACACCCATATAATGCGCACCACCCCGTGACGTTTTTCTCACTCCTCTTAGTGAATGTAATGTAACACACACCCATACAATGCGCACCACCCCGTGACGTTTTTCTCACTCCTACTAGTGAATCTAATGTAACACACACCCATACAATGCGCACCACCCCGTGACGTTTTTCTCACTCCTACTAGTGAATGTAATGTAACACACACCCATACAATGCGCACCACCCCGTGATGTTTTTCTCACTCCTACTAGTGAATCTAATGTAACACACACCCATACAATGCGCACCAACCCATGATGTTTTTCTCACTCCTACTAGTGAATGTAATGTAACACACACCCATACAATGCACACCACCCCGTGATGTTTTTCTCACTCCTACTAGTGAATCTAATGTAACACACACCCATACAATTCGCACCACCCCGCGATGTTTTTCAGAAACCTATCCTACATTGCCACTGCATGTTCCCTGACCTCCCCATGCTGACCACCCCGCGGTGCTTTTCTCCATCCTACATTGCCACTCACTGCCTATCTTAATTCAGACCCTCCGATTCACACCACTCCGTGATGTTTTTCTCACTCCTACTAGTGAATGTAATGTAACACACACCCATACAATGCGCACCACCCCGTGACGTTTTTCTCACTCCTACTAGTGAATGTAATGTAACACACACCCATACAATGCGCACCACCCCGTGACGTTTTTCTCACTCCTACTAGTGAATGTAATGTAACACACACCCATACAATGCGCACCACCCCGTGACGTTTTTCTCACTCCTACTAGTGAATGTAATGTAACACACACCCATACAATGCGCACCACCCCGTGACGTTTTTCTCACTCCTACTAGTGAATGTAATGTAACACACACCCATACAATGCGCACCACCCCGTGACGTTTTTCTCACTCCTACTAGTGAATGTAATGTAACACACACCCATACAATGCGCACCACCCCGTGACGTTTTTCTCACTCCTACTAGTGAATGTAATGTAACACACACCCATACAATGCGCACCACCCCGTGATGTTTTTCTCACTCCTACTAGTGAATGTAATGTAACACACACCCATACAATGCGCACCACCCCCGTGATGAATTTCTCACTCCTACTAGTGAATGTAATGTAACACACACCCATACAATGCGCACCACCCCGTGATGTTTTTCTCACTCCTACTAGTGAATGTAATGTAACACACACCCATAGAATGCGCACCACCCCGTGACGTTTTTCTCACTCCTACTATTGAATGCAATGTAACACACACCCATACAATGCGCACCACCCCGTGACGTTTTTCTCACTCCTACTAGTGAATGTAATGTAACACACACCCATACAATGCGCACCACCCCGTGACGTTTTTCTCACTCCTACTAGTGAATGTAATGTAACACACACCCATACAATGCGCACCACCCCGTGACGTTTTTCTCACTCCTACTAGTGAATGTAATGTAACACACACCCATACAATGCGCACCACCCCGTGATGTTTTTCTCACTCCTACTATTGAATGTAATGTAACACACACCCATACAATGCGCACCACCCCGTGACGTTTTTCTCACTCCTACTAGTGAATGTAATGTAACACACACCCATACAATGCGCACCACCCCGTGACGTTTTTCTCACTCCTACTAGTGAATGTAATGTAACACACACCCATACAATGCGCACCACCCCGTGATGTTTTTCTCACTCCTACTAGTGAATGTAATGTAACACACACCCATACAATGCGCACCACCCCCGTGATGAATTTCTCACTCCTACTAGTGAATGTAATGTAACACACACCCATACCATGCGCACCACCCCGTGATGTTTTTCTCACTCCTACTAGTGAATGTAATGTAACACACACCCATAGAATGCGCACCACCCCGTGACGTTTTTCTCACTCCTACTATTGAATGTAATGTAACACACACCCATACAATGCGCACCACCCCGTGACGTTTTTCTCACTCCTACTAGTGAATGTAATGTAACACACACCCATACAATGCGCACCACCCCGTGACGTTTTTCTCACTCCTACTAGTGAATGTGATGTAACACACACCCATACAATGCGCACCACCCCGTGATGTTTTTCTCACTCCTACTAGTGAATGTAATGTAACACACACCCATACAATGCGCACCACCCCCGTGATGAATTTCTCACTCCTACTAGTGAATGTAATGTAACACACACCCATACAACGCGCACCACCCCGTGATGTTTTTCTCACTCCTACTAGTGAATGTAATGTAACACACACCCATACAATGCGCACCACCCCGTGATGTTTTTCTCACTCCTACTAGTGAATGAAATGTAACACACACCCATATAATGCGCACCACCCCGTGACGTTTTTCTCACTCCTCTTAGTGAATGTAATGTAACACACACCCATACAATGCGCACCACCCCGTGACGTTTTTCTCACTCCTACTAGTGAATCTAATGTAACACACACCCATACAATGCGCACCACCCCGTGACGTTTTTCTCACTCCTACTAGTGAATCTAATGTAACACACACCCATACAATGCGCACCAACCCATGATGTTTTTCTCACTCCTACTAGTGAATGTAATGTAACACACACCCATACAATGCACACCACCCCGTGATGTTTTCCTCACTCCTACTAGTGAATCTAATGTAACACACACCCATACAATTCGCACCACCCCGCGATGTTTTTCAGAAACCTATCCTACATTGCCACTGCATGTTCCCTGACCTCCCCATGCTGACCACCCCGTGGTGCTTTTCTCCATCCTACATTGCCACTCACTGCCTATCTTAATTCAGACCCTCCGATTCACACCACTCCGTGATGTTTTTCTCACTCCTACTAGTGAATGTAATGTAACACACACCCATACAATGCGCACCACCCCGTGACGTTTTTCTCACTCCTACTAGTGAATGTAATGTAACACACACCCATACAATGCGCACCACCCCGTGACTTTTTTCTCACTCCTACTAGTGAATGTAATGTAACACACACCCATACAATGCGCACCACCCCGTGACGTTTTTCTCACTCCTACTAGTGAATGTAATGTAACACACACCCATACAATGCGCACCACCCCGTGATGTTTTTCTCACTCCTACTAGTGAATGTAATGTAACACACACCCATACAATGCGCACCACCCCGTGATGAATTTCTCACTCCTACTAGTGAATGTAATGTAACACACACCCATACAATGCGCACCACCCCGTGATGTTTTTCTCACTCCTACTAGTGAATGTAATGTAACACACACCCATACAATGCGCACCACCCCGTGATGTTTTTCTCACTCCTACTAGTGAATGTAATGTAACACACACCCATATAATGCGCACCACCCCGTGACGTTTTTCTCACTCCTCTTAGTGAATGTAATGTAACACACACCCATACAATGCGCACCACCCCGTGACGTTTTTCTCACTCCTACTAGTGAATCTAATGTAACACACACCCATACAATGCGCACCACCCCGTGACGTTTTTCTCACTCCTACTAGTGAATGTAATGTAACACACACCCATACAATGCGCACCACCCCGTGACGTTTTTCTCACTCCTACTAGTGAATCTAATGTAACACACACCCATACAATGCGCACCAACCCATGATGTTTTTCTCCCTCCTACTAGTGAATGTAATGTAACACACACCCATACAATGCACACCACCCCGTGATGTTTTTCTCACTCCTACTAGTGAATCTAATGTAACACACACCCATACAATGCCCACCACCCCGCGATGTTTTTCAGAAACCTATCCTACATTGCCACTGCATGTTCCCTGACCTCCCCATGCTGACCACCCCGCGGTGCTTTTCTCCATCCTACATTGCCACTCACTGCCTATCTTAATTCAGACCCTCCGATTCACACCACTCCGTGATGTTTTTCTCACTCCTACTAGTGAATGTAATGTAACACACACCCATACAATGCACACCACCCCGTGATGTTTTTCTCACTCCTACTAGTGAATGTAATGTAACACACACCCATACAATGCGCACCACCCCGTGACGTTTTTCTCACTCCTACTAGTGAATGTAATGTAACACACACCCATACAATGCGCACCACCCCATGACGTTTTTCTCACTCCTACTAGTGAATGTAATGTAACACACACCCATAAAATGCGCACCACCCCATGACGTTTTTCTCACTCCTACTAGTGAATGTAATGTAACACACACCCATACAATGCGCACCACCCCGTGATGTTTTTCTCACTCCTACTAGTGAATGTAATGTAACACACACCCATACAATGCGCACCACCCCGTGATGAATTTCTCACTCCTACTAGTGAATGTAATGTAACACACACCCATACAATGCGCACCACCCCGTGATGTTTTTCTCACTCCTACTAGTGAATCTAATGTAACACACACCCATACAATGCGCACCAACCCATGGTGTTTTTCTCACTCCTACTAGTGAATGTAATGTAACACACACCCATACAATGCACACCACCCCGTGATGTTTTTCTCACTCCTACTAGTGAATCTAATGTAACACACACCCATACAATTCTCACCACCCCGCGATGTTTTTCAGAAACCTATCCTACATTGCCACTGCATGTTCCCTGACCTCCCCATGCTGACCACCCCGCGGTGCTTTTCTCCATCCTACATTGCCACTCACTGCCTATCTTAATTCAGACCCTCCGATTCACACCACTCCGTGATGTTTTTCTCACTCCTACTAGTGAATGTAATGTAACACACACCCATACAATGCGCACCACCCCGTGACGTTTTTCTCACTCCTACTAGTGAATGTAATGTAACACACACCCATACAATGCGCACCACCCCGTGACGTTTTTCTCACTCCTACTAGTGAATGTAATGTAACACACACCCATACAATGCGCACCACCCCGTGACGTTTTTCTCACTCCTACTAGTGAATGTAATGTAACACACACCCATACAATGCGCACCACCCCGTGATGTTTTTCTCACTCCTACTAGTGAATGTAATGTAACACACACCCATACAATGCGCACCACCCCGTGATGAATTTCTCACTCCTACTAGTGAATGTAATGTAACACACACCCATACAATGCGCACCACCCCGTGATGTTTTTCTCACTCCTACTAGTGAATGTAATGTAACACACACCCATACAATGCGCACCACCCCGTGATGTTTTTCTCACTCCTACTAGTGAATGTAATGTAACACACACCCATATAATGCGCACCACCCCGTGACGTTTTTCTCACTCCTCTTAGTGAATGTAATGTAACACACACCCATACAATGCGCACCACCCCGTGACGTTTTTCTCACTCCTACTAGTGAATCTAATGTAACACACACCCATACAATGCGCACCACCCCGTGACGTTTTTCTCACTCCTACTAGTGAATGTAATGTAACACACACCCATACAATGCGCACCACCCCGTGACGTTTTTCTCACTCCTACTAGTGAATCTAATGTAACACACACCCATACAATGCGCACCAACCCATGATGTTTTTCTCCCTCCTACTAGTGAATGTAATGTAACACACACCCATACAATGCACACCACCCCGTGATGTTTTTCTCACTCCTACTAGTGAATCTAATGTAACACACACCCATACAATGCCCACCACCCCGCGATGTTTTTCAGAAACCTATCCTACATTGCCACTGCATGTTCCCTGACCTCCCCATGCTGACCACCCCGCGGTGCTTTTCTCCATCCTACATTGCCACTCACTGCCTATCTTAATTCACACCCTCCGATTCACACCACTCCGTGATGTTTTTCTCACTCCTACTAGTGAATGTAATGTAACACACACCCATACAATGCGCACCACCCCGTGATGTTTTTCTCACTCCTGCTAGTGAATGTAATGTAACACACACCCATACAATGCGCACCACCCCGTGATGTTTTTCTCACTCCTACTAGTGAATGTAATGTAACACACACTCATACAATGCGCACCACCCCGTGATGTTTTTCTCACTCCTACTAGTGAATGTAATGTAACACACACCCATACAGTGCGCACCACCCCGTGATATTTTTCTCACTCCTACTAGTGAATGTAATGTAACACACACCCATACAATGCGCACCACCCCGTGACGTTTTTCTCACTCCTACTAGTGAATGTAATGTAACACACACCCATACAATGCGCACCACCCCGTGATGTTTTTCTCACTCCTACTAGTGAATGTAATGTAACACACACCCATACAATGCGCACCACCCCGTGATGAATTTCTCACTCCTACTAGTGAATCTAATGTAACACACACCCATACAATGCGCACCACCCCGTGATGTTTTTCTCACTCCTACTAGTGAATGTAATGTAACACACACCCATACAATGCGCACCACCCCGTGATGTTTTTCTCACTCCTACTAGTGAATGTAATGTAACACACAGCCATACAATGCGCAACACCCCGTGATGTTTTTCTCACTCCTACTAGTGAATGTAATGTAACACACACCCATACAATGCGCACCACCCCGTGATGTTTTTCTCACTCCTACTAGTGAATGTAATGTAACACACACCCATACAATGCGCACCACCCCGAGATGAATTTCTCACTCCTACTAGTGAATGTAATGTAACACACACCCATACAATGCGCACCACCCCGTGACGTTTTTCTCACTCCTACTAGTGAATGTAATGTAACACACACCCATACAATGCGCACCACCCCGTGACGTTTTTCTCACTCCTACTAGTGAATGTAATGTAACACACACCCATACAATGCGCACCACCCCGTGATGTTTTTCTCACTCCTACTAGTGAATGTAATGTAACACACACCCATACAATGCGCACCACCCCCGTGATGAATTTCTCACTCCTACTAGTGGATGTAATGTAACACACACCCATACAATGCGCACCACCCCGTGATGTTTTTCTCACTCCTACTAGTGAATGTAATGTAACACACACCCATACAATGCGCACCACCCCGTGATGTTTTTCTCACTCCTACTAGTGAATGAAATGTAACACACACCCATATAATGCGCACCACCCCGTGACATTTTTCTCACTCCTCTTAGTGAATGTAATGTAACACACACCCATACAATGCGCACCACCCCGTGACGTTTTTCTCACTCCTACTAGTGAATCTAATGTAACACACACCCATACAATGCGCACCACCCCGTGACGTTTTTCTCACTCCTACTAGTGAATGTAATGTAACACACACCCATACAATGCGCACCACCCCGTGATGTTTTTCTCACTCCTACTAGTGAATGTAATGTAACACACACCCATACAATGCACACCACCCCGTGATGTTTTTCTCACTCCTACTAGTGAATCTAATGTAACACACACCCATACAATTCGCACCACCCCGCGATGTTTTTCAGAAACCTATCCTACATTGCCACTGCATGTTCCCTGACCTCCCCATGCTGACCACCCCGCGGTGCTTTTCTCCGTCCTACATTGCCACTCACTGCCTATCTTAATTCAGACCCTCCGATTCACACCACTCCGTGATGTTTTTCTCACTCCTACTAGTGAATGTAATGTAACACACACCCATACAATGCGCACCACCCCGTGACGTTTTTCTCACTCCTACTAGTGAATGTAATGTAACACACACCCATACAATGCGCACCACCCCGTGACGTTTTTCTCACTCCTACTAGTGAATGTAATGTAACACACACCCATACAATGCGCACCACCCCGTGACGTTTTTCTCACTCCTACTAGTGAATGTAATGTAACACACACCCATACAATGCGCACCACCCCGTGACGTTTTTCTCACTCCTACTAGTGAATGTAATGTAACACACACCCATACAATGCGCACCACCCCGTGACGTTTTTCTCACTCCTACTAGTGAATGTAATGTAACACACACCCATACAATGCGCACCACCCCGTGACGTTTTTCTCACTCCTACTAGTGAATGTAATGTAACACACACCCATACAATGCGCACCACCCCGTGACGTTTTTCTCACTCCTACTAGTGAATGTAATGTAACACACACCCATACAATGCGCACCACCCCGTGATGTTTTTCTCACTCCTACTAGTGAATGTAATGTAACACACACCCATACAATGCGCACCACCCCCGTGATGAATTTCTCACTCCTACTAGTGAATGTAATGTAACACACACCCATACAATGCGCACCACCCCGTGATGTTTTTCTCACTCCTACTAGTGAATGTAATGTAACACACACCCATAGAATGCGCACCACCCCGTGACGTTTTTCTCACTCCTACTAGTGAATGTAATGTAACACACACCCATACAATGCGCACCACCCCGTGACGTTTTTCTCACTCCTACTAGTGAATGTAATGTAACACACACCCATACAATGCGCACCACCCCGTGACGTTTTTCTCACTCCTACTAGTGAATGTAATGTAACACACACCCATACAATGCGCACCACCCCGTGACGTTTTTCTCACTCCTACTAGTGAATGTAATGTAACACACACCCATACAATGCGCACCACCCCGTGATGTTTTTCTCACTCCTACTATTGAATGTAATGTAACACACACCCATACAATGCGCACCACCCCGTGACGTTTTTCTCACTCCTACTAGTGAATGTAATGTAACACACACCCATACAATGCGCACCACCCCGTGACGTTTTTCTCACTCCTACTAGTGAATGTAATGTAACACACACCCATACAATGCGCACCACCCCGTGATGTTTTTCTCACTCCTACTAGTGAATGTAATGTAACACACACCCATACAATGCGCACCACCCCCGTGATGAATTTCTCACTCCTACTAGTGAATGTAATGTAACACACACCCATACAATGCGCACCACCCCGTGATGTTTTTCTCACTCCTACTAGTGAATGTAATGTAACACACACCCATACAATGCGCACCACCCCGTGACGTTTTTCTCACTCCTACTAGTGAATGTAATGTAACACACACCCATACAATGCGCACCACCCCGTGACGTTTTTCTCACTCCTACTAGTGAATGTAATGTAACACACACCCATACAATGCGCACCACCCCGTGACGTTTTTCTCACTCCTACTAGTGAATGTGATGTAACACACACCCATACAATGCGCACCACCCCGTGATGTTTTTCTCACTCCTACTAGTGAATGTAATGTAACACACACCCATACAATGCGCACCACCCCCGTGATGAATTTCTCACTCCTACTAGTGAATGTAATGTAACACACACCCATACAACGCGCACCACCCCGTGATGTTTTTCTCACTCCTACTAGTGAATGTAATGTAACACACACCCATACAATGCGCACCACCCCGTGATGTTTTTCTCACTCCTACTAGTGAATGAAATGTAACACACACCCATATAATGCGCACCACCCCGTGACGTTTTTCTCACTCCTCTTAGTGAATGTAATGTAACACACACCCATACAATGCGCACCACCCCGTGACGTTTTTCTCACTCCTACTAGTGAATCTAATGTAACACACACCCATACAATGCGCACCACCCCGTGACGTTTTTCTCACTCCTACTAGTGAATGTAATGTAACACACACCCATACAATGCGCACCACCCCGTGACGTTTTTCTCACTCCTACTAGTGAATCTAATGTAACACACACCCATACAATGCGCACCAACCCATGATGTTTTTCTCACTCCTACTAGTGAATGTAATGTAACACACACCCATACAATGCACACCACCCCGTGATGTTTTTCTCACTCCTACTAGTGAATCTAATGTAACACACACCCATACAATTCGCACCACCCCGCGATGTTTTTCAGAAACCTATCCTACATTGCCACTGCATGTTCCCTGACCTCCCCATGCTGACCACCCCGTGGTGCTTTTCTCCATCCTACATTGCCACTCACTGCCTATCTTAATTCAGACCCTCCGATTCACACCACTCCGTGATGTTTTTCTCACTCCTACTAGTGAATGTAATGTAACACACACCCATACAATGCGCACCACCCCGTGACGTTTTTCTCACTCCTACTAGTGAATGTAATGTAACACACACCCATACAATGCGCACCACCCCGTGACTTTTTTCTCACTCCTACTAGTGAATGTAATGTAACACACACCCATACAATGCGCACCACCCCGTGACGTTTTTCTCACTCCTACTAGTGAATGTAATGTAACACACACCCATACAATGCGCACCACCCCGTGATGTTTTTCTCACTCCTACTAGTGAATGTAATGTAACACACACCCATACAATGCGCACCACCCCGTGATGAATTTCTCACTCCTACTAGTGAATGTAATGTAACACACACCCATACAATGCGCACCACCCCGTGATGTTTTTCTCACTCCTACTAGTGAATGTAATGTAACACACACCCATACAATGCGCACCACCCCGTGATGTTTTTCTCACTCCTACTAGTGAATGTAATGTAACACACACCCATATAATGCGCACCACCCCGTGACGTTTTTCTCACTCCTCTTAGTGAATGTAATGTAACACACACCCATACAATGCGCACCACCCCGTGACGTTTTTCTCACTCCTACTAGTGAATCTAATGTAACACACACCCATACAATGCGCACCACCCCGTGACGTTTTTCTCACTCCTACTAGTGAATGTAATGTAACACACACCCATACAATGCGCACCACCCCGTGACGTTTTTCTCACTCCTACTAGTGAATCTAATGTAACACACACCCATACAATGCGCACCAACCCATGATGTTTTTCTCCCTCCTACTAGTGAATGTAATGTAACACACACCCATACAATGCACACCACCCCGTGATGTTTTTCTCACTCCTACTAGTGAATCTAATGTAACACACACCCATACAATGCCCACCACCCCGCGATGTTTTTCAGAAACCTATCCTACATTGCCACTGCATGTTCCCTGACCTCCCCATGCTGACCACCCCGCGGTGCTTTTCTCCATCCTACATTGCCACTCACTGCCTATCTTAATTCAGACCCTCCGATTCACACCACTCCGTGATGTTTTTCTCACTCCTACTAGTGAATGTAATGTAACACACACCCATACAATGCACACCACCCCGTGATGTTTTTCTCACTCCTACTAGTGAATGTAATGTAACACACACCCATACAATGCGCACCACCCCGTGACGTTTTTCTCACTCCTACTAGTGAATGTAATGTAACACACACCCATACAATGCGCACCACCCCATGACGTTTTTCTCACTCCTACTAGTGAATGTAATGTAACACACACCCATACAATGCGCACCACCCCATGACGTTTTTCTCACTCCTACTAGTGAATGTAATGTAACACACACCCATACAATGCGCACCACCCCGTGATGTTTTTCTCACTCCTACTAGTGAATGTAATGTAACACACACCCATACAATGCGCACCACCCCGTGATGAATTTCTCACTCCTACTAGTGAATGTAATGTAACACACACCCATACAATGCGCACCACCCCGTGATGTTTTTCTCACTCCTACTAGTGAATCTAATGTAACACACACCCATACAATGCGCACCAACCCATGATGTTTTTCTCACTCCTACTAGTGAATGTAATGTAACACACACCCATACAATGCACACCACCCCGTGATGTTTTTCTCACTCCTACTAGTGAATCTAATGTAACACACACCCATACAATTCTCACCACCGCGCGATGTTTTTCAGAAACCTATCCTACATTGCCACTGCATGTTCCCTGACCTCCCCATGCTGACCACCCCGCGGTGCTTTTCTCCATCCTACATTGCCACTCACTGCCTATCTTAATTCAGACCCTCCGATTCACACCACTCCGTGATGTTTTTCTCACTCCTACTAGTGAATGTAATGTAACACACACCCATACAATGCGCACCACCCCGTGACGTTTTTCTCACTCCTACTAGTGAATGTAATGTAACACACACTCATACAATGCGCACCACCCCGTGACGTTTTTCTCACTCCTACTAGTGAATGTAATGTAACACACACCCATACAATGCGCACCACCCCGTGACGTTTTTCTCACTCCTACTAGTGAATGTAATGTAACACACACCCATACAATGCGCACCACCCCGTGATGTTTTTCTCACTCCTACTAGTGAATGTAATGTAACACACACCCATACAATGCGCACCACCCCGTGATGAATTTCTCACTCCTACTAGTGAATGTAATGTAACACACACCCATACAATGCGCACCACCCCGTGATGTTTTTCTCACTCCTACTAGTGAATGTAATGTAACACACACCCATACAATGCGCACCACCCCGTGATGTTTTTCTCACTCCTACTAGTGAATGTAATGTAACACACACCCATATAATGCGCACCACCCCGTGACGTTTTTCTCACTCCTCTTAGTGAATGTAATGTAACACACACCCATACAATGCGCACCACCCCGTGACGTTTTTCTCACTCCTACTAGTGAATCTAATGTAACACACACCCATACAATGCGCACCACCCCGTGACGTTTTTCTCACTCCTACTAGTGAATGTAATGTAACACACACCCATACAATGCGCACCACCCCGTGACGTTTTTCTCACTCCTACTAGTGAATCTAATGTAACACACACCCATACAATGCGCACCAACCCATGATGTTTTTCTCCCTCCTACTAGTGAATGTAATGTAACACACACCCATACAATGCACACCACCCCGTGATGTTTTTCTCACTCCTACTAGTGAATCTAATGTAACACACACCCATACAATGCCCACCACCCCGCGATGTTTTTCAGAAACCTATCCTACATTGCCACTGCATGTTCCCTGACCTCCCCATGCTGACCACCCCGCGGTGCTTTTCTCCATCCTACATTGCCACTCACTGCCTATCTTAATTCACACCCTCCGATTCACACCACTCCGTGATGTTTTTCTCACTCCTACTAGTGAATGTAATGTAACACACACCCATACAATGCGCACCACCCCGTGATGTTTTTCTCACTCCTGCTAGTGAATGTAATGTAACACACACCCATACAATGCGCACCACCCCGTGATGTTTTTCTCACTCCTACTAGTGAATGTAATGTAACACACACTCATACAATGCGCACCACCCCGTGATGTTTTTCTCACTCCTACTAGTGAATGTAATGTAACACACACCCATACAGTGCGCACCACCCCGTGATATTTTTCTCACTCCTACTAGTGAATGTAATGTAACACACACCCATACAATGCGCACCACCCCGTGACGTTTTTCTCACTCCTACTAGTGAATGTAATGTAACACACACCCATACAGTGCGCACCACCCCGTGATATTTTTCTCACTCCTACTAGTGAATGTAATGTAACACACACCCATACAATGCGCACCACCCCGTGACGTTTTTCTCACTCCTACTAGTGAATGTAATGTAACACACACCCATACAATGCGCACCACCCCGTGATGTTTTTCTCACTCCTACTAGTGAATGTAATGTAACACACACCCATACAATGCGCACCACCCCGTGATGTTTTTCTCACTCCTACTAGTGAATGTAATGTAACACACACCCATATAATGCGCACCACCCCGTGACGTTTTTCTCACTCCTCTTAGTGAATGTAATGTAACACACACCCATACAATGCGCACCACCCCGTGACGATTTTCTCACTCCTACTAGTGAATCTAATGTAACACACACCCATACAATGCGCACCACCCCGTGACGTTTTTCTCACTCCTACTAGTGAATCTAATGTAACACACACCCATACAATGCGCACCAACCCATGATGTTTTTCTCCCTCCTACTAGTGAATGTAATGTAACACACACCCATACAATGCACACCACCCCGTGATGTTTTTCTCACTCCTACTAGTGAATCTAATGTAACACACACCCATACAATGCCCACCACCCCGCGATGTTTTTCAGAAACCTATCCTACATTGCCACTGCATGTTCCCTGACCTCCCCATGCTGACCACCCCGCGGTGCTTTTCTCCATCCTACATTGCCACTCACTGCCTATCTTAATTCAGACCCTCCGATTCACACCACTCCGTGATGTTTTTCTCACTCCTACGAGTGAATGTAATGTAACACACACCCATACAATGCACACCACCCCGTGATGTTTTTCTCACTCCTACTAGTGAATGTAATGTAACACACACCCATACAATGCGCACCACCCCGTGATGTTTTTCTCACTCCTTCTAGTGAATGTAATGTAACACACACCCATACAATGCGCACCACCCCGTGACGTTTTTCTCACTCCTACTAGTGAATCTAATGTAACACACACCCATACAATGCGCACCACCCCGTGATGAATTTCTCACTCCTACTAGTGAATGTAATGTAACACACACCCATACAATGCGCACCACCCCGTGATGTTTTTCTCACTCCTACTAGTGAATGTAATGTAACACACACCCATACAATGCGCACCACCCCGTGATGTTTTTCTCACTCCTACTATTGAATGTAATGTAACACACACCCATACAATGCGCACCACCCCGTGACGTTTTTCTCACTCCTACTAGTGAATGTAATGTAACACACACCCATACAATGCACACCACCCCGTGACGTTTTTCTCACTCCTACTAGTGAATGTAATGTAACACACACCCATACAATGCGCACCACCCCGTGATGTTTTTCTCACTCCTACTAGTGAATGTAATGTAACACACACCCATACAATGCGCACCACCCACGTGATGAATTTCTCACTCCTACTAGTGAATGTAATGTAACACACACCCATACAATGCGCACCACCCCGTGATGTTTTTCTCACTCCTACTAGTGAATGTAATGTAACACACACCCATAGAATGCGCACCACCCCGTGACGTTTTTCTCACTCCTACTATTGAATGTAATGTAACACACACCCATACAATGCGCACCACCCCGTGACGTTTTTCTCACTCCTACTAGTGAATGTAATGTAACACACACCCATACAATGCGCACCACCCCGTGACGTTTTTCTCACTCCTACTAGTGAATGTAATGTAACACACACCCATACAATGCGCACCACCCCGTGATGTTTTTCTCACTCCTACTAGTGAATGTAATGTAACACACACCCATACAATGCGCACCACCCCCGTGATGAATTTCTCACTCCTACTAGTGAATGTAATGTAACACACACCCATACAATGCGCACCACCCCGTGATGTTTTTCTCACTCCTACTAGTGAATGTAATGTAACACACACCCATACAATGCGCACCACCCCGTGATGTTTTTCTCACTCCTTCTACTGAATGTAATGTAACACACACCCATACAATGCGCACCACCCCGTGATGTTTTTCTCACTCCTGCTAGTGAATGTAATGTAACACACACCCATACAATGCGCACCACCCCGTGATGTTTTTCTCACTCCTACTAGTGAATGTAATGTAACACACACTCATACAATGCGCACCACCCCGTGATGTTTTTCTCACTCCTACTAGTGAATGTAATGTAACACACACCCATACAGTGCGCACCACCCCGTGATGTTTTTCTCACTCCTACTAGTGAATGTAATGTAACACACACCCATACAATGCGCACCACCCCGTGACGTTTTTCTCACTCCTACTAGTGAATGTAACACACACCCATACAATGCGCACCACCCCGTGATGTTTTTCTCACTCCTACTAGTGAATGTAATGTAACACACACCCATACAATGCGCACCACCCCGTGATGAATTTCTCACTCCTACTAGTGAATGTAATGTAACACACACCCATACAATGCGCACCACCCCGTGATGTTTTTCTCACTCCTACTAGTGAATGTAATGTAACACACACCCATACAATGCGCACCACCCCGTGATGTTTTTCTCACTCCTACTAGTGAATGTAATGTAACACACAGCCATACAATGCGCACCACCCCGTGATGTTTTTCTCACTGCTACTAGTGAATGTAATGTAACACACACCCATACAATACGCACCACCCCGTGATGTTTTTCTCACTCCTACTAGTGAATGTAATGTAACACACACCCATACAATGCGCACCACCCCGTGATGTTTTTCTCACTCCTACTAGTGAATGTAATGTAACACACACCCATACAATGCGCACCACCCCGTGATGTTTTTCTCACTCCTACTAGTGAATGTAATGTAACACACACCCATACAATGCGCACCACCCCGTGATGTTTTTCTCACTCCTACTAGTGAATGTAATGTAACACACACCCATATAATGCGCACCACCCCGTGACGTTTTTCTCACTCCTCTTAGTGAATGTAATGTAACACACACCCATACAATGCGCACCACCCCGTGACGTTTTTCTCACTCCTACTAGTGAATCTAATGTAACACACACCCATACAATGCGCACCACCCCGTGACGTTTTTCTCACTCCTACTAGTGAATCTAATGTAACACACACCCATACAATGCGCACCAACCCATGATGTTTTTCTCCCTCATACTAGTGAATGTAATGTAACACACACCCATACAATGCACACCACCCCGTGATGTTTTTCTCACTCCTACTAGTGAATCTAATGTAACACACACCCATACAATGCCCACCACCCCGCGATGTTTTTCAGAAACCTATCCTACATTGCCACTGCATGTTCCCTGACCTCCCCATGCTGACCACCTCGCGGTGCTTTTCTCCATCCTACATTGCCACTCACTGCCTATCTTAATTCAGACCCTCCGATTCACACCACTCCGTGATGTTTTTCTCACTCCTACTAGTGAATGTAATGTAACACACACCCATACAATGCACACCACCCCGTGATGTTTTTCTCACTCCTACTAGTGAATGTAATGTAACACACACCCATACAATGCGCACCACCCCGTGATGTTTTTCTCACTCCTTCCAGTGAATGTAATGTAACACACACCCATACAATGCGCACCACCCCGTGACGTTTTTCTCACTCCTACTAGTGAATGTAATGTAACACACACCCATACAATGCGCACCACCCCGTGACGTTTTTCTCACTCCTACTAGTGAATGTAATGTAACACACACCCATACAATGCGCACCACCCCGTGATGTTTTTCTCACTCCTACTAGTGAATGTAATGTAACACACACCCATACAATGCGCACCACCCCCGTGATGAATTTCTCACTCCTACTAGTGAATGTAATGTAACACACACCCATACAATTCGCACCACCCCATGATGTTTTTCTCACTGCTACTAGTGAATGTAATGTAACACACACCCATACAATACGCACCACCCCGTGATGTTTTTCTCACTCCTACTAGTGAATGTAATGTAACACACACCCATACAATGAGCACCACCCCGTGATGTTTTTCTCACTGCTACTAGTGAATGTAATGTAACACACACCCATACAATACGCACCACCCCGTGATGTTTTTCTCACTCCTACTAGTGAATGTAATGTAACACACACCCATACAATGCGCACCACCCCGTGATGTTTTTCTCACTCCTACTAGTGAATGTAATGTAACACACACCCATACAATGCGCACCACCCCGTGATGTTTTTCTCACTCCTACTAGTGAATGTAATGTAACACACACCCATACAATGCGCACCACCCCGTGATGTTTTTCTCACTCCTACTAGTGAATGTAATGTAACACACACCCATACAATGCGCACCACCCCCGTGATGAATTTCTCACTCCTACTGTGAATGTAATGTAACACACACCCATACAATGCGCACCACCCCGTGATGTTTTTCTCACTCCTACTAGTGAATGTAATGTAACACACACCCATACAATGCGCACCACCCCGTGATGTTTTTCTCACTCCTTCTAGTGAATGTAATGTAACACACACCCATACAATGCGCACCACCGCGTGATGTTTTTCTCACTCCTGCTAGTGAATGTAATGTAACACACACCCATACAATGCGCACCACCCCGTGATGTTTTTCTCACTCCTACTAGTGAATGTAATGTAACACACACCCATACAATGCGCACCACCCCGTGACGTTTTTCTCACTCCTACTAGTGAATGTAATGTAACACACACCCATACAATGCGCACCACCCCGTGATGTTTTTCTCACTCCTACTAGTGAATGTAATGTAACACACACCCATACAATGCGCACCACCCCGTGATGAATTTCTCACTCCTACTAGTGAATGTAATGTAACACACACCCATACAATGCGCACCACCCCGTGATGTTTTTCTCACTCCTACTAGTGAATGTAATGTAACACACACCCATACAATGCGCACCACCCCGTGATGTTTTTCTCACTCCTACTAGTGAATGTAATGTAACACACAGCCATACAATGCGCACCACCCCGTGATGTTTTTCTCACTGCTACTAGTGAATGTAATGTAACACACACCCATACAATACGCACCACCCCGTGATGTTTTTCTCACTCCTACTAGTGAATGTAATGTAACACACACCCATACAATGCGCACCACCCCGTGATGTTTTTCTCACTCCTACTAGTGAATGTAATGTAACACACACCCATACAATGCGCACCACCCCGTGATGTTTTTCTCACTCCTACTAGTGAATGTAATGTAACACACACCCATACAATGCGCACCACCCCGTGATGTTTTTCTCACTCCTACTAGTGAATGTAATGTAACACACACCCATATAATGCGCACCACCCCGTGACGTTTTTCTCACTCCTCTTAGTGAATGTAATGTAACACACACCCATACAATGCGCACCACCCCGTGACGTTTTTCTCACTCCTACTAGTGAATCTAATGTAACACACACCCATACAATGCGCACCACCCCGTGACGTTTTTCTCACTCCTACTAGTGAATCTAATGTAACACACACCCATACAATGCGCACCAACCCATGATGTTTTTCTCCCTCCTACTAGTGAATGTAATGTAACACACACCCATACAATGCACACCACCCCGTGATGTTTTTCTCACTCCTACTAGTGAATCTAATGTAACACACACCCATACAATGCCCACCACCCCGCGATGTTTTTCAGAAACCTATCCTACATTGCCACTGCATGTTCCCTGACCTCCCCATGCTGACCACCCCGCGGTGCTTTTCTCCATCCTACATTGCCACTCACTGCCTATCTTAATTCAGACCCTCCGATTCACACCACTCCGTGATGTTTTTCTCACTCCTACTAGTGAATGTAATGTAACACACACCCATACAATGCACACCACCCCGTGATGTTTTTCTCACTCCTACTAGTGAATGTAATGTAACACACACCCATACAATGCGCACCACCCCGTGATTTTTTTCTCACTCCTTCTAGTGAATGTAATGTAACACACACCCATACAATGCGCACCACCCCGTGACGTTTTTCTCACTCCTACTAGTGAATGTAATGTAACACACACCCATACAATGCGCACCACCCCGTGATGAATTTCTCACTCCTACTAGTGAATGTAATGTAACACACACCCATACAATGCGCACCACCCCGTGATGTTTTTCTCACTCCTACTAGTGAATGTAATGTAACACACACCCATACAATGCGCACCACCCCGTGATGTTTTTCTCACTCCTACTATTGAATGTAATGTAACACACACCCATACAATGCGCACCACCCCGTGACGTTTTTCTCACTCCTACTAGTGAATGTAATGTAACACACACCCATACAATGCGCACCACCCCGTGACGTTTTTCTCACTCCTACTAGTGAATGTAATGTAACACACACCCATACAATGCGCACCACCCCGTGATGTTTTTCTCACTCCTACTAGTGAATGTAATGTAACACACACCCATACAATGCGCACCACCCACGTGATGAATTTCTCACTCCTACTAGTGAATGTAATGTAACACACACCCATACAATGCGCACCACCCCGTGATGTTTTTCTCACTCCTACTAGTGAATGTAATGTAACACACACCCATAGAATGCGCACCACCCCGTGACGTTTTTCTCACTCCTACTATTGAATGTAATGTAACACACACCCATACAATGCGCACCACCCCGTGACGTTTTTCTCACTCCTACTAGTGAATGTAATGTAACACACACCCATACAATGCGCACCACCCCGTGACGTTTTTCTCACTCCTACTAGTAAATGTAATGTAACACACACCCATACAATGCGCACCACCCCGTGATGTTTTTCTCACTCCTACTAGTGAATGTAATGTAACACACACCCAAACAATGCGCACCACCCCCGTGATGAATTTCTCACTCCTACTAGTGAATGTAATGTAACACACACCCATACAATGCGCACCACCCCGTGATGTTTTTCTCACTCCTACTAGTGAATGTAATGTAACACACACCCATACAATGCGCACCACCCCGTGATGTTTTTCTCACTCCTACTAGTGAATGAAATGTAACACACACCCATATAATGCGCACCACCCCGTGACGTTTTTCTCACTCCTCTTAGTGAATGTAATGTAACACACACCCATACAATGCGCACCACCCCGTGACGTTTTTCTCACTCCTACTAGTGAATCTAATGTAACACACACCCATACAATGCGCACCACCCCGTGACGTTTTTCTCACTCCTACTAGTGAATGTAATGTAACACACACCCATACAATGCGCACCACCCCGTGACGTTTTTCTCACTCCTACTAGTGAATCTAATGTAACACACACCCATACAATGCGCACCAACCCATGATGTTTTTCTCACTCCTACTAGTGAATGTAATGTAACACACACCCATACAATGCACACCACCCCGTGATGTTTTTCTCACTCCTACTAGTGAATCTAATGTAACACACACCCATACAATTCGCACCACCCCGCGATGTTTTTCAGAAACCTATCCTACATTGCCACTGCATGTTCCCTGACCTCCCCATGCTGACCACCCCGCGGTGCTTTTTTCCATCCTACATTGCCACTCACTGCCTATCTTAATTCAGACCCTCCGATTCACACCACTCCGTGATGTTTTTCTCACTCCTACTAGTGAATGTAATGTAACACACACCCATACAATGCGCACCACCCCGTGACGTTTTTCTCACTCCTACTAGTGAATGTAATGTAACACACACCCATACAATGCGCACCACCCCGTGACGTTTTTCTCACTCCTACTAGTGAATGTAATGTAACACACACCCATACAATGCGCACCACCCCGTGACGTTTTTCTCACTCCTACTAGTGAATGTAATGTAACACACACCCATACAATGCGCACCACCCCGTGATGTTTTTCTCACTCCTACTAGTGAATGTAATGTAACACACACCCATACAATGCGCACCACCCCGTGATGAATTTCTCACTCCTACTAGTGAATGTAATGTAACACACACCCATACAATGCGCACCACCCCGTGATGTTTTTCTCACTCCTACTAGTGAATGTAATGTAACACACACCCATACAATGCGCACCACCCCGTGATGTTTTTCTCACTCCTACTAGTGAATGTAATGTAACACACACCCATATAATGCGCACCACCCCGTGACGTTTTTCTCACTCCTCTTAGTGAATGTAATGTAACACACACCCATACAATGCACACCACCCCGTGACGTTTTTCTCACTCCTACTAGTGAATCTAATGTAACACACACCCATACAATGCGCACCACCCCGTGACGTTTTTCTCACTCCTACTAGTGAATGTAATGTAACACACACCCATACAATGCGCACCACCCCGTGACGTTTTTCTCACTCCTACTAGTGAATCTAATGTAACACACACCCATACAATGCGCACCAACCCATGATGTTTTTCTCCCTCCTACTAGTGAATGTAATGTAACACACACCCATACAATGCACACCACCCCGTGATGTTTTTCTCACTCCTACTAGTGAATCTAATGTAACACACACCCATACAATGCCCACCACCCCGCGATGTTTTTCAGAAACCTATCCAACATTGCCACTGCATGTTCCCTGACCTCCCCATGCTGACCACCCCGCGGTGCTTTTCTCCATCCTACATTGCCACTCACTGCCTATCTTAATTCAGACCCTCCGATTCACACCACTCCGTGATGTTTTTCTCACTCCTACTAGTGAATGTAATGTAACACACACCCATACAATGCACACCACCCCGTGATGTTTTTCTCACTCCTACTAGTGAATGTAATGTAACACACACCCATACAATGCGCATCACCCCGTGATGTTTTTCTCACTCCTTCTAGTGAATGTAATGTAACACACACCCATACAATGCGCACCACCCCGTGATTTTTTCTCACTCCTGCTAGTGAATGTAATGTAACACACACCCATACAATGCGCACCACCCCGTGATGTTTTTCTCACTCCTACTAGTGAATGTAATGTAACACACACTCATACAATGCGCACCACCCCGTGATGTTTTTCTCACTCCTACTAGTGAATGTAATGTAACACACACCCATACAGTGCGCACCACCCCGTGATGTTTTTCTCACTCCTACTAGTGAATGTAATGTAACACACACCCATACAATGCGCACCACCCCGTGACCTTTTTCTCACTCCTACTAGTGAATGTAATGTAACACACACCCATACAATGCGCACCACCCCGTGATGTTTTTCTCACTCCTACTAGTGAATGTAATGTAACACACACCCATACAATGCGCACCACACCGTGATGAATTTCTCACTCCTACTAGTGAATGTAATGTAACACACACCCATACAATGCGCACCACCCCGTGATGTTTTTCTCACTCCTACTAGTGAATGTAATGTAACACACACCCATACAATGCGCACCACCCCGTGATGTTTTTCTCACTCCTAATAGTGAATGTAATGTAACACACAGCCATACAATGCGCACCACCCCGTGATGTTTTTCTCACTGCTACTAGTGAATGTAATGTAACACACACCCATACAATACGCACCACCCCGTGATGTTTTTCTCACTCCTACTAGTGAATGTAATGTAACACACACCCATACAATGCGCACCACCCCGTGATGTTTTTCTCACTCCTACTAGTGAATGTAATGTAACACACACCCATACAATGCGCACCACCCCGTGATGTTTTTCTCACTCCTACTAGTGAATGTAATGTAACACACACCCATACAATGCGCACCACCCCGTGATGTTTTTCTCACTCCTACTAGTGAATGTAATGTAACACACACCCATTCAATGCGCACCACCCCGTGATATTTTTCTCACTCCTACTAGTGAATGTAATGTAACACACACCCATACAATGCGCACCACCCCGTGATGTTTTTCTCACTCCTACTAGTGAATCTAATGTAACACACAACCATACAATGCGCACCACCCCGCGATGTTTTTCAGAAACCTTTCCTACATTGCCACTGCATGTTCCCTGACCTCCCCATGCTGACCACTCCACGGTGCTTTTCTCCATCCTACATTGCCACTCACTGCCTATCTTAATTCAGACCCTCCGATTCACACCACCCCGTGATGTTTTTCTCACTCCTACTAGTGAATGTAATGTAACACACACCCATACAATGCGCACCACCCCGTGACGTTTTTCTCACTCCTACTATTGAATGTAATGTAACACACACCCATACAATGCGCACCACCCCGTGACGTTTTTCTCACTCCTACTAGTGAATGTAATGTAACACACACCCATACAATGCGCACCACCCCGTGACGTTTTTCTCACTCCTACTAGTGAAATAATGTAACACACACCCATACAATGCGCACCACCCCGTGATGTTTTTCTCACTCCTACTAGTGAATGTAATGTAACACACACCCATACAATGCGCACCACCCCGTGATGTTTTTCTCACTGCTACTAGTGAATGTAATGTAACACACACCCATACAATGCGCACCACCCCGTGATGTTTTTCTCACTCCTACTAGTGAATGTAATGTAACACACACCCATACAATGCGCACCACCCTGTGATGTTTTTCTCACTCCTACTAGTGAATGTAATGTAACACACACCCATACAATGCGCACCACCCCGAGATGTTTTTCTCACTCCTACTAGTGAATGTAATGTAACACACACCCATACAATGCGCACCACCCCGTGATGTTTTTCTCACTCCTACTAGTGAATGTAATGTAACACACACCCATACAATGCGCACCACCCCGTGATATTTTTCTCACTCCTACTAGTGAATGTAATGTAACACACACCCATACAATGCGCACCACCCCGTGATGTTTTTCTCACTCCTACTAGTGAATCTAATGTAACACACAACCATACAATGCGCACCACCCCGCGATGTTTTTCAGAAACCTTTCCTACATTGCCACTGCATGTTCCCTGACCTCCCCATGCTGACCAGCTCGCGGTGCTTTTCTCCATCCTACATTGCCACTCACTGCCTATCTTAATTCAGACCCTCCGATTCACACCACCCCGTGATGTTTTTCTCACTCCTACTAGTGAATGTAATGTAACACACACCCATACAATGCGCACCACCCCGTGACGTTTTTCTCACTCCTACTATTGAATGTAATGTAACACACACCCATACAATGCGCACCAACCCGTGACGTTTTTCTCACTCCTACTAGTGAATGTAATGTAACACACACCCATACAATGCGCACCACACCGTGACGTTTTTCTCACTCCTACTAGTGAATGTAATGTAACACACACCCATACAATGCGCACCACCCCGTGATGAATTTCTCACTCCTACTAGTGAATGTAATGTAACACACACCCATATAATGCGCACCACCCCGTGATGTTTTTCTCACTCCTACTAGTGAATGTAATGTAACACAAACCCATACTATGCGCACCACCCCGTGATGTTTTTCTCACTCCTACTAGTGAATGTAATGTAACACACACCCATATAATGCGCACCACCCCGTGACGTTTTTCTCACTCCTCTTAGTGAATGTAATGTAACACACACCCATACAATGCGCACCACCCCGTGACGTTTTTCTCACTCCTACTAGTGAATCTAATGTAACACACACCCATACAATGCGCACCACCCCGTGACGTTTTTCTCACTCCTACTAGTGAATGTAATGTAACACACACCCATACAATGCGCACCACCCCGTGAGGTTTTTCTCACTCCTACTAGTGAATCTAATGTAACACACACCCATACAATGCGCACCAACCCATGATGTTTTTCTCACTCCTACTAGTGAATGTAATGTAACACACACCCATACAATGCACACCACCCCGTGATGTTTTTCTCACTCCTACTAGTGAATCTAATGTAACACACACCCATACAATTTGCACCACCCCGCGATGTTTTTCAGAAACGTATCCTATATTGCCACTGCATGTTCCCTGACCTCCCCATGCTGACCACCCCGCGGTGCTTTTCTCCATCCTACATTGCCACTCACTGCCTATCTTAATTCAGACCCTCCGATTCACACCACTCCGTGATGTTTTTCTCACTCCTACTAGTGAATGTAATGTAACACACACCCATACAATGCGCACCACCCCGTGACGTTTTTCTCACTCCTACTAGTGAATGTAATGTAACACACACCCATACAATGCGCACCACCCCGTGACGTTTTTCTCACTCCTACTAGTGAATGTAATGTAACACACACCCATACAATGCTCACCACCCCGTGACGTTTTTCTCACTCCTACTAGTGAATGTAATGTAACACACACCCATACAATGCGCACCACCCCGTGATGTTTTTCTCACTCCTACTAATGAATGTAATGTAACACACACCCATACAATGCGCACCACCCCGTGATGAATTTCTCACTCCTACTAGTGAATGTAATGTAACACACACCCATAAAATGCGCACCACCCAGTGATGTTTTTCTCACTCCTACTAGTGAATGTAATGTAACACACACCCATACAATGCGCACCACCCCGTGATGTTTTTCTAACTCCTACTAGTGAATGTAATGTAACACACACCCATATAATGCGCACCACCCCGTGACGTTTTTCTCACTCCTCTTAGTGAATGTAATGTAACACACACCCATACAATGCGCACCACCCCGTGACGTTTTTCTCACTCCTACTAGTGAATCTAATGTAACACACACCCATACAATGCGCACCACCCCGTGACGTTTTTCTCACTCCTACTAGTGAATGTAATGTAACACACACCCATAAAATGCGCACCACCCCGTGACGTTTTTCTCACTCCTACTAGTGAATCTAATGTAACACACACCCATACAATGCGCACCAACCCATGATGTTTTTCTCCCTCCTACTAGTGAATGTAATGTAACACACACCCATACAATGCACAGCACCCCGTGATGTTTTTCTCACTCCTACTAGTGAATCTAATGTAACACACACCCATACAATGCCCACCACCCCGCGATGTTTTTCAGAAACCTATCCTACATTGCCACTGCATGTTCCCTGACCTCCCCATGCTGACCACCCCGCGGTGCTTTTCTCCATCCTACATTGCCACTCACTGCCTATCTTAATTCAGACCCTCCGATTTACACCACTACGTGATGTTTTTCTCACTCCTACTAGTGAATGTAATGTAACACACACCCATACAATGCACACCACCCCGTGATGTTTTTCTCACTCCTACTAGTGAATGTAATGTAACACACACCCATACAATGCGCACCACCCCGTGATGTTTTTCTCACTCCTACTAGTGAATGTAATGTAACACACACCCATACAATGCGCACCACCCCGTGATGTTTTTCTCACTCCTACTAGTAAATGTAATGTAACACACTCTCATACAATGCGCACCACCCCGTGATGTTTTTCTCACTCCTACTAGTGAATGTAATGTAACACACACCCATACAGTGCGCACCACCCCGTGATGTTTTTCTCAATCCTACTAGTGAATGTAATGTAACACACACCCATACAATGCGCACCACCCCGTGATGTTTTTCTCACTCCTACTAGTGAATGTAATGTAACACACACCCATACAATGCGCACCACCCCGTGATGTTTTTCTCACTCCTACTAGTGAATGTAATGTAACACACACCCATACAATGGGCACCACCCCGTGATGTTTTTCTCACTCCTACTAGTGAATCTAATGTAACACACACCCATACAATGCGCACCACCCCGTGATGTTTTTCTCACTCCTACTAGTGAATCTAATGTAACACACACCCATACAATGCGCACCACCCCGTGTTGTTTTTAGGACTCCTACTAGTGAATCTAATGTAACACACACCCATACAATTCGCACCACCCCGCGATGTTTTTCAGAAACCTATCCTACATTGCCACTGCATGTTCCCTGACCTCTCCATGCTGACCACAACGCGCTGCTTTTCTCCATCCTACATTGCCACTGACTGCCTATCCTAATTCAGACCCTCCGATTCACACCACCCCGTGATGTTTTTCTCACTCCTACTAGTGAATGTAATGTGACACACACCCATAAAATGCGCACCACCCCGTGATGTTTCTCTCACACCTACTAGTGAATGTATAGTAACACACACCCATACAATGCGCACCAACCCGTGATGTTTTTCTCACTCCTACTAGTGAATGTAATGTAACACACACCCATACAATGCGCACCACCCCGTGATGTTTTTCTCACTCCTACTAGTGAATGTAATGTAACACACAGCCATACAATGCGCACCACCCCGTGAAGTTTTTCTCACTCCTACTAGTGAATGTAATGTAACACACACCCATACAATGCGCACCACCCCGTGATGTTTTTCTCACTCCTACTAGTGAATGTAATGTAACACACACCCATACAATGCGCACCACCCCGTGATGTTTTTCTCACTGCTACTAGTGAATGCAATGTAACACACACCCATACAATGCGCACCACCCCGTGATGTTTTTCTCACTCCTACTAGTGAATGTAATGTAACACACACTCATACAATGCGCACCACCCCGTGATGTTTTTCTCACTCCTACTAGTGAATGTAATATAACACACACCCATACAATGCGCACCACCCCGTGATGTTTTTCTCACTCCTACTAGTGAATGTAATGTAACACACACTCATACAATGCGCACCACCCCGTGATGTTTTTCTCACTGCTACTAGTGAATGTAATGTAACACACACCCATACAATGCGCACCACCCTGTGATGTTTTTCTCACTCCTACTAGTGAATGTAATGTAACACACACCCATACAATGCGCACCACCCCGTGATGTTTTTCTCACTCCTACTAGTGAATGTAATGTAACACACACCCATACAATGCGCACCACCCCGTGATGTTTTTCTCACTCCTACTAGTGAATGTAATGTAACACACACCCATACAATGCGCACCACCCCGTGATGTTTTTCTCACTCCTACTAGTGAATGTAATGTAACACACACCCATACAATGCGCACCACCCCGTGATATTTTTCTCACTCCTACTAGTGAATGTAATGTAACACACACCCATACAATGCGCACCACCCCGTTATGTTTTTCTCACTCCTACTAGTGATTCTAATGTAACACACAACCATACAATGCGCACCACCCCGCGATGTTTTTCAGAAACCTTTCCTACATTGCCACTGCATGTTCCCTGACCTCCCCATGCTGACCACCCCGCGGTGCTTTTCTCCATCCTACATTGCCACTCACTGCCTATCTTAATTCAGACCCTCCGATTCACACCACCCCGTGATGTTTTTCTCACTCCTACTAGTGAATGTAATGTAACACACACCCATACAATGCGCACCACCCAGTGACGTTTTTCTCACTCCTACTATTGAATGTAATGTAACACACACCCATACAATGCGCACCACCCTGTGACGTTTTTCTCACTCCTACTAGTGAATGTAATGTAACACAGACCCATACAATGCGCACCACCCCGTGACGTTTTTCTCACTCCTACTAGTGAATGTAATGTAACACACACCCATACAATGCGCACCACCCCGTGACGTTTTTCTCACTCCTACTAGTGAATGTAATGTAACACACACCCATACAATGCGCACCACCCCATGATGAATTTCTCACTCCTACTAGTGAATGTAATGTAACACACACCCATACAATGCGCACCACCCCGAGATGTTTTTCTCACTCCTACTAGTGAATGTAATGTAACACACACCCATACAATGCGCACCACCCCGTGATGTTTTTCTCACTCCTACTAGTGAATGTAATGTAACACACACCCATATAATGCGCACCACCCCGTGACGTTTTTCTCACTCCTCTTAGTGAATGTAATGTAACACACACCCATACAATGCGCACCACCCCGTGACGTTTTTCTCACTCCTACTAGTGAATCTAATGTAACACACACCCATACAATGCGCACCACCCCGTGACGTTTTTCTCACTCCTACTAGTGAATGTAATGTAACACACACCCATACAATGCGCACCACCCCGTGACGTTTTTCTCACTCCTACTAGTGAATCTAATGTAACACACACCCATACAATGCGCACCAACCCATGATGTTTTTCTCACTCCTACTAGTGAATGTAATGTAACACACACCCATACAATGCACACCACCCCGTGATGTTTTTCTCACTCCTACTAGTGAATCTAATGTAACACACACCCATACAATTCGCACCACCCCGCGATGTTTTTCAGAAACCTATCCTACATTGCCACTGCATGTTCCCTGACCTCCCCATGCTGACCACCCCGCGGTGCTTTTCTCCATCCTACATTGCCACTCACTGCCTATCTTAATTCAGACCCTCCGATTTACACCACTACGTGATGTTTTTCTCACTCCTACTAGTGAATGTAATGTAACACACACCCATACAATGCACACCACCCCGTGATGTTTTTCTCACTCCTACTAGTGAATGTAATGTAACACACACCCATACAATGCGCACCACCCCGTGATGTTTTTCTCACTCCTACTAGTGAATGTAATGTAACACACACCCATACAATGCGCACCACCCCGTGATGTTTTTCTCACTCCTACTAGTGAATGTAATGTAACACACACCCATATAATGCGCACCACCCCGTGACGTTTTTCTCACTCCTCTTAGTGAATGTAATGTAACACACACCCATACAATGCGCACCACCCCGTGACGTTTTTCTCACTCCTACTAGTGAATCTAATGTAACACACACCCATACAATGCGCACCACC
Source organism: Cavia porcellus (assembly GCF_034190915.1). NCBI lineage: Eukaryota > Metazoa > Chordata > Mammalia > Rodentia > Caviidae > Cavia > Cavia porcellus. Next base: position 456,565 of record NW_026947562.1, on the reverse strand, counting down.
CCGTGACGTTTTTCTCACTCCTACTAGTGAATGTAATGTAACACACACCCATACAATGCGCACCACCCCGTGACGTTTTTCTCACTCCTACTAGTGAATCTAATGTAACACACACCCATACAATGCGCACCAACCCATGATGTTTTTCTCACTCCTACTAGTGAATGTAATGTAACACACACCCATACAATGCACACCACCCCGTGATGTTTTTCTCACTCCTACTAGTGAATCTAATGTAACACACACCCATACAATTCGCACCACCCCGCGATGTTTTTCAGAAACCTATCCTACATTGCCACTGCATGTTCCCTGACCTCCCCATGCTGACCACCCCGCGGTGCTTTTCTCCATCCTACATTGCCACTCACTGCCTATCTTAATTCAGACCCTCCGATTTACACCACTACGTGATGTTTTTCTCACTCCTACTAGTGAATGTAATGTAACACACACCCATACAATGCACACCACCCCGTGATGTTTTTCTCACTCCTACTAGTGAATGTAATGTAACACACACCCATACAATGCGCACCACCCCGTGATGTTTTTCTCACTCCTACTAGTGAATGTAATGTAACACACACCAATACAATGCGCACCACCCCGTGATGTTTTTCTCACTCCTACTAGTAAATGTAATGTAACACACTCTCATACAATGCGCACCACCCCGTGATGTTTTTCTCACTCCTACTAGTGAATGTAATGTAACACACACCCATACAGTGCGCACCACCCCGTGATGTTTTTCTCAATCCTACTAGTGAATGTAATGTAACACACACCCATACAATGCGCACCACCCCGTGATGTTTTTCTCACTCCTACTAGTGAATGTAATGTAACACACACCCATACAATGCGCACCACCCCGTGATGTTTTTCTCACTCCTACTAGTGAATGTAATGTAACACACACCCATACAATGGGCACCACCCCGTGATGTTTTTCTCACTCCTACTAGTGAATCTAATGTAACACACACCCATACAATGCGCACCACCCCGTGATGTTTTTCTCACTCCTACTAGTGAATCTAATGTAACACACACCCATACAATGCGCACCACCCCGTGTTGTTTTTAGGACTCCTACTAGTGAATCTAATGTAACACACACCCATACAATTCGCACCACCCCGCGATGTTTTTCAGAAACCTATCCTACATTGCCACTGCATGTTCCCTGACCTCTCCATGCTGACCACAACGCGCTGCTTTTCTCCATCCTACATTGCCACTGACTGCCTATCCTAATTCAGACCCTCCGATTCACACCACCCCGTGATGTTTTTCTCACTCCTACTAGTGAATGTAATGTGACACACACCCATAAAATGCGCACCACCCCGTGATGTTTCTCTCACACCTACTAGTGAATGTATAGTAACACACACCCATACAATGCGCACCACCCCGTGATGTTTTTCTCACTCCTACTAGTGAATGTAATGTAACACACACCCATACAATGCGCACCACCCCGTGATGTTTTTCTCACTCCTACTAGTGAATGTAATGTAACACACAGCCATACAATGCGCACCACCCCGTGAAGTTTTTCTCACTCCTACTAGTGAATGTAATGTAACACACACCCATACAATGCGCACCACCCCGTGATGTTTTTCTCACTCCTACTAGTGAATGTAATGTAACACACACTCATACAATGCGCACCACCCAGTGATGTTTTTCTCACTCCTACTAGTGAATGTAATATAACACACACCCATACAATGCGCACCACCCCGTGATGTTTTTCTCACTCCTACTAGTGAATGTAATGTAACACACACTCATACAATGCGCACCACCCCGTGATGTTTTTCTCACTGCTACTAGTGAATGTAATGTAACACACACCCATACAATGCGCACCACCCTGTGATGTTTTTCTCACTCCTACTAGTGAATGTAATGTAACACACACCCATACAATGCGCACCACCCCGTGATGTTTTTCTCACTCCTACTAGTGAATGTAATGTAACACACACCCATACAATGCGCACCACCCCGTGATGTTTTTCTCACTCCTACTAGTGAATGTAATGTAACACACACCCATACAATGCGCACCACCCCGTGATGTTTTTCTCACTCCTACTAGTGAATGTAATGTAACACACACCCATACAATGCGCACCACCCCGTGATATTTTTCTCACTCCTACTAGTGAATGTAATGTAACACACACCCATACAATGCGCACCACCCCGTGATGTTTTTCTCACTCCTACTAGTGATTCTAATGTAACACACAACCATACAATGCGCACCACCCCGCGATGTTTTTCAGAAACCTTTCCTACATTGCCACTGCATGTTCCCTGACCTCCCCATGCTGACCACCCCGCGGTGCTTTTCTCCATCCTACATTGCCACTCACTGCCTATCTTAATTCAGACCCTCCGATTCACACCACCCCGTGATGTTTTTCTCACTCCTACTAGTGAATGTAATGTAACACACACCCATACAATGCGCACCACCCAGTGACGTTTTTCTCACTCCTACTATTGAATGTAATGTAACACACACCCATACAATGCGCACCACCCTGTGACGTTTTTCTCACTCCTACTAGTGAATGTAATGTAACACACACCCATACAATGCGCACCACCCCGTGACGTTTTTCTCACTCCTACTAGTGAATGTAATGTAACACACACCCATACAATGCGCACCACCCCGTGACGTTTTTCTCACTCCTACTAGTGAATGTAATGTAACACACACCCATACAATGCGCACCACCCCATGATGAATTTCTCACTCCTACTAGTGAATGTAATGTAACACACACCCATACAATGCGCACCACCCCGTGATGTTTTTCTCACTCCTACTAGTGAATGTAATGTAACACACACCCATACAATGCGCACCACCCCGTGATGTTTTTCTCACTCCTACTAGTGAATGTAATGTAACACACACCCATATAATGCGCACCACCCCGTGACGTTTTTCTCACTCCTCTTAGTGAATGTAATGTAACACACACCCATACAATGCGCACCACCCCGTGACGTTTTTCTCACTCCTACTAGTGAATCTAATGTAACACGCACCCATACAATGCGCACCACCCCGTGACGTTTTTCTCACTCCTACTAGTGAATGTAATGTAACACACACCCATACAATGCGCACCACCCCGTGACGTTTTTCTCACTCCTACTAGTGAATCTAATGTAACACACACCCATACAATGCGCACCAACCCATGATGTTTTTCTCACTCCTACTAGTGAATGTAATGTAACACACACCCATACAATGCACACCACCCCGTGATGTTTTTCTCACTCCTACTAGTGAATCTAATGTAACACACACCCATACAATTCGCACCACCCCGCGATGTTTTTCAGAAACCTATCCTACATTGCCACTGCATGTTCCCTGACCTCCCCATGCTGACCACCCCGCGGTGCTTTTCTCCATCCTACATTGCCACTCACTGCCTATCTTAATTCAGACCCTCCGATTCACACCACTCCGTGATGTTTTTCTCACTCCTACTAGTGAATGTAATGTAACACACACCCATACAATGCGCACCACCCCGTGACGTTTTTCTCACTCCTACTAGTGAATGTAATGTAACACACACCCATACAATGCGCACCACCCCGTGACGTTTTTCTCACTCCTACTAGTGAATGTAATGTAACACACACCCATACAATGCGCACCACCCCGTGACGTTTTTCTCACTCCTACTAGTGAATGTAATGTAACACACACCCATACAATGCGCACCACCCCGTGATGTTTTTCTCACTCCTACTAGTGAATGTAATGTAACACACACCCATACAATGCGCACCACCCCGTGATGAATTTCTCACTCCTACTAGTGAATGTAATGTAACACACACCCATACAATGCGCACCACACCGTGATGTTTTTCTCACTCTACTAGTGAATGTAATGTAACACACACCCATACAATGCGCACCACCCCGTGATGTTTTTCTCACTCCTACTAGTGAATGTAATGTAACACACACCCATATAATGCGCACCACCCCGTGACGTTTTTCTCACTCCTCTTAGTGAATGTAATGTAACACACACCCATACAATGCGCACCACCCCGTGACGTTTTTCTCACTCCTACTAGTGAATCTAATGTAACACACACCCATACAATGCGCACCACCCCGTGACGTTTTTCTCACTCCTACTAGTGAATGTAATGTAACACACACCCATACAATGCGCACCACCCCGTGACGTTTTTCTCACTCCTACTAGTGAATCTAATGTAACACACATCCATACAATGCGCACCAACCCATGATGTTTTTCTCCCTCCTACTAGTGAGTGTAATGTAACACACACCCATACAATGCACACCACCCCGTGATGTTTTTCTCACTCCTACTAGTGAATCTAATGTAACACACACCCATACAATGCCCACCACCCCGCGATGTTTTTCAGAAACCTATCCTACATTGCCACTGCATGTTCCCTGACCTCCCCATGCTGACCACCCCGCAGTGCTTTTCTCCATCCTACATTGCCACTCACTGCCTATCTTAATTCAGACCCTCCGATTCACACCACTACGTGATGTTTTTCTCACTCCTACTAGTGAATGTAATGTAACACACACCCATACAATGCACACCACCCCGTGATGTTTTTCTCACTCCTACTAGTGAATGTAATGTAACACACACCCATACAATGCGCACCACCCCGTGATGTTTTTCTCACTCCTACTAGTGAATGTAATGTAACACACACCCATACAATGCGCACCACCCCGTGATGTTTTTCTCACTCCTGCTAGTGAATGTAATGTAACACACACCCATACAATGCGCACCACCCCGTGATGTTTTTCTCACTCCTACTAGTGAATGTAATGTAACACACACTCATACAATGCGCACCACCCCGTGATGTTTTTCTCACTCCTACTAGTGAATGTAATGTAACACACACCCATACAGTGCGCACCACCCCGTGATGTTTTTCTCAATCCTACTAGTGAATGTAAGGTAACACACACCCATACAATGCGCACCACCCCGTGATGTTTTTCTCACTCCTACTAGTGAATGTAATGTAACACACACCCATACAGTGCGCACCACCCCGTTATGTTTTTCTCACTCCTACTAGTGAATGTAATGTAACACACACCCATACAATGCGCACCACCCCGTGATGTTTTTCTCACTCCTACTAGTGAATGTAATGTAACACACACCCATACAATGCGCACAACCCCTTGATGTTTTTCTCACTCCTACTAGTGAATGTAATGTAACACACACCCATTCAAGGCGCACCACCCCGTGATGTTTTTCTCACTCCTACTAGTGAATGTAATGTAACACACACCCATACAATGCGCACCACCCCGTGATGTTTTTCTCACTCCTACTAGTGAATGTAATGTAACACACACTCATACAATGCGCACCACCCCGTGATGTTTTTCTCACTCCTACTAGTGAATGCAATGTAACACACACCCATACAATGCGCACCACCCCGTGATGTTTTTCTCACTCCTACTAGTGAATGTAATGTAACACACACCCATACAATGCGCACCACCCCGTGACGTTTTTCTCACTCCTAATAGTGAATCTAATCTAATACACACCCATACAATGCGCACCACCCCGTGACGTTTTTCTCACTCCTACTAGTGAATGCAATGTAACACACACCCATACAATGCGCATGACCCCGTGACGTTTTTCTCACTCCTACTAGTGAATGTAATGTAACACACACCCATACAATGCGCACCACCCCGTGACGTTTTTCTCACTCCTACTAGTGAATGTAATGTAACACACACCCATACAATGCGCACCACCCCGTGATGTTTTTCTCACTCCTACTAGTGAATATAATGTAACACACACCCATACAATGCGCACCACCCCGTGATGTTTTTCTCACTCCTACTAGTGAATGTAATGTAACACACACCCATACAATGCGCACCACCCCGTGATGTTTTTCTCACTCCTGCTAGTGAATGTAATGTAACACACACCCATACAATGCGCAACACCCCGAGATGTTTTTCTCACTCCTACTAGTGAATGTAATGTAACACACACCCATACAATGCGCACCACCCCGTGATGTTTTTCTCACTCCTACTAGTGAATGTAATGTAACACACACCCATACAGTGCGCACCACCCCGTGATGTTTTTCTCACTCCTACTAGTGAATGTAATGTAACACACACCCATACAATGCGCACCACCCCGTGATGTTTTTCTCACTCCTACTAGTGAATGTAATGTAACACACACCCATACAATGCGCACAACCCCTTGTTGTTTTTCTCACTCCTACTAGGGAATGTAATGTAACACACACCCATACAATGCGCACCACCCCGTGATGTTTTTCTCACTCCTACTAGTGAATGTAATGTAACACACAACCATACAATGCGCACCACCCCGTGATGGTTTTCTCACTCCTACTAGTGAATGTAATGTAACACACACCGATGCAATGCGCACCACCCCGTGATGTTTTTCTCACTCCTCTTAGTGAATGTAATGTAACACACACCCATACAATGCGCACCACCCCGTGACGTTTTTCTCACTCCTACTAGTGAATCTAATGTAACACACACCCATACAATGCGCACCACCCCGTGACGTTTTTCTCACTCCTACTAGTGAATGTAATGTAACACACACCCATACAATGCGCACCACCCCGTGACGTTTTTCTCACTCCTACTAGTGAATCTAATGTAACACACACCCATACAATGCGCACCAACCCATGATGTTTTTCTCCCTCCTACTAGTGAGTGTAATGTAACACACACCCATACAATGCACACCACCCCGTGATGTTTTTCTCACTCCTACTAGTGAATCTAATGTAACACACACCCATACAATGCCCACCACCCCGCGATGTTTTTCAGAAACCTATCCTACATTGCCACTGCATGTTCCCTGACCTCCCCATGCTGACCACCCCGCGGTGCTTTTCTCCATCCTACATTGCCACTCACTGCCTATCTTAATTCAGACCCTCCGATTCACACCACTACGTGATGTTTTTCCACTCCTACTAGTGAATGTAATGTAACACACACCCATACAATGCACACCACCCCGTGATGTTTTTCTCACTCCTACTAGTGAATGTAATGTAACACACACCCATACAATGCGCACCACCCCGTGATGTTTTTCTCACTCCTGCTAGTGAATGTAATGTAACACACACCCATACAATGCGCACCACCCCGTGATGTTTTTCTCACTCCTACTAGTGAATGTAATGTAACACACACTCATACAATGCGCACCACCCCGTGATGTTTTTCTCACTCCTACTAGTGAATGTAATGTAACACACACCCATACAGTGCGCACCACCCCGTGATGTTTTTCTCAATCCTACTAGTGAATGTAAGGTAACACACACCCATACAATGCGCACCACCCCGTGATGTTTTTCTCACTCCTACTAGTGAATGTAATGTAACACACACCCATACAGTGCGCACCACCCCGTTATGTTTTTCTCACTCCTACTAGTGAATGTAATGTAACACACACCCATACAATGCGCACCACCCCGTGATGTTTTTCTCACTCCTACTAGTGAATGTAATGTAACACACACCCATACAATGCGCACAACCCCTTGATGTTTTTTTCACTCCTACTAGTGAATGTAATGTAACACACACCCATTCAAGGCGCACCACCCCGTGATGTTTTTCTCACTCCTACTAGTGAATGTAATGTAACACACACCCATACAATGCGCACCACCCCGTGATGTTTTTCTCACTCCTACTAGTGAATGTAATGTAACACACACTCATACAATGCGCACCACCCCGTGATGTTTTTGTCACTCCTACTAGTGAATGCAATGTAACACACACGCATACAATGCGCACCACCCCGTGATGTTTTTCTCACTCCTACTAGTGAATGTAATGTAACACACACCCATACAATGCGCACCACCCCGTGACGTTTTTCTCACTCCTAATAGTGAATCTAATCTAATACACACCCATACAATGCGCACCACCCCGTGACGTTTTTCTCACTCCTACTAGTGAATGCAATGTAACACACACCCATACAATGCGCATGACCCCGTGACGTTTTTCTCACTCCTACTAGTGAATGTAATGTAACACACACCCATACAATGCGCACCACCCCGTGACGTTTTTCTCACTCCTACTAGTGAATGTAATGTAACACACACCCATACAATGCGCACCACCCCGTGATGTTTTTCTCACTCCTACTAGTGAATGTAATGTAACACACACCCATACAATGCGCACCACCCCGTGATGTTTTTCTCACTCCTGCTAGTGAATGTAATGTAACACACACCCATACAATGCGCAACACCCCGAGATGTTTTTCTCACTCCTACTAGTGAATGTAATGTAACACACACCCATACAAAGCGCACCACCCCGTGATGTTTTTCTCACTCCTACTAGTGAATGTAATGTAACACACACCCATACAGTGCGCACCACCCCGTGATGTTTTTCTCACTCCTACTAGTGAATGTAATGTAACACACACCCATACAATGCGCACCACCCCGTGATGTTTTTCTCACTCCTACTAGTGAATGTAATGTAACACACACCCATACAATGCGCACAACCCCTTGTTGTTTTTCTCACTCCTACTAGGGAATGTAATGTAACACACACCCATACAATGCGCACCACCCCGTGATGTTTTTCTCACTCCTACTAGTGAATGTAATGTAACACACACCCATACAATGCGCACCACCCCGTGATGGCTTTCTCACTCCTACTAGTGAATGTAATGTAACACACACCGATGCAATGCGCACCACCCCGTGATGTTTTTCTCACTCCTACTAGTGAATGTAATGTAACACACACCCATACAATGCGCACCACCCCGTGACGTTTTTCTCACTCCTACTAGTGAATCTAATGTAACACACACCCATACAATGCGCACCAACCCGTGATGTTTTTCTCACTCCTACTAGTGAATGTAATGTAACACACACCCATACAATGCGCAACACCCCGAGATGTTTTTCTCACTCCTACTAGTGAATGTAATGTAACACACACCCATACAATGCGCACCACCCCGTGATGTTTTTCTCACTCCTACTAGTGAATGTAATGTAACACACACCCATACAGTGCGCACCACCCCGTGATGTTTTTCTCACTCCTACTAGTGAATGTAATGTAACACACACCCATACAATGCGCACCACGCCGTGATGTTTTTCTCACTCCTACTAGTGAATGTAATGTAACACACACCCATACAATGCGCACAACCCCTTGATGTTTTTCTCACTCCTACTAGTGAATGTAATGTAACACACACCCATTCAAGGCGCACCACCCCGTGATGTTTTTCTCACTCCTACTAGTGAATGTAATGTAACACACACCCATACAATGCGCACCACCCCGTGATGTTTTTCTCACTCCTACTAGTGAATGTAATGTAACACACACCGATGCAATGCGCACCACCCCGTGATGTTTTTCTCACTCCTACTAGTGAATGCAATGTAACACACACCCATACAATGCGCACCACCCCGTGATGTTTTTCTCACTCCTACTAGTGAATGTAATGTAACACACACCCATACAATGCGCACCACCCCGTGACGTTTTTCTCACTCCTACTAGTGAATCTAATGTAATACACACCCATACAATGCGCACCACCCCGTGAAGTTTTTCTCACTCCTACTAGTGAATGTAATGTAACACACACCCATACAATGCGCATGACCCCGTGACGTTTTTCTCACTCCTACTAGTGAATGTAATGTAACACACACCCATACAATGCGCACCACCCCGTGACGTTTTTCTCACTCCTACTAGTGATTGTAATGTAACACACACCCATACAATGCGCACCACCCCGTGATGTTTTTCTCACTCCTACTAGTGAATATAATGTAACACACACCCATACAATGCGCACCACCCCGTGATGTTTTTCTCACTCCTACTAGTGAATGTAATGTAACACACACCCATACAATGCGCACCACCCCGTGATGTTTTTCTCACTCCTGCTAGTGAATGTAATGTAACACACACCCATACAATGCGCAACACCCCGAGATGTTTTTCTCACTCCTACTAGTGAATGTAATGTAACACACACCCATACAATGCGCACCACCCCGTGATGTTTTTCTCACTCCTACTAGTGAATGTAATGTAACACACACCCATACAGTGCGCACCACCCCGTGATGTTTTTCTCACTCCTACTAGTGAATGTAATGTAACACACACCCATACAATGCGCACCACCCCGTGATGTTTTTCTCACTCCTACTAGTGAATGTAATGTAACACACACCCATACAATGCGCACAACCCCTTGTTGTTTTTCTCACTCCTACTAGGGAATGTAATGTAACACACACCCATACAATGCGCACCACCCCGTGATGTTTTTCTCACTCCTACTAGTGAATGTAATGTAACACACACCCATACAATGCGCACCACCCCGTGATGGTTTTCTCACTCCTACTAGTGAATGTAATGTAACACACACCGATGCAATGCGCACCACCCCGTGATGTTTTTCTCACTCCTACTAGTGAATGTAATGTAACACACACCCATACAATGCGCACCACCCCGTGACGTTTTTCTCACTCCTACTAGTGAATCTAATGTAACACACACCCATTCAATGCGCACCAACCCGTGATGTTTTTCTCACTCCTACTAGTGAATGTAATGTAACACACACCCATACAATGCGCACCACCCCGTGATGTTTTTCTCACTTCTACTAGTGAATCTAATGTAACACACACCCATAAAATGCGCACCACCCCGCGATGTTTTTCAGAAACCTATTCTACATTGCCAATGCATGTTCACTGACCTCCCCATGCTGACCACCCCGCGGTGCTTTTCTCCATCCTACATTGCCACTCACTGCCTATCTTAATTCAGACCCTCCGATTCACACCACCCCGTGATGTTTTTCTCACTCCTACTAGTGAATGTAATGTAACACACACCCATACAATGCGTACCACCCCGTGATGTTTTTCTCACTCCTACTAGTGAATGTAATGTAACACACACCCATGCAATGCGCACCACCCCGTGATGTTTTTCTCACTCCTACTAGTGAATGTAATGTAACACACACCCATACAATGCGCACCACCCCGTGATGTTTTTTTCACCCCTACTAGTGAATGTAATGTAACACACACCCATACAATGCGCACCACCCCGTGATATTTTTCTCACTCCTGCTAGTGAATCTAATGTAACACACACCCATACAATGCGCACCACCCCGTGACGTTTTTCTCACTCCTACTAGTGAATCTAATGTAACACACACCCATACAATGCGCACCAACCCGTGATGTTTTTCTCACTCCTACTAGTGAATGTAATGTAACACACACCCATACAATGCGCACCACCCCGTGATGTTTTTCTCACTTCTACTAGTGAATCTAATGTAACACACACGGATACAATGCGCACCACCCCGCGATGTTTTTCAGAAACCTATCCTACATTGCCACTGCATGTTCCCTGACCGCCCATGCTGACCACCCCGCAGTGCTTTTCTCCATCCTACATTGCCACTCACTGCCTATCTTAATTCAGACCCTCCGATTCACACCACCCCGTGATGTTTTTCTCACTCCTACTAGTGAATGTAATGTAACACACACCCATACAATGCGCACCACCCCGTGATGTTTTTCTCACTCCTACTAGTGAATGTAATGTAACACACACCCATACAATGGGCACCACACCGTGATGTTTTTCTCACTCCTGCTAGTGAATGTAATGTAACATACACCCATACAATGCGCAACACCCCGAGATGTTTTTCTCACTCCTACTAGTGAATGTAATGTAACACACACCCATACAATGCGCACCACCCCGTGATTTTTTTCTCACTCCTACTAGTGAATGTAATGTAACACACACCCATAAAGTGCGCACCACCCCGTGATGTTTTTCTCACTCCTACTAGTGAATGTAATGTAACACACACCCATACAATGCGCACAACCCCTTTTTGTTTTTCTCACTCCTACTAGGGAATGTAATGTAACACACACCCATACAATGCGCACCACCCCGTGATGTTTTTCTCACTCCTACTAGTGAATGTAATGTAACACACACCCATACAATGCGCACCACCCCGTGATGGTTTTCTCACTCCTACTAGTGAATGTAATGTAACACACACCGATGCAATGCGCACCACCCCGTAATGTTTTTCTCACTCCTACTAGTGAATGTAATGTAACACACACCCATACAATGCGCACCCCCCCGTGACGTTTTTCTCACTCCTACTAGTGAATCTAATGTAACACACACCCATACAATGCGCACCAACCCGTGATGTTTTTCTCACTCCTACTAGTGAATGTAATGTAACACACACCCATACAATGCGCACCACCCCGTGATGTTTTTCTCACTTCTACTAGTGAATCTAATGTAACACACACCCATACAATGCGCACCACCCCGCGATGTTTTTCAGAAACCTATCCTACATTGCCAATGCATGTTCACTGACCTCCCCATGCTGACCACCCCGCGGTGTTTTTCTCCATCCTACATTGCCACTCACTGCCTATCTTAATTCAGACCCTCCGATTCACACCACCCCGTGATGTTTTTCTCACTCCTACTAGTGAATGTAATGTAACACACACCCATACAATGCGTACCACCCCGTGATGTTTTTCACACTCCTACTAGTGAATGTAATGTAACACACACCCATACAATGCGCACCACCCCGTGACGTTTTTCTCACTCCTACTAGTGAATCTAATGTAACACACACCCATACAATGCGCACCAACCCGTGATGTTTTTCTCACTCCTACTAGTGAATGTAATGTAACACGCACCCATACAATGCGCACCACCCCGTGATGTTTTTCTCACTTCTACTAGTGAATCTAATGTAACACACACCGATACAATGCGCACCACCCCGAGATGTTTTTCAGAAACCTATCCTACATTGCCACTGCATGTTCCCTGACCGCCCCATGCTGACCACCCCGCAGTGCTTTTCTCCATCCTACATTGCCACTCACTGCCTATCTTAATTCAGACCCTCCGATTCACACCACCCCGTGATGTTTTTCTCACTCCTACTAGTGAATGTAATGTAACACACACCCATACAATGCGCACCACCCCGTGATGTTTTTCTCACTCCTACTAGTGAATGTAATGTAACACACACCCATACAATGCGCACCACCCCGTGATGTTTTTCTCACTCCTACCAGTGAATGTAATGTAACACACACCCATACAATGCGCACCACCCCGTGATGTTTTTCTCACTCCTATTAGTGAATGTAATGTAACACACACCCATACAATGCGCACCACCCCGTGATGTTTTTCTCACTCCTGCTAGTGAATGTAATGTAACACACACCCATACAATGCGCAACACCCCGAGATGTTTTTCTCACTCCTACTAGTGAATGTAATGTAACACACACCCATACAATGCACACCACCCCGTGATGTTTTTCTCACTCCTACTAGTGAATGTAATGTAACACACACCCGTACAATGCGCACCACCCCGTGATGTTTTTCTCACTCCTACTAGTGAATGTAATGTAACACACACCCATACAATGCGCACCACCCCGTGATGTTTTTCTCACTCCTGCTAGTGAATGTAATGTAACACACACCCATACAATGCGCACCACCCCGTGATGTTTTTCTCACTCCTACTAGTGAATGTAATGTAACACACACTCATACAATGCGCACCACCCCGTGATGTTTTTCTCACTCCTACTAGTGAATGTAATGTAACACACACCCATACAGTGCGCACCACCCCGTGATGTTTTTCTCAATCCTACTAGTGAATGTAAGGTAACACACACCCATACAATGCGCACCACCCCGTGATGTTTTTCTCACTCCTACTAGTGAATGTAATGTAACACACACCCATACAGTGCGCACCACCCCGTGATGTTTTTCTCACTCCTACTAGTGAATGTAATGTAACACACACCCATACAATGCGCAATACCCCGTGATGTTTTTCTCACTCCTACTAGTGAATGTAATGTAACACACACCCATACAATGCGCACAACCCCTTGATGTTTTTCTCACTCCTACTAGTGAATGTAATGTAACACACACCCATTCAAGGCGCACCACCCCGTGATGTTTTTCTCACTCCTACTAGTGAATGTAATGTAACACACACCCATACAATGCGCACCACCCCGTGATGATTTTCTCACTCCTACTAGTGAATGTAATGTAACACACACCGATGCAATGCGCACCACCCCGTGATGTTTTTCTCACTCCTACTAGTGAATGCAATGTAACACACACCCATACAATGCGCACCACCCCGTGATGTTTTTCTCACTCCTACTAGTGAATGTAATGTAACACACACCCATACAATGCGCACCACCCCGTGATGTTTTTCTCACTCCTACCAGTGAATGTAATGTAACACACACCCATACAATGCGCACCACCCCGTGATGTTTTTCTCACTCCTATTAGTGAATGTAATGTAACACACACCCATACAATGCGCACCACCCCGTGATGTTTTTCTCACTCCTGCTAGTGAATGTAATGTAACACACACCCATACAATGCGCAACACCCCGAGATGTTTTTCTCACTCCTACTAGTGAATGTAATGTAACACACACCCATACAATGCACACCACCCCGTGATGTTTTTCTCACTCCTACTAGTGAATGTAATGTAACACACACCCGTACAATGCGCACCACCCCGTGATGTTTTTCTCACTCCTACTAGTGAATGTAATGTAACACACACCCATACAATGCGCACCACCCCGTGATGTTTTTCTCACTCCTGCTAGTGAATGTAATGTAACACACACCCATACAATGCGCACCACCCCGTGATGTTTTTCTCACTCCTACTAGTGAATGTAATGTAACACACACTCATACAATGCGCACCACCCCGTGATGTTTTTCTCACTCCTACTAGTGAATGTAATGTAACACACACCCATACAGTGCGCACCACCCCGTGATGTTTTTCTCAATCCTACTAGTGAATGTAAGGTAACACACACCCATACAATGCGCACCACCCCGTGATGTTTTTCTCACTCCTACTAGTGAATGTAATGTAACACACACCCATACAGTGCGCACCACCCCGTGATGTTTTTCTCACTCCTACTAGTGAATGTAATGTAACACACACCCATACAATGCGCAATACCCCGTGATGTTTTTCTCACTCCTACTAGTGAATGTAATGTAACACACACCCATACAATGCGCACAACCCCTTGATGTTTTTCTCACTCCTACTAGTGAATGTAATGTAACACACACCCATTCAAGGCGCACCACCCCGTGATGTTTTTCTCACTCCTACTAGTGAATGTAATGTAACACACACCCATACAATGCGCACCACCCCGTGATGATTTTCTCACTCCTACTAGTGAATGTAATGTAACACACACCGATGCAATGCGCACCACCCCGTGATGTTTTTCTCACTCCTACTAGTGAATGCAATGTAACACACACCCATACAATGCGCACCACCCCGTGATGTTTTTCTCACTCCTACTAGTGAATGTAATGTAACACACACCCATACAATGCGCACCACCCCGTGACGTTTTTCTCACTCCTAATAGTGAATCTAATGTAATACACACCCATACAATGCGCACCACCCCGTGACGTTTTTCTCACTCCTACTAGTGAATGTAATGTAACACACACCCATACAATGCGCATGACCCCGTGACGTTTTTCTCACTCCTACTAGTGAATGTAATGTAACACACACCCATACAATGCGCACCACCCCGTGACGTTTTTCTCACTCCTACTAGTGAATGTAATGTAACACACACCCATACAATGCGCACCACCCCGTGATGTTTTTCTCACTCCTACTAGTGAATATAATGTAACACACACCCATACAATGCGCACCACCCCGTGATGTTTTTCTCACTCCTACTAGTGAATGTAATGTAACACACACCCATACAATGCGCACCACCCCGTGATGTTTTTCTCACTCCTGCTAGTGAATGTAATGTAACACACACCCATACAATGCGCAACACCCCGAGATGTTTTTCTCACTCCTACTAGTGAATGTAATGTAACACACACCCATACAATGCGCACCACCCCGTGATGTTTTTCTCACTCCTACTAGTGAATGTAATGTAACACACACCCATACAGTGCGCACCACCCCGTGATGGTTTTCTCACTCCTACTAGTGAATGTAATGTAACACACACCCATACAATGCGCACCACCCCGTGATGTTTTTCTCACTCCTACTAGTGAATGTAATGTAACACACACCCATACAATGCGCACAACCCCTTGTTGTTTTTCTCACTCCTACTAGGGAATGTAATGTAACACACACCCATACAATGCGCACCACCCCGTGATGTTTTTCTCACTCCTACTAGTGAATGTAATGTAACACACACCCATACAATGCGCACCACCCCGTGATGGTTTTCTCACTCCTACTAGTGAATGTAATGTAACACACACCGATGCAATGCGCACCACCCCGTGATGTTTTTCTCACTCCTACTAGTGAATGTAATGTAACACACACCCATACAATGCGCACCACCCCGTGACGTTTTTCTCACTCCTACTAGTGAATCTAATGTAACACACACCCATACAATGCGCACCAACCCGTGATGTTTTTCTCACTCCTACTAGTGAATGTAATGTAACACACACCCATACAATGCGCAACACCCCGAGATGTTTTTCTCACTCCTACTAGTGAATGTAATGTAACACACACCCATACAATGCGCACCACCCCGTGATGTTTTTCTCACTCCTACTAGTGAATGTAATGTAACACACACCCATACAGTGCGCACCACCCCGTGATGTTTTTCTCACTCCTACTAGTGAATGTAATGTAACACACACCCATACAATGCGCACCACCCCGTGATGTTTTTCTCACTCCTACTAGTGAATGTAATGTAACACACACCCATACAATGCGCACAACCCCTTGATGTTTTTCTCACTCCTACTAGTGAATGTAATGTAACACACACCCATTCAAGGCGCACCACCCCGTGATGTTTTTCTCACTCCTACTAGTGAATGTAATGTAACACACACCCATACAATGCGCACCACCCCGTGATGTTTTTCTCACTCCTACTAGTGAATGTAATGTAACACACACCGATGCAATGCGCACCACCCCGTGATGTTTTTCTCACTCCTACTAGTGAATGCAATGTAACACACACCCATACAATGCGCACCACCCCGTGATGTTTTTCTCTCTCCTACTAGTGAATGTAATGTAACACACACCCATACAATGCGCACCACCCCGTGACGTTTTTCTCACTCCTACTAGTGAATCTAATGTAATACACACCCATACAATGCGCACCACCCCGTGACGTTTTTCTCACTCCTACTAGTGAATGTAATGTAACACACACCCATACAATGCGCATGACCCCGTGACGTTTTTCTCACTCCTACTAGTGAATGTAATGTAACACACACCCATACAATACGCACCACCCCGTGACGTTTTTCTCACTCCTACTAGTGAATGTAATGTAACACACACCCATACAATGCGCACCACCCCGTGATGTTTTTCTCACTCCTACTAGTGAATATAATGTAACACAGACCCATACAATGCGCACCACCCCGTGATGTTTTTCTCACTCCTACTAGTGAATGTAATGTAACACACACCCATACAATGCGCACCACCCCGTGATGTTTTTCTCACTCCTGCTAGTGAATGTAATGTAACACACACCCATACAATGCGCAACACCCCGAGATGTTTTTCTCACTCCTACTAGTGAATGTAATGTAACACACACCCATACAATGCGCACCACCCCGTGATGTTTTTCTCACTCCTACTAGTGAATGTAATGTAACACACACCCATACAATGCGCACCACCCCGTGATGTTTTTCTCACTCCTACTAGTGAATGTAATGTAACACACACCCATACAATGCGCACCACCCCGTGATGTTTTTCTCACTCCTACTAGTGAATGTAATGTAACACACACCCATACAATGCGCACAACCCCTTGTTGTTTTTCTCACTCCTACTAGGGAATGTAATGTAACACACACCCATACAATGCGCACCACCCCGTGATGTTTTTCTCACTCCTACTAGTGAATGTAATGTAACACACACCCATACAATGCGCACCACCCCGTGATGGTTTTCTCACTCCTACTAGTGAATGTAATGTAACACTCACCGATGCAATGCGCACCACCCCGTGATGTTTTTCTCACTCCTACTAGTGAATGTAATGTAACACACACCCATACAATGCGCACCACCCCGTGACGTTTTTCTCACTCCTACTAGTGAATCTAATGTAACACACACCCATTCAATGCGCACCAACCCGTGATGTTTTTCTCACTCCTACTAGTGAATGTAATGTAACACACACCCATACAATGCGCACCACCCCGTGATGTTTTTCTCACTTCTACTAGTGAATCTAATGTAACACACACCCATAAAATGCGCACCACCCCGCGATGTTTTTCAGAAACCTATTCTACATTGCCAATGCATGTTCACTGACCTCCCCATGCTGACCACCCCGCGGTGCTTTTCTCCATCCTACATTGCCACTCACTGCCTATCTTAATTCAGACCCTCCGATTCACACCACCCCGTGATGTTTTTCTCACTCCTACTAGTGAATGTAATGTAACACACACCCATACAATGCGTACCACCCCGTGATGTTTTTCTCACTCCTACTAGTGAATGTAATGTAACACACACCCATGCAATGCGCACCACCCCGTGATGTTTTTCTCACTCCTACTAGTGAATGTAATGTAACACACACCCATACAATGCGCACCACCCCGTGATGTTTTTTTCACCCCTACTAGTGAATGTAATGTAACACACACCCATACAATGCGCACCACCCCGTGATATTTTTCTCACTCCTGCTAGTGAATCTAATGTAACACACACCCATACAATGCGCACCACCCCGTGACGTTTTTCTCACTCCTACTAGTGAATCTAATGTAACACACACCCATACAATGCGCACCAACCCGTGATGTTTTTCTCACTCCTACTAGTGAATGTAATGTAACACACACCCATACAATGCGCACCACCCCGTGATGTTTTTCTCACTTCTACTAGTGAATCTAATGTAACACACACGGATACAATGCGCACCACCCCGCGATGTTTTTCAGAAACCTATCCTACATTGCCACTGCATGTTCCCTGACCACCCATGCTGACCACCCCGCAGTGCTTTTCTCCATCCTACATTGCCAGTCACTGCCTATCTTAATTCAGACCCTCCGATTCACACCACCCCGTGATGTTTTTCTCACTCCTACTAGTGAATGTAATGTAACACACACCCATACAATGCGCACCACCCCGTGATGTTTTTCTCACTCCTACTAGTGAATGTAATGTAACACACACCCATACAATGGGCACCACCCCGTGATGTTTTTCTCACTCCTGCTAGTGAATGTAATGTAACATACACCCATACAATGCGCAACACCCCGAGATGTTTTTCTCACTCCTACTAGTGAATGTAATGTAACACACACCCATACAATGCGCACCACCCCGTGATTTTTTTCTCACTCCTACTAGTGAATGTAATGTAACACACACCCATAAAGTGCGCACCACCCCGTGATGTTTTTCTCACTCCTACTAGTGAATGTAATGTAACACACACCCATACAATGCGCACAACCCCTTGTTGTTTTTCTCACTCCTACTAGGGAATGTAATGTAACACACACCCATACAATGCGCACCACCCCGTGATGTTTTTCTCACTCCTACTAGTGAATGTAATGTAACACACACCCATACAATGCGCACCACCCCGTGATGGTTTTCTCACTCCTACTAGTGAATGTAATGTAACACACACCGATGCAATGCGCACCACCCCGTAATGTTTATCTCACTCCTACTAGTGAATGTAATGTAACACACACCCATACAATGCGCACCACCCCGTGACGTTTTTCTCACTCCTACTAGTGAATCTAATGTAACACACACCCATACAATGCGCACCAACCCGTGATGTTTTTCTCACTCCTACTAGTGAATGTAATGTAACACACACCCATACAATGCGCACCACCCCGTGATGTTTTTCTCACTTCTACTAGTGAATCTAATGTAACACACACCCATACAATGCGCACCACCCCGCGATGTTTTTCAGAAACCTATCCTACATTGCCAATGCATGTTCACTGACCTCCCCATGCTGACCACCCCGCGGTGCTTTTCTCCATCCTACATTGCCACTCACTGCCTATCTTAATTCAGACCCTCCGATTCACACCACCCCGTGATGTTTTTCTCACTCCTACTAGTGAATGTAATGTAACACACACCCATACAATGCGTACCACCCCGTGATGTTTTTCACACTCCTACTAGTGAATGTAATGTAACACACACCCATGCAATGCGCACCACCCCGTGATGTTTTTCTCACTCCTACTAGTGAATGTAATGTAACACACACCCATACAATGCGCACCACCCCGTGATATTTTTCTCACTCCTGCTAGTGAATCTAATGTAACACACACCCATACAATGCGCACCACCCCGTGACGTTTTTCTCACTCCTACTAGTGAATCTAATGTAACACACACCCATACAATGCGCACCAACCCGTGATGTTTTTCTCACTCCTACTAGTGAATGTAATGTAACACGCACCCATACAATGCGCACCACCCCGTGATGTTTTTCTCACTTCTACTAGTGAATCTAATGTAACACACACCGATACAATGCGCACCACCCCGAGATGTTTTTCAGAAACCTATCCTACATTGCCACTGCATGTTCCCTGACCGCCCCATGCTGACCACCCCGCAGTGCTTTTCTCCATCCTACATTGCCACTCACTCCCTATCTTAATTCAGACCCTCCGATTCACACCACCCCGTGATGTTTTTCTCACTCCTACTAGTGAATGTAATGTAACACACACCCATACAATGCGCACCACCCCGTGATGTTTTTCTCACTCCTACTAGTGAATGTAATGTAACACACACCCATACAATGCGCACCACCCCGTGATGTTTTTCTCACTCCTACCAGTGAATGTAATGTAACACACACCCATACAATGCGCACCACCCCGTGATGTTTTTCTCACTCCTACTAGTGAATGTAATGTAACACACACCCATACAATGCGCACCACCCCGTGATGTTTTTCTCACTCCTGCAAGTGAATGTAATGTAACACACACCCATACAATGCGCAACACCCCGAGATGTTTTTCTCACTCCTACTAGTGAATGTAATGTAACACACACCCATACAATGCGCACCACCCCGTGATGTTTTTCTCACTCCTACTAGTGAATGTAATGTAACACACACCCATACAATGGGCACCACCCCGTGATGTTTTTCTCACTCCTGCTAGTGAATGTAATGTAACACACACCCATACAATGCGCAACACCCTGAGATGTTTTTCTCACTCCTACTAGTGAATGTAATGTAACACACACCCATACAATGCGCACCACCCCGTGATTTTTTTCTCACTCCTACTAGTGAATGTAATGTAACACACACCCATAAAGTGCGCACCACCCGTGATGTTTTTCTCACTCCTACTAGTGAATGTAATGTAACACACACCCATACAATGCGCACAACCCCTTGTTGTTTTTCTCACTCCTACTAGGGAATGTAATGTAACACACACCCATACAATGCGCACCACCCTGTGATGTTTTTCTCACTCCTACTAGTGAATGTAATGTAACACACACCCATACAATGCGCACCACCCCGTGATGGTTTTCTCACTCCTACTAGTGAATGTAATGTAACACACACCGATGCAATGCGCACCACCCCGTAATGTTTTTCTCACTCCTACTAGTGAATGTAATGTAACACACACCCATACAATGCGCACCACCCCGTGACGTTTTTCTCACTCCTACTAGTGAATCTAATGTAACACACACCCATACAATGCGCACCAACCCGTGATGTTTTTCTCACTCCTACTAGTGAATGTAATGTAACACACACCCATACAATGCGCACCACCCCGTGATGTTTTTCTCACTTCTACTAGTGAATCTAATGTAACACACATCCATACAATGCGCACCACCCCGCGATGTTTTTCAGAAACCTATCCTACATTGCCAATGCATGTTCACTGACCTCCCCATGCTGACCACCCCGCGGTGCTTTTCTCCATCCTACATTGCCACTCACTGCCTATCTTAATTCAGACCCTCCGATTCACACCACCCCGTGATGTTTTTCTCACTCCTACTAGTGAATGTAATGTAACACACACCCATACAATGCGTACCACCCCGTGATGTTTTTCACACTCCTACTAGTGAATGTAATGTAACACACACCCATGCAATGCGCACCACCCCGTGATGTTTTTCTCACTCCTACTAGTGAATGTAATGTAACACACACCCATACAATGCGCACCACCCCGTGATATTTTTCTCACTCCTGCTAGAGAATCTAATGTAACACACACCCATACAATGCGCACCACCCCGTGACGTTTTTCTCACTCCTACTAGTGAATCTAATGTAACACACACCCATACAATGCGCACCAACCCGTGATGTTTTTCTCACTCCTACTAGTGAATGTAATGTAACACACACCCATACAATGCGCACCACCCCGTGATGTTTTTCTCACTTCTACTAGTGAATCTAATGTAACACACACCGATACAATGTTCACCACCCCGAGATGTTTTTCAGAAACCTATCCTACATTGCCACTGCATGTTCCCTGACCGCCCCATGCTGACCACCCCGCAGTGCTTTTCTCCATCCTACATTGCCACTCACTGCCTATCTTAATTCAGACCCTCCGATTCACACCACCCCGTGATGTTTTTCTCACTCCTACTAGTGAATGTAATGTAACACACACCCATACAATGCGCACCACCCCGTGATGTTTTTCTCACTCCTACTAGTGAAAGTAATTTAACACACAACCATACAATGCGCACCAGCCCGTGATGTTTTTCTCACTCCTACTGATGAATCTAATGTAACACACACCCATACAATGCGCACCACCCCGTGATGTTTTTCTCACTCCTACTAGTGAATGTAATGTAACACACACCCATACAGTGCGCACCACCCCGTGATGTTTTTCTCACTCCTACTAGTGAATGTAATGTAACACACACCCATACAATGCGCACCACCCCGTGATGTTTTTCTCACTCCTACTAGTGAATGTAATGTAACACACACCCATACAATGCGCACAACCCCTTGTTGTTTTTCTCACTCCTACTAGGGAATGTAATGTAACACACACCCATACAATGCGCACCACCCCGTGATGTTTTTCTCACTCCTACTAGTGAATGTAATGTAACACACACCCATACAATGCGCACCACCCCGTGATGGTTTTCTCACTCCTACTAGTGAATGTAATGTAACACACACCGATGCAATGCGAACCACCCCGTAATGTTTTTCTCACTCCTACTAGTGAATGTAATGTAACACACACCCATACAATGCGCACCACCCCGTGACGTTTTTCTCACTCCTACTAGTGAATCTAATGTAACACACACCCATACAATGCGCACCACCCCGTGATGTTTTTCTCACTCCTACTAGTGAATGTAATGTAACACACACCCATACAATGCGCACCACCCCGTGATGTTTTTCTCACTCCTACCAGTGAATGTAATGTAACACACACCCATACAATGCGCACCACCCCGTGATGTTTTTCTCACTCCTACTAGTGAATGTAATGTAACACACACCCATACAATGCGCACCACCCCGTGATGTTTTTCTCACTCCTGCAAGTGAATGTAATGTAACACACACCCATACAATGCGCAACACCCCGAGATGTTTTTCTCACTCCTACTAGTGAATGTAATGTAACACACACCCATACAATGCGCACCACCCCGTGATGTTTTTCTCACTCCTACTAGTGAATGTAATGTAACACACACCCATACAATGGGCACCACCCCGTGATGTTTTTCTCACTCCTGCTAGTGAATGTAATGTAACACACACCCATACAATGCGCAACACCCCGAGATGTTTTTCTCACTCCTACTAGTGAATGTAATGTAACACACACCCATACAATGCGCACCACCCCGTGATTTTTTTCTCACTCCTACTAGTGAATGTAATGTAACACACACCCATAAAGTGCGCACCACCCGTGATGTTTTTCTCACTCCTACTAGTGAATGTAATGTAACACACACCCATACAATGCGCACAACCCCTTGTTGTTTTTCTCACTCCTACTAGGGAATGTAATGTAACACACACCCATACAATGCGCACCACCCCGTGATGTTTTTCTCACTCCTACTAGTGAATGTAATGTAACACACACCCATACAATGCGCACCACCCCGTGATGGTTTTCTCACTCCTACTAGTGAATGTAATGTAACACACACCGATGCAATGCGCACCACCCCGTAATGTTTTTCTCACTCCTACTAGTGAATGTAATGTAACACACACCCATACAATGCGCACCACCCCGTGACGTTTTTCTCACTCCTACTAGTGAATCTAATGTAACACACACCCATACAATGCGCACCAACCCGTGATGTTTTTCTCACTCCTACTAGTGAATGTAATGTAACACACACCCATACAATGCGCACCACCCCGTGATGTTTTTCTCACTTCTACTAGTGAATCTAATGTAACACACACCCATACAATGCGCACCACCCCGCGATGTTTTTCAGAAACCTATCCTACATTGCCAATGCATGTTCACTGACCTCCCCATGCTGACCACCCCGCGGTGCTTTTCTCCATCCTACATTGCCACTCACTGCCTATCTTAATTCAGACCCTCCGATTCACACCACCCCGTGATGTTTTTCTCACTCCTACTAGTGAATGTAATGTAACACACACCCATACAATGCGTACCACCCCGTGATGTTTTTCACACTCCTACTAGTGAATGTAATGTAACACACACCCATGCAATGCGCATCACCACGTGATGTTTTTCTCACTCCTACTAGTGAATGTAATGTAACACACACCCATACAATGCGCACCACCCCGTGATATTTTTCTCACTCCTGCTAGAGAATCTAATGTAACACACACCCATACAATGCGCACCACCCCGTGACGTTTTTCTCACTCCTACTAGTGAATCTAATGTAACACACACCCATACAATGCGCACCAACCCGTGATGTTTTTCTCACTCCTACTAGTGAATGTAATGTAACACACACCCATACAATGCGCACCACCCCGTAATGTTTTTCTCACTTCTACTAGTGAATCTAATGTAACACACACCGATACAATGTTCACCACCCCGAGATGTTTTTCAGAAACCTATCCTACATTGCCACTGCATGTTCCCTGACCGCCCCATGCTGACCACCCCGCAGTGCTTTTCTCCATCCTACATTGCCACTCACTGCCTATCTTAATTCAGACCCTCCGATTCACACCACCCCGTGATGTTTTTCTCACTCCTACTAGTGAATGTAATGTAACACACACCCATACAATGCGCACCACCCCGTGATGTTTTTCTCACTCCTACTAGTGAATGTAATGTAACACACACCCATACAATGCGCACCACCCCGTGATGTTTTTCTCACTCCTACCAGTGAATGTAATGTAACACACACCCATACAATGCGCACCACCCCGTGATGTTTTTCTCACTCCTACTAGTGAATGTAATGTAACACACACCCATACAATGCGCACCACCCCGTGATGTTTTTCTCACTCCTGCTAGTGAATGTAATGTAACACACACCCATACAATGCGCAACACCCCGAGATGTTTTTCTCACTCCTACTAGTCAATGTAATGTAACACACACCCATACAATGCGCACCACCCCGTGATGTTTTTCTCACTCCTACTAGTGAATGTAATGTAACACACACCCATACAGTGCGCACCACCCCGTGATGTTTTTCTCACTCCTACTAGTGAATGTAATGTAACACACACCCATACAATGCGCACCACCCCGTGATGTTTTTCTCACTCCTACTAGTGAATGTAATGTAACACACACCCATACAATGCGCACAACCCCTTGTTGTTTTTCTCACTCCTACTAGGGAATGTAATGTAACACACACCCATACAATGCGCACCACCCTGTGATGTTTTTCTCACTCCTACTAGTGAATGTAATGTAACACACACCCATACAATGCGCACCACCCCGTGATGGTTTTCTCACTCCTACTAGTGAATGTAATGTAACACACACCGATGCAATGCGCACCACCCCGTGATGTTTTTCTCACTCCTACTAGTGAATGTAATGTAACACACACCCATACAATGCGCACAACCCCTTGTTGTTTTTCTCACTCCTACTAGGGAATGTAATGTAACACACACCCATACAATGCGCACCACCCCGTGATGTTTTTCTCACTCCTACTAGTGAATGTAATGTAACACACACCCATACAATGCGCACCACCCCGTGATGGTTTTCTCACTCCTACTAGTGAATGTAATGTAACACACACCGATGCAATGCGAACCACCCCGTAATGTTTTTCTCACTCCTACTAGTGAATGTAATGTAACACACACCCATACAATGCGCACCACCCCGTGACGTTTTTCTCACTCCTACTAGTGAATCTAATGTAACACACACCCATACAATGCGCACCAACCCGTGATGTTTTTCTCACTCCTACTAGTGAATGTAATGTAACACACACCCATACAATGCGCACCACCCCGTGATGTTTTTCTCACTTCTACTAGTGAATCTAATGTAACACACACCCATACAATGCGCACCACCCCGCGATGTTTTTCAGAAACCTATCCTACATTGCCAATGCATGTTCACTGACCTCCCCATGCTGACCACCCCGCGGTGCTTTTCTCCATCCTACATTGCCACTCACTGCCTATCTTAATTCAGACCCTCCGATTCACACCACCCCGTGATGTTTTTCTCACTCCTACTAGTGAATGTAATGTAACACACACCCATACAATGCGCACCACCCCGTGATGTTTTTCTCACTCCTACTAGTGAATGTAATGTAACACACACCCATACAATGCGCACCACCCCGTGATGTTTTTCTCACTCCTACCAGTGAATGTAATGTAACACACACCCATACAATGCGCACCACCCCGTGATATTTTTCTCATTCCTGCTAGTGAATGTAATGTAACACACACCCATACAATGCGCAACACCCCGAGATGTTTTTCTCACTCCTACTAGTGAATGTAATGTAACACACACCCATACAATGCGCACCACCCCGTGATGTTTTTCTCACTCCTACTAGTGAATGTAATGTAACACACACCCATACAGTGCGCACCACCCCGTGATGTTTTTCTCACTCCTACTAGTGAATGTAATGTAACACACACCCATACAATGCGCACCACCCCGTGATGTTTTTCTCACTCCTACTAGTGAATGTAATGTAACACACACCCATACAATGCGCACAACCCCTTGTTGTTTTTCTCACTCCTACTAGGGAATGTAATGTAACACACACCCATACAATGCGCACCACCCCGTGATGTTTTTCTCACTCCTACTAGTGAATGTAATGTAACACACACCCATACAATGCGCACCACCCCGTGATGGTTTTCTCACTCCTACTAGTGAATGTAATGTAACACACACCGATGCAATGCGCACCACCCCGTGATGTTTTTCTCACTCCTACTAGTGAATGTAATGTAACACACACCCATACAATGCGCACCACCCCGTGACGTTTTTCTCACTCCTACTAGTGAATCTAATGTAACACACACCCATACAATGCGCACCACCCGGCGATGTTTTTCAGAAACCTATCCTACATAGCCAATGCATGTTCACTGACCTCCCCATGCTGACCACCCCGCGGTGCTTTTCTCCATCCTACATTGCCACTCACTGCCTATCTTAATTCAGACCCTCCGATTCACACCACCCCGTGATGTTTTTCTCACTCCTACTAGTGAATGTAATGTAACACACACCCATACAATGCGTACCACCCCGTGATGTTTTTCTCACTCCTACTAGTGAATGTAATGTAACACACACCCATACAATGCGCACCACCCCGTGATGTTTTTCTCACTCCTACTAGTGAATGTAATGTAACACACACCCATACAATGCGCACCACCCCGTGATGTTTTTCTCACTCCTACTAGTGAATGTAATGTAACACACACCCATACAATGCGCACCACCCCGTGATATTTTTCTCACTCCTGCTAGTGAATGTAATGTAACACACACCCATACAATGCGCACCACCCCGTGATGTTTTTCTCACTCCTACTAGTGAATGTAATGTAACACACACCCATACAGTGCGCACCACCCCGTGATGTTTTTCTCACTCCTACTAGTGAATGTAATGTAACACACACCCATACAATGCGCACAACCCCTTGTTGTTTTTCTCACTCCTACTAGTGAATGTAATCTAACACACACCCATACAATGCGCACCACCCCGTGATGTTTTTCTCACTCCTACTAGTGAATGTAATGTAACACACACCCATACAATGCGCACCACCCCGTGATGGTTTTCTCACTCCTACTAGTGAATGTAATGTAACACACACCGATGCAATGCGCACCACCCCGTGATGTTTTTCTCACTCCTACTAGTGAATGTAATGTAACACACACCCATACAATGCGCACCACCCCGTGATGTTTTTCTCACTCCTACTAGTGAATGTAATGTAACACACACCCATACAATGCGCACCACCCCGTGATGTTTTTCTCACTCCTACTAGTGAATGTAATGTAACACACACCCATACAGTGCGCACCACCCCGTGATGTTTTTCTCACTCCTACTAGTGAATGTAATGTAACACACACCCATACAGTGCGCACCACCCCGTGATGTTTTTCTCACTCCTACTAGTGAATGTAATGTAACACACACCCATACAATGCGCACCACCCCGTGATGTTTTTCTCACTCCTACTAGTGAATGTAATGTAACACACACCCATACAATGCGCACAACCCCTTGTTGTTTTTCTCACTCCTACTAGGGAATGTAATGTAACACACACCCATACAATGCGCACCACCCCGTGATGTTTTTCTCACTCCTACTAGTGAATGTAATGTAACACACACCCATACAATGCGCACCACCCCGTGATGGTTTTCTCACTCCTACTAGTGAATGTAATGTAACACACACCG
This sequence comes from Cavia porcellus, assembly GCF_034190915.1. Classification (NCBI taxonomy): domain Eukaryota; kingdom Metazoa; phylum Chordata; class Mammalia; order Rodentia; family Caviidae; genus Cavia; species Cavia porcellus. The sequence goes on along the minus strand of NW_026947562.1, from coordinate 427,062 downwards.
ATGCAATGCGCACCACCCCGTGATGTTTTTCTCACTCCTACTAGTGAATGTAATGTAACACACACCCATACAATGCGCACCACCCCGTGACGTTTTTCTCACTCCTACTAGTGAATCTAATGTAACACACACCCATACAATGCGCACCACTCTGTGATGTTTTTCTCACTCCTACTAGTGAATGTAATGTAACACACACCCATACAATGCGCACCACCCCGTGATGTTTTTCTCACTTCTACCAGTGAATCTAATGTAACACACACCCATACAATGCGCACCACCCCGCGATGTTTTTCAGAAACCTATCCTACATTGCCAATGCATGTTCCCTAACCTCCCCATGCTGACGACCCCGCGGTGCTTTTCTCCATCCTACATTGCCACTCACTGCCTATCTTAATTCAGACCCTCCGATTCACACCACCCCGTGATGTTTTTCTCACTCCTACTAGTGAATGTAATGTAACACACACCCATACAATGCGTACCACCCCGTGATGTTTTTCTCACTCCTACTAGTGAATGTAATGTAACACACACCCATACAGTGCGCACCACCCCGTGATGTTTTTCTCACTCCTACTAGTGAATGTAATGTAACACACACCCATACAGAGCGCACCACCCCGTGATGTTTTTCTCACTCCTACTAGTGAATGTAATGTAACACACACCCATACAATGCGCACAACCCCTTGTTGTTTTTCTCACTCCTACTAGTGAATGTAATGTAACACACACCCATACAATGCGCACCACCCCGTGATGTTTTTCTCACTCCTACTAGTGAATGTAATGTAACACACACCCATACAATGCGCACCACCCCGTGATGGTTTTCTCACTCCTACTAGTGAATGTAATGTAACACACACCGATGCAATGCGCACCACCCCGTGATGTTTTTCTCACTCCTACTAGTGAATGTAATGTAACACACACCCATACAATGCGCACCACCCCGTGATGTTTTTCTCACTCCTACTAGTGAATGTAATGTAACACACACCCATACAGTGCACACCACCCCGTGATGTTTTTCTCACTCCTACTAGTGAATGTAATGTAACACACACCCATACAGTGCGCACCACCCCGTGATGTTTTTCTCACTCCTACTAGTGAATGTAATGTAACACACACCCATACAGTGCGCACCACCCCGTGATGTTTTTCTCACTCCTACTAGTGAATGTAATGTAACAGACACCCATACAATGCGCACAACCCCTTGTTGTTTTTCTCACTCCTACTAGTGAATGTAATGTAACACACACCCATACAATGCGCACCACCCCGTGATGTTTTTCTCACTCCTACTAGTGAATGTAATGTAACACACACCCATACAATGCGCACCACCCCGTGATGGTTTTCTCACTCCTACTAGTGAATGTAATGTAACACACACCGATGCAATGCGCACCACCCCGTGATGTTTTTCTCACTCCTACTAGTGAATGTAATGTAACACACACCCATATAATGCGCACCACCCCGTGATGTTTTTCTCACTCCTACTAGTGAATGTAATGTAACACACACCCATACAATGCGCACCACCCCGTGATGTTTTTCTCACTCCTACTAGTGAATGCAATGTAACACACACCCATACAATGCGCACCACCCCGTGATGTTTTTCTCACTCCTACTAGTGAATGTAATGTAACACACACCCATACAATGGCACCACACCGTGATGTTTTTCTCACTCCTACTAGTGAATCTAATGTAACACACACCCATACAATGAGCACCACCCCGTGATGTTTTTCTCACTCCTACTAGTGAATGTAATGTAACACACACCCATACAATGCGCACCACCCCGTGATGTTTTTCTCACTCCTACTAGTGAATGTAATGTAACACACACCCATACAATGCGCACCACCCCGTGATGTTTTTCTCACTCCTACTAGTGAATGTAATGTAACACACACCCATACAATGCGCACCACCTCGTGACTTTTTTCTCACTCCTACTAGTGAATGTAATGTAACACACACCCATACAATGCGCACCACCCCGTGATGTTTTTCTCACTCCTACTAGTGAATGTAATGTAACACACACCCATACAATGCGCACCACCCCGTGATGTTTTTCTCACTCCTACTAGTGAATGTAATGTAACACACACCCATACAATGCGCACCACCCCGTAATGTTTTTCTCACTCCTACTAGTGAATGTAATGTAACACACACCCATACAATGCCCACCACCCCGTGATGTTTTTCTCACTCCTACTAGTGAATCTAATGTAACACACACCCATACAATGCGCACCTCCCCGCGTGTTTTTCAGAAACCTATCCTACATTGCCACTGCATGTTCCCTGAGCTCCCCATGCTGACCACCCCGCGGTGCTTTTCTCCATCCTACATTGCCACTCACTGCCTATCTTAATTCAGACCCTCCGATTCACAGCACCCCGTGATGTTTTTCTCACTACTACTAGTGAATGTAATGTAACACACACCCATACAATGCGCACCACCCCGTGATGTTTTTCTCACTCCTACTAGTGAATGTAATGCAACACACACCCATACAATGCGCACAACCCCTTGATGTTTTTCTCACTCCTACTAGTGAATGTAATGTAACACACACCGATGCAATGCGCACCACCCCGTGATGTTTTTCTCACTCCTACTAGTGAATGTAATGTAACACACACCCATACAATGCGCACCACCCCGTGACGTTTTTCTCACTCCTACTAGTGAATCTAATGTAACACACACCCATACAATGCGCACCACCCGGCGATGTTTTTCAGAAACCTATCCTACATAGCCAATGCATGTTCACTGACCTCCCCATGCTGACCACCCCGCGGTGCTTTTCTCCATCCTACATTGCCACTCACTGCCTATCTTAATTCAGACCCTCCGATTCACACCACCCCGTGATGTTTTTCTCACTCCTACTAGTGAATGTAATGTAACACACACCCATACAATGCGTACCACCCCGTGATGTTTTTCTCACTCCTACTAGTGAATGTAATGTAACACACACCCATACAATGCGCACCACCCCGTGATGTTTTTCTCACTCCTACTAGTGAATGTAATGTGACACACACCCATACAATGCGCACCACCCCGTGATGTTTTTCTCACTCCTACTAGTGAATGTAATGTAACACACACCCATACAATGCGCACCACCCCGTGATATTTTTCTCACTCCTGCTAGTGAATGTAATGTAACACACACCCATACAATGCGCACCACCCCGTGATGTTTTTCTCACTCCTACTAGTGAATGTAATGTAACACACACCCATACAGTGCGCACCACCCCGTGATGTTTTTCTCACTCCTACTAGTGAATGTAATGTAACACACACCCATACAATGCGCACAACCCCTTGTTGTTTTTCTCACTCCTACTAGTGAATGTAATGTAACACACACCCATACAATGCGCACCACCCCGTGATGTTTTTCTCACTCCTACTAGTGAATGTAATGTAACACACACCCATACAATGCGCACCACCCCGTGTTGGTTTTCTCACTCCTACTAGTGAATGTAATGTAACACACACCGATGCAATGCGCACCACCCCGTGATGTTTTTCTCACTCCTACTAGTGAATGTAATGTAACACACACCCATACAATGCGCACCACCCCGTGATGTTTTTCTCACTCCTACTAGTGAATGTAATGTAACACACACCCATACAATGCGCACCACCCCGTGATGTTTTTCTCACTCCTACTAGTGAATGTAATGTAACACACACCCATACAGTGCGCACCACCCCGTGATGTTTTTCTCACTCCTACTAGTGAATGTAATGTAACACACACCCATACAGTGCGCACCACCCCGTGATGTGTTTCTCACTCCTACTAGTGAATGTAATGTAACACACACCCATACAATGCGCACCACCCCGTGATGTTTTTCTCACTCCTACTAGTGAATGTAATGTAACACACACCCATACAATGCGCACCACCCCGTGATGGTTTTCTCACTCCTACTAGTGAATGTAATGTAACACACACCGATGCAATGCGCACCACCCCGTGATGTTTTTCTCACTCCTACTAGTGAATGTAATGTAACACACACCCATATAATGCGCACCACCCCGTGATGTTTTTCTCACTCCTACTAGTGAATGTAATGTAACACACACCCATACAATGCGCACCACCCCGTGATGTTTTTCTCACTCCTACTAGTGAATGCAATGTAACACACACCCATACAATGCGCACCACCCCGTGATGTTTTTCTCACTCCTACTAGTGAATGTAATGTAACACACACCCATACAATGGCACCACACCGTGATGTTTTTCTCACTCCTACTAGTGAATCTAATGTAACACACACCCATACAATGAGCACCACCCCGTGATGTTTTTCTCACTCCTACTAGTGAATGTAATGTAACACACACCCATACAATGCGCACCACCCCGTGATGTTTTTCTCACTCCTACTAGTGAATGTAATGTAACACACACCCATACAATGCGCACCACCCCGTGATGTTTTTCTCACTCCTACTAGTGAATGTAATGTAACACACACCCATACAATGCGCACCACCTCGTGACTTTTTTCTCACTCCTACTAGTGAATGTAATGTAACACACACCCATACAATGCGCACCACCCCGTGATGTTTTTCTCACTCCTACTAGTGAATGTAATGTAACACACACCCATACAATGCGCACCACCCCGTGATGTTTTTCTCACTCCTACTAGTGAATGTAATGTAACACACACCCATACAATGCGCACCACCCCGTAATGTTTTTCTCACTCCTACTAGTGAATGTAATGTAACACACACCCATACAATGCCCACCACCCCGTGATGTTTTTCTCACTCCTACTAGTGAATCTAATGTAACACACACCCATACAATGCGCACCTCCCCGCGTGTTTTTCAGAAACCTATCCTACATTGCCACTGCATGTTCCCTGAGCTCCCCATGCTGACCACCCCGCGGTGCTTTTCTCCATCCTACATTGCCACTCACTGCCTATCTTAATTCAGACCCTCCGATTCACAGCACCCCGTGATGTTTTTCTCACTCCTACTAGTGAATGTAATGTAACACACACCCATACAATGCGCACCACCCCGTGATGTTTTTCTCACTCCTACTAGTGAATGTAATGCAACACACACCCATACAATGCGCACAACCCCTTGATGTTTTTCTCACTCCTACTAGTGAATGTAATGTAACACACACCGATGCAATGCGCACCACCCCGTGATGTTTTTCTCACTCCTACTAGTGAATGTAATGTAACACACACCCATACAATGCGCACCACCCCGTGACGTTTTTCTCACTCCTACTAGTGAATCTAATGTAACACACACCCATACAATGCGCACCACCCGGCGATGTTTTTCAGAAACCTATCCTACATAGCCAATGCATGTTCACTGACCTCCCCATGCTGACCACCCCGCGGTGCTTTTCTCCATCCTACATTGCCACTCACTGCCTATCTTAATTCAGACCCTCCGATTCACACCACCCCGTGATGTTTTTCTCACTCCTACTAGTGAATGTAATGTAACACACACCCATACAATGCGTACCACCCCGTGATGTTTTTCTCACTCCTACTAGTGAATGTAATGTAACACACACCCATACAATGCGCACCACCCCGTGATGTTTTTCTCACTCCTACTAGTGAATGTAATGTGACACACACCCATACAATGCGCACCACCCCGTGATGTTTTTCTCACTCCTACTAGTGAATGTAATGTAACACACACCCATACAATGCGCACCACCCCGTGATATTTTTCTCACTCCTGCTAGTGAATGTAATGTAACACACACCCATACAATGCGCACCACCCCGTGATGTTTTTCTCACTCCTACTAGTGAATGTAATGTAACACACACCCATACAGTGCGCACCACCCCGTGATGTTTTTCTCACTCCTACTAGTGAATGTAATGTAACACACACCCATACAATGCGCACAACCCCTTGTTGTTTTTCTCACTCCTACTAGTGAATGTAATGTAACACACACCCATACAATGCGCACCACCCCGTGATGTTTTTCTCACTCCTACTAGTGAATGTAATGTAACACACACCCATACAATGCGCACCACCCCGTGTTGGTTTTCTCACTCCTACTAGTGAATGTAATGTAACACACACCGATGCAATGCGCACCACCCCGTGATGTTTTTCTCACTCCTACTAGTGAATGTAATGTAACACACACCCATACAATGCGCACCACCCCGTGATGTTTTTCTCACTCCTACTAGTGAATGTAATGTAACACACACCCATACAATGCGCACCACCCCGTGATGTTTTTCTCACTCCTACTAGTGAATGTAATGTAACACACACCCATACAGTGCGCACCACCCCGTGATGTTTTTCTCACTCCTACTAGTGAATGTAATGTAACACACACCCATACAGTGCGCACCACCCCGTGATGTGTTTCTCACTCCTACTAGTGAATGTAATGTAACACACACCCATACAATGCGCACCACCCCGTGATGTTTTTCTCACTCCTACTAGTGAATCTAATGTAACACACACCCATACAATGCGCACCACCCGGCGATGTTTTTCAGAAACCTATCCTACATAGCCAATGCATGTTCACTGACCTCCCCATGCTGACCACCCCGCGGTGCTTTTCTCCATCCTACATTGCCACTCACTGCCTATCTTAATTCAGACCCTCCGATTCACAGCACCCCGTGATGTTTTTCTCACTCCTACTAGTGAATGTAATGTAACACACACCCATACAATGCGCACCACCCCGTGATGTTTTTCTCACTCCTACTAGTGAATGCAATGTAACACACACCCATACAATGCGCACCACCCCGTGATGTTTTTCTCACTCCTACTAGTGAATGTAATGTAACACACACCCATACAATGGCACCACACCGTGATGTTTTTCTCACTCCTACTAGTGAATCTAATGTAACACACACCCATACAATGAGCACCACCCCGTGATGTTTTTCTCACTCCTACTAGTGAATGTAATGTAACACACACCCATACAATGCGCACCACCCCGTGATGTTTTTCTCACTCCTACTAGTGAATGTAATGTAACACACACCCATACAATGCGCACCACCCCGTGATGTTTTTCTCACTCCTACTAGTGAATGTAATGTAACACACACCCATACAATGCGCACCACCTCGTGACTTTTTTCTCACTCCTACTAGTGAATGTAATGTAACACACACCCATACAATGCGCACCACCCCGTGATGTTTTTCTCCCTCCTACTAGTGAATGTAATGTAACACACACCCATACAATGCGCACCACCCCGTGATGTTTTTCTCACTCCTACTAGTGAATGTAATGTAACACACACCCATACAATGCGCACCACCCCGTAATGTTTTTCTCACTCCTACTAGTGAATGTAATGTAACACACACCCATACAATGCCCACCACCCCGTGATGTTTTTCTCACTCCTACTAGTGAATCTAATGTAACACACACCCATACAATGCGCACCTCCCCGCGATGTTTTTCAGAAACCTATCCTACATTGCCACTGCATGTTCCCTGAGCTCCCCATGCTGACCACCCCGCGGTGCTTTTCTCCATCCTACATTGCCACTCACTGCCTATCTTAATTCAGACCCTCCGATTCACAGCACCCCGTGATGTTTTTCTCACTCCTACTAGTGAATGTAATGTAACACACACCCATACAATGCGCACCACCCCGTGATGTTTTTCTCACTCCTACTAGTGAATGTAATGCAACACACACCCATACAATGCGCACAACCCCTTGATGTTTTTCTCACTCCTACTAGTGAATGTAATGTAACACACACCGATGCAATGCGCACCACCCCGTGATGTTTTTCTCACTCCTACTAGTGAATGTAATGTAACACACACCCATACAATGCGCACCACCCCGTGACGTTTTTCTCACTCCTACTAGTGAATCTAATGTAACACACACCCATACAATGCGCACCACCCGGCGATGTTTTTCAGAAACCTATCCTACATAGCCAATGCATGTTCACTGACCTCCCCATGCTGACCACCCCGCGGTGCTTTTCTCCATCCTACATTGCCACTCACTGCCTATCTTAATTCAGACCCTCCGATTCACACCACCCCGTGATGTTTTTCTCACTCCTACTAGTGAATGTAATGTAACACACACCCATACAATGCGTACCACCCCGTGATGTTTTTCTCACTCCTACTAGTGAATGTAATGTAACACACACCCATACAATGCGCACCACCCCGTGATGTTTTTCTCACTCCTACTAGTGAATGTAATGTAACACACACCCATACAATGCGCACCACCCCGTGATGTTTTTCTCACTCCTACTAGTGAATGTAATGTAACACACACCCATACAATGCGCACCACCCCGTGATATTTTTCTCACTCCTGCTAGTGAATGTAATGTAACACACACCCATACAATGCGCACCACCCCGTGATGTTTTTCTCACTCCTACTAGTGAATGTAATGTAACACACACCCATACAGTGCGCACCACCCCGTGATGTTTTTCTCACTCCTACTAGTGAATGTAATGTAACACACACCCATACAATGCGCACAACCCCTTGTTGTTTTTCTCACTCCTACTAGTGAATGTAATGTAACACACACCCATACAATGCGCACCACCCCGTGATGTTTTTCTCACTCCTACTAGTGAATGTAATGTAACACACACCCATACAATGCGCACCACCCCGTGTTGGTTTTCTCACTCCTACTAGTGAATGTAATGTAACACACACCGATGCAATGCGCACCACCCCGTGATGTTTTTCTCACTCCTACTAGTGAATGTAATGTAACACACACCCATACAATGCGCACCACCCCGTGATGTTTTTCTCACTCCTACTAGTGAATGTAATGTAACACACACCCATACAATGCGCACCACCCCGTGATGTTTTTCTCACTCCTACTAGTGAATGTAATGTAACACACACCCATACAGTGCGCACCACCCCGTGATGTTTTTCTCACTCCTACTAGTGAATGTAATGTAACACACACCCATACAGTGCGCACCACCCCGTGATGTGTTTCTCACTCCTACTAGTGAATGTAATGTAACACACACCCATACAATGCGCACCACCCCGTGATGTTTTTCTCACTCCTACTAGTGAATGTAATGTAACACACACCCATACAATGCGCACAACCCCTTGTTGTTTTTCTCACTCCTACTAGGGAATGTAATGTAACACACACCCATACAATGCGCACCACCCCGTGATGTTTTTCTCACTCCTACTAGTGAATGTAATGTAACACACACCCATACAATGCGCACCACCCCGTGATGGTTTTCTCACTCCTACTAGTGAATGTAATGTAACACACACCGATGCAATGCGCACCACCCCGTGATGTTTTTCTCACTCCTACTAGTGAATGTAATGTAACACACACCCATACAATGCGCACCACCCCGTGACGTTTTTCTCACTCCTACTAGTGAATCTAATGTAACACACACCCATACAATGCGCACCACTCTGTGATGTTTTTCTCACTCCTAATAGTGAATGTAATGTAACACACACCCATACAATGCGCACCACCCCGTGATGTTTTTCTCACTTCTACCAGTGAATCTAATGTAACACACACCCATACAATGCGCACCACCCCGCGATGTTTTTCAGAAACCTATCCTACATTGCCAATGCATGTTCCCTAACCTCCCCATGCTGACGACCCCGCGGTGCTTTTCTCCATCCTACATTGCCACTCACTGCCTATCTTAATTCAGACCCTCCGATTCACACCACCCCGTGATGTTTTTCTCACTCCTACTAGTGAATGTAATGTAACACACACCCATACAATGCGTACCACCCCGTGATGTTTTTCTCACTCCTACTAGTGAATGTAATGTAACACACACCCATACAGTGCGCACCACCCCGTGATGTTTTTCTCACTCCTACTAGTGAATGTAATGTAACACACACCCATACAGAGCGCACCACCCCGTGATGTTTTTCTCACTCCTACTAGTGAATGTAATGTAACACACACCCATACAATGCGCACAACCCCTTGTTGTTTTTCTCACTCCTACTAGTGAGTGTAATGTAACACACACCCATACAATGCGCACCACCCCGTGATGTTTTTCTCACTCCTACTAGTGAATGTAATGTAACACACACCCATACAATGCGCACCACCCCGTGATGGTTTTCTCACTCCTACTAGTGAATGTAATGTAACACACACCGATGCAATGCGCACCACCCCGTGATGTTTTTCTCACTCCTACTAGTGAATGTAATGTAACACACACCCATACAATGCGCACCACCCCGTGATGTTTTTCTCACTCCTACTAGTGAATGTAATGTAACACACACCCATACAGTGCGCACCACCCCGTGATGTTTTTCTCACTCCTACTAGTGAATGTAATGTAACACACACCCATACAGTGCGCACCACCCCGTGATGTTTTTCTCACTCCTACTAGTGAATGTAATGTAACACACACCCATACAGTGCGCACCACCCCGTGATGTTTTTCTCACTCCTACTAGTGAATGTAATGTAACAGACACCCATACAATGCGCACAACCCCTTGTTGTTTTTCTCACTCCTACTAGTGAATGTAATGTAACACACACCCATACAATGCGCACCACCCCGTGATGTTTTTCTCACTCCTACTAGTGAATGTAATGTAACACACACCCATACAATGCGCACCACCCCGTGATGGTTTTCTCACTCCTACTAGTGAATGTAATGTAACACACACCGATGCAATGCGCACCACCCCGTGATGTTTTTCTCACTCCTACTAGTGAATGTAATGTAACACACACCCATACAATGCGCACCACCCCGTGATGTTTTTCTCACTCCTACTAGTGAATGTAATGTAACACACACCCATACAATGCGCACCACCCCGTGATGTTTTTCTCACTCCTACTAGTGAATGCAATGTAACACACACCCATACAATGCGCACCACCCCGTGATGTTTTTCTCACTCCTACTAGTGAATGTAATGTAACACACACCCATACAATGGCACCACACCGTGATGTTTTTCTCACTCCTACTAGTGAATCTAATGTAACACACACCCATACAATGAGCACCACCCCGTGATGTTTTTCTCACTCCTACTAGTGAATGTAATGTAACACACACCCATACAATGCGCACCACCCCGTGATGTTTTTCTCACTCCTACTAGTGAATGTAATGTAACACACACCCATACAATGCGCACCACCCCGTGATGTTTTTCTCACTCCTACTAGTGAATGTAATGTAACACACACCCATACAATGCGCACCAGCACGTGACGTTTTTCTCACTCCTACTAGTGAATCTAATGTAACACACACCCATACAATGCGCACCACCCCGTGACGTTTTTCTCACTCCTACTAGTGAATCTAATGTAACACACACCCATACAATGCGCACCACCCCTTAACGTTTTTCTCACTCCTACTAGTGAATCTAATGTAACACACACCCATACAATGCGCACCACCCCGTAATGTTTTTCTCACTCCTACTAGTGAATGTAATGTAACACACACCCATACAATGCGCACCACCTCGTGACTTTTTTCTCACTCCTACTAGTGAATGTAATGTAACACACACCCATACAATGCGCACCACCCCGTGATGTTTTTCTCACTCCTACTAGTGAATGTAATGTAACATACACCCATACAATGCGCACCACCCCGTGATGTTTTTCTCACTCCTACTAGTGAATGTAATGTAACACACACCCATACAATGCGCACCACCCCGTAATGTTTTTCTCACTCCTACTAGTGAATGTAATGTAACACACACCCATACAATGCCCACCACCCCGTGATGTTTTTCTCACTCCTACTAGTGAATCTAATGTAACACACACCCATACAATGCGCACCTCCCCTAGATGTTTTTCAGAAACCTATCCTACATTGCCACTGCATGTTCCCTGAGCTCCCCATGCTGACCACCCCGCGGTGCTTTTCTCCATCCTACATTGCCACTCACTGCCTATCTTAATTCAGACCCTCCGATTCACAGCACCCCGTGATGTTTTTCTCACTCCTACTAGTGAATGTAATGTAACACACACCCATACAATGCGCACCACCCCGTGATGTTTTTCTCACTCCTACTAGTGAATGTAATGTAACACACACCCATACAATGCGCACCACCCCGTGATGGTTTTCTCACTCCTACTAGTGAATGTAATGTAACACACACCGATGCAATGCGCACCACCCCGTGATGTTTTTCTCACTCCTACTAGTGAATGTAATGTAACACACACCCATACAATGCGCACCACCCCGTTACGTTTTTCTCACTCCTACTAGTGAATCTAATGTAACACACACCCATACAATGCGCACCACCCGGCGATGTTTTTCAGAAACCTATCCTACATAGCCAATGCATGTTCACTGACCTCCCCATGCTGACCACCCCGCGGTGCTTTTCTCCATCCTACATTGCCACTCACTGCCTATCTTAATTCAGACCCTCCGATTCACACCACCCCGTGATGTTTTTCTCACTCCTACTAGTGAATGTAATGTAACACACACCCATACAATGCGTACCACCCCGTGATGTTTTTCTCACTCCTACTAGTGAATGTAATGTAACACACACCCATACAATGCGCACCACCCCGTGATGTTTTTCTCACTCCTACTAGTGAATGTAATGTAACACACACCCATACAATGCGCACCACCCCGTGATGTTTTTCTCACTCCTACTAGTGAATGTAATGTAACACACACCCATACAATGCGCACCACCCCGTGATATTTTTCTCACTCCTGCTAGTGAATGTAATGTAACACACACCCATACAATGCGCACCACCCCGTGATGTTTTTCTCACTCCTACTAGTGAATGTAATGTAACACACACCCATACAGTGCGCACCACCCCGTGATGTTTTTCTCACTCCTACTAGTGAATGTAATGTAACACACACCCATACAATGCGCACAACCCCTTGTTGTTTTTCTCACTCCTACTAGTGAATGTAATGTAACACACACCCATACAATGCGCACCACCCCGTGATGTTTTTCTCACTCCTACTAGTGAATGTAATGTAACACACACCCATACAATGCGCACCACCCCGTGATGGTTTTCTCACTCCTACTAGTGAATGTAATGTAACACACACCGATGCAATGCGCACCACCCCGTGATGTTTTTCTCACTCCTACTAGTGAATGTAATGTAACACACACCCATACAATGCGCACCACCCCGTGATGTTTTTCTCACTCCTACTAGTGAATGTAATGTAACACACACCCATACAATGCGCACCACCCCGTGATGTTTTTCTCACTCCTACTAGTGAATGTAATGTAACACACACCCATACAGTGCGCACCACCCCGTGATGTTTTTCTCACTCCTACTAGTGAATGTAATGTAACACACACCCATACAGTGCGCACCACCCCGTGATGTGTTTCTCACTCCTACTAGTGAATGTAATGTAACACACACCCATACAATGCGCCCCACCCCGTGATGTTTTTCTCACTCCTACTAGTGAATGTAATGTAACACACACCCATACAATGCGCACAACCCCTTGTTGTTTTTCTCACTCCTACTAGGGAATGTAATGTAACACACACCCATACAATGCGCACCACCCCGTGATGTTTTTCTCACTCCTACTAGTGAATGTAATGTAACACACACCCATACAATGCGCACCACCCCGTGATGGTTTTCTCACTCCTACTAGTGAATGTAATGTAACACACACCGATGCAATGCGCACCACCCCGTGATGTTTTTCTCACTCCTACTAGTGAATGTAATGTAACACACACCCATACAATGCGCACCACCCCGTGACGTTTTTCTCACTCCTACTAGTGAATCTAATGTAACACACACCCATACAATGCGCACCACTCTGTGATGTTTTTCTCACTCCTACTAGTGAATGTAATGTAACACACACCCATACAATGCGCACCACCCCGTGATGTTTTTCTCACTTCTACCAGTGAATCTAATGTAACACACACCCATACAATGCGCACCACCCCGCGATGTTTTTCAGAAACCTATCCTACATTGCCAATGCATGTTCCCTAACCTCCCCATGCTGACGACCCCGCGGTGCTTTTCTCCATCCTACATTGCCACTCACTGCCTATCTTAATTCAGACCCTCCGATTCACACCACCCCGTGATGTTTTTCTCACTCCTACTAGTGAATGTAATGTAACACACACCCATACAATGCGTACCACCCCGTGATGTTTTTCTCACTCCTACTAGTGAATGTAATGTAACACACACCCATACAGTGCGCACCACCCCGTGATGTTTTTCTCACTCCTACTAGTGAATGTAATGTAACACACACCCATACAGAGCGCACCACCCCGTGATGTTTTTCTCACTCCTACTAGTGAATGTAATGTAACACACACCCATACAATGCGCACAACCCCTTGTTGTTTTTCTCACTCCTACTAGTGAATGTAATGTAACACACACCCATACAATGCGCACCACCCCGTGATGTTTTTCTCACTCCTACTAGTGAATGTAATGTAACACACACCCATACAATGCGCACCACCCCGTGATGGTTTTCTCACTCCTACTAGTGAATGTAATGTAACACACACCGATGCAATGCGCACCACCCCGTGATGTTTTTCTCACTCCTACTAGTGAATGTAATGTAACACACACCCATACAATGCGCACCACCCCGTGATGTTTTTCTCACTCCTACTAGTGAATGTAATGTAACACACACCCATACAGTGCACACCACCCCGTGATGTTTTTCTCACTCCTACTAGTGAATGTAATGTAACACACACCCATACAGTGCGCACCACCCCGTGATGTTTTTCTCACTCCTACTAGTGAATGTAATGTAACACACACCCATACAGTGCGCACCACCCCGTGATGTTTTTCTCACTCCTACTAGTGAATGTAATGTAACAGACACCCATACAATGCACACAACCCCTTGTTGTTTTTCTCACTCCTACTAGTGAATGTAATGTAACACACACCCATACAATGCGCACCACCCCGTGATGTTTTTCTCACTCCTACTAGTGAATGTAATGTAACACACACCCATACAATGCGCACCACCCCGTGATTGTTTTCTCACTCCTACTAGTGAATGTAATGTAATACACACCGATGCAATGCGCACCACCCCGTGATGTTTTTCTCACTCCTACTAGTGAATGTAATGTAACACACACCCATACAATGCGCACCACCCCGTGATGTTTTTCTCACTCCTACTAGTGAATGTAATGTAACACACACCCATACAATGCGCACCACCCCGTGATGTTTTTCTCACTCCTACTAGTGAATGCAATGTAACACACACCCATACAATGCGCACCACCCCGTGATGTTTTTCTCACTCCTACTAGTGAATGTAATGTAACACACACCCATACAATGGCACCACACCGTGATGTTTTTCACACTCCTACTAGTGAATCTAATGTAACACACACCCATACAATGAGCACCACCCCGTGATGTTTTTCTCACTCCTACTAGTGAATGTAATGTAACACACACCCATACAATGCGCACCACCCCGTGATGTTTTTCTCACTCCTACTAGTGAATGTAATGTAACACACACCCATACAATGCGCACCACCCCGTGATGTTTTTCTCACTCCTACTAGTGAATGTAATGTAACACACACCCATACAATGCGCACCACCTCGTGAGGTTTTTCTCACTCCTACTAGTGAATCTAATGTAACACACACCCATACAATGCGCACCACCCCGTGACGTTTTTCTCACTCCTACTAGTGAATCTAATGTAACACACACCCATACAATGCGCACCACCCCTTAACGTTTTTCTCACTCCTACTAGTGAATCTAATGTAACACACACCCATACAATGCGCACCACCCCGTAATGTTTTTCTCACTCCTACTAGTGAATGTAATGTAACACACACCCATACAATGCGCACCACCTCGTGACTTTTTTCTCACTCCTACTAGTGAATGTAATGTAACACACACCCATACAATGCGCACCACCCCGTGATGTTTTTCTCACTCCTACTAGTGAATGTAATGTAACACACACCCATACAATGCGCACCACCCCGTGATGTTTTTCTCACTCCTACTAGTGAATGTAATGTAACACACACCCATACAATGCGCACCACCCCGTGATGTTTTTCTCACTCCTACTAGTGAATGTAATGTAACACACACCCATACAATGCCCACCACCCCGTGATGTTTTTCTCACTCCTACTAGTGAATCTAATGTAACACACACCCATACAATGCGCACCTCCCCGCGATGTTTTTCAGAAACCTATCCTACATTGCCACTGCATGTTCCCTGAGCTCCCCATGCTGACCACCCCGCGGTGCTTTTCTCCATCCTACATTGCCACTCACTGCCTATCTTAATTCAGACCCTCCGATTCACAGCACCCCGTGATGTTTTTCTCACTCCTACTAGTGAATGTAATGTAACACACACCCATACAATGCGCACCACCCCGTGATGTTTTTCTCACTCCTACTAGTGAATGTAATGCAACACACACCCATACAATGCGCACAACCCCTTGATGTTTTTCTCACTCCTACTAGTGAATGTAATGTAACACACACCCATACAATGCGCACCACCCCGTGATGTTTTTCTCACTCCTACTAGTGAATGTAATGATGCACACACCGATGCAATGCGCACCACCCCGTAATGTTTTTCTCACTCCTACTAGTGAATGTAATGTAACACACACCCATACAATGCGCACCACCCCGTGATGTTTTTCTCACTCCTACTAGTGAATGTAATGTAACACACACCCATACAATGCGCACCAGCCCGTGATGTTTTTCTCACTCCTACTAGTGAATCTAATGTAACACACACCCATACAATGCGCACCACCCCGTGATGTTTTTCTCACTCCTACTAGTGAATGTAATGTAACACACACCCATACAATGCGCACAACCCCTGATGTTTTTCTCACTCCTACTAGTGAATGTAATGTAACACACACCCATACAATGCGCACCACCCCGTGATGTTTTTCTCACTCCTACTAGTGAATGTAATGATGCACACACCGATGCAATGCGCACCACCCCGTAATGTTTTTCTCACTCCTACTAGTGAATGTAATGTAACACACACCCATACAATGCGCACCACCCCGTGATGTTTTTCTCACTCCTACTAGTGAATGTAATGTAACACACACCCATACAATGCGCACCACCTCGTGAGGTTTTTCTCACTCCTACTAGTGAATCTAATGTAACACACACCCATACAATGCGCACCACCCCGTGACGTTTTTCTCACTCCTACTAGTGAATCTAATGTAACACACACCCATACAATGCGCACCACCCCTTAACGTTTTTCTCACTCCTACTAGTGAATCTAATGTAACACACACCCATACAATGCGCACCACCCCGTAATGTTTTTCTCACTCCTACTAGTGAATGTAATGTAACACACACCCATACAATGCGCACCACCTCGTGACTTTTTTCTCACTCCTACTAGTGAATGTAATGTAACACACACCCATACAATGCGCACCACCCCGTGATGTTTTTCTCACTCCTACTAGTGAATGTAATGTAACACACACCCATACAATGCGCACCACCCCGTGATGTTTTTCTCACTCCTAATAGTGAATGTAATGTAACACACACCCATACAATGCGCACCACCCCGTGATGTTTTTCTCACTCCTACTAGTGAATGTAATGTAACACACACCCATACAATGCCCACCACCCCGTGATGTTTTTCTCACTCCTACTAGTGAATCTAATGTAACACACACCCATACAATGCGCACCTCCCCGCGATGTTTTTCAGAAACCTATCCTACATTGCCACTGCATGTTCCCTGAGCTCCCCATGCTGACCACCCCGCGGTGCTTTTCTCCATCCTACATTGCCACTCACTGCCTATCTTAATTCAGACCCTCCGATTCACAGCACCCCGTGATGTTTTTCTCACTCCTACTAGTTAATGTAATGTAACACACACCCATACAATGCGCACCACCCCGTGATGTTTTTCTCACTCCTACTAGTGAATGTAATGCAACACACACCCATACAATGCGCACAACCCCTTGATGTTTTTCTCACTCCTACTAGTGAATGTAATGTAACACACACCCATACAATGCGCACCACCCCGTGATGTTTTTCTCACTCCTACTAGTGAATGTAATGATGCACACACCGATGCAATGCGCACCACCCCGTAATGTTTTTCTCACTCCTACTAGTGAATGTAATGTAACACACACCCATACAATGCGCACCACCCCGTGATGTTTTTCTCACTCCTACTAGTGAATGTAATGTAACACACACCCATACAATGCGCACCAGCCCGTGATGTTTTTCTCACTCCTACTAGTGAATCTAATGTAACACACACCCATACAATGCGCACCACCCCGTGATGTTTTTCTCACTCCTACTAGTGAATGTAATGTAACACACACCCATACAATGCGCACAACCCCTGATGTTTTTCTCACTCCTACTAGTGAATGTAATGTAACACACACCCATACAATGCGCACCACCCCGTGATGTTTTTCTCACTCCTACTAGTGAATGTAATGATGCACACACCGATGCAATGCGCACCACCCCGTAATGTTTTTCTCACTCCTACTAGTGAATGTAATGTAACACACACCCATACAATGCGCACCACCCCGTGATGTTTTTCTCACTCCTACTAGTGAATGTAATGTAACACACACCCATACAGTGCGCACCACCCCGTGATGTTTTTCTCACTCCTACTAGTGAATGTAATGTAACAGAAACCCATACAATGCGCACAACCCCTTGTTGTTTTTCTCACTCCTACTAGTGAATGTAATGTAACACACACCCATACAATGCGCACCACCCCGTGATGTTTTTCTCACTCCTACTAGTGAATGTAATGTAACACACACCCATACAATGCGCACCACCCCGTGATGTTTTTCTCACTCCTACTAGTGAATGTAATGATGCACACACCGATGCAATGCGCACCACCCCGTAATGTTTTTCTCACTCCTACTAGTGAATGTAATGTAACACACACCCATACAATGCGCACCACCCCGTGATGTTTTTCTCACTCCTACTAGTGAATGTAATGTAACACACACCCATACAATGCGCACCAGCCCGTGATGTTTTTCTCACTCCTACTAGTGAATCTAATGTAACACACACCCATACAATGCGCACCACCCCGTGATGTTTTTCTCACTCCTACTAGTGAATGTAATGTAACACACACCCATACAATGCGCACAACCCCTGATGTTTTTCTCACTCCTACTAGTGAATGTAATGTAACACACACCCATACAATGCGCACCACCCCGTGATGTTTTTCTCACTCCTACTAGTGAATGTAATGATGCACACACCGATGCAATGCGCACCACCCCGTAATGTTTTTCTCACTCCTACTAGTGAATGTAATGTAACACACACCCATACAATGCGCACCACCCCGTGATGTTTTTCTCACTCCTACTAGTGAATGTAATGTAACACACACCCATACAGTGCGCACCACCCCGTGATGTTTTTCTCACTCCTACTAGTGAATGTAATGTAACAGAAACCCATACAATGCGCACAACCCCTTGTTGTTTTTCTCACTCCTACTAGTGAATGTAATGTAACACACACCCATACAATGCGCACCACCCCGTGATGTTTTTCTCACTCCTACTAGTGAATGTAATGTAACACACACCCATACAATGCGCACCACCCCGTGATGGTTTTCTCACTCCTACTAGTGAATGTAATGTAACACACACCGATGCAATGCGCACCACCCCGTGATGTTTTTCTCACTCCTACTAGTGAATGTAATGTAACACACACCCATACAATGCGCACCACCCCGTGATGTTTTTCTCACTCCTACTAGTGAATGTAATGTAACACACACCCATACAATGCGCACCACCCCGTGATGTTTTTCTCACTCCTACTAGTGAATGTAATGTAACACACACCCATACAATGCGCACCACCCCGTGATGTTTTTCTCACTCCTACTAGTGAATGTAATGTAACACACACCCATACAATGCGCACCACCCCGTGATATTTTTCTCACTCCTGCTAGTGAATGTAATGTAACACACACCCATACAATGCGCACCACCCCGTGATGTTTTTCTCACTCCTACTAGTGAATGTAATGTAACACACACCCATACAGTGCGCACCACCCCGTGATGTTTTTCTCACTCCTACTAGTGAATGTAATGTAACACACACCCATACAATGCGCACAACCCCTTGTTGTTTTTCTCACTCCTACTAGTGAATGTAATGTAACACACACCCATACAATGCGCACAACCCCGTGATGTTTTTCTGACTCCTACTAGTGAATGTAATGTAACACACACCCATACAATGCGCACCACCCCGTGATGGTTTTCTCACTCCTACTAGTGAATGTAATGTAACACACACCGATGCAATGCGCACCACCCCGTGATGTTTTTCTCACTCCTACTAGTGAATGTAATGTAACACACACACATACAATGCGCACCACCCCGTGATGTTTTTCTCACTCCTACTAGTGAATGTAATGTAACACACACCCATACAATGCGCACCACCCCGTGATGTTTTTCTCACTCCTACTAGTGAATGTAATGTAACACACACCCATACAGTGCGCACCACCCCGTGATGTTTTTCTCACTCCTACTAGTGAATGTAATGTAACACACACCCATACAGTGCGCACCACCCCGTGATGTTTTTCTCACTCCTACTAGTGAATGTAATGTAACACACACCCATACAATGCGCACCACCCCGTGATGTTTTTCTCACTCCTACTAGTGAATGTACTGTAACACACACCCATACAATGGCACCACACCGTGATGTTTTTCTCACTCCTACTAGTGAATCTAATGTAACACACACCCATACAATGCGCACCACCCCTTAACGTTTTTCTCACTCCTACTAGTGAATCTAATGTAACACACACCCATACAATGCGCACCACCCCGTAATGTTTTTCTCACTCCTACTAGTGAATGTAATGTAACACACACCCATACAATGCGCACCACCTCGTGACTTTTTTCTCACTCCTACTAGTGAATGTAATGTAACACACACCCATACAATGCGCACCACCCCGTGATGTTTTTCTCACTCCTACTAGTGAATGTAATGTAACACACACCCATACAATGCGCACCACCCCGTGATGTTTTTCTCACTCCTACTAGTGAATGTAATGTAACACACACCCATACAATGCGCACCACCCCGTGATGTTTTTCTCACTCCTACTAGTGAATGTAATGTAACACAAAACCATACAATGCCCACCACCCCGTGATGTTTTTCTCACTCCTACTAGTGAATCTAATGTAACACACACCCATACAATGCGCACCTCCCCGCGATGTTTTTCAGAAACCTATCCTACATTGCCACTGCATGTTCCCTGAGCTCCCCATGCTGACCACCCCGCGGTGCTTTTCTCCATCCTACATTGCCACTCACTGCCTATCTTAATTCAGACCCTCCGATTCACAGCACCCCGTGATGTTTTTCTCACTCCTACTAGTGAATGTAATGTAACACACACCCATACAATGCGCACCACCCCGTGATGTTTTTCTCACTCCTACTAGTGAATGTAATGCAACACACACCCATACAATGCGCACAACCCCTTGATGTTTTTCTCACTCCTACTAGTGAATGTAATGTAACACACACCCATACAATGCGCACCACCCCGTGATGTTTTTCTCACTCCTACTAGTGAATGTAATGATGCACACACCGATGCAATGCGCACCACCCTGTAATGTTTTTCTCACTCCTACTAGTGAATGTAATGTAACACACACCCATACAATGCGCACCACCCCGTGATGTTTTTCTCACTCCTACTAGTGAATGTAATGTAACACACACCCATACAATGCGCACCAGCCCGTGATGTTTTTCTCACTCCTACTAGTGAATCTAATGTAACACACACCCATACAATGCGCACCACCCCGTGATGTTTTTCTCACTCCTACTAGTGAATGTAATGTAACACACACCCATACAATGCGCACAACCCCTGATGTTTTTCTCACTCCTACTAGTGAATGTAATGTAACACACACCCATACAATGCGCACCACCCCGTGATGTTTTTCTCACTCCTACTAGTGAATGTAATGATGCACACACCGATGCAATGCGCACCACCCCGTAATGTTTTTCTCACTCCTACTAGTGAATGTAATGTAACACACACCCATACAATGCGCACCACCCCGTGATGTTTTTCTCACTCCTACTAGTGAATGTAATGTAACACACACCCATACAATGCGCACCAGCCCGTGATGTTTTTCTCACTCCTACTAGTGAATCTAATGTAACACACACCCATACAGTGCGCACCACCCCGTGATGTTTTTCTCACTCCTACTAGTGAATGTAATGTAACACACACCCATACAGTGCGCACCACCCCTTGTTGTTTTTCTCACTCCTACTAGTGAATGTAATGTAACACACACCCATACAATGGGCACCACCCCGTGATGTTTTTCTCACTCCTACTAGTGAATGTAATGTAACACACACCCATACAATGCGCACCACCCCGTGATGGTTTTCTCACTCCTACTAGTGAATGTAATGTAACACACACCGATGCAATGCGCACCACCCCGTGATGTTTTTCTCACTCCTACTAGTGAATGTAATGTAACACACACCCATACAATGCGCACCACCCCGTGATGTTTTTCTCACTCCTACTAGTGAATGTAATGTAACACACACCCATACAATGCGCACCACCCCGTGATGTTTTTCTCACTCCTACTAGTGAATGTAATGTAACACACACCCATACAATGCGCACCACCCCGTGATGTTTTTCTCACTCCTACTAGTGAATGTAATGTAACACACACCCATACAATGCGCACCACCCCGTGATATTTTTCTCACTCCTGCTAGTGAATGTAATGTAACACACACCCATACAATGCGCACCACCCCGTGATGTTTTTCTCACTCCTACTAGTGAATGTAATGTAACACACACCCATACAGTGCGCACCACCCCGTGATGTTTTTCTCACTCCTACTAGTGAATGTAATGTAACACACACCCATACAATGCGCACAACCCCTTGTTGTTTTTCTCACTCCTACTAGTGAATGTAATGTAACACACACCCATACAATGCGCACCACCCCGTGATGTTTTTCTCACTCCTACTAGTGAATGTAATGTAACACACACCCATACAATGCGCACCACCCCGTGATGGTTTTCTCACTCCTACTAGTGAATGTAATGTAACACACACCGATGCAATGCGCACCACCCCGTGATGTTTTTCTCACTCCTACTAGTGAATGTAATGTAACACACACACATACAATGCGCACCACCCCGTGATGTTTTTCTCACTCCTACTAGTGAATGTAATGTAACACACACCCATACAATGCGCACCACCCCGTGATGTTTTTCTCACTCCTACTAGTGAATGTAATGTAACACACACCCATACAGTGCGCACCACCCCGTGATGTTTTTCTCACTCCTACTAGTGAATGTAATGTAACACACACCCATACAGTGCGCACCACCCCGTGATGTTTTTCTCACTCCTACTAGTGAATGTAATGTAACACACACCCATACAATGCGCACCACCCCGTGATGTTTTTCTCACTCCTACTAGTGAATGTAATGTAACACACACCCATACAATGGCACCACACCGTGATGTTTTTCTCACTCCTACTAGTGAATCTAATGTAACACACACCCATACAATGCGCACCACCCCTTAACGTTTTTCTCACTCCTACTAGTGAATCTAATGTAACACACACCCATACAATGCGCACCACCCCGTAATGTTTTTCTCACTCCTACTAGTGAATGTAATGTAACACACACCCATACAATGCGCACCACCTCGTGACTTTTTTCTCACTCCTACTAGTGAATGTAATGTAACACACACCCATACAATGCGCACCACCCCGTGATGTTTTTCTCACTCCTACTAGTGAATGTAATGTAACACACACCCATACAATGCGCACCACCCCGTGATGTTTTTCTCACTCCTACTAGTGAATGTAATGTAACACACACCCATACAATGCGCACCACCCCGTGATGTTTTTCTCACTCCTACTAGTGAATGTAATGTAACACACACCCATACAATGCGCACCACCCCGTGATGTTTTTCTCACTCCTACTAGTGAATGTAATGTAACACACACCCATACAGTGCGCACCACCCCGTGATGTTTTTCTCACTCCTACTAGTGAATGTAATGTAACACACACCCATACAATGCGCACCACCCCGTGATGTTTTTCTCACTCCTACTAGTGAATGTAATGTAACACACACCCATACAATGGCACCACACCGTGATGTTTTTCTCACTCCTACTAGTGAATCTAATGTAACACACACCCATACAATGAGCACCACCCCGTGATGTTTTTCTCACTCCTACTAGTGAATGTAATGTAACACACACCCATACAATGCGCACCACCCCGTGATGTTTTTCTCACTCCTACTAGTGAATGTAATGTAACACACACCCATACAATGCGCACCACCCCGTGATGTTTTTCTCACTCCTACTAGTGAATGTAATGTAACACACACCCATACAATGCGCACCACCTCGTGACGTTTTTCTCACTCCTACTAGTGAATCTAATGTAACACACACCCATACAATGCGCACCACCCCGTGACGTTTTTCTCACTCCTACTAGTGAATCTAATGTAACACACACCCATACAATGCGCACCACCCCTTAACGTTTTTCTCACTCCTACTAGTGAATCTAATGTAACACACACCCATACAATGCGCACCACCCCGTAATGTTTTTCTCACTCCTACTAGTGAATGTAATGTAACACACACCCATACAATGCGCACCACCTCGTGACTTTTTTCTCACTCCTACTAGTGAATGTAATGTAACACACACCCATACAATGCGCACCACCCCGTGATGTTTTTCTCACTCCTACTAGTGAATGTAATGTAACACACACCCATACAATGCGCACCACCCCGTGATGTTTTTCTCACTCCTACTAGTGAATGTATTGTAACACACACCCATACAATGCGCACCACCCCGTGATGTTTTTCTCACTCCTACTAGTGAATGTAATGTAACACACACCCATACAATGCCCACCACCCCGTGATGTTTTTCTCACTCCTACTAGTGAATCTAATGTAACACACACCCATACAATGCGCACCTCCCCGCGATGTTTTTCAGAAACCTATCCTACATTGCCACTGCATGTTCCCTGAGCTCCCCATGCTGACCACCCCGCGGTGCTTTTCTCCATCCTACATTGCCACTCACTGCCTATCTTAATTCAGACCCTCCGATTCACAGCACCCCGTGATGTTTTTCTCACTCCTACTAGTGAATGTAATGTAACACACACCCATACAATGCGCACCACCCCGTGATGTTTTTCTCACTCCTACTAGTGAATGTAATGCAACACACACCCATACAATGCGCACAACCCCTTGATGTTTTTCTCACTCCTACTAGTGAATGTAATGTAACACACACCCATACAATGCGCACCACCCCGTGATGTTTTTCTCACTCCTACTAGTGAATGTAATGATGCACACACCGATGCAATGCGCACCACCCCGTAATGTTTTTCTCACTCCTACTAGTGAATGTAATGTAACACACACCCATACAATGCGCACCACCCCGTGATGTTTTTCTCACTCCTACTAGTGAATGTAATGTAACACACACCCATACAATGCGCACCAGCCCGTGATGTTTTTCTCACTCCTACTAGTGAATCTAATGTAACACACACCCATACAATGCGCACCACCCCGTGATGTTTTTCTCACTCCTACTAGTGAATGTAATGTAACACACACCCATACAATGCGCACAACCCCTGATGTTTTTCTCACTCCTACTAGTGAATGTAATGTAACACACACCCATACAATGCGCACCACCCCGTGATGTTTTTCTCACTCCTACTAGTGAATGTAATGATGCACACACCGATGCAATGCGCACCACCCCGTAATGTTTTTCTCACTCCTACTAGTGAATGTAATGTAACACACACCCATACAATGCGCACCACCCCGTGATGTTTTTCTCACTCCTACTAGTGAATGTAATGAAACACACACCCATACAATGCGCACCAGCCCGTGATGTTTTTCTCACTCCTACTAGTGAATCTAATGTAACACACACCCATACAATGCGCACCACCCCGTGATGTTTTTCTCACTCCTACTAGTGAATGTAATGTAACACACACCCATACAATGCGCACCACCCCGTGATGTTTTTCTCACTCCTACTAGTGAATGTAATGATGCACACACCGATGCAATGCGCACCACCCCGTAATGTTTTTCTCACTCCTACTAGTGAATGTAATGTAACACACACCCATACAATGCGCACCACCCCGTGATGTTTTTCTCACTCCTACTAGTGAATGTAATGTAACACACACCCATACAATGCGCACCAGCCCGTGATGTTTTTCTCACTCCTACTAGTGAATGTAATGTAACACACACCCATACAATGCCCACCACCCCGTGATGTTTTTCTCACTCCTACTAGTGAATCTAATGTAACACACACCCATACAATGCGCACCTCCCCGCGATGTTTTTCAGAAACCTATCCTACATTGCCACTGCATGTTCCCTGAGCTCCCCATGCTGACCACCCCGCGGTGCTTTTCTCCATCCTACATTGCCACTCACTGCCTATCTTAATTCAGACCCTCCGATTCACAGCACCCCGTGATGTTTTTCTCACTCCTACTAGTGAATGTAATGTAACACACACCCATACAATGCGCACCACCCCGTGATGTTTTTCTCACTCCTACTAGTGAATGTAATGCAACACACACCCATACAATGCGCACAACCCCTTGATGTTTTTCTCACTCCTACTAGTGAATGTAATGTAACACACACCCATACAATGCGCACCACCCCGTGATGTTTTTCTCACTCCTACTAGTGAATGTATTGTAACACACACCCATACAATGCGCACCACCCCGTGATGTTTTTCTCACTCCTACTAGTGAATGTAATGTAACACACACCCATACAATGCCCACCACCCCGTGATGTTTTTCTCACTCCTACTAGTGAATCTAATGTAACACACACCCATACAATGCGCACCTCCCCGCGATGTTTTTCAGAAACCTATCCTACATTGCCACTGCATGTTCCCTGAGCTCCCCATGCTGACCACCCCGCGGTGCTTTTCTCCATCCTACATTGCCACTCACTGCCTATCTTAATTCAGACCCTCCGATTCACAGCACCCCGTGATGTTTTTCTCACTCCTACTAGTGAATGTAATGCAACACACACCCATACAATGCGCACCACCCCGTGATGTTTTTCTCACTCCTACTAGTGAATGTAATGCAACACACACCCATACAATGCGCACAACCCCTTGATGTTTTTCTCACTCCTACTAGTGAATGTAATGTAACACACACCCATACAATGCGCACCACCCCGTGATGTTTTTCTCACTCCTACTAGTGAATGTAATGATGCACACACCGATGCAATGCGCACCACCCCGTAATGTTTTTCTCACTCCTACTAGTGAATGTAATGTAACACACACCCATACAATGCGCACCACCCCGTGATGTTTTTCTCACTCCTACTAGTGAATGTAATGTAACACACACCCATACAATGCGCACCAGCCCGTGATGTTTTTCTCACTCCTACTAGTGAATCTAATGTAACACACACCCATACAATGCGCACCACCCCGTGATGTTTTTCTCACTCCTACTAGTGAATGTAATGTAACACACACCCATACAATGCGCACAACCCCTGATGTTTTTCTCACTCCTACTAGTGAATGTAATGTAACACACACCCATACAATGCGCACCACCCCGTGATGTTTTTCTCACTCCTACTAGTGAATGTAATGATGCACACACCGATGCAATGCGCACCACCCCGTAATGTTTTTCTCACTCCTACTAGTGAATGTAATGTAACACACACCCATACAGTGCGCACCACCCCGTGATGTTTTTCTCACTCCTACTAGTGAATGTAATGTAACACACACCCATACAATGCGCACCACCCCGTGATGTTTTTCTCACTCCTACTAGTGAATGTAATGTAACACACACCCATACAATGGCACCACACCGTGATGTTTTTCTCACTCCTACTAGTGAATCTAATGTAACACACACCCATACAATGAGCACCACCCCGTGATGTTTTTCTCACTCCTACTAGTGAATGTAATGTAACACACACCCATACAATGCGCACCACCCCGTGATGTTTTTCTCACTCCTACTAGTGAATGTAATGTAACACACACCCATACAATGCGCACCACCCCGTGATGTTTTTCTCACTCCTACTAGTGAATATAATGTAACACACACCCATACAATGCGCACCACCTCGTGACGTTTTTCTCACTCCTACTAGTGAATCTAATGTAACACACACCCATACAATGCGCACCACCCCGTGACGTTTTTCTCACTCCTACTAGTGAATCTAATGTAACACACACCCATACAATGCGCACCACCCCTTAACGTTTTTCTCACTCCTACTAGTGAATCTAATGTAACACACACCCATACAATGCGCACCACCCCGTAATGTTTTTCTCACTCCTACTAGTGAATGTAATGTAACAGACACCCATACAATGCGCACCACCTCGTGACTTTTTTCTCACTCCTACTAGTGAATATAATGTAACACACACCCATACAATGCGCACCACCCCGTGATGTTTTTCTCACTCCTACTAGTGAATGTAATGTAACACACACCCATACAATGCGCACCACCCCGTGATGTTTTTCTCACTCCTACTAGTGAATGTAATGTAACACACACCCATACATTGCGCACCACCCCGTGATGTTTTTCTCACTCCTACTAGTGAATGTAATGTAACACACACCCATACAATGCCCACCACCCCGTGATGTTTTTCTCACTCCTACTAGTGAATCTAATGTAACACACACCCATACAATGCGCACCTCCCCGCGATGTTTTTCAGAAACCTATCCTACATTGCCACTGCATGTTCCCTGAGCTCCCCATGCTGACCACCCCGCGGTGCTTTTCTCCATCCTACATTGCCACTCACTGCCTATCTTAATTCAGACCCTCCGATTCACAGCACCCCGTGATGTTTTTCTCACTCCTACTAGTGAATGTAATGTAACACACACCCATACAATGAGCACCACCCCGTGATGTTTTTCTCACTCCTACTAGTGAATGTAATGCAACACACACCCATACAATGCGCACAACCCCTTGATGTTTTTCTCACTCCTACTAGTGAATGTAATGTAACACACACCCATACAATGCGCACCACCCCGTGATGTTTTTCTCACTCCTACTAGTGAATGTAATGATGCACACACCGATGCAATGCGCACCACCCCGTAATGTTTTTCTCACTCCTACTAGTGAATGTAATGTAACACACACCCATACAATGCGCACCACCCCGTGATGTTTTTCTCACTCCTACTAGTGAATGTAATGTAACACACACCCATACAATGCGCACCAGCCCGTGATGTTTTTCTCACTCCTACTAGTGAATCTAATGTAACACACACCCATACAATGCGCACCACCCCGTGATGTTTTTCTCACTCCTACTAGTGAATGTAATGTAACACACACCCATACAATGCGCACAACCCCTGATGTTTTTCTCACTCCTACTAGTGAATGTAATGTAACACACACCCATACAATGCGCACCACCCCGTGATGTTTTTCTCACTCCTACTAGTGAATGTAATGATGCACACACCGATGCAATGCGCACCACCCCGTAATGTTTTTCTCACTCCTACTAGTGAATGTAATATAACACACACCCATACAATGCGCACCACCCCGTGATGTTTTTCTGACTCCTACTAGTGAATGTAATGTAACACACACCCATACAATGCGCACCAGCCCGTGATGATTTTCTCACTCCTACTAGTGAATCTAATGTAACACACACCCATACAATGCGCACCACCCCGTGATGTTTTTCTCACTCCTACTAGTGAATGTAATGTAACACACACCCATACAATGCGCACCACCCCGTGATGTTTTTCTCACTCCTACTAGTGAATGTAATGATGCACACACCGATGCAATGCGCACCACCCCGTAATGTTTTTCTCACTCCTACTAGTGAATGTAATGTAACACACACCCATACAATGCGCACCACCCCGTGATGTTTTTCTCACTCCTACTAGTGAATGTAATGTAACACACACCCATACAATGCGCACCAGCCCGTGATGTTTTTCTCACTCCTACTAGTGAATGTAATGTAACACACACCCATACAATGCCCACCACCCCGTGATGTTTTTCTCACTCCTACTAGTGAATCTAATGTAACACACACCCATACAATGCGCACCTCCCCGCGATGTTTTTCAGAAACCTATCTTACATTGCCACTGCATGTTCCCTGAGCTCCCCATGCTGACCACCCCGCGGTGCTTTTCTCCATCCTACATTGCCACTCACTGCCTATCTTAATTCAGACCCTCCGATTCACAGCACCCCGTGATGTTTTTCTCACTCCTACTAGTGAATGTAATGTAACACACACCCATACAATGCGCACCACCCCGTGATGTTTTTCTCACTCCTACTAGTGAATGTAATGCAACACACACCCATACAATGCGCACAACCCCTTGATGTTTTTCTCACTCCTACTAGTGAATGTAATGTAACACACACCCATACAATGCGCACCACCCCGTGATGTTTTTCTCACTCCTACTAGTGAATGTAATGATGCACACACCGATGCAATGCGCACCACCCCGTAATGTTTTTCTCACTCCTACTAGTGAATGTAATGTAACACACACCCATACAATGCGCACCACCCCGTGATGTTTTTCTCACTCCTACTAGTGAATGTAATGTAACACACACCCATACAATGCGCACCAGCCCGTGATGTTTTTCTCACTCCTACTAGTGAATCTAATGTAACACACACCCATACAATGCGCACCACCCCGTGATGTTTTTCTCACTCCTACTAGTGAATGTAATGTAACACACACCCATACAATGCGCACAACCCCTGATGTTTTTCTCACTCCTACTAGTGAATGTAATGTAACACACACCCATACAATGCGCACCACCCCGTGATGTTTTTCTCACTCCTACTAGTGAATGTAATGATGCACACACCGATGCAATGCGCACCACCCCGTAATGTTTTTCTCACTCCTACTAGTGAATGTAATGTAACACACACCCATACAATGCGCACCACCCCGTGATGTTTTTCTCACTCCTACTAGTGAATGTAATGTAACACACACCCATACAATGCGCACCAGCCCGTGATGTTTTTCTCACTCCTACTAGTGAATCTAATGTAACACACACCCATACAATGCGCACCACCCCGTGATGTTTTTCTCACTCCTACTAGTGAATGTAATGTAACACACACCCATACAATGCGCACCACCCCGTGATGTTTTTCTCACTCCTACTAGTGAATGTAATGATGCACACACCGATGCAATGCGCACCACCCCGTAATGTTTTTCTCACTCCTACTAGTGAATGTAATGTAACACACACCCATACAATGCGCACCACCCCGTGATGTTTTTCTCACTCCTACTAGTGAATGTAATGTAACACACACCCATACAATGCGCACCAGCCCGTGATGTTTTTCTCACTCCTACTAGTGAATCTAATGTAACACACACCCATACAATGCGCACCACCCCGTGATGTTTTTCTCACTCCTACTAGTGAATGTAATGTAACACACACCCATACAATGCGCACAACCCCTGATGTTTTTCTCACTCCTACTAGTGAATGTAATGTAACACACACCCATACAATGCGCACCACCCCGTGATGTTTTTCTCACTCCTACTAGTGAATGTAATGTAACACACACCCATACAATGCGCACCACCCCGTAATGTTTTTCTCACTCCTACTAGTGAATGTAATGTAACACACACCCATACAATGCGCACCACCCCGTGATGTTTTTCTCACTCCTACTAGTGAATGTAATGTAACACACACCCATACAATGCGCACCAGCCCGTGATGTTTTTCTCACTCCTACTAGTGAATCTAATGTAACACACACCCATACAATGCGCACCACCCCGTGATGTTTTTCTCACTCCTACTAGTGAATGTAATGTAACACACACCCATACAATGAGCACAACCCCTGATGTTTTTCTCACTCCTACTAGTGAATGTAATGTAACACACACCCATACAATGCGCACCACCCCGTGATGTTTTTCTCACTCCTACTAGTGAATGTAATGATGCACACACCGATGCAATGCGCACCACCCCGTAATGTTTTTCTCACTCCTACTAGTGAATGTAATGTAACACACACCCATACAATGCGCACCACCCCGTGATGTTTTTCTCACTCCTACTAGTGAATGTAATGTAACACACACCCATACAGTGCGCACCACCCCGTGATGTTTTTCTCACTCCTACTAGTGAATGTAATGTAACAGAAACCCATACAATGCGCACAACCCCTTGTTGTTTTTCTCACTCCTACTAGTGAATGTAATGTAACACACACCCATACAATGCGCACCACCCCGTGATGTTTTTCTCACTCCTACTAGTGAATGTAATGTAACACACACCCATACAATGCGCACCACCCCGTGATGGTTTTCTCACTCCTACTAGTGAATGTAATGTAACACACACCGATGCAATGCGCACCACCCCGTGATGTTTTTCTCACTCCTACTAGTGAATGTAATGTAACACACACCCATACAATGCGCACCACCCCGTGATGTTTTTCTCACTCCTACTAGTGAATGTAATGTAACACACACCCATACAATGCGCACCACCCCGTGATGTTTTTCTCACTCCTACTAGTGAATGTAATGTAACACACACCCATACAATGCGCACCACCCCGTGATGTTTTTCTCACTCCTACTAGTAAATGTAATGTAACACACACCCATACAATGCGCACCACCCCGTGATATTTTTCTCACTCCTGCTAGTGAATGTAATGTAACACACACCCATACAATGCGCACCACCCCGTGATGTTTTTCTCACTCCTACTAGTGAATGTAATGTAACACACACCCATACAGTGCGCACCACCCCGTGATGTTTTTCTCACTCCTACTAGTGAATGTAATGTAACACACACCCATACAATGCGCACAACCCCTTGTTGTTTTTCTCACTCCTACTAGTGAATGTAATGTAACACACACCCATACAATGCGCACAACCCCGTGATGTTTTTCTCACTCCTACTAGTGAATGTAATGTAACACACACCCATACAATGCGCACCACCCCGTGATGGTTTTCTCACTCCTACTAGTGAATGTAATGTAACACACACCGATGTAATGCGCACCACCCCGTGATGTTTTTCTCACTCCTACTAGTGAATGTAATGTAACACACACACATACAATGCGCACCACCCCGTGATGTTTTTCTCACTCCTACTAGTGAATGTAATGTAACACACACCCATACAATGCGCACCACCCCGTGATGTTTTTCTCACTCCTACTAGTGAATGTAATGTAACACACACCCATACAGTGCGCACCACCCCGTGATGTTTTTCTCACTCCTACTAGTGAATGTAATGTAACACACACCCATACAGTGCGCACCACCCCGTGATGTTTTTCTCACTCCTACTAGTGAATGTAATGTAACACACACCCATACAATGCGCACCACCCCGTGATGTTTTTCTCACTCCTACTAGTGAATGTAATGTAACACACACCCATACAATGCGCACAACCCCTTGTTGTTTCTCTCACTCCTACTAGGGAATGTAATGTAACACACACCCATACAATGCGCACCACCCCGTGATGTTTTTCTCACTCCTACTAGTGAATGTAATGTAACACACACCCATACAATGCGCACCACCCCGTGATGGTTTTCTCACTCCTACTAGTGAATGTAATTTAACACACACCGATGCAATGCGCACCACCCCGTGATGTTTTTCTCACTCCTACTAGTGAATGTAATGTAACACACACCCATACAATGCGCACCACCCCGTGACGTTTTTCTCACTCCTACTAGTGTATCTAATGTAACACACACCCATACAATGCGCACCAACCCGTGATGTTTTTCTCACTCCTACTAGTGAATGTAATGTAACACACACCCATACAATGCGCACCACCCCGTGATGTTTTTCTCACTTCTACCAGTGAATCTAATGTAACACACACCCATACAATGCGCACCACCCCGCGATGTTTTTCAGAAACCTATCCTACATTGCCAATGCATGTTCCCTAACCTCCCCATGCTGACGACCCCGCGGTGCTTTTCTCCATCCTACATTGCCACTCACTGCCTATCTTAATTCAGACCCTCCGATTCACACCACCCCGTGATGTTTTTCTCACTCCTACTAGTGAATGTAATGTAACACACACCCATACAGTGCGCACCACCCCGTGATGTATTTCTCACTCCTACTAGTGAATGTAATGTAACACACACCCATACAGAGCGCACCACCCCGTGATGTTTTTCTCACTCCTACTAGTGAATGTAATGTAACACACACCCATACAATGCGCACAACCCCTTGTTGTTTTTCTCACTCCTACTAGTGAATGTAATGTAACACACACCCATACAATGCGCACCACCCCGTGATGTTTTTCTCACTCCTACTAGTGAATGTAATGTAACACACACCCATACAATGCGCACCACCCCATGATGGTTTTCTCACTCCTACTAGTGAATGTAATGTAACACACACCGATGCAATGCGCACCACCCCGTGATGTTTTTCTCACTCCTACTAGTGAATGTAATGTAACACACACCCATACAATGCGCACCACCCCGTGATGTTTTTCTCACTCCTACTAGTGAATGTAATGTAACACACACCCATACAGTGCACACCACCCCGTGATGTTTTTCTCACTCCTACTAGTGAATCTAATGTAACACACACCCATACAGTGCGCACCACCCCGTGATATTTTTCTCACTCCT
The DNA here is from genome assembly GCF_034190915.1 of Cavia porcellus. Taxonomy (NCBI): domain Eukaryota; kingdom Metazoa; phylum Chordata; class Mammalia; order Rodentia; family Caviidae; genus Cavia; species Cavia porcellus. The sequence continues at coordinate 391,613 of NW_026947562.1, read as the reverse complement.
ACTAGTGAATGTAATGTAACACACACCCATACAGTGCGCACCACCCCGTGATGTTTTTCTCACTCCTACTAGTGAATGTAATGTAACAGACACCCATACAATGCGCACAACCCCTTGTTGTTTTTCTCACTCCTACTAGTGAATGTAATGTGACACACACCCATACAATGCGCACCACCCCGTGATGTTTTTCTCACTCCTACTAGTGAATGTAATGTAACACACACCCATACAATGCGCACCACCCCGTGATGGTTTTCTCACTCCTACTAGTGAATGTAATGTAACACACACCGATGCAATGCGCACCACCCCGTGATGTTTTTCTCACTCCTACTAGTGAATGTAATGTAACACACACCCATACAATGCGCACCACCCCGTGATGTTTTTCTCACTCCTACTAGTGAATGTAATGTAACACACACCCATACAATGCGCACCACCCCGTGATGTTTTTCTCACTCCTACTAGTGAATGCAATGTAACACACACCCATACAATGTGCACCACCCCGTGATGTTTTTCTCACTCCTACTAGTGAATGTAATGTAACACACACCCATACAATGGCACCACACCGTGATGTTTTTCTCACTCCTACTAGTGAATCTAATGTAACACACACCCATACAATGAGCACCACCCCGTGATGTTTTTCTCACTCCTACTAGTGAATGTAATGTAACACACACCCATACAATGCGCACCACCCCGTGATGTTTTTCTCACTCCTAGTAGTGGATGTAATGTAACACACACCCATACAATGCGCACCACCCCGTGATGTTTTTCTCACTCCTACTAGTGAATGTAATGTAACACACACCCATACAATGCGCACCACCACGTGACGTTTTTCTCACTCCTACTAGTGAATCTAATGTAACACACACCCATACAATGCGCACCACCCCGTGACGTTTTTCTCACTCCTACTAGTGAATCTAATGTAACACACACCCATACAATGCGCACCACCCCTTAACGTTTTTCTCACTCCTACTAGTGAATCTAATGTAACACACACCCATACAATGCGCACCACCCCGTAATGTTTTTCTCACTCCTACTAGTGAATGTAATGTAACACACACCCATACAATGCGCACCACCTCGTGACTTTTTTCTCACTCCTACTAGTGAATGTAATGTAACACACACCCATACAATGCGCACCACCCCGTGATGTTTTTCTCACTCCTACTAGTGAATGTAATGTAACACACACCCATACAATGCGCACCACCCCGTGATGTTTTTCTCACTCCTACTAGTGAATGTAATGTAACACACACCCATACAATGCGCACCACCCCGTGATGTTTTTCTCACTCCTACTAGTGAATGTAATGTAACACACACCCATACAATGCCCACCACCCCGTGATGTTTTTCTCACTCCTACTAGTGAATGTAATGCAACACACACCCATACAATGCGCACAACCCCTTGATGTTTTTCTCACTCCTACTAGTGAATGTAATGTAACACACACCCATACAATGCGCACAACCCCGTGATGTTTTTCTCACTCCTACTAGTGAATGTAATGTAACACACACCCATACAATGCGCACCACCCCGTGATGTTTTTCTCACTCCTACTAGTGAATGTAATGATGCACACACCGATGCAATGCGCACCACCCCGTAATGTTTTTCTCACTCCTACTAGTGAATGTAATGTAACACACACCCATACAATGCGCACCACCCCGTGATGTTTTTCTCACTCCTACTAGTGAATGTAATGTAACACACACCCATACAATGCGCACCAGCCCGTGATGTTTTTCTCACTCCTACTAGTGAATCTAATGTAACACACACCCATACAATGCGCACCACCCCGTGATGTTTTTCTCACTCCTACTAGTGAATGTAATGTAACACACACCCATACAATGCGCACAACCCCGTGATGTTTTTCTCACTCCTACTAGTGAATGTAATGTAACACACACCCATACAATGCGCACCACCCCGTGATGTTTTTCTCACTCCTACTAGTGAATGCAATGTAACACACACCCATACAATGCGCACCGCCCCGTGATGTTTTTCTCACTCCTACTAGTGAATGTAATGTAACACACACCCATACAATGGCACCACACCGTGATGTTTTTCTCACTCCTACTAGTGAATCTAATGTAACACACACCCATACAATGAGCACCACCCCGTGATGTTTTTCTCACTCCTACTAGTGAATGTAATGTAACACACACCCATACAATGCGCACCACCCCGTGATGTTTTTCTCAATCCTACTAGTGAATGTAATGTAACACACACCCATACAATGCGCACCACCCCGTGATGTTTTTCTCACTCCTACTAGTGAATGTAATGTAACACACACCCATACAATGCGCACCACCCCGTGATGTTTTTCTCACTCCTACTAGTGAATGTAATGTAACACACCCCCATACAATGCCCACCACCCCGTGATGTTTTTCTCACTCATACTAGTGAATGTAATGTAACACACACCCATACAATGCGCACAACCCCGTGATGTTTTTCTCACTCCTACTAGTGAATGTAATGTAACACACACCCATACAATGGCACCACACCGTGATGTTTTTCTCACTCCTACTAGTGAATCTAATGTAACACACACCCATACAATGCGCACCACCCCGTGATGTTTTTCTCACTCCTACTAGTGAATGTAATGTAACACACACCCATACAATGCGCACAACCCCGTGATGTTTTTCTCACTCCTACTAGTGAATGTAATGTAACACACACCCATACAATGCGCACCACCCCGTGATGTTTTTCTCACTCCTACTGGTGAATGCAATGTAACACACACCCATACAATGCGCAACGCCCCGTGATGTTTTTCTCACTCCTACTAGTGAATGTAATGTAACACACACCCATACAATGGCACCACACCGTGATGTTTTTCTCACTCCTACTAGTGAATCTAATGTAACACACACCCATACAATGAGCACCACCCCGTGATGTTTTTCTCACTCCTACTAGTGAATGTAATGTAACACACACCCATACAATGCGCACCACCCCGTGATGTTTTTCTCAATCCTACTAGTGAATGTAATGTAACACACACCCATACAATGCGCACCACCCCGTGATGTTTTTCTCACTCCTACTAGTGAATGTAATGTAACACACACCCATACAATGCGCACCACCCCGTGATGTTTTTCTCACTCCTACTAGTGAATGTAATGTAACACACCCCCATACAATGCCCACCACCCCGTGATGTTTTTCTCACTCCTACTCGTGAATCTAATGTAACACACACCCATACAATGCGCACCTCCCCGCGATGTTTTTCAGAAACCTATCCTACATTGCCACTGCATGTTCCCTGACCTCCCCATGCTGACCACCCCGCGGTGCTTTTCTCCATCCTACATTGCCACTCACTGCCTATCTTAAATCAGACCCTCCGATTCACAGCACCCCGTGATGTTTTTCTCACTCCTACTAGTGAATGTAATGTAACACACACCCATACAATGCGCACCACCCCGTGATGTTTTTCTCACTCCTACTAGTGAATGTAATGCAACACACACCCATACAATGCGCACAACCCCTTGATGTTTTTCTCACTCCTACTAGTGAATGTAATGTAACACACACCCATACAATGCGCACAACCCCGTGATGTTTTTCTCACTCCTACTAGTGAATGTAATGTAACACACACCCATACAATGCGCACCACCCCGTGATGTTTTTCTCACTCCTACTAGTGAATGTAATGATGCACACACCGATGCAATGCGCACCACCCCGTAATGTTTTTCTCACTCCTACTAGTGAATGTAATGTAACACACACCCATACAATGCGCACCACCCCGTGATGTTTTTCTCACTCCTACTAGTGAATGTAATGTAACACACACCCATACAATGCGCACCAGCCCATGATGTTTTTCTCACTCCTACTAGTGAATCTAATGTAACACACACCCATACAATGCGCACCACCCCGTGATGTTTTTCTCACTCCTACTAGTGAATGTAATGTAACACACACCCATACAATGCGCACAACCCCGTGATGTTTTTCTCACTCCTACTAGTGAATGTAATGTAACACACACCCATACAATGCGCACCACCCCGTGATGTTTTTCTCACTCCTACTAGTGAATGTAATGATGCACACACCGATGCAATGCGCACCACCCCGTAATGTTTTTCTCACTCCTACTAGTGAATGTAATGTAACACACACCCATACAATGCGCACCACCCCGTGATGTTTTTCTCACTCCTACTAGTGAATCTTATGTAACACACACCCATACAATGCGCACCACCCCGTGATGTTTTTCTCACTACTACTAGTGAATGTGATGTAACACACACCCATACAATGCGCACCACCCCGTGATGTTTTTCTCACTCCTACTAGTGAATGTAATGTAACACACACCCATACAATGGGCACCACCCCGTGATGTTTTTCTCACTCCTACTAGTGAATCTAATTTAACACACACCCATACAATGCGCACCACCCCGTGATTGTTTTCTCACTCCTACTATTGAATGTAATGTAACACACACCCATACAATGCGCACCACCCCGTGATGTTTTTCTCACTACTACTAGTGAATGTGATGTAACACACACCCATACAATGCGCACCACCCCGTGATGTTTTTCTCACTCCTACTAGTGAATGTAATGTAACACACACCCATACAATGGGCACCACCCCGTGATGTTTTTCTCACTCCTACTAGTGAATCTAATTTAACACACACCCATACAATGCGCACCACCCCGTGATTGTTTTCTCACTCCTACTATTGAATGTAATGTAACACACACCCATACAATGCGCACCACCCCGTGATGTTTTTCTCACTGCTACTAGTGAATGTAATGTAACACACACCCATACAATGCGCACCACCCCGTGACGTTTTTCTCACTCCTACTAGTGTATCTAATGTAACACACACCCATACAATGCGCACCAACCCGTGATGTTTTTCTCACTCCTACTAGTGAATGTAATGTAACACACACCCATACAATGCGCACCACCCCGTGATGTTTTTCTCACTTCTACCAGTGAATCTAATGTAACACACACCCATACAATGCGCACCACCCCGCGATGTTTTTCAGAAACCTATCCTACATTGCCAATGCATGTTCCCTAACCTCCCCATGCTGACGACCCCGCGGTGCTTTTCTCCATCCTACATTGCCACTCACTGCCTATCTTAATTCAGACCCTCCGATTCACACCACCCCGTGATGTTTTTCTCACTCCTACTAGTGAATGTAATGTAACACACACCCATACAATGCGCACAACCCCGTGATGTTTTTCTCACTCCTACTAGTGAATGTAATGTAACACACACCCATACAATGCGCACCACCCCGTGATGTTTTTCTCACTCCTACTAGTGAATGCAATGTAACACACACCCATACAATGCGCACCGCCCCGTGATGTTTTTCTCACTCCTACTAGTGAATGTAATGTAACACACACCCATACAATGGCACCACACCGTGATGTTTTTCTCACTCCTACTAGTGAATCTAATGTAACACACACCCATACAATGAGCACCACCCCGTGATGTTTTTCTCACTCCTACTAGTGAATGTAATGTAACACACACCCATACAATGCGCACCACCCCGTGATGTTTTTCTCAATCCTACTAGTGAATGTAATGTAACACACACCCATACAATGCGCACCACCCCGTGATGTTTTTCTCACTCCTACTAGTGAATGTAATGTAACACACACCCATACAATGCGCACCACCCCGTGATGTTTTTCTCACTCCTACTAGTGAATGTAATGTAACACACCCCCATACAATGCCCACCACCCCGTGATGTTTTTCTCACTCCTACTCGTGAATCTAATGTAACACACACCCATACAATGCGCACCTCCCCGCGATGTTTTTCAGAAACCTATCCTACATTGCCACTGCATGTTCCCTGACCTCCCCATGCTGACCACCCCGCGGTGCTTTTCTCCATCCTACATTGCCACTCACTGCCTATCTTAAATCAGACCCTCCGATTCACAGCACCCCGTGATGTTTTTCTCACTCCTACTAGTGAATGTAATGTAACACACACCCATACAATGCGCACCACCCCGTGATGTTTTTCTCACTCCTACTAGTGAATGTAATGCAACACACACCCATACAATGCGCACAACCCCTTGATGTTTTTCTCACTCCTACTAGTGAATGTAATGTAACACACACCCATACAATGCGCACAACCCCGTGATGTTTTTCTCACTCCTACTAGTGAATGTAATGTAACACACACCCATACAATGCGCACCACCCCGTGATGGTTTTCTCACTCCTACTAGTGAATGTAATGATGCACACACCGATGCAATGCGCACCACCCCGTAATGTTTTTCTCACTCCTACTAGTGAATGTAATGTAACACACACCCATACAATGCGCACCACCCCGTGATGTTTTTCTCACTCCTACTAGTGAATGTAATGTAACACACACCCATACAATGCGCACCAGCCCGTGATGTTTTTCTCACTCCTACTAGTGAATCTAATGTAACACACACCCATACAATGCGCACCACCCCGTGATGTTTTTCTCACTCCTACTAGTGAATGTAATGTAACACACACCCATACAATGCGCACAACCCCGTGATGTTTTTCTCACTCCTACTAGTGAATGTAATGTAACACACACCCATACAATGCGCACCACCCCGTGATGTTTTTCTCACTCCTACTAGTGAATGTAATGATGCACACACCGATGCAATGCGCACCACCCCGTAATGTTTTTCTCACTCCTACTAGTGAATGTAATGTAACACACACCCATACAATGCGCACCACCCCGTGATGTTTTTCTCACTCCTACTAGTGAATGTAATGTAACACACACCCATACAATGCGCACCACCCCGTGATGTTTTTCTCACTCCTACTAGTGAATCTTATGTAACACACACCCATACAATGCGCACCACCCCGTGATGTTTTTCTCACTACTACTAGTGAATGTGATGTAACACACACCCATACAATGCGCACCACCCCGTGATGTTTTTCTCACTCCTACTAGTGAATGTAATGTAACACACACCCATACAATGGGCACCACCCCGTGATGTTTTTCTCACTCCTACTAGTGAATCTAATTTAACACACACCCATACAATGCGCACCACCCCGTGATTGTTTTCTCACTCCTACTATTGAATGTAATGTAACACACACCCATACAATTCGCACCACCCCATGATGTTTTTCTCACTCCTACTAGTGAATGTAATGTAATACACACCCATACAATGCGCACCACCCCGTGACCTTTTTCTAACTCCTACTAGTGAATGTAATGTAACACACACCCATACAATGCGTACCACCCCGTGACGTTTTTCTCACTCCTACTAGTGAATCTAATGTAACACACACTCATGCAATGCGCACCACCCCGTGACGTTTTTCTCACTCCTTCTAGTGAATCTAATGTAACACACACCCATACAATGCGCACCACCCCGTGACGTTTTTCTCACTCCTACTAGTGAATCTAATGTAACACCCACCCATACAATGTGCACCACCCCGTGATGTTTTTCTCACTCCTGCTAGTGAATGTAATGTAACACACACCCATACAATGCGCACCACCCCGTGATGTTTTTCTCACTCCTACTAGTGAATGTAATGTAACACACACCCATACAGTGCGCACCACCCCGTGATGTTTTTCTCACTCCTAATAATGAATGTAATGTAACACACACCCATACAATGCGCACCACCCTGTGATGTTTTTCTCACTCCTACTAATGAATGTAATGCAACACACACCCATACAATGCGCACCACCCCGTGATGTTTTTCTCACTCCTACTAGTGAATGTAATGTAACACACACCCATACAATGCGCACCACCCCGTGATGTTTTTCTCACTCCTACTAGTGAATGTAATGTAACACACACCCATACAATGCGCACCACCCCGTGATGTTTTTCTTACTCCTACTAGTGAATCTAATGTAACACACACCCATACAATGCGCACCACCCCGCTATGTTTTTCAGAAACCTATCCTACATTGCCACTGCATGTTCCCTGACCTCCCCATGCTGACCACCCCGCGGTGCTTTTCTCCATCCTACATTGCCACTCACTGCCTATCTTAATTAGGACCCTCCGATTCACACCACCCCGTGATGTTTTTCTCACTCCTACTAGTGAATGTAATGTAACACACACCCATACAATGCGCACCACCCCGTGATGTTTTTCTCACTTCTACCAGTGAATCTAATGTAACACACACGCATACAATGCGCACCACCCCGTGATGTTTTTCTCACTCCTACTAGTGAATGTAATGTAACACACACCCATACAATCCGCACCACCCCGTGATGTTTTTCTCACTCCTACTAGTGAATGTAATGTAACACACACCCATACAATGCGCACCACACCGTGATGTTTTTCTCACTCCTACTAGTGAATGTAATGTAACACACACCCATACAATGCGCACCATCCGTGATGTTTTTCTCACTACTACTAGTGAATATAATGTAACACACACCCATACAATGCGCACCACCCCGTGATGTTTTTCTCACTCCTACTAGTGAATCTAATGTAACACACACCCATACAATGCACACCACCCCGTGAAGTTTTTCTCACTCCTAGTAGTAAATGTAATGTAACACACACTCATACAATGCGCACCACCCCGTGATGTTTTTCTCACTCCTACTAGTGAATGTAATGTAACACACACCCATACAATGCGCACCACCCCGTGATGTTTTTCTCACGCCTACTAGTGAATGTAATGTAACACACACCCATGCAATGCGCACCACTCCGTGATGTTTTTCTCACTCCTACTGGTGAATGTAATGTAACACACACCCATACAATGCGCACCACCCCGTGATGTTTTTCTCACTCCTACTAGTGAATGTAATGTAACACACACCCATACAATGCGCACCACCCCGCGATGTTTTTTAGAAACCTATCCTACATTGCGACTGCATGTTCCCTGACCTCCCCATGCTGACCACCCCGCGGTGCTTTTCTCCATCCTACATTGCCACTCACTGCCTATCCTAATTCAGACCCTCCGATTCACACCACCCCGTGATGTTTTTTTCACTCCTACTAGTGAATGTAAGGTAACACACACCCATACAATGCGCACCACCCCGCGATGTTTTTCATAAACCTATCCTACATTGCCACTGCATGTTCCCTGACCTCCCCATGCTGACCACCCCGCAGTGCTTTTCTCCATCCTACATTGCCACTCACTGCCTATCCTAATTCCGACCCTCTGATTCACATCACCCCGTGATGTTTTTCTCACTCCTAGTAGTGAATGTAATGTAACACACACCCATACAATGCGCACAACCCTTTGTTGTTTTTCTCACTCCTACTAATGAATGTAATGTAACACACACCCATACAATGCGCACCACTCTGTGATGTTTTTCTCACTCCTACTAGCGAATGTAATGTAACACACACCCATACAATGCGCACCACCCCGTGATGTTTTTCTCACTCCTACTAGTGAATGTAATGTAACACACACCGATGCAATGCGCACCACCCCGTGATGTTTTTCTCACTCCTCCTAGTGAATGTAATGTAACACACACCCATACAATGCGCACCACCCCTTGATGTTTTTCTTACTCCTGCTAGTGAATGTAATGTAACACACACCCATACAATGCGCACCACCCCGTGATGTTTTTCTCACTCCTACTAGTGAATGTAATGTAACACACACCCATACAGTGCGCACCACCCCGTGATGTTTTTCTCACTCCTACTAGTGAATGTAATGTAACACACACCCATACAGTGCGCACCACCCCGTGATGTTTTTCTCACTCCTACTAGTGAATGTAATGTAACACACACCAATACAATGCGCACCACCCCGTGATGTTTTTCTCACTCCTACTAGTGAATGTAATGTAACACACACCCATACAATGCGCACCACCCCGTGATGTTTTTCTCACTCCTACTAGTGAATGTAATGTAACACACACCCATTCAATGCCCACCACCCCGTGATGTTTTTCTCACTCCTACTAGTGAATGTAATGTAACACACACCGATGCAATGCGCACCACCCCGTGATGTTTTTCACACTCCTACTAGTGAATGTAATGTAACACACACCCATACAATGCGCACCACCCCGTGATGTTTTTCTCACTCCTACTAGTGAATGTAATGTAACACACACCCATACAATGCGCACCACCCCGTGATGTTTTTCTCACTCCTACTAGTGAATCTAATGTAACACACACCCATACAATGCGCACCACCCCGTGATGTTTTTCTCACTCCTACTAGTGAATGTAATGTAACACACACCCATACAATGCGCACCACCCCGTGATGTTTTTCTCACTCCTACTAGTGAATGTAATGTAACACACACCCATACAATGCGCACCGCCCCGTGATGTTTTTCTCACTCCTACTAGTGAATGTAATGTAACACACACCCATACAATGGCACCACACCGTGATGTTTTTCTCACTCCTACTAGTGAATGTAATGTAACACACACCCATACAATGCGCACCACCCCGTGATGTTTTTCTCACTCCTACTAGTGAATGTAATGTAACACACACCCATACAATGCGCACCACCCCGTCACGTTTTTCTCACTCCTACTAGTGAATGTAACGTAACACACACCAATACAATGCGCACCACCCCGTGACGTTTTTCTCACTCCTACTAGTGAATGTAATGTAAAACACACCCATACAATGCGCACCACCCCGTGACGTTTTTCTCACTCCTACTAGTGAATCTAATGTAACACACACCCATACAATGCGCACCACCCCGTGACGTTTTTCTCACTCCTACTAGTGAATCTAATGTAACACACACCCATACAATGCGCACCACCCCGTGACGTTTTTCTCACTTCTACTAGTGAATGTAATGTAACACACACCCATACAATGCGCACCACCCCGTGACGTTTTTCTCACACCTACTAGTGAATGTAATGTAACACACACCCATACAATGCGCACCACCCCGTGACGTTTTTCTCACTCCTACTAGTGAATGTAATGTAACACACACCCATACAATGCGCACCACCCCGTGACGTTTTTCTCACTCCTACTAGTGAATGTAATGTAAAACACACCCATACAATGCGCACCACCCCGTGACGTTTTTCTCACTCCTAATAGTGAATGTAATGTAACACACAACCATACAATGCGCACCACCCCGTGACGTTTTTCTCACTCCAAGTAGTGAATGTAATGTAAAACACACCTATACAATGCGCACCACCCCGTGATGTTTTTCTCACTCCTACTAGTGAATGTAATGTTACACACACCCATACAATGCGCACCACCCCGTGATGTTTTTCTCACTCCTACTAGTGAATCTAATGTAACACACACCCATACAATGCGCACCACCCCGCGATGTTTTTCACAAACCTATCCTACATTGCCACTGCATGTTCCCTGACCTCCCCATGCTGACCACCCAGCGGTGCTTTTCTCCATCCTACATTGCCACTCACTGCCTATCTTAATTCAGACCCTCCGATTCACACCACCCCGTGATGTTTTTCTCACTCCTACTAGTGAATGTAATGTAACACACACCCATACAATGCGCACCACCCCGTGATGTTTTTCTCACTCCTACTAGTGAATGTAATGCAACACAAACCCATACAATGCGCACAACCCCTTGATGTTTTTCTCACTCCTACTAGTGAATCTAATGTAACACACACCCATACAATGTGCACAACCCCGTGATGTTTTTCTCACTCCTACTAGTGAATGTAATGTAACACACACCCATACAATGCGCAGCACCCCGTGATGTATTTCTCACTCCTACTAGTGAATGCAATGTAACACACACCCATAGAATGCGCACCACCCCGTGATGTTTTTCTCACTCCTACTAGTGAATGTAATGTAACACAAACCCATACAATGCGCACCACCCCGTGATGTTTTTCTCACTCCTACTAGTGAATGCAATGTAACACACACCCATACAATGCGCACCACCCCGTGATGTTTTTCTCACTCCTACTAGTGAATGTAATGTAACACACACCCATACAATGCGCACCACCCCGTGATGTTTTTCTCACTTCTACTAATGAATCTAATGTAACACACACCCATACAATGCGCACCACCCCGTGATATTTTTCTCACTCCTACTAGTGAATGTAATGTAACACACACCCATACAATGCGCACCATTCCGTGATGTTTTTCTCACTCCTACTAGTGAATGTAATGTAACACAAACCCGTAAAATGCGCACCACCCCGTGATGTTTTTCTCACTCCTACTAGTGAATCTAATGTAACACACACCCGTACAATGCGCACAACCCCGTGATGTTTTTCTCACTCCTACTAGTGAATGTAATGTAACACACACCCATACAATGCTCACCACACCGTGATGTTTTTCTCACTCCTACTAGTGAATATAATGTAACACACACCCATACAATGCGCACCATCCGTGATGTTTTTCTCACTATTACTAGTGAATATAATGTAACACACACCCATACAATGCGCACCACCCCGTGATGTTTTTCTCACTCCTACTAGTGAATCTAATGTAACACACACCCATACAATGCACACCACCCCGTGAAGTTTTTCTCACTCCTAGTAGTAAATGTAATGTAACACACACTCATACAATGCGCACCACCCCGTGATGTTTTTCTCACTCCTACTAGTGAATGTAATGTAACACACACCCATACAATGCGCACCACCCCGTGATGTTTTTCTCACGCCTACTAGTGAATGTAATGTAACACACACCCATGCAATGCGCACCACTCCGTGATGTTTTTCTCACTCCTACTGGTGAATGTAATGTAACACACACCCATACAATGCGCACCACCCCGTGATGTTTTTCTCACTCCTACTAGTGAATGTAATGTAACACACACCCATACAATGCGCACCACCCCGCGATGTTTTTTAGAAACCTATCCTACATTGCGACTGCATGTTCCCTGACCTCCCCATGCTGACCACCCCGCGGTGCTTTTCTCCATCCTACATTGCCACTCACTGCCTATCCTAATTCAGACCCTCCGATTCACACCACCCCGTGATATTTTTTTCACTCCTACTAGTGAATGTAAGGTAACACACACCCATACAATGCGCACCACCCCGTGATGTTTTTCTCTACTCCTACTAGTGAATCTAATGTAACACACACCCATACAATGCGCACCACCCCGCGATGTTTTTCATAAACCTATCCTACATTGCCACTGCATGTTCCCTGACCTCCCCATGCTGACCACCCCGCAGTGCTTTTCTCCATCCTACATTGCCACTCACTGCCTATCCTAATTCCGACCCTCTGATTCACATCACCCCGTGATGTTTTTCTCACTCCTAGTAGTGAATGTAATGTAACACACACCCATACAATGCGCACAACCCTTTGTTGTTTTTCTCACTCCTACTAATGAATGTAATGTAACACACACCCATACAATGCGCACCACTCTGTGATGTTTTTCTCACTCCTACTAGCGAATGTAATGTAACACACACCCATACAATGCGCACCACCCCGTGATGTTTTTCTCACTCCTACTAGTGAATGTAATGTAACACACACCGATGCAATGCGCACCACCCCGTGATGTTTTTCTCACTCCTCCTAGTGAATGTAATGTAACACACACCCATACAATGCGCACCACCCCTTGATGTTTTTCTTACTCCTGCTAGTGAATGTAATGTAACACACACCCATACAATGCGCACCACCCCGTGATGTTTTTCTCACTCCTACTAGTGAATGTAATGTAACACACACCCATACAGTGCGCACCACCCCGTGATGTTTTTCTCACTCCTACTAGTGAATGTAATGTAACACACACCCATACAGTGCGCACCACCCCGTGATGTTTTTCTCACTCCTACTAGTGAATGTAATGTAACACACACCAATACAATGCGCACCACCCCGTGATGTTTTTCTCACTCCTACTAGTGAATGTAATGTAACACACACCCATACAATGCGCACCACCCCGTGATGTTTTTCTCACTCCTACTAGTGAATGTAATGTAACACACACCCATACAATGCCCACCACCCCGTGATGTTTTTCTCACTCCTACTAGTGAATGTAATGTAACACACACCGATGCAATGCGCACCACCCCGTGATGTTTTTCTCACTCCTACTAGTGAATGTAATGTAACACACACCCATACAATGCGCACCACCCCGTGATGTTTTTCTCACTCCTACTAGTGAATGTAATGTAACACACACCCATACAATGCGCACCACCCCGTGATGTTTTTCTCACTCCTACTAGTGAATCTAATGTAACACACACCCATACAATGCGCACCACCCCGTGATGTTTTTCTCACTCCTACTAGTGAATGTAATGTAACACACACCCATACAATGCGCACCACCCCGTGATGTTTTTCTCACTCCTACTAGTGAATGTAATGTAACACACACCCATACAATGCGCACCGCCCCGTGATGTTTTTCTCACTCCTACTAGTGAATGTAATGTAACACACACCCATACAATGGCACCACACCGTGATGTTTTTCTCACTCCTACTAGTGAATGTAATGTAACACACACCCATACAATGCGCACCACCCCGTGATGTTTTTCTCACTCCTACTAGTGAATGTAATGTAACACACACCCATACAATGCGCACCACCCCGTCACGTTTTTCTCACTCCTACTAGTGAATGTAATGTAACACACACCAATACAATGCGCACCACCCCGTGACGTTTTTCTCACTCCTACTAGTGAATGTAATGTAAAACACACCCATACAATGCGCACCACCCCGTGACGTTTTTCTCACTCCTACTAGTGAATCTAATGTAACACACACCCATACAATGCGCACCACCCCGTGACGTTTTTCTCACTCCTACTAGTGAATCTAATGTAACACACACCCATACAATGCGCACCACCCCGTGACGTTTTTCTCACTCCTACTAGTGAATGTAATGTAACACACACCCATACAATGCGCACCACCCCGTGACGTTTTTCTCACACCTACTAGTGAATGTAATGTAACACACACCCATACAATGCGCACCACCCCGTGACGTTTTTCTCACTCCTACTAGTGAATGTAATGTAACACACACCCATACAATGCGCACCACCCCGTGACGTTTTTCTCACTCCTACTAGTGAATGTAATGTAAGACACACCCATACAATGCGCACCACCCCGTGACGTTTTTCTCACTCCTAATAGTGAATGTAATGTAACACACAACCATACAATGCGCACCACCCCGTGACGTTTTTCTCACTCCTAGTAGTGAATGTAATGTAAAACACACCCATACAATGCGCACCACCCCGTGATGTTTTTCTCACTCCTACTAGTGAATGTAATGTAACACACACCCATACAATGCGCACCACCCCGTGATGTTTTTCTCACTCCTACTAGTGAATCTAATGTAACACACACCCATACAATGCGCACCACCCCGCGATGTTTTTCACAAACCTATCCTACATTGCCACTGCATGTTCCCTGACCTCCCCATGCTGACCACCCAGCGGTGCTTTTCTCCATCCTACATTGCCACTCACTGCCTATCTTAATTCAGACCCTCCGATTCACACCACCCCGTGATGTTTTTCTCACTCCTACTAGTGAATGTAATGTAACACACACCCATACAATGCGCACCACCCCGTGATGTTTTTCTCACTCCTACTAGTGAATGTAATGCAACACAAACCCATACAATGCGCACAACCCCTTGATGTTTTTCTCACTCCTACTAGTGAATCTAATGTAACACACACCCATACAATGTGCACAACCCCGTGATGTTTTTCTCACTCCTACTAGTGAATGTAATGTAACACACACCCATACAATGCGCAGCACCCCGTGATGTTTTTCTCACTCCTACTAGTGAATGCAATGTAACACACACCCATAGAATGCGCACCACCCCGTGATGTTTTTCTCACTCCTACTAGTGAATGTAATGTAACACACACCCATACAATGCGCACCACCCCGTGATGTTTTTCTCACTTCTACTAATGAATCTAATGTAACACACACCCATACAATGCGCACCACCCCGTGATATTTTTCTCACTCCTACTAGTGAATGTAATGTAACACACACCCATACAATGCGCACCATTCCGTGATGTTTTTCTCACTCCTACTAGTGAATGTAATGTAACACAAACCCGTACAATGCGCACCACCCCGTGATGTTTTTCTCACTCCTACTAGTGAATCTAATTTAACACACACCCGTACAATGCGCACACCCCATGATGTTTTTCTCACTCCTACTAGTGAATGTAATGTAACACACACCCATACAATGCGCACCACACCGTGATGTTTTTCTCACTCCTACTAGTGAATATAATGTAACACACACCCATACAATGCGCACCATCCGTGATGTTTTTCTCACTACTACTAGTGAATATAATGTAACACACACCCATACAATGCGCACCACCCCGTGATGTTTTTCTCACTCCTACTAGTGAATCTAATGTAACACACACCCATACAATGCACACCACCCCGTGAAGTTTTTCTCACTCCTAGTAGTAAATGTAATGTAACACACACTCATACAATGCGCACCACCCCGTGATGTTTTTCTCACTCCTACTAGTGAATGTAATGTAACACACACCCATACAATGCGCACCACCCCGTGATGTTTTTCTCACGCCTACTAGTGAATGTAATGTAACACACACCCATGCAATGCGCACCACTCCGTGATGTTTTTCTCACTCCTACTGGTGAATGTAATGTAACACACACCCATACAATGCGCACCACCCCGTGATGTTTTTCTCACTCCTACTAGTGAATGTAATGTAACACACACCCATACAATGCGCACCACCCCGCGATGTTTTTTAGAAACCTATCCTACATTGCGACTGCATGTTCCCTGACCTCCCCATGCTGACCACCCCGCGGTGCTTTTCTCCATCCTACATTGCCACTCACTGCCTATCCTAATTCAGACCCTCCGATTCACACCACCCCGTGATATTTTTTTCACTCCTACTAGTGAATGTAAGGTAACACACACCCATACAATGCGCACCACCCCGTGATGTTTTTCTCACTCCTACTAGTGAATCTAATGTAACACACACCCATACAATGCGCACCACCCCGCGATGTTTTTCATAAACCTATCCTACATTGCCACTGCATGTTCCCTGACCTCCCCATGCTGACCACCCCGCAGTGCTTTTCTCCATCCTACATTGCCACTCACTGCCTATCCTAATTCCGACCCTCTGATTCACATCACCCCGTGATGTTTTTCTCACTCCTAGTAGTGAATGTAATGTAACACACACCCATACAATGCGCACAACCCTTTGTTGTTTTTCTCACTCCTACTAATGAATGTAATGTAACACACACCCATACAATGCGCACCACTCTGTGATGTTTTTCTCACTCCTACTAGCGAATGTAATGTAACACACACCCATACAATGCGCACCACCCCGTGATGTTTTTCTCACTCCTACTAGTGAATGTAATGTAACACACACCGATGCAATGCGCACCACCCCGTGATGTTTTTCTCACTCCTCCTAGTGAATGTAATGTAACACACACCCATACAATGCGCACCACCCCTTGATGTTTTTCTTACTCCTGCTAGTGAATGTAATGTAACACACACCCATACAATGCGCACCACCCCGTGATGTTTTTCTCACTCCTACTAGTGAATGTAATGTAACACACACCCATACAGTGCGCACCACCCCGTGATGTTTTTCTCACTCCTACTAGTGAATGTAATGTAACACACACCCATACAGTGCGCACCACCCCGTGATGTTTTTCTCACTCCTACTAGTGAATGTAATGTAACACACACCAATACAATGCGCACCACCCCGTGATGTTTTTCTCACTCCTACTAGTGAATGTAATGTAACACACACCCATACAATGCGCACCACCCCGTGATGTTTTTCTCACTCCTACTAGTGAATGTAATGTAACACACACCCATACAATGCCCACCACCCCGTGATGTTTTTCTCACTCCTACTAGTGAATGTAATGTAACACACACCGATGCAATGCGCACCACCCCGTGATGTTTTTCTCACTCCTACTAGTGAATGTAATGTAACACACACCCATACAATGCGCACCACCCCGTGATGTTTTTCTCACTCCTACTAGTGAATGTAATGTAACACACACCCATACAATGCGCACCACCCCGTGATGTTTTTCTCACTCCTACTAGTGAATCTAATGTAACACACACCCATACAATGCGCACCACCCCGTGATGTTTTTCTCACTCCTACTAGTGAATGTAATGTAACACACACCCATACAATGCGCACCACCCCGTGATGTTTTTCTCACTCCTACTAGTGAATGTAATGTAACACACACCCATACAATGCGCACCGCCCCGTGATGTTTTTCTCACTCCTACTAGTGAATGTAATGTAACACACACCCATACAATGGCACCACACCGTGATGTTTTTCTCACTCCTACTAGTGAATGTAATGTAACACACACCCATACAATGCGCACCACCCCGTGATGTTTTTCTCACTCCTACTAGTGAATGTAATGTAACACACACCCATACAATGCGCACCACCCCGTCACGTTTTTCTCACTCCTACTAGTGAATGTAATGTAACACACACCAATACAATGCGCACCACCCCGTGACGTTTTTCTCACTCCTACTAGTGAATGTAATGTAAAACACACCCATACAATGCGCACCACCCCGTGACGTTTTTCTCACTCCTACTAGTGAATCTAATGTAACACACACCCATACAATGCGCACCACCCCGTGACGTTTTTCTCACTCCTACTAGTGAATCTAATGTAACACACACCCATACAATGCGCACCACCCCGTGACGTTTTTCTCACTCCTACTAGTGAATGTAATGTAACACACACCCATACAATGCGCACCACCCCGTGACGTTTTTCTCACACCTACTAGTGAATGTAATGTAACACACACCCATACAATGCGCACCACCCCGTGACGTTTTTCTCACTCCTACTAGTGAATGTAATGTAACACACACCCATACAATGCGCACCACCCCGTGACGTTTTTCTCACTCCTACTAGTGAATGTAATGTAAGACACACCCATACAATGCGCACCACCCCGTGACGTTTTTCTCACTCCTAATAGTGAATGTAATGTAACACACAACCATACAATGCGCACCACCCCGTGACGTTTTTCTCACTCCTAGTAGTGAATGTAATGTAAAACACACCCATACAATGCGCACCACCCCGTGATGTTTTTCTCACTCCTACTAGTGAATGTAATGTAACACACACCCATACAATGCGCACCACCCCGTGATGTTTTTCTCACTCCTACTAGTGAATCTAATGTAACACACACCCATACAATGCGCACCACCCCGCGATGTTTTTCACAAACCTATCCTACATTGCCACTGCATGTTCCCTGACCTCCCCATGCTGACCACCCAGCGGTGCTTTTCTCCATCCTACATTGCCACTCACTGCCTATCTTAATTCAGACCCTCCGATTCACACCACCCCGTGATGTTTTTCTCACTCCTACTAGTGAATGTAATGTAACACACACCCATACAATGCGCACCACCCCGTGATGTTTTTCTCACTCCTACTAGTGAATGTAATGCAACACAAACCCATACAATGCGCACAACCCCTTGATGTTTTTCTCACTCCTACTAGTGAATCTAATGTAACACACACCCATACAATGTGCACAACCCCGTGATGTTTTTCTCACTCCTACTAGTGAATGTAATGTAACACACACCCATACAATGCGCAGCACCCCGTGATGTTTTTCTCACTCCTACTAGTGAATGCAATGTAACACACACCCATAGAATGCGCACCACCCCGTGATGTTTTTCTCACTCCTACTAGTGAATGTAATGTAACACAAACCCATACAATGCGCACCACCCCGTGATGTTTTTCTCACTCCTACTAGTGAATGCAATGTAACACACACCCATACAATGCGCACCACCCCGTGATGTTTTTCTCACTCCTACTAGTGAATGTAATGTAACACACACCCATACAATGCGCACCACCCCGTGATGTTTTTCTCACTTCTACTAATGAATCTAATGTAACACACACCCATACAATGCGCACCACCCCGTGATATTTTTCTCACTCCTACTAGTGAATGTAATGTAACACACACCCATACAATGCGCACCATTCCGTGATGTTTTTCTCACTCCTACTAGTGAATGTAATGTAACACAAACCCGTACAATGCGCACCACCCCGTGATGTTTTTTTCACTCCTACTAGTGAATCTAATGTAACACACACACGTACAATGCGCACAACCCCGTGATGTTTTTCTCACTCCTACTAGTGAATGTAATGTAACACACACCCGTACAATGCGCACCACACCGTGATGTTTTTCTCACTCCTACTAGTGAATGTAATGTAACACACACCCATACAATGCGCACCACCCCGTGATGTTTTTCTCACTTCTACTAATGAATCTAATGTAACACACACCCATACAATGCGCACCACCCCGTGATATTTTTCTCACTCCTACTAGTGAATGTAATGTAACACACACCCATACAATGCGCACCATTCCGTGATGTTTTTCTCACTCCTACTAGTGAATGTAATGTAACACAAACCCGTACAATGCGCACCACCCCGTGATGTTTTTTTCACTCCTACTAGTGAATCTAATGTAACACACACCCGTACAATGCGCACAACCCCGTGATGTTTTTCTCACTCCTACTAGTGAATGTAATGTAACACACACCCGTACAATGCGCACCACACAGTGATGTTTTTCTCACTCCTACTAGTGAATGTAATGTAACACACACCCATACAATGCGCACCACCCCGTGATGTTTTTCTCACTCCTACTAGTGAATCTAATGTAACACACACCCATACAATGCGCACCACCCCGTGATGTTTTTCTCACTCCTACTAGTGAATGTAATGTAACACACACCCATGCAATGCGCACCACACCGTGATGTTTTTCTAACTCCTACTAGTGAATGTAATGTAACACACACCCATACAATGCGCACCACCCCGTGATGTTTTTCTCACTCCTACTAGTGAATGTAATGTAACACACACCCATACAATGCGCACCACCCCGTGATGTTTTTCTCACTCCTACTAGTGAATGTAATGTAACACACACCCATACAATGCGCACCACCCCGTGATGTTTTTCTCACTCCTACTAGTGAATGTAATGTAACACACACCCATACAATGCGCACCACCCCGTGATGTTTTTCTCACTCCTACTAGTGAATGTAATTTAACACACACCCATACAATGCGCACCACACCGTGATGTTTTTCTCACTCCTATTAATGAATGTAATGTAACACACACCCATACAATGCGCACCATCCCGTGATGTTTTTCTCACTCCTACTAGTGAATCTAATGTAACACACACCCATACAATGCGCACCACCCCGTGATATTTTTCTCACTCCTACTAGTGAATGTAATGTAACACACACCCATACAATGCGCACCACCCCGTGATGTTTTTCTCACTCCTACTAGTGAATGTAATGTAACACACACCCATACAATGCGCACCACCCCGTGATGTTTTTCTCACTCCTACTAGTGAATCTAATGTAGCACACACCCATACAATGCGAACCACCCCGTGACGTTTTTCTCACTCCTACTAGTGAATGTAATGTAACACACACCCATACAATGCGCAGGACACCGTGACGTTTTTCTCACTCCTACTAGTGAATGTAATGTAACACACACCCATACAATGCGCACCACCCCGTGACGTTTTTCTCACTGCTACTAGTGAATGTAATGTAATACACACCCATACAATGCGCAGGACACCGTGACGATTTTCTCACTCCTACTAGTGAATGTAATGTAACACACACCCATACAATGCGCACCACCCCGTGACGTTTTTCTCACTGCTACTAGTGAATGTAATGTAACACACACCCATACAATGCGCACCACCCCGTGATGTTTTTCTCACTCCTACTAGTGAATGTAATGTAACACACACCCATACAATGCGCACCACCCCGTGAAGTTTTTCTCACTCCTACTAGTGAATGTAATGTAACACACACCCATACAATGCGAACCACCCCGTGATGTTTTTCTCACTCCTACTAGAGAATGTAATGTAACACACACCCATACAATGCGCACCACCCCGCGATGTTTTTCAGAAACCTATCCTACATTGCCACTGCATGTTCCCTACCTCCCCATGCTGACCACACCGCGGTGCTTTTCTCATTCCTACTTTGCCAATCACTGCCTATCCTAATTCTGACCCTCCGATTCACACCACCCCGTGATGTTTTTCTCACTCCGACTAGTGAATGTAATGTAACACACACCCATACAATGCGCACCACCCCGTGATGTTTTTCTCACTCCTACTAGTGAATGTAATGTAACACACACCCATACAATGCGCACCACCCCGTGATGTTTTTCTCACTCCTACTAGTGAATGTAATGTAACACACACCCATACAATGCGCACCACCCCGTGATGTTTTTCTCACTCCTACTAGTGAATGTAATGTTACACACACCCATACAATGCGCACCACCACGTGATGTTTTTCTCACTCCTACTAGTGAATGTAATGTAACACACACCCATACAATGCGCACCACCCCGTGATGTTTTTCTCACTCCTACTAGTGAATGTAATGTAACACACACCCATACAATGCGCACCACCCCGTGATGTTTTTCTCACTCCTACTAGTGAATCTAATGTAACACACACCCGTACAATGTGCACCACCCCGTGAAGTTTTTCTCACTCCTACTAGTGAATGTAATGTAACACACACCCATACAATGCGCACCACCCCGTGATGTTTTTCTCACTCCTACTAGTGAATCTAATGTAACACACACCCATACAATGCGCACCACCCCGTGATGTTTTTCTCACTCCTACTAGTGAATCTAATGTAACACACACCCATACAATGAGCACCACCCCGTGATGTTTTTCTCACTCCTACTAGTTAATGTAATGTAACACACACCCATACAATGCGCACCACCCCGTGATGTTTTTCTCACTGCTACTAGTGAATGTAATGTAACACACACCCATACAATGCACACCACCCCGTGATGTTTTTCTCACTGCTACTAGTGTATGTAATGTAACACACACCCATACAATGCGCACCACCCCGTGATGTTTTTCTCACTCCTACTAGTGAATCTAATGTAACACACACCCATACAATGCGCACCACCCCGCGATGTTTTTCATAAACCTATCCTACATTGCCACTGCATGTTCCCTGACCTCCCCATGCTGAGCACCCCGCAGTGCTTTTCTCCATCCTACATTGCCACTCACTGCCTATCGTAATTCCGACCCTCTGATTCACATCACCCCGTGATGTTTTTCTCACTCCTAGTAGTGAATGTAATGTAACACACACCCATACAATGCGCACAACCCTTTGTTGTTTTTCTCACTCCTACTAATGAATGTAATGTAACACACACCCATACAATGCGCACCACTCTGTGATGTTTTTCTCACTCCTACTAGCGAATGTAATGTAACACACACCCATACAATGCGCACCACCCCGTGATGTTTTTCTCACTCCTACTAGTGAATGTAATGTAACACACACCGATGCAATGCGCACCACCCCGTGATGTTTTTCTCACTCCTCCTAGTGAATGTAATGTAACACACACCCATACAATGCGCACCACCCCTTGATGTTTTTCTTACTCCTGCTAGTGAATGTAATGTAACACACACCCATACAATGCGCACCACCCCGTGATGTTTTTCTCACTCCTACTAGTGAATGTAATGTAACACACACCCATACAGTGCGCACCACCCCGTGATGTTTTTCTCACTCCTACTAGTGAATGTAATGTAACACACACCCATACAGTGCGCACCACCCCGTGATGTTTTTCTCACTCCTACTAGTGAATGTAATGTAACACACACCAATACAATGCGCACCACCCCGTGATGTTTTTCTCACTCCTACTAGTGAATGTAATGTAACACACACCCATACAATGCGCACCACCCCGTGATGTTTTTCTCACTCCTACTAGTGAATGTAATGTAACACACACCCATACAATGCCCACCACCCCGTGATGTTTTTCTCACTCCTACTAGTGAATGTAATGTAACACACACCGATGCAATGCGCACCACCCCGTGATGTTTTTCTCACTCCTACTAGTGAATGTAATGTAACACACACCCATACAATGCGCACCACCCCGTGATGTTTTTCTCACTCCTACTAGTGAATGTAATGTAACACACACCCATACAATGCGCACCACCCCGTGATGTTTTTCTCACTCCTACTAGTGAATCTAATGTAACACACACCCATACAATGCGCACCACCCCGTGATGTTTTTCTCACTCCTACTAGTGAATGTAATGTAACACACACCCATACAATGCGCACCACCCCGTGATGTTTTTCTCACTCCTACTAGTGAATGTAATGTAACACACACCCATACAATGCGCACCGCCCCGTGATGTTTTTCTCACTCCTACTAGTGAATGTAATGTAACACACACCCATACAATGGCACCACACCGTGATGTTTTTCTCACTCCTACTAGTGAATGTAATATAACACACACCCATACAATGCGCACCACCCCGTGATGTTTTTCTCACTCCTACTAGTGAATGTAATGTAACACACACCCATACAATGCGCACCACCCCGTCACGTTTTTCTCACTCCTACTAGTGAATGTAATGTAACACACACCAATACAATGCGCACCACCCCGTGACGTTTTTCTCACTCCTACTAGTGAATGTAATGTAAAACACACCCATACAATGCGCACCACCCCGTGACGTTTTTCTCACTCCTACTAGTGAATCTAATGTAACACACACCCATACAATGCGCACCACCCCGTGACGTTTTTCTCACTCCTACTAGTGAATCTAATGTAACACACACCCATACAATGCGCACCACCCCGTGACGTTTTTCTCACTCCTACTAGTGAATGTAATGTAACACACACCCATACAATGCGCACCACCCCGTGACGTTTTTCTCACACCTACTAGTGAATGTAATGTAACACACACCCATACAATGCGCACCACCCCGTGACGTTTTTCTCACTCCTACTAGTGAATGTAATGTAACACACACCCATACAATGCGCACCACCCCGTGACGTTTTTCTCACTCCTACTAGTGAATGTAATGTAAGACACACCCATACAATGCGCACCACCCCGTGACGTTTTTCTCACTCCTAATAGTGAATGTAATGTAACACACAACCATACAATGCGCACCACCCCGTGACGTTTTTCTCACTCCTAGTAGTGAATGTAATGTAAAACACACCCATACAATGCGCACCACCCCGTGATGTTTTTCTCACTCCTACTAGTGAATGTAATGTAACACACACCCATACAATGCGCACCACCCCGTGATGTTTTTCTCACTCCTACTAGTGAATCTAATGTAACACACACCCATACAATGCGCACCACCCCGCGATGTTTTTCACAAACCTATCCTACATTGCCACTGCATGTTCCCTGACCTCCCCATGCTGACCACCCAGCGGTGCTTTTCTCCATCCTACATTGCCACTCACTGCCTATCTTAATTCAGACCCTCCGATTCACACCACCCCGTGATGTTTTTCTCACTCCTACTAGTGAATGTAATGTAACACACACCCATACAATGCGCACCACCCCGTGATGTTTTTCTCACTCCTACTAGTGAATGTAATGCAACACAAACCCATACAATGCGCACAACCCCTTGATGTTTTTCTCACTCCTACTAGTGAATCTAATGTAACACACACCCATACAATGTGCACAACCCCGTGATGTTTTTCTCACTCCTACTAGTGAATGTAATGTAACACACACCCATACAATGCGCAGCACCCCGTGATGTTTTTCTCACTCCTACTAGTGAATGCAATGTAACACACACCCATAGAATGCGCACCACCCCGTGATGTTTTTCTCACTCCTACTAGTGAATGTAATGTAACACAAACCCATACAATGGGCACCACCCCGTGATGTTTTTCTCACTCCTACTAGTGAATGCAATGTAACACACACCCACACAATGCGCACCACCCCGTGATGTTTTTCTCACTCCTACTAGTGAATGTAATGTAACACACACCCATACAATGCGCACCACCCCGTGATGTTTTTCTCACTTCTACTAATGAATCTAATGTAACACACACCCATACAATGCGCACCACCCCGTGATATTTTTCTCACTCCTACTAGTGAATGTAATGTAACACACACCCATACAATGCGCACCATTCCGTGATGTTTTTCTCACTCCTGCTAGTGAATGTAATGTAACACAAACCCGTACAATGCGCACCACCCCGTGATGTTTTTCTCACTCCTACTAGTGAATCTAATGTAACACACACCCGTACAATGCGCACAACCCCGTGATGTTTTTCTCACTCCTACTAGTGAATGTAATGTAACACACACCCGTACAATGCGCACCACACCGTGATGTTTTTCTCACTCCTACTAGTGAATGTAATGTAACACACACCCATACAATGCGCACCACCCCGTGATGTTTTTCTCACTCCTACTAGTGAATCTAATGTAACACACACCCATACAATGCGCACCACCCCGTGATGTTTTTCTCACTCCTACTAGTGAATGTAATGTAACACACACCCATGCAATGCGCACCACACCGTGATGTTTTTCTAACTCCTACTAGTGAATGTAATGTAACACACACCCATACAATGCGCACCACCCCGTGATGTTTTTCTCACTCCTACTAGTGAATGTAATGTAACACACACCCATACAATGCGCACCACCCCGTGATGTTTTTCTCACTCCTACTAGTGAATGTAATGTAACACACACCCATACAATGCGCACCACCCCGTGATGTTTTTCTCACTCCTACTAGTGAATGTAATGTAACACACACCCATACAATGCGCACCACCCCGTGATGTTTTTCTCACTCTTACTAGTGAATCTAATGTAACACACACCCATACAATGCGCACCACCCCGTGATGTTTTTCTCACTCCTACTAGTGAATGTAATGTAACACACACCCATACAATGCGCACCACCCCGTGATGTTTTTCTCACTCCTACTAGTGAATGTAATTTAACACACACCCATACAATGCGCACCACACCGTGATGTTTTTCTCACTCCTATTAATGAATGTAATGTAACACACACCCATACAATGCGCACCATCCCGTGATGTTTTTCTCACTCCTACTAGTGAATCTAATGTAACACACACCCATACAATGCGCACCACCCCGTGATATTTTTCTCACTCCTACTAGTGAATGTAATGTAACACACACCCATACAATGCGCACCACCCCGTGATGTTTTTCTCACTCCTACTAGTGAATGTAATGTAACACACACCCATACAATGCGCACCACCCCGTGATGTTTTTCTCACTCCTACTAGTGAATCTAATGTAGCACACACCCATACAATGCGAACCACCCCGTGACGTTTTTCTCACTCCTACTAGTGAATGTAATGTAACACACACCCATACAATGCGCAGGACACCGTGACGTTTTTCTCACTCCTACTAGTGAATGTAATGTAACACACACCCATACAATGCGCACCACCCCGTGACGTTTTTCTCACTGCTACTAGTGAATGTAATGTAACACACACCCATACAATGCGCACCACCCCGTGATGTTTTTCTCACTCCTACTAGTGAATGTAATGTAACACACACCCATACAATGCGCACCACCCCGTGAAGTTTTTCTCACTCCTACTAGTGAATGTAATGTAACACACACCCATACAATGCGAACCACCCCGTGATGTTTTTCTCACTCCTACTAGAGAATGTAATGTAACACACACCCATACAATGCGCACCACCCCGCGATGTTTTTCAGAAACCTATCCTACATTGCCACTGCATGTTCCCTGACCTCCCCATGCTGACCACACCGCGGTGCTTTTCTCCATCCTACTTTGCCAATCACTGCCTATCCTAATTCTGACCCTCCGATTCACACCACCCCGTGATGTTTTTCTCACTCCTACTAGTGAATGTAATGTAACACACACCCATACAATGCGCACCACCCCGTGATGTTTTTCTCACTCCTACTAGTGAATGTAATGTAACACACACCCATACAATGCGCACCACCCCGTGATGTTTTTCTCACTCCTACTAGTGAATGTAATGTAACACACACCCATACAATGCGCACCACCCCGTGATGTTTTTCTCACTCCTACTAGTGAATGTAATGTTACACACACCCATACAATGCGCACCACCACGTGATGTTTTTCTCACTCCTACTAGTGAATGCAATGTAACACACACCCATACAATGCGCACCACCCCGTGATGTTTTTCTCACTCCTACTAGTGAATGTAATGTAACACACACCCATACAATGCGCACCACCCCGTGATGTTTTTCTCACTCCTACTAGTGAATCTAATGTAACACACACCCGTACAATGTGCACCACCCCGTGAAGTTTTTCTCACTCCTACTAGTGAATGTAATGTAACACACACCCATACAATGCGCACCACCCCGTGATGTTTTTCTCACTCCTACTAGTGAATCTAATGTAACACACACCCATACAATGCGCACCACCCCGTGATGTTTTTCTCACTCCTACTAGTGAATCTAATGTAACACACACCCATACAATGAGCACCACGCCGTGATGTTTTTCTCACTCCTACTAGTTAATGTAATGTAACACACACCCATACAATGCGCACCACCCCGTGATGTTTTTCTCACTGCTACTAGTGAATGTAATGTAACACACACCCATACAATGCACACCACCCCGTGATGTTATTCTCACTGCTACTAGTGTATGTAATGTAACACACACCCATACAATGCGCACCACCCCGTGATGTTTTTCTCACTCCTACTAGTGAATCTAATGTAACACACACCCATACAATGCGCACAACCCCGTGATGTTTTTCTCACTGCTACTAGTGAATGTAATGTAACACACCCATACAATGCGCACCACCCCGTGATGTTTTTCTGACTCCTACTAGTGAATGTAATGTAACACACACCCATACAATGCGCACCACCCCGTGAGGTTTTTCTCACTCCTACTAGTGAATGTAATGTAACACACACCCATACAATGCGCACCACCCCGTGATGTTTTTCTCACTCCTACTAGTGAATGTATTGTAACACACACCCATACAATGCGCACCACCCCGTGATGTTTTTCTCACTCCTAGTAGTAAATGTAATGTAACACACACCCATACAATGCGCACCACCCCGTGATGTTTTTCTCACACCTACTAGTGAATGTAATGTAACACACACCTATACAATGTGCACCACACCGTGATGTTTTTCTCACTCCTACCAATGAATGTAATGTAACACACACCCATGCAATGCGCACCACTCCGTGATGTTTTTCTCACTCCTACCAATGAATGTAATGTAACACACACCCATACAATGCGCACCACCCCGCGATGTTTTTCAGAAACCTATCCTACATTGCCACTGCATGTTCCCTGACCTCCCCATGCTGACCAAACCGCGGTGCTTTTCTCCATCCTTCATTGCCACTCACTGCCTATCCTAATTCAGACCCTCCGATTCACACCACCCCGTGATGTTTTTCTCACTCCTACTAGTGAATGTAATGTAACACACACCCATACAATGCGCACCACCCCGTGATGTTTTTCTCACTCCTACTAGTGAATGTAATGTAACACACACCCATACAATGCGCACCACCCCGTGATGTTTTTCTCACTCCTATTAGTGAATGTAATGTAACACACACCCATACAATGCGCACCTCCCCGTGATGTTTTTCTCACTCCTACTAGTGAATCTAATGTAACACACACCCATACAATGCGCACAACCCCGCGATGTTTTTCAGAAACCTATCCTACATTGCCACTGCATGTTCCCTGACCTCCCCATGCTGACCACCCCGCGGTGCTTTTCTCCATCCTACATTGCCACTCACTGCCTATCCTAATTCAGACCCTCCGATTCACACCACCACGTGATGTTTTTCTCACTCCTACTAGTGAAGGTAATGTAACACACACCCATACAATGCTCACCACCCCATTATGTTTCTCTCACTCCTACTAGTGAATGTAATGTAACACACACCCATACAATGCGCACCACCCCGTGATGTTTTTCTCACTTCTACTAATGAATCTAATGTAACACACACCCATACAATGCGCACCACCCCGTGATATTTTTCTCACTTCTACTAATGAATCTAATGTAACACACACCCATACAATGCGCACCACCCCGTGATGTTTTTCTCACTCCTACTAGTGAATGTAATGTAACACACACCCATGCAATGCGCACCACACCGTGATGTTTTTCTCACTCCTACTAGTGAATGTAATGTAACACACACCCATACAATGCGCACCACCCCGTGATGTTTTTCTCACTCCTACTAGTGAATGTAATGTAACACACACCCATATAATGCGCACCACCGCGTGATGTTTTTCTCACTCCTATTAGTGAATGTAATGTAACACACACCCATACAATGCGCACCACCCCGTGATGTTTTTCTCACTCCTACTAGTGAATGTAATGTAACACACACCCATACAATGCGCACCACCCCGTGATGTTATTCTCACTCCTACTAGTGAATCTAATGTAACACACACCCATACAATGCGCACCACCCCGTGATGTTTTTCTCACTCCTACTAGTGAATGTAATGTAACACACACCCATACAATGCGCACCACCCCGTGATGTTTTTCTCTCTCCTACTAGTGAATGTAATTTAACACACACCCATACAATGCGCACCACACCGTGATGTTTTTCTCACTCCTATTAATGAATGTAATGTAACACACACCCATACAAAGCGCACCACCCCGTGATGTTTTTCTCACTCCTACTAGTGAATCTAATGTAACACACACCCATACAATGCGCACCACCCCGTGATATTTTTCTCACTCCTACTAGTGAATGTAATGTAACACACACCCATACAATGCGCACCACCCCGTGATGTTTTTCTCACACCTACTAGTGAATGTAATGTAACACACACCCATACAATGCGCACCACCCCGTGATGTTTTTCTCACTCCTACTAGTGAATCTAATGTAGCACACACCCATACAATGCGCACCACCCCGTGACGTTTTTCTCACTCCTACTAGTGAATGTAATGTAACACACACCCATACAATGCGCACGACACCGTGACGTTTTTCTCACTCCTACTAGTGAATGTAATGTAACACACACCCATACAATGCGCACCACCCCGTGACGTTTTTCTCACTGCTACTAGTGAATGTAATGTAACACACACCCATACAATGCGCAACACCCCGTGATGTTTTTCTCACTCCTACTAGTGAATGTAATGTAACACACACCCATACAATGCACACCACCCCGTGATGTTTTTCTCACTGCTACTAGTGTATGTAATGTAACACACACCCATACAATGCGCACCACCCCGTGATGTTTTTCTCACTCCTACTAGTGAATCTAATGTAACACACACCCATACAATGCGCACAACCCCGTGATGTTTTTCTCACTGCTACTAGTGAATGTAATGTAACACACCCATACAATGCGCACCACCCCGTGATGTTTTTCTGACTCCTACTAGTGAATGTAATGTAACACACACCCATACAATGCGCACCACCCCGTGAGGTTTTTCTCACTCCTACTAGTGAATGTAATGTAACACACACCCATACAATGCGCACCACCCCGTGATGTTTTTCTCACTCCTACTAGTGAATGTATTGTAACACACACCCATACAATGCGCACCACCCCGTGATGTTTTTCTCACTCCTAGTAGTAAATGTAATGTAACACACACCCATACAATGCGCACCACCCCGTGATGTTTTTCTCACACCTACTAGTGAATGTAATGTAACACACACCCATACAATGTGCACCACACCGTGATGTTTTTCTCACTCCTACCAATGAATGTAATGTAACACACACCCATGCAATGCGCACCACTCCGTGATGTTTTTCTCACTCCTACCAATGAATGTAATGTAACACACACCCATACAATGCGCACCACCCCGCGATGTTTTTCAGAAACCTATCCTACATTGCCACTGCATGTTCCCTGACCTCCCCATGCTGACCAAACCGCGGTGCTTTTCTCCATCCTTCATTGCCACTCACTGCCTATCCTAATTCAGACCCTCCGATTCACACCACCCCGTGATGTTTTTCTCACTCCTACTAGTGAATGTAATGTAACACACACCCATACAATGCGCACCACCCCGTGATGTTTTTCTCACTCCTACTAGTGAATGTAATGTAACACACACCCATACAATGCGCACCACCCCGTGATGTTTTTCTCACTCCTATTAGTGAATGTAATGTAACACACACCCATACAATGCGCACCTCCCCGTGATGTTTTTCTCACTCCTACTAGTGAATCTAATGTAACACACACCCATACAATGCGCAAAACCCCGCGATGTTTTTCAGAAACCTATCCTACATTGCCACTGCATGTTCCCTGACCTCCCCATGCTGACCACCCCGCGGTGCTTTTCTCCATCCTACATTGCCACTCACTGCCTATCCTAATTCAGACCCTCCGATTCACACCACCACGTGATGTTTTTCTCACTCCTACTAGTGAAGGTAATGTAACACACACCCATACAATGCTCACCACCCCATTATGTTTCTCTCACTCCTACTAGTGAATGTAATGTAACACACACCCATACAATGCGCACCACCCCGTGATGTTTTTCTCACTTCTACTAATGAATCTAATGTAACACACACCCATACAATGCGCACCACCCCGTGATATTTTTCTCACTTCTACTAATGAATCTAATGTAACACACACCCATACAATGCGCACCACCCCGTGATGTTTTTCTCACTCCTACTAGTGAATGTAATGTAACACACACCCATGCAATGCGCACCACACCGTGATGTTTTTCTCACTCCTACTAGTGAATGTAATGTAACACACACCCATACAATGCGCACCACCCCGTGATGTTTTTCTCACTCCTACTAGTGAATGTAATGTAACACACACCCATACAATGCGCACCACCGCGTGATGTTTTTCTCACTCCTATTAGTGAATGTAATGTAACACACACCCATATAATGCGCACCACCCCGTGATGTTTTTCTCACTCCTACTAGTGAATGTAATGTAACACACACCCATACAATGCGCACCACCCCGTGATGTTATTCTCACTCCTACTAGTGAATCTAATGTAACACACACCCATACAATGCGCACCACCCCGTGATGTTTTTCTCACTCCTACTAGTGAATGTAATGTAACACACACCCATACAATGCGCACCACCCCGTGATGTTTTTCTCACTCCTACTAGTGAATGTAATTTAACACACACCCATACAATGCGCACCACACCGTGATGTTTTTCTCACTCCTATTAATGAATGTAATGTAACACACACCCATACAAAGCGCACCACCCCGTGATGTTTTTCTCACTCCTACTAGTGAATCTAATGTAACACACACCCATACAATGCGCACCACCCCGTGATATTTTTCTCACTCCTACTAGTGAATGTAATGTAACACACACCCATACAATGCGCACCACCCCGTGATGTTTTTCTCACTCCTACTAGTGAATGTAATGTAACACACACCCATAAAATGCGCACCACCCCGTGATGTTTTTCTCACTCCTACTAGTGAATCTAATGTAGCACACACCCATACAATGCGCACCACCCCGTGACGTTTTTCTCACTCCTACTAGTGAATGTAATGTAACACACACCCATACAATGCGCACGACACCGTGACGTTTTTCTCACTCCTACTAGTGAATGTAATGTAACACACACCCATACAATGCGCACCACCCCGTGACGTTTTTCTCACTGCTACTAGTGAATGTAATGTAACACACACCCATACAATGCGCAACACCCCGTGATGTTTTTCTCACTCCTACTAGTGAATGTAATGTAACACACACCCATACAATGCGCACCACCCCGTGATGTTTTTCTCACTCCTACTAGTGAATGTAATGTAACACACACCCATACAATGCGAACCACCCCGTGATGTTTTTCTCACTCCTACTAGAGAATGTAATGTAACACACACCCATACAATGCGCACCACCCCGCGATGTTTTTCAGAAACCTATCCTACATTGCCACTGCATGTTCCCTGACCTCCCCATGCTGACCACACCGCGGTGCTTTTCTCCATCCTACTTTGCCAATCACTGCCTATCCTAATTCTGACCCTCCGATTCACACCACCCCGTGATGTTTTTCTCACTCCTACTAGTGAATGTAATGTAACACACACCCATACAATGCGCACCAACTCATGATGTTTTTCTCACTCCTACTAGTGAATCTAATGTAACACACACCAATACAATGCGCACCACCCCGCGATGTTTTTAAGAAACCTATCCTACATTGCCACTGCATGTTCCCTGACCTCCCCATGCTGACCACCCCGCGATGCTTTTCTCCATCCTACATTGCCACTCACTGCCTATCCTAATTCAGACCCTCCGATTCACACCACCTCGTGATGTTTTTCTCACTCCTATTAGTGAATGTAATGTAACACACACCCATACAATGCGCACCACCCCGTGATTTTTTTCTCACTCCTACTAGTGAATGTAATGTAACACACACCCATACAATGCGAACCACCCCGTGATGTTTTTCTCACTCCTACTAGTGAATGTAATGTAACACACACCCATACAATGCGCACCACCCCGTGATGTTTTTCTCACTCCTACTAGTGAATGTAATGTAACACACACCCATACAATGCGCACCACCCCGTGATGTTTTTCTCACTCCTACTAGTGAATGTAATGTTACACACACCCATACAATGCGCACCACCACGTGATGTTTTTCTCACTCCTACTAGTGAATGTAATGTAACACACACCCATACAATGCGCACCACCCCGTGATGTTTTTCTCACTCCTACTAGTGAATGTAATGTAACACACACCCATACAATGCGCACCACCCCGTGATGTTTTTCTGACTCCTACTAGTGAATCTAATGTAACACACACCCGTACAATGCGCACCACCCCGTGATGTTTTTCCTCACTCCTACTAGTGAATGTAATGTAACACACACCCATACAATGCGCACCACCCCGTGATGTTTTTCTCACTCCTACTAGTGAATCTAATGTAACACACACCCATACAATGCGCACCACCCCGTGATGTTTTTCTCACTCCTACTAGTGAATCTAATGTAACACACACCCATACAATGAGCACCACCCCGTGATGTTTTTCTCACTCCTACTAGTGAATGTAATTTAACACACACCCATACAATGCGCACCACCCCGTGATGTTTTTCTCACTGCTACTAGTGAATGTAATGTAACACACACCCATACAATGCGCACCACCCCGCGATGTTTTTCAGAAACCTATCCTACATTGCCACTGCCTGTTCCCTGACCTCCCTATGCTGACCACACCGCGGTGCTTTTCTCCATCCTACTTTGCCAATCACTGCCTATCCTAATTCTGACCCTCCGATTCACACCTCCCCGTGATGTTTTTCTCACTCCTACTAGTGAATGTAATGTAACACACACCCATACAATGCGCACCACCCCGTGATGTTTTTCTCACTCCTACTAGTGAATGTAATGTAACACACACCCATACAATGCGCACCACCCCGTGATGTTTTTCTCACTCCTACTAGTGAATGTAATGTAACACACACCCATACAATGCGCACCACCCCGTGATGTTTTTCTCACTCCTACTAGTGAATGTAATGTAACACACACCCATACAATGCGCACCACCCCGTGATGTTTTTCTCACTCCTACTAGTGAATGTAATGTTACACACACCATACAATGCGCCCACCACGTGATGTTTTTCTCACTCCTACTAGTGAATGTAATGTAACACACACCCATACAATGCGCACCACCCCGTGATGTTTTTCTCACTCCTACTAGTGAATGTAATGTAACACACACCCGTACAATGCGCACCACCCCGTGATGTTTTCTCACTCCTACTAGTGAATCTAATGTAACACACACCCGTACAATGTGCACCACCCCGTGATGTTTTTCTCACTCCTACTAGTGAATGTAATGTAACACACACCCATACAATGCGCACCACCCCGTGAAGTTTTTCTCACTCCTACTAGTGAATCTAATGTAACACACACCCATACAATGCGCACCACCCCGTGATGTTTTTCTCACTCCTACTAGTGAATCTAATGTAACACACACCCATACAATGAGCACCACCCCGTGATGTTTTTCTCACTCCTACTAGTTAATGTAATGTAACACACACCCATACAATGCGCACCACCCCGTGATGTTTTTCTCACTGCTACTAGTGAATGTAATGTAACACACACCCCATACAATGCACACCACCCCGTGATGTTTTTCTCACTGCTACTAGTGTATGTAATGTAACACACACCCATACAATGCGCACCACCCCGTGATGTTTTTCTCACTCCTACTAGTGAATCTAATGTAACACACACCCATACAATGCGCACAACCCCGTGATGTTTTTCTCACTGCTACTAGTGAATGTAATGTAAC
Organism: Cavia porcellus; assembly: GCF_034190915.1. NCBI lineage: Eukaryota > Metazoa > Chordata > Mammalia > Rodentia > Caviidae > Cavia > Cavia porcellus. The sequence continues at coordinate 354,545 of NW_026947562.1, read as the reverse complement.
ACACCCATACAATGCGCACCACCCCGTGATGTTTTTCTGACTCCTACTAGTGAATGTAATGTAACACACACCCATACAATGCGCACCACCCCGTGAGGTTTTTCTCACTCCTACTAGTGAATGTAATGTAACACACACCCATACAATGCGCACCACCCCGTGATGTTTTTCTCACTCCTACTAGTGAATGTATTGTAACACACACCCATACAATGCGCACACCCCGTGATGTTTTTCTCACTCCTAGTAGTAAATGTAATGTAACACACACCCATACAATGCGCACCACCACGTGATGTTTTTCTCACACCTACTAGTGAATGTAATGTAACACACACCCATACAATGTGCACCACACCGTGATGTTTTTCTCACTCCTACCAATGAATGTAATGTAACACACACCCATGCAATGCGCACCACTCCGTGATGTTTTTCTCACTCCTACCAATGAATGTAATGTAACACACACCCATACAATGCGCACCACCCCGCGATGTTTTTCAGAAACCTATCCTACATTGCCACTGCATGTTCCCTGACCTCCCCATGCTGACCAAACCGCGGTGCTTTTCTCCATCCTTCATTGCCACTCACTGCCTATCCTAATTCAGACCCTCCGATTCACACCACCCCGTGATGTTTTTCTCACTCCTACTAGTGAATGTAATGTAACACACACCCATACAATGCGCACCACCCCGTGATGTTTTTCTCACTCCTACTAGTGAATGTAATGTAACACACACCCATACAATGCGCACCACCCCGTGATGTTTTTCTCACTCCTATTAGTGAATGTAATGTAACACACACCCATACAATGCGCACCTCCCCGTGATGTTTTTCTCACTCCTACTAGTGAATCTAATGTAACACACACCCATACAATGCGCACAACCCCGCGATGTTTTTCAGAAACTATCCTACATTGCCACTGCATGTTCCCTGACCTCCCCATGCAGACCACCCCGCGGTGCTTTTCTCCATCCTACATTGCCACTCACTGCCTATCCTAATTCAGACCCTCCGATTCACACCACCACGTGATGTTTTTCTCACTCCTACTAGTGAAGGTAATGTAACACACACCCATACAATGCTCAACACCCCATTATGTTTCTCTCACTCCTACTAGTGAATGTAATGTAACACACACCCATACAATGCGCACCACCCCGTGATGTTTTTCTCACTTCTACTAATGAATCTAATGTAACACACACCCATACAATGCGCACCACCCCGTGATATTTTTCTCACTTCTACTAATGAATCTAATGTAACACACACCCATACAATGCGCACCACCCTGTGATGTTTTTCTCACTCCTACTAGTGAATGTAATGTAACACACACCCATGCAATGCGCACCACACCGTGATGTTTTTCTCACTCCTACTAGTGAATGTAATGTAACACACACCCATACAATGCGCACCACCCCGTGATGTTTTTCTCACTCCTACTAGTGAATGTAATGTAACACACACCCATACAATGCGCACCACCCCGTGATGTTTTTCTCACTCCTACTAGTGAATGTAATGTAACACACACCCATACAATGCGCACCACCCGTGATGTTTTTCTCACTCCTACTAGTGAATGTAATGTAACACACACCCATACAATGCGCACCACCCCGTGATGTTATTCTCACTCCTACTAGTGAATCTAATGTAACACACACCCATACAATGCGCACCACCCCGTGATGTTTTTCTCACTCCTACTAGTGAATGTAATGTAACACACACCCATACAATGCGCACCACCCTGTGATGTTTTTCTCACTCCTACTAGTGAATGTAATTTAACACACACCCATACAATGCGCACCACACCGTGATGTTTTTCTCACTCCTATTAATGAATGTAATGTAACACACACCCATACAAAGCGCACCACCCCGTGATGTTTTTCTCACTCCTACTAGTGAATCTAATGTAACACACACCCATACAATGCGCACCACCCCGTGATATTTTTCTCACTCCTACTAGTGAATGCAATGTAACACACACCCATACAATGCGCACCACCCCGTGATGTTTTTCTCACTCCTACTAGTGAATGTAATGTAACACACACCCATACAATGCGCACCACCCCGTGATGTTTTTCTCACTCCTACTAGTGAATCTAATGTAGCACACACCCATACAATGCGAACCACCCCGTGACGTTTTTCTCACTCCTACTAGTGAATGTAATGTAACACACACCCATACAATGCGCACGACACCGTGACGTTTTTCTCACTCCTACTAGTGAATGTAATGTAACACACACCCATACAATGCGCACCACCCCGTGACGTTTTTCTCACTGCTACTAGTGAATGTAATGTAACACACACCCATACAATGCGCAACACCCCGTGATGTTTTCTCACTCCTACTAGTGAATGTAATGTAACACACACCCATACAATGCGCACCACCCCGTGATGTTTTTCTCACTCCTACTAGTGAATGTAATGTAACACACACCATACAATGCGAACCACCCCGTGATGTTTTTCTCACTCCTACTAGAGAATGTAATGTAACACACACCCATACAATGCGCACCACCCCGCGATGTTTTTCAGAAACCTATCCTACATTGCCACTGCATGTTCCCTGACCTCCCCATGCTGACCACACCGCGGTGCTTTTCTCCATCCTACTTTGCCAATCACTGCCTATCCTAATTCTGACCCTCCGATTCACACACCCCGTGATGTTTTTCTCACTCCTACTAGTGAATGTAATGTAACACACACCCATACAATGCGCACCAACTCATGATGTTTTTCTCACTCCTACTAGTGAATCTAATGTAACACACACCAATACAATGCGCACCACCCGCGATGTTTTTAAGAAACCTATCCTACATTGCCACTGCATGTTCCCTGACCTCCCCATGCTGACCACCCCGCGGTGCTTTTCTCCATCCTACATTGCCACTCACTGCCTATCCTAATTCAGACCCTCCGATTCACACCACCTCGTGAGTTTTTCTCACTCCTATTAGTGAATGTAATGTAACACACACCCATACAATGCGCACCACCCCGTGATTTTTTTCTCACTCCTACTAGTGAATGTAATGTAACACAAACCCATACAATGCGAACCACCCCGTGATGTTTTTCTCACTCCTACTAGTGAATGTAATGTAACACACACCCATACAATGCGCACCACCCCGTGATGTTTTTCTCACTCCTAGTAGTGAATGTAATGTAACACACACCCATACAATGCGCACCACCCCGTGATGTATTTCTCACTCCTACTAGTGAATGTAATGTTACACACACCCATACAATGCGCACCACCACGTGATGTTTTTCTCACTCCTACTAGTGAATGTAATGTAACACACACCCATACAATGCGCACCACCCCGTGATGTTTTTCTCACTCCTACTAGTGAATGTAATGTAACACACACCCATACAATGCGCACCACACCGTGATGTTTTTCTGACTCCTACTAGTGAATCTAATGTAACACACACCCATACAATGCGCACCACCCCGTGATGTTTTTCTCACTCCTACTAGTGAATGTAATGTAACACACACCCATACAATGCGCACCACCCCGTGATGTTTTTCTCACTCCTACTAGTGAATCTAATGTAACACACACCCATACAATGCGGCACCACCCCGTGATGTTTTTCTCACTCCTACTAGTGAATCTAATGTAACACACACCCATACAATGAGCACCACCCCGTGATGTTTTTCTCACTCCTACTAGTGAATGTAATGTAACACACACCCATACAATGCGCACCACCCCGTGATGTTTTTCTCACTGCTACTAGTGAATGTAATGTAACACACACCCATACAATGCACACCACCCCGTGATGTTTTTCTCACTGCTACTAGTGAATGTAATGTAACACACACCCATACAATGCGCACCACCCCGTGATGTTTTTCTCACTCCTACTAGTGAATCTAATGTAACACACACCCATACAATGCGCACAACCCCGTGATGTTTTTCTCACTGCTACTAGTGAATGTAATAGTAACACACCCATACAATGCGCACCACCCGTGATGTTTTTCTGACTCCTACTAGTGAATGTAATGTAACACACACCCATACAATGCGCACCACCCCGTGAGTTTTTCTCACTGCTACTAGTGAATGTAATGTAACACACACCCATACAATGCGCACCACCCCGTGATGTTTTTCTCACTCCTACTAGTGAATGTATTGTAACACACACCCATACAATGCGCACCACCCCGTGATGTTTTTCTCACTCCTAGTAGTAAATGTAATGTAACACACACCCATACAATGCGCACCACCCCGTGATGTTTTTCTCATACCTACTAGTGAATGTAATGTAACACACACCCATACAATGCGCACCACCCCGTGATGTTTTTCTCACTCCTACTAGTGAATCTAATGCAACACACACCCATTCAATGCGCACCACCCCGTGATGTTTTTCTCACTCCTACTAGTGAATGTAATGTAACACACAGCCATACAATGCGCACCACTCCGTGATGCTTTTCTCACTCCTACTAGTGAATGTAATGTAACACACACCCATACAATGCGCACAACCCCGTGATGTTTTTCTCACTGCTACTAGTGAATGTAATGTAACACACCCATATAATGCGCACCACCCCGTGATGTATTTCTCACTCCTACTAGTGAATGTAATGTAACACACATCCATACAATGCGCACCACCCCGTGATGTTTTTCTCACTCCTACTAGTGAATCTAATGTAACACACACCCGTACAATGCGCACAACCCCGCGATGTTTTTCAGAAAACCTATCCTACATTGCCACTGATGTTCCCTGACCTCCCCATGCTGACCAACCCGCGGTGCTTTTCTCCATCCTACATTGATACTCACTGCCTATCCTAATTCAGACCCTCCGATTCACACCACCACGTGATGTTTTTCTCACTCCTACTAGTGAATGTAATGTAACACACACCCATACAATGCTCACCACCCCGTGATGTTTTTTCGCACTCCTACTAGTGAATGTAATGTAACACACACCCATACAATGCGCACCACCCCGTGATGTTTCTCTCACTCCTACTAGAGAATGTAATGTAACACACACCCATACAATGCGCACAAACTCATGATGTTTTTCTCACTCCTACTAGTGAATGTAATGTAACACACACCCATACAATTCGCACCACCCCGTGATGTTTTTCTCACTCCTACTAGTGAATGTAATGTAACACACACCCATACAATGCGCACCACCCCGTGATGTTTTTCTCACTCCTACTAGTGAATGTAATGTAACACACACCCATACAATGCGCACCACCCCGTGATGTTTTTCTCACTCCTACTAGTGAATGTAATGTAACACACACCCATACAATGCGCACCACCCCGCGATGTTTTTCACAAACCTATCCTACATTGCCACTGCATGTTCCCTGACCTCCCCATGCTGACCTCCCCGCGGTGCTTTTCTCCATGCTACATTGCCACTCACTGCCTATCTTAATTCAGACCTCCGATTCACACCACCCGTGATGTTTTTGTCACTCCTACTAGTGAATGTAATGTAACACACACCCATACAATGCGCACCACCCCGTGATATTTTTCTCACTCCTACTAGTGAATGTAATGCAACACAAACCCATACAATGCGCACAACCCCTTGATGTTTTTCTCACTCCTACTAGTGAATGTAATGTAACACACACCCATACAATGTGCACAACCCCGTGATGTTTTTGTCACTCCTACTAGTGAATGTAATGTAACACACACCCATACAATGCGCAGCACCCCGTGATGTTTTTCTCACTCCTACTAGTGAATGCAATGTAACACACACCCATAGAATGCGCACCACCCCGTGATGTTTTTCTCACTCCTACTAGTGAATGTAATGTAACACAAACCCATACAATGCGCACCACCCCGTGATGTTTTTCTCACTCCTACTAGTGAATGCAATGTAACACACACCCATACAATGCGCACCACCCCGTGATGTTTTTCTCACTCCTACTAGTGAATGTAATGTAACACACACCCATACAATGCGCACCACCCCGTGATGTTTTTCTCACTCCTACTAATGAATCTAATGTAACACACACCCATACAATGCGCACCACCCCGTGATATTTTTCTCACTCCTACTAGTGAATGTAATGTAACACACACCCATACAATGCGCACCACCCCGTGATGTTTTTCTCACTCCTACTAGTGAATGTAATGTAACACAAACCCGTACAATGCGCACCACCCCGTGATGTTTTTCTCACTCCTACTAGTGAATCTAATGTAACACACACCCGTACAATGCGCACAACCCCGTGATGTTTTTCTCACTCCTACTAGTGAATGTAATGTAACACACACCCATACAATGCGCACCACCCCGTGATGTTTTTCTCACTCCTACTAGTGAATCTAATGTAACACACACCCATACAATGCGCACCACCCCGTGATGTTTTTCTCACTCCTACTAGTGAATGTAATGTAACACACACCCATACAATGCGCACCACCCCGTGATGTTTTTCTCACTCCTACTAGTGAATCTAATGTAACACACACCCATACAATGCGCACCACCCCGTGATGTTTTTCTCACTCCTACTAGTGAATGTAATGTAACACACACCCATACAATGCGCACCACCCCGTGATGTTTTTCTCACTCCTACTAGTGAATGTAATTTAACACACACCCATACAATGCGCACCACACCGTGATGTTTTTCTCACTCCTATTAATGAATGTAATGTAACACACACCCATACAATGCGCACCACCCCGTGATGTTTTTCTCACTCCTACTAGTGAATGTAATGCAACACAAACCCATACAATGCGCACAACCCCTTGATGTTTTTCTCACTCCTACTAGTGAATGTAATGTAACACACACCCATACAATGTGCACAACCCCGTGATGTTTTTCTCACTCCTACTAGTGAATGTAATGTAACACACACCCATACAATGCGCAGCACCCCGTGATGTTTTTCTCACTCCTACTAGTGAATGCAATGTAACACACACCCATAGAATGCGCACCACCCCGTGATGTTTTTCTCACTCCTACTAGTGAATGTAATGTAACACAAACCCATACAATGCGCACCACCCCGTGATGTTTTTCTCACTCCTACTAGTGAATGCAATGTAACACACACCCATACAATGCGCACCACCCCGTGATGTTTTTCTCACTCCTACTAGTGAATGTAATGTAACACACACCCATACAATGCGCACCACCCCGTGATGTTTTTCTCACTCCTACTAATGAATCTAATGTAACACACACCCATACAATGCGCACCACCCCGTGATATTTTTCTCACTCCTACTAGTGAATGTAATGTAACACACACCAATACAATGCGCACCACCCCGTGATGTTTTTCTCACTCCTACTAGTGAATGTAATGTAACACAAACCCGTACAATGCGCACCACCCCGTGATGTTTTTCTCACTCCTACTAGTGAATCTAATGTAACACACACCCGTACAATGCGCACAACCCCGTGATGTTTTTCTCACTCCTACTAGTGAATGTAATGTAACACACACCCATACAATGCGCACCACCCCGTGATGTTTTTCTCACTCCTACTAGTGAATCTAATGTAACACACACCCATACAATGCGCACCACCCCGTGATGTTTTTCTCACTCCTACTAGTGAATGTAATGTAACACACACCCATACAATGCGCACCACCCCGTGATGTTTTTCTCACTCCTACTAGTGAATCTAATGTAACACACACCCATACAATGCGCACCACCCCGTGATGTTTTTCTCACTCCTACTAGTGAATGTAATGTAACACACACCCATACAATGCGCACCACCCCGTGATGTTTTTCTCACTCCTACTAGTGAATGTAATTTAACACACACCCATACAATGCGCACCACACCGTGATGTTTTTCTCACTCCTATTAATGAATGTAATGTAACACACACCCATACAATGCGCACCACCTCGTGATGTTTTTCTCACTCCTACTAGTGCATCTAATGTAACACACACCCATACAATGCGCACCCGTGATGTTTTTCTCACTCCTACTAGTGAATCTAATACAACACACATCCATTCAATGCGCACCACCCCGTGATGTTTTTCTCACTCCTACTAGTGAATGAAATGTAACACACAGCCATACAATGCGCACCACTCCGTGATGCTTTTCTCACTCCTACTAGTGAATGTAATGTAACACACACCCATACAATGCGCACAACCCCGTGATGTTTTTCTCACTGCTACTAGTGAATGTAATGTAACACACCCGTACAATGCGCACCACCCCGTGATGTATTTCTCACTCCTACTAGTGAATGTAATGTAACACACACCCATACAATGCGCACAACCCCGTGATGTTTTTCTCACTCCTACTAGTGAATCTAATGTAACACACACCCATACAATGCGCACAACCCCGCGATGTTTTTCAGAAACCTATCCTACATTGCCACTGAATGTTCCCTGACCTCCCCATGCTGACCAACCCGCGGTGCTTTTCTCCATCCTACATTGCCACTCACTGCCTATCCTAATTCAGACACTCCGATTCACACCACCACGTGATGTTTTTCTCACTCCTACTAGTGAATGTAATGTAACACACACCCATACAATGCTCACCACCCCGTGATGTTTTTCTCACTCCTACTAGTGAATGTAATGTAACACACACCCATACAATGCGCACCACCCCGTGATGTTTCTCTCACTCCTACTAGAGAATGTAATGTAACACACACCCATACAATGCGCACAAACTCATGATGTTTTTCTCACTCCTACTAGTGAATGTAATGTAACACACACCCATACAATGCGCACCACCCCGTGATGTTTTTCTCACTCCTACTAGTGAATGTAATGTAACACACACCCATACAATGCGCACCACCCCGTGATGTTTTTCTCACTCCTATTAGTGAATGTAATGTAACACACACCCATACAATGCGCACCACCCCGTGATGTTTTTCTCACTCCTACTAGTGAATGTAATGCAACACAAACCCATAACATGCGCACAACCCCTTGATGTTTTTCTCACTCCTACTAGTGAATGTAATGTAACACACACCCATACAATGTGCACAACCCCGTGATGTTTTTCTCACTCCTACTAGTGAATGTAATGTAACACACACCCATACAATGCGCAGCACCCCGTGATGTTTTTCTCACTCCTACTAGTGAATGCAATGTAACACACACCCATAGAATGCGCACCACCCCGTGATGTTTTTCTCACTCCTACTAGTGAATGTAATGTAACACAAACCCATACAATGCGCACCACCCCGTGATGTTTTTCTCACTCCTACTAGTGAATGCAATGTAACACACACCCATACAATGCGCACCACCCCGTGATGTTTTTCTCACTCCTACTAGTGAATGTAATGTAACACACACCCATACAATGCGCACCACCCCGTGATGTTTTTCTCACTCCTACTAATGAATCTAATGTAACACACACCCATACAATGCGCACCACCCCGTGATATTTTTCTCACTCCTACTAGTGAATGTAATGTAACACACACCCATACAATGCGCACCACCCCGTGATGTTTTTCTCACACCTACTAGTGAATGTAATGTAACACAAACCCGTACAATGCGCACCACCCCGTGATGTTTTTCTCACTCCTACTAGTGAATCTAATGTAACACACACCCGTACAATGCGCACAACCCCGTGATGTTTTTCTCACTCCTACTAGTGAATGTAATGTAACACACACCCGTACAATGCGCACCACACCGTGATGTTTTTCTCACTCCTACTAGTGAATGTAATGTAACACACACCCATACAATGCGCACCACCCCGTGATGTTTTTCTCACTCCTACTAGTGAATCTAATGTAACACACACCCGTACAATGCGCACCACCCCGTGATGTTTTTCTCACTCCTACTAGTGAATGTAATGTAACACACACCCATGCAATGCGCACCACCCCGTGATGTTTTTCTCACTCCTACTAGTGAATGTAATGTAACACACACCCATACAATGCGCACCACCCCGTGATGTTTTTCTCACTCCTACTAGTGAATGTAATGTAACACACACCCATACAATGCGCACCACCCCGTGATGTTTTTCTCACTCCTACTAGTGAATGTAATGTAACACACACCCATACAATGCGCACCACCCCGTGATGTTTTTCTCACTCCTACTAGTGAATGTAATGTAACACACACCCATAAAATGCGCACCACCCCGTGATGTTTTTCTCACTCCTACTAGTGAATGTAATGTAACACACACCCATACAATGCGCACCACCCCGTGATTTTTTTCTCACTCCTACTAGTGAATCTAATGTAAACACACCCATACAATGCGCACCACCCCGTGATGTTTTTCTCACTCCTACTAGTGAATGTAATGTAACACACACCCATACAATGCGCACCACCCCGTGATGTTTTTCTCACTCCTACTAGTGAATGTAATTTAACCCACACCCATACAATGCGCACCACACCGTGATGTTTTTCTCACTCCTATTAGTGAATGTAATGTAACCCACACCCATACAATGCGCACCACCCCGTGATGTTTTTCTCACTCCTACTAGTGAATCTAATGTAACACACACCCATACAATGCGCACCACCCCGTGATGTTTTTCTCACTCCTACTAGTGAATGTAATGTAACACACACCCATACAATGCGCACCACCCCGTGATGTTTTTCTCACTCCTACTAGTGAATGTAATGTAGCACACACCCATACAATGCGCACCACCCCGTGATGTTTTTCTCACTCCTACTAGTGAATCTAATGTAGCACACACCCATACAATGCGCACCACCCCGTGACGTTTTTCTCACTCCTACTAGTGAATGTAATGTAACACACACCCATACAATGCGCACGACACCGTGACGTTTTTCTCACTCCTACTAGTGAATGTAATGTAACACACACCCATACAATGCGCACCACCCCGTGACGTTTTTCTCACTGCTACTAGTGAATGTAATGTAACACACACCCATACAATGCGCAACACCCCGTGATGTTTTTCTCACTCCTACTAGTGAATGTAATGTAAGACACACCCATACAATGCGCATCACACCGTGATGTTTTTCTCACTCCTACTAGTGAATGTAATGTAACACACACCCATACAATGCGCACCACCCCGCGATGTTTTTCAGAAACCTATCCTACATTGCCACTGCATGTTCCCTGACCTCCCCATGCTGACCAAACCGCGGTGCTTTTCTCCATCCTACTTTGCCACTCACTGCCTATCCTAATTCAGACCCTCCGATTCACACCACCCCGTGATGTTTTTCTCACGCCTACTAGTGAATGTAATGTAACACACACCCATGCAATGCGCACCACTCTGTGATGTTTTTCTCACTCCTACTGGTGAATGTAATGTAACACACACCCATACAATGCGCACCACCCCGTGATGTTTTTCTCACTCCTACTAGTGAATGTAATGTAACACACACCCATACAATGCGCACCACCCCGCGATGTTTTTTAGAAACCTATCCTACATTACGACTGCATGTTCCCTGACCTCCCCATGCTGACCACCCCGCGGTGCTTTTCTCCATCCTACATTGCCACTCACTGCCTATCCTAATTCAGACCCTCCGATTCACACCACCCCGTGATGTTTTTTTCACTCCTACTAGTGAATGTAAGGTAAAACACGCCCATACAATGCGCACCACCCCGTGATGTTTTTCTCACTCCTATTAGTGAATGTAATGTAACACACACCCATAAAATGCGCACCACCCCGTGATGTTTTTCTCACTCCTACTAGTGAATCTAATGTAACACACACCCATACAATGCGCACCACCCCGCGATGTTTTTCATAAACCTATCCTACATTGCCACTGCATGTTCCCTGACCTCCCCATGCTGACCACCCCGCAGTGCTTTTCTCCATCCTCCATTGCCACTCACTGCCTATCCTAATTCCGACCCTCTGATTCACATCACCCCGTGATGTTTTTCTCACTCCTAGTAGTGAATGTAATGTAACACACACCCATACAATGCGCACAACCCTTTGTTGTTTTTCTCACTCCTACTAATGAATGTCATGTAACACACACCCATACAATGCGCACCACCCCGTGATGTTTTTCTCACTCCTACTAGCGAATGTAATGTAACACACACCCATACAATGCGCACCACCCCGTGATGTTTTTCTCACTCCTACTAGTGAATGTAATGTAACACACACCGATGCAATGCGCACCACCCCGTGATGTTTTTCTCACTCCTCCTAGTGAATGTAATGTAACACACACCCATACAATGCGCACCACCCCTTGATGTTTTTCTCACTCCTGCTAGTGAATGTAATGTAACACACACCCATACAATGCGCACCACCCCGTGATGTTTTTCTCACTCCTACTAGTGAATGTAATGTAACACACACCCATACAGTGCACACCACCCCGTGATGTTTTTCTCACTCCTACTAGTGAATGTAATGTAACACACACCCATACAGTGCGCACCACCCCGTGATGTTTTTCTCACTCCTACTAGTGAATGTAATGTAACACACACCCATACAATGCGCACCACCCCGTGATGTTTTTCTCACTCCTACTAGTGAATGTAATATAACACACACCCATACAATGCGCACCACAACGTGATGTTTTTCTCACTCCTAATAGTGAATGTAATGTAACACACACCCATACAATGCGCACCACCCCGTGATGTTTTTCTTACTCCTACTAGTGAATGTAATGTAACACACACCCATACAATGCGCACCACCACGTGATGTTTTTCTCACTCCTACTAGTGAATGTAATGTAACACACACCCATACAATGCGCACCACCCCGTGACGTTTTTCTCACTCCTACTAGTGAATGTAATGTAACACACACCCATACAATGCGCACGACACCGTGACGTTTTTCTCACTCCTACTAGTGAATGTAATGTAACACACACCCATACAATGCGCACCACCCCGTGACGTTTTTCTCACTGCTACTAGTGAATGTAATGTAACACACACCCATACAATGCGCAACACCCCGTGATGTTTTTCTCACTCCTACTAGTGAATGTAATGTAAGACACACCCATACAATGCGCATCACACCGTGATGTTTTTCTCACTCCTACTAGTGAATGTAATGTAACACACACCCATACAATGCGCACCACCCCGCGATGTTTTTCAGAAACCTATCCTACATTGCCACTGCATGTTCCCTGACCTCCCCATGCTGACCAAACCGCGGTGCTTTTCTCCATCCTACTTTGCCACTCACTGCCTATCCTAATTCAGACCCTCCGATTCACACCACCCCGTGATGTTTTTCTCACGCCTACTAGTGAATGTAATGTAACACACACCCATGCAATGCGCACCACTCTGTGATGTTTTTCTCACTCCTACTGGTGAATGTAATGTAACACACACCCATACAATGCGCACCACCCCGTGATGTTTTTCTCACTCCTACTAGTGAATGTAATGTAACACACACCCATACAATGCGCACCACCCCGCGATGTTTTTTAGAAACCTATCCTACATTGCGACTGCATGTTCCCTGACCTCCCCATGCTGACCACCCCGCGGTGCTTTTCTCCATCCTACATTGCCACTCACTGCCTATCCTAATTCAGACCCTCCGATTCACACCACCCCGTGATGTTTTTTTCACTCCTACTAGTGAATGTAAGGTAAAACACGCCCATACAATGCGCACCACCCCGTGATGTTTTTCTCACTCCTATTAGTGAATGTAATGTAACACACACCCATAAAATGCGCACCACCCCGTGATGTTTTTCTCACTCCTACTAGTGAATCTAATGTAACACACACCCATACAATGCGCACCACCCCGCGATGTTTTTCATAAACCTATCCTACATTGCCACTGCATGTTCCCTGACCTCCCCATGCTGACCACCCCGCAGTGCTTTTCTCCATCCTCCATTGCCACTCACTGCCTATCCTAATTCCGACCCTCTGATTCACATCACCCCGTGATGTTTTTCTCACTCCTAGTAGTGAATGTAATGTAACACACACCCATACAATGCGCACAACCCTTTGTTGTTTTTCTCACTCCTACTAATGAATGTCATGTAACACACACCCATACAATGCGCACCACCCCGTGATGTTTTTCTCACTCCTACTAGCGAATGTAATGTAACACACACCCATACAATGCGCACCACCCCGTGATGTTTTTCTCACTCCTACTAGTGAATGTAATGTAACACACACCGATGCAATGCGCACCACCCCGTGATGTTTTTCTCACTCCTCCTAGTGAATGTAATGTAACACACACCCATACAATGCGCACCACCCCTTGATGTTTTTCTCACTCCTGCTAGTGAATGTAATGTAACACACACCCATACAATGCGCACCACCCCGTGATGTTTTTCTCACTCCTACTAGTGAATGTAATGTAACACACACCCATACAGTGCACACCACCCCGTGATGTTTTTCTCACTCCTACTAGTGAATGTAATGTAACACACACCCATACAGTGCGCACCACCCCGTGATGTTTTTCTCACTCCTACTAGTGAATGTAATGTAACACACACCCATACAATGCGCACCACCCCGTGATGTTTTTCTCACTCCTACTAGTGAATGTAATATAACACACACCCATACAATGCGCACCACAACGTGATGTTTTTCTCACTCCTAATAGTGAATGTAATGTAACACACACCCATACAATGCGCACCACCCCGTGATGTTTTTCTTACTCCTACTAGTGAATGTAATGTAACACACACCCATACAATGCGCACCACCACGTGATGTTTTTCTCACTCCTACTAGTGAATGTAATGTAACACACACCCATACAATGCGCACCACCCCGTGATGTTTTTCTCACTCCTACTAGTGAATGTAATGTAACACACACCCATACAATGTGCACCACCCCGTGATGTTTTTCTCACTCCTACTAGTGAATGTAATGTAACACACACCCATACAATGCGCACCACCCCGTGATGTTTTTCTCACTCCTACTAGTGAATGTAATGTAACACACACCCATACAATGCGCACAACCCCGTGATGTTTTTCTCACTGCTACTAGTGAATGTAATGTAACACACCCATACAATGCGCACCACCCCGTGATGTATTTCTCACTCCTACTAGTAAATGTACTGTAACACACACCCATACAATGCGCACAACCCCGTGATGTTTTTCTCACTCCTACTAGTGAATCTAATGTAACACACACCCATACAATGCGCACAACCCCGCGATGTTTTTCAGAAACCTATCCTACATTGCCACTGAATGTTCCCTGACCTCCCCATGCTGACCAACCCGCGGTGCTTTTCTCCATCCTACATTGCCACTCACTGCCTATCCTAATTCAGACCCTCCGATTCACACCACCACGTGATGTTTTTCTCACTCCTACTAGTGAATGTAAAGTAACACACACCCATACAATGCTCACCACCCCGTGATGTTTTTCTCACTCCTACTAGTGAATGTAATGTAACACACACCCATACAATGCGCACCACCCCGCGATGTTTTTCACAAACCTATCCTACATTGCCACTGCATGTTCCCTGACCTCCCCATGCTGACCACCCCGCGGTGCTTTTCTCCATCCTACATTGCCACTCACTGCCTATCTTAATTCAGACCCTCCGATTCACACCACCCCGTGATGTTTTTCTCACTCCTCCTAGTGAATGTAATGTAACACACACCCATACAATGCGCACCACCCCGTGATGTTTTTCTCACTCCTACTAGTGAATGTAATGCAACACAAACCCATACAATGCGCACAACCCCTTGATGTTTTTCTCACTCCTACTAGTGAATGTAATGTAACACACACCCATACAATGTGCACAACCCCGTGATGTTTTTCTCACTCCTACTAGTGAATGTAATGTAACACACACCCATACAATGCTCAGCACCCCGTGATGTTTTTCTCACTCCTACTAGTGAATGCAATGTAACACACACCCATACAATGCGCACCACCCCGTGATGTTTTTCTCACTCCTACTAGTGAATGTAATGTAACACACACCCATACAATGCGCACCACCCCGTGATGTTTTTCTCACTCCTACTAGTGAATGTAATGTAACACACACCCATACAATGCGCACCACCCCGTGATGTTTTTCTCACTCCTACTAGTGAATCTAATGTAACACACACCCATACAATGCGCACCACCCCGTGATGTTTTTCTCACTCCTACTAGTGAATGTAATGTAACACACACCCATACAATGCGCACCACCCCGTGATGTTTTTCTCACTCCTACTAGTGAATGTAATTTAACACACACCCATACAATGCGCACCACACCGTGATGTTTTTCTCACTCCTATTAATGAATGTAATGTAACACACACCCATACAATGCGCACCACCTCGTGATGTTTTTCTCACTCCTACTAGTGCATCTAATGTAGCACACACCCATACAATGCGCACCACCCCGTGATGTTTTTCTCACTCCTACTAGTGAATCTAATGCAACACACATCCATTCAATGCGCACCACCCCGTGATGTTTTTCTCACTCCTACTAGTGAATGAAATGTAACACACAGCCATACAATGCGCACCACTCCGTGATGCTTTTCTCACTCCTACTAGTGAATGTAATGTAACACACACCCATACAATGCGCACAACCCCGTGATGTTTTTCTCACTGCTACTAGTGAATGTAATGTAACACACCCATACAATGCGCACCACCCCGTGATGTATTTCTCACTCCTACTAGTGAATGTAATGTAACACACACCCATACAATGCGCACAACCCCGTGATGTTTTTCTCACTCCTACTAGTGAATCTAATGTAACACACACCCATACAATGCGCACAACCCCGCGATGTTTTTCAGAAACCTATCCTACATTGCCACTGAATGTTCCCTGACCTCCCCATGCTGACCAACCCGCGGTGCTTTTCTCCATCCTACATTGCCACTCACTGCCTATCCTAATTCAGACACTCCGATTCACACCACCACGTGATGTTTTTCTCACTCCTACTAGTGAATGTAATGTAACACACACCCATACAATGCTCACCACCCCGTGATGTTTTTCTCACTCCTACTAGTGAATGTAATGTAACACACACCCATACAATGCGCACCACCCCGTGATGATTCTCTCACTCCTACTAGAGAATGTAATGTAACACACACCCATACAATGCGCACAAACTCATGATGTTTTTCTCACTCCTACTAGTGAATGTAATGTAACACACACCCATACAATGCGCACCACCCCGTGATGTTTTTCTCACTCCTACTAGTGAATGTAATGTAACACACACCCATACAATGCGCACCACCCCGTGATGTTTTTCTCACTCCTACTAGTGAATGTAATGTAACACAAACCCATACAATGCGCACCACCCCGTGATGTTTTTCTCACTCCTACTAGTGAATGCAATGTAACACACACCCATACAATGCGCACCACCCCGTGATGTTTTTCTCACTCCTACTAGTGAATGTAATGTAACACACACCCATACAATGCGCACCACCCCGTGATGTTTTTCTCACTCCTACTAATGAATCTAATGTAACACACACCCATACAATGCGCACCACCCCGTGATATTTTTCTCACTCCTACTAGTGAATGTAATGTAACACACACCCATACAATGCGCACCACCCCGTGATGTTTTTCTCACTCCTACTAGTGAATGTAATGTAACACAAACCCGTACAATGCGCACCACCCCGTGATGTTTTTCTCACTCCTACTAGTGAATCTAATGTAACACACACCCGTACAATGCGCACAACCCCGTGATGTTTTTCTCACTCCTACTAGTGAATGTAATGTAACACACACCCGTACAATGCGCACCACACCGTGATGTTTTTCTCACTCCTACTAGTGAATGTAATGTAACACACACCCATACAATGCGCACCACCCCGTGATGTTTTTCTCACTCCTACTAGTGAATCTAATGTAACACACACCCATACAATGCGCACCACCCCGTGATGTTTTTCTCACTCCTACTAGTGAATGTAATGTAACACACACCCATGCAATGCGCACCACCCCGTGATGTTTTTCTCACTCCTACTAGTGAATGTAATGTAACACACACCCATACAATGCGCACCACCCCGTGATGTTTTTCTCACTCCTACTAGTGAATGTAATGTAACACACACCCATACAATGCGCACCACCCCGTGATGTTTTTCTCACTCCTACTAGTGAATGTAATGTAACACACACCCATAAAATGCGCACCACCCCGTGATGTTTTTCTCACTCCTACTAGTGAATGTAATGTAACACACACCCATACAATGCGCACCACCCCGTGATGTTTTTCTCACTCCTACTAGTGAATCTAATGTAACACACACCCATACAATGCGCACCACCCCATGATGTTTTTCTCACTCCTACTAGTGAATGTAATGTAACACACACCCATACAATGCGCACCACCCCGTGATGTTTTTCTCACTCCTACTAGTGAATGTAATTTAACACACACCCATACAATGCGCACCACACCGTGATGTTTTTCTCACTCCTATTAATGAATGTAATGTAACCCACACCCATACAATGCGCACCACCCCGTGATGTTTTTCTCACTCCTACTAGTGAATCTAATGTAACACACACCCATACAATGCGCACCACCCCGTGATATTTTTCTCACTCCTACTAGTGAATGTAATGTAACACACACCCATACAATGCGCACCACCCCGTGATGTTTTTCTCACTCCTACTAGTGAATGTAATGTAACACACACCCATACAATGCGCACCACCCCGTGATGTTTTTCTCACTCCTACTAGTGAATCTAATGTAGCACACACCCATACAATGCGCACCACCCCGTGACGTTTTTCTCACTCCTACTAGTGAATGTAATGTAACACACACCCATACAATGCGCACGACACCGTGACGTTTTTCTCACTCCTACTAGTGAATGTAATGTAACACACACCCATACAATGCGCACCACCCCGTGACGTTTTTCTCACTGCTACTAGTGAATGTAATGTAA
This sequence comes from Cavia porcellus, assembly GCF_034190915.1. Classification (NCBI taxonomy): domain Eukaryota; kingdom Metazoa; phylum Chordata; class Mammalia; order Rodentia; family Caviidae; genus Cavia; species Cavia porcellus. Next base: position 335,333 of record NW_026947562.1, on the reverse strand, counting down.
CACACACCCATACAATGCGCAACACCCCGTGATGTTTTTCTCACTCCTACTAGTGAATGTAATGTAAGACACACCCATACAATGCGCATCACACCGTGATGTTTTTCTCACTCCTACTAGTGAATGTAATGTAACACACACCCATACAATGCGAACCACCCCGTGATGTTTTTCTCACTCCTACTAGAGAATGTAATGTAACACACACCCATACAATGCGCACCACCCCGCGATGTTTTTCAGAAACCTATCCTACATTGCCACTGCATGTTCCCTGACCTCCCCATGCTGACCAAACCGCGGTGCTTTTCTCCATCCTACTTTGCCACTCACTGCCTATCCTAATTCAGACCCTCCGATTCACACCACCCCGTGATGTTTTTCTCACGCCTACTAGTGAATGTAATGTAACACACACCCATGCAATGCGCACCACTCTGTGATGTTTTTCTCACTCCTACTGGTGAATGTAATGTAACACACACCCATACAATGCGCACCACCCCGTGATGTTTTTCTCACTCCTACTAGTGAATGTAATGTAACACACACCCATACAATGCGCACCACCCCGCGATGTTTTTTAGAAACCTATCCTACATTGCGACTGCATGTTCCCTGACCTCCCCATGCTGACCACCCCGCGGTGCTTTTCTCCATCCTACATTGCCACTCACTGCCTATCCTAATTCAGACCCTCCGATTCACACCACCCCGTGATGTTTTTTTCACTCCTACTAGTGAATGTAAGGTAACACACACCCATACAATGCGCACCACCCCGTGATGTTTTTCTCACTCCTATTAGTGAATGTAATGTAACACACACCCATAAAATGCGCACCACCCCGTGATGTTTTTCTCACTCCTACTAGTGAATCTAATGTAACACACACCCATACAATGCGCACCACCCCGCGATGTTTTTCATAAACCTATCCTACATTGCCACTGCATGTTCCCTGACCTCCCCATGCTGACCACCCCGCAGTGCTTTTCTCCATCCTACATTGCCACTCACTGCCTATCCTAATTCCGACCCTCTGATTCACATCACCCCGTGATGTTTTTCTCACTCCTAGTAGTGAATGTAGTGTAACACACACCCATACAATGCGCACAACCCTTTGTTGTTTTTCTCACTCCTACTAATGAATGTAATGTAACACACACCCATACAATGCGCACCACCCCGTGATGTTTTTCTCACTCCTACTAGCGAATGTAATGTAACACACACCCATACAATGCGCACCACCCCGTGATGTTTTTCTCACTCCTACTAGTGAATGTAATGTAACACACACCGATGCAATGCGCACCACCCCGTGATGTTTTTCTCACTCCTCCTAGTGAATGTAATGTAACACACACCCATACAATGCGCACCACCCCTTGATGTTTTTCTCACTCCTCCTAGTGAATGTAATGTAACACACACCCATACAATGCGCACCACCCCGTGATGTTTTTCTCACTCCTACTAGTGAATGTAATGTAACACACACCCATACAGTGCGCACCACCCCGTGATGTTTTTCTCACTCCTACTAGTGAATGTAATGTAACACACACCCATACAGTGCGCACCACCCCGTAATGTTTTTCTCACTCCTACTAGTGAATGTAATGTAACACACACCCATACAATGCGCACCACCCCGTGATGTTTTTCTCACTCCTACTAGTGAATGTAATGTAACACACACCCATACAATGCACACCACCCCGTGATGTTTTTCTCACTCCTACTAGTGAATGTAATGTAACACACACCCATACAATGCCCACCACCCCGTGATGTTTTTCTCACTCCTACTAGTGAATGTAATGTAACACACACCGATGCAATGCGCACCACCCCGTGATGTTTTTCTCACTCCTACTAGTGAATGTAATGTAACACACACCCATACAATGCGCACCACCCCGTGATGTTTTTCTCACTCCTACTAGTGAATGTAATGTAACACACACCCATACAATGCGCACCACCCCGTGATGTTTTTCTCACTCCTACTAGTGAATCTAATGTAACACACACCCATACAATGCGCACCACGCCGTGATGTTTTTCTCACTCCTACTAGTGAATGTAATGTAACACACACCCATACAATGCGCACCACCCCGTGATGTTTTTCTCACTCCTACTAGTGAATGTAATGTAACACACACCCATACAATGGCACCACACCGTGATGTTTTTCTCACTCCTACTAGTGAATGTAATGTAACACACACCCATACAATGCGCACCACCCCGTGATGTTTTTCTCACTCCTATTAGTGAATGTAATGTAAAACACACCCATACAATGCGCACCACCCCGTCACGTTGTTGTCACTCCTACTAGTGAATGTAATGTAACACACACCAATACAATGCGTACCACCACCCCGTGACGTTTTTCTCACTCCTACTATTGAATGTAATGTAAAACACACCCATACAATGCGCACCACCCCGTGACGTTTTTCTCACTCCTACTAGTGAATCTAATGTAACACACACCCATACAATGCGCACCACCCCGTGACGTTTTTCTCACTCCTACTAGTGAATCTAATGTAACACACACCCATACAATGCGCACCACCCCGTGACGTTTTTCTCACTCCTACTAGTGAATGTAATGTAACACACACCCATACAATGCGCACCACCCCGTGACGTTTTTCTCACTCCTACTAGTGAATGTAATGTAACACACACCCATACAATGCGCACCACCCCGTGACGTTTTTCTCACTCCTACTAGTGAATGTAATGTAACACACACCCATACAATGCGCACCACCCCGTGACGTTTTTCTCACTCCTACTAGTGAATGTAATGTAAAACACACCCATACAATGCGCACCACCCCGTGACGTTTTTCTCACTCCTACTAGAGAATGTAATGTAACACACACCCATACAATGCGCACCACCCCGTGACGTTTTTCTCACTCCTACTAGTGAATCTAATGTAACACACACCCATACAATGCGCACCACCCCGTGACGTTTTTCTCACTCCTACTAGTGAATCTAATGTAACACACACCCATACAATGCGCACCACCCCGTGACGTTTTTCTCACTCCTACTAGTGAATGTAATGTAACACACACCCATACAATGCGCACCACCCCGTGACGTTTTTCTCACTCCTACTAGTGAATCTAATGTAACACACACCCATACAATGCGCACCACCCCGTGACGTTTTTCTCACTCCTACTAGTGAATGTAATGTAACACACACCCATACAATGCGCACCACCCCGTGACGTTTTTCTCACTCCTACTAGTGAATCTAATGTAACACACACCCATACAATGCGCACCACCCCGTGATGTTTTTCTCACTCCTACTAGTGAATCTAATGTAACACACACCCATACAATGCGCACCACCCCGCGATGTTTTTCACAAACCTATCCTACATTGCCACTGCATGTTCCCTGACCTCCCCATGCTGACCACCCCGCGGTGCTTTTCTCCATCCTACATTGCCACTCACTGCCTATCTTAATTCAGACCCTCCGATTCACACCACCCCGTGATGTTTTTCTCACTCCTACTAGTGAATGTAATGTAACACACACCCATACAATGCGCACCACCCCGTGATGTTTTTCTCACTCCTACTAGTGAATGTAATGCAACACAAACCCATACAATGCGCACAACCCCTTGATGTTTTTCTCACTCCTACTAGTGAATCTAATGTAACACACACCCATACAATGTGCACAACCCCGTGATGTTTTTCTCACTCCTACTAGTGAATGTAATATAACACACACCCATACAATGCGCAGCACCCCGTGATGTTTTTCTCACTCCTGCTAGTGAATGCAATGTAACACACACCCATAGAATGCGCACCACCCCGTGATGTTTTTCTCACTCCTACTAGTGAATGTAATGTAACACAAACCCATACAATGCGCACCACCCCGTGAAGTTTTTCTCACTCCTACTAGTGAATGCAATGTAACACACACCCATACAATGCGCACCACCCCGTGATGTTTTTCTCACTCCTACTAGTGAATGTAATGTAACACACACCCATACAATGCGCACCACCCCGTGATGTTTTTCTCACTCCTACTAATGAATCTAATGTAACACACACCCATACAATGCGCACCACCCCGTGATATTTTTCTCACTCCTACTAGTGAATGTAATGTAACACACACCCATACAATGCGCACCATTCCGTGATGTTTTTCTCACTCCTACTAGTGAATGTAATGTAACACAAATCCGTACAATGCGCACCACCCCGTGATGTTTTTCTCACTCCTACTAGTGAATCTAATGTAACACACACCCGTACAATGCGCACAACCCCGTGATGTTTTTCTCACTCCTACTAGTGAATGTAATGTAACACACACCCGTACAATGCGCACCACACCGTGATGTTTTTCTCACTCCTACTAGTGAATGTAATGTAACACACACCCATACAATGCGCACCACCCCGTGATGTTTTTCTCACTCCTACTAGTGAATCTAATGTAACACACACCCATACAATGCGCAACACCCCGTGATGTTTTTCTCACTCCTACTAGTGAATGTAATGTAACACACACCCATGCAATGCGCACCACACCGTGATGTTTTTCTCACTCCTACTAGTGAATGTAATGTAACACACACCCATACAATGCGCACCACCCCGTGATGTTTTTCTCACTCCTACTAGTGAATGTAATGTAACACACACCCATACAATGCGCACCACCCCGTGATGCTTTTCTCACTCCTACTAGTGAATGTAATGTAACACACACCCATACAATGCGCACCACCCCGTGATGTTTTTCTCACTCCTACTAGTGAATGTAATGTAACACACACCCATACAATGCGCACCACCCCGTGATGTTTTTCTCACTCCTACTAGTGAATCTAATGTAACACACACCCATACAATGCGCACCACCCCGTGATGTTTTTCTCACTCCTACTAGTGAATGTAATGTAACACACACCCATACAATGCGCACCACCCCGTGATGTTTTTCTCACTCCTACTAGTGAATGTAATGTAACACACACCCATACAATGCGCACCACCCCGTGATGTTTTTCTCACTCCTACTAGTGAATGTAATGTAACACACACCCATACAATGCGCACCACCCCGTGATGTTTTTCTCACTCCTACTAGTGAATGTAATTTAACACACACCCATACAATGCGCACCACCCCGTGATGTTATTCTCACTCCTACTAGTGAATGTAATGTAACACACACCCATGCAATGCGCACCACACCGTGATGTTTTTCTCACTCCTACTAGTGAATGTAATGTAACACACACCCATACAATGCGCACCACCCCGTGATGTTTTTCTCACTCCTACTTGTGAATGTAATGTAACACACACCCATACAATGCGCACCACCCCGTGATGTTTTTCTCACTCCTACTAGTGAATGTAATGTAACACACACCCATACAATGCGCACCACCCCGTGATGTTTTTCTCACTCCTACTAGTGAATGTAATGTAACACACACCCATACAATGCGCACCACCCCGTGATGTTTTTCTCACTCCTACTAGTGAATCTAATGTAACACACACCCATACAATGCGCACCACCCCGTGATGTTTTTCTCACTCCTACTAGTGAATGTAATGTAACACACACCCATACAATGCGCACCACCCCGTGATGTTTTTCTCACTCCTACTAGTGAATGTAATGTAACACACACCCATACAATGCGCACCACCCCGTGATGTTTTTCTCACTCCTACTAGTGAATCTAATGTAACACACACCCATACAATGCGCACCACCCCGTGATATTTTTCTCACTCCTACTAGTGAATGTAATGTAACACACACCCATACAATGCGCACCACCCCGTGATGTTTTTCTCACTCCTACTAGTGAATGTAATTTAACACACACCCATACAATGCGCACCACACCGTGATGTTTTTCTCACTCCTATTAATGAATGTAATGTAACACACACCCATATAATGCGCACCACCCCGTGATGTTTTTCTCACTCCTACTAGTGAATCTAATGTAACACACACCCATACAATGCGCACCACCCCGTGATATTTTTCTCACTCCTACTAGTGAATGTAATGTAACACACACCCATACAATGCGCACCACCCCGTGATGTTTTTCTCACTCCTACTAGTGAATGTAATGTAACCCACACCCATACAGTGCGCACCACCCCGTGATGTTTTTCTCACTGCTACTAGTGAATCTAATGTAGCACACACCCATACAATGCGCACCACCCCGTGACGTTTTTCTCACTCCTACTAGTGAATGTAATGTAACACACACCCATACAATGCGCACGACACCGTGACGTTTTTCTCACTCCTACTAGTGAATGTAATGTAACACACACCCGTACAATGCGCACCACCCCGTGACGTTTTTCTCACTGCTACTAGTGAATGTAATGTAACACACACCCATACAATGCGCAACACCCCGTGATGTTTTTCTCACTCCTACTAGTGAATGTAATGTAACACACACCCATACAATGCGCACCACCCCGTGATGTTTTTCTCACTCCTACTAGTGAATGTAATGTAACACACACCCATACAATGCGAACCACCCCGTGATGTTTTTCTCACTCCTACTAGAGAATGTAATGTAACACACACCCATACAATGCGCACCACCCCGCGATGTTTTTCAGAAACCTATCCTACATTGCCACTGCATGTTCCCTGACCTCCTCATGCTGACCACACCGCGGTGCTTTTCTCCATCCTACTTTGCCACTCACTGCCTATCCTAATTCTGACCCTCCGATTCACACCACCCCGTGATGTTTTTCTCACTCCTACTAGTGAATGTAATGTAACACACACCCATACAATGCGCACCACCCCGTGATGTTTCTCTCACTCCTACTAGTGAATGTAATGTAACACACACCCATACAATGCGCACCAACTCATGATGTTTTTCTCACTCCTACTAGTGAATCTAATGTAACACACACCAATACAATGCGCACCACCACGCGATGTTTTTAAGAAACCTATCCTACATTGCCACTGCATGTTCCCTGACCTCCCCATGCTGACCACCCCGCGGTGCTTTTCTCCATCCTACATTGCCACTCACTGCCTATCCTAATTCAGACCCTCCGATTCACACCACCTCGTGATGTTTTTCTCACTCCTATTAGTGAATGTAATGTAACACACACCCATACAATGCGCACCACCCCGTGATGTTTTTCTCACTCCTACTAGTGAATGTAATGTAACACACACCCATACAATGCGCACCACCCCGTGATGTTTTTCTCACTCCTACTAGTGAATGTAATGTAACACACACCCATACAATGCGCACCACCCCGTGATGTTTTTCTCACTCCTACTAGTGAATGTAATGTAACACACACCCATACAATGCGCACCACCCCGTGATGTTTTTCTCACTCCTACTAGTGAATGTAATGTTACACACACCCATACAATGCGCCCCACCACGTGATGTTTTTCTCACTCCTACTAGTGAATGTAATGTAACACACACCCATACAATGCGCACCACCCCGTGATGTTTTTCTCACTCCTACTAGTGAATGTAATGTAACACACACCCATACAATGCGCACCACCCCGTGATGTTTTTCTCACTCCTACTAGTGAATCTAATGTAACACACACCCGTACAATGCGCACCACCCCGTGATGTTTTTCTCACTCGTACTAGTGCATGTAATGTAACACACACCCATACAATGCGCACCACCCCGTGATGTTTTTCTCACTCCTACTAGTGAATCTAATGTAACACACACCCATACAATGCGCACCACCCCGTGATGTTTTTCTCACTCCTACTAGTGAATCTAATGTAACACACACCCGTACAATGAGCACCACCCCGTGATGTTTTTCTCACTCCTACTAGTGAATGTAATGTAACACACACCCATACAATGCGCACCACCCCGTGATGTTTTTCTCACTGCTACTAGTGGATGTAATGTAACACACACCCATACAATGCACACCACCCCGTGATGTTTTTCTCACTGCTACTAGTGAATGTAATGTAACACACACCCATACAATGCGCACCACCCCGTGATGTTTTTCTCACTCCTAGTAGTAAATGTAATGTAACACACACCCATACAATGCGCACCACCCCGTGATGTTTTTCTCAACCTACTAGTGAATGTAATGTAACACACACCCATACAATGTGCACCACACCGTGATGTTTTTCTCACTCCTACCAATGAATGTAATGTAACACACACCCATGCAATGCGCACCACTCCGTGATGTTTTTCTCACTCCTACCAATGAATGTAATGTAACACACACCCATACAATGCACACCACCCCGCGATGTTTTTCAGAAACCTATCCTACTCTCCACTGCATGTTCCCTGACCTCCCCATGCTGACCAAACCGCGGTGCTTTTCTCCATCCTACATTGCCACTCACTGCCTATCCTAATTCAGACCCTCCGATTCACACCACCCCGTGATGATTTTCTCACTCCTACTAGTGAATGTAATGTAACACACACCCATACAATGCGCACCACCCCGTGATGTTTTTCTCACTCCTAATAGTGAATGTAATGTAACACACACCCATACAATGCGCACCACCCCGTGATGTTTTTCTCGCTCCTATTAGTGAATGTAATGTAACACACACCCATACAATGCGCACCTCCCCGTGATGTTTTTCTCACTCCTACTAGTGAATCTAATGTAACACACACCCATACAATGCGCACAACCCCGCGATGTTTTTCAGAAACCTATCCTACATTGCCACTGCATGTTCCCTGACCTCCCCATGCTGACCACCCCGCGGTGCTTTTCTCCATCCTACATTGCCACTCACTGCCTATCCTAATTCAGACCCTCCGATTCACACCACCACGTGATGTTTTTCTCACTCCTACTAGTGAAGGTAATGTAACACACACCCATACAATGCTCACCACCCCGTTATGTTTCTCTCACTCCTACTAGTGAATGTAATGTAACACACACCCATACAATGCGCACCACCCCGTGATGTTTCTCTCACTCCTACTAGTGAATGTAATGTAACACACACCCATACAATGCGCACAAACTCATGATGTTTTTCTCACTCCTACTAGTGAATGTAATGTAACACACACCCATACAATGCGCACCACCCCGTGATGTTTTTCTCACTCCTACTAGTGAATGTAATGTAACACACACCCATACAATGCGCACCACCCCGTGATGTTTTTCTCACTCCTATTAGTGAATGTAATGTAACACACACCCATACAATGCGAACCACCCCTTGATGTTTTTCTCACTCCTACTAGTGAATCTAAAGTAACACACACCAATACAATGCGCACCACCCCGCGATGTTTTTAAGAAACCTATCCTACATTGCCACTGCATGTTCCCTGACCTCCCCATGCTGACCACCCCGCGGTGCTTTTCTCCATCCTACATTGCCACTCACTGCCTATCCTAATTCAGACCCTCCGATTCACACCACCTCGTGATGTTTTTCTCACTCCTATTAGTGAATGTAATGTAACACACACCCATACAATGCGCACCACCCCGTGATGTTTTTCTCACTCCTACTAGTGAATGTAATGTAACACACACCCATACAATGCGCACCACCCCGTGATGTTTTTCTCACTCCTACTAGTGAATCTAATGTAACACACACCCATACAATGAGCACCACCCCGTGATGTTTTTCTCACTCCTACTAGTGAATGTAATGTAACACACACCCATACAATGCGCACCACCCCGTGATGTTTTTCTCACTGCTACTAGTGAATGTAATGTAACACACACCCATACAATGCACACCACCCCGTGATGTTTTTCTCACTGCTACTAGTGAATGTAATGTAACACACACCCATACAATGCGCACCACCCCGTGATGTTTTTCTCACTCCTAGTAGTAAATGTAATGTAACACACACCCATACAATGCGCACCACCCCGTGATGTTTTTCTCAACCTACTAGTGAATGTAATGTAACACACACCCATACAATGTGCACCACACCGTGATGTTTTTCTCACTCCTACCAATGAATGTAATGTAACACACACCCATGCAATGCGCACCACTCCGTGATGTTTTTCTCACTCCTACCAATGAATGTAATGTAACACACACCCATACAATGCGCACCACCCCGCGATGTTTTTCAGAAACCTATCCTACATTGCCACTGCATGTTCCCTGACCTCCCCATGCTGACCAAACCGCGGTGCTTTTCTCCATCCTACATTGCCACTCACTGCCTATCCTAATTCAGACCCTCCGATTCACACCACCCCGTGATGTTTTTCTCACTCCTACTAGTGAATGTAATGTAACACACACCCATACAATGCGCACCACCCCGTGATGTTTTTCTCACTCCTACTAGTGAATGTAATGTAACACACACCCATACAATGCGCACCACCCCGTGATGTTTTTCTCACTCCTATTAGTGAATGTAATGTAACACACACCCATACAATGCGCACCTCCCCGTGATGTTTTTCTCACTCCTACTAGTGAATCTAATGTAACACACACCCATACAATGCGCACAACCCCGCGATGTTTTTCAGAAACCTATCCTACATTGCCACTGCATGTTCCCTGACCTCCCCATGCTGACCACCCCGCGGTGCTTTTCTCCATCCTACATTGCCACTCACTGCCTATCCTAATTCAGACCCTCCGATTCACACCACCACGTGATGTTTTTCTCACTCCTACTAGTGAAGGTAATGTAACACACACCCATACAATGCTCACCACCCCGTTATGTTTCTCTCACTCCTACTAGTGAATGTAATGTAACACACACCCATACAATGCGCACCACCCCGTGATGTTTCTCTCACTCCTACTAGTGAATGTAATGTAACACACACCCATACAATGCGCACAAACTCATGATGTTTTTCTCACTCCTACTAGTGAATGTAATGTAACACACACCCATACAATGCGCACCACCCCGTGATGTTTTTCTCACTCCTACTAGTGAATGTAATGTAACACACACCCATACAATGCGCACCACCCCGTGATGTTTTTCTCACTCCTATTAGTGAATGTAATGTAACACACACCCATACAATGCGAACCACCCCTTGATGTTTTTCTCACTCCTACTAGTGAATCTAAAGTAACACACACCAATACAATGCGCACCACCCCGCGATGTTTTTAAGAAACCTATCCTACATTGCCACTGCATGTTCCCTGACCTCCCCATGCTGACCACCCCGCGGTGCTTTTCTCCATCCTACATTGCCACTCACTGCCTATCCTAATTCAGACCCTCCGATTCACACCACCTCGTGATGTTTTTCTCACTCCTATTAGTGAATGTAATGTAACACACACCCATACAATGCGCACCACCCCGTGATGTTTTTCTCACTCCTACTAGTGAATGTAATGTAACACACACCCATACAATGCGCACCACCCCGTGATGTTTTTCTCACTCCTACTAGTGAATGTAATGTAACACACACCCATACAATGCGCACCACAACGTGATGTTTTTCTCACTCCTAATAGTGAATGTAATGTAACACACACCCATACAATGCGCACCACCCCGTGATGTTTTTCTTACTCCTACTAGTGAATGTAATGTAACACACACCCATACAATGCGCACCACCACGTGATGTTTTTCTCACTCCTACTAGTGAATGTAATGTAACACACACCCATACAATGCGCACCACCCCGTGATGTTTTTCTCACTCCTACTAGTGAATGTAATGTAACACACACCCATACAATGTGCACCACCCCGTGATGTTTTTCTCACTCCTACTAGTGAATGTAATGTAACACACACCCATACAATGCGCACCACCCCGTGATGTTTTTCTCACTCCTACTAGTGAATGTAATGTAACACACACCCATACAATGCGCACCACCCCGTGATGTTTTTATCACTCCTACTAGTGAATCTAATGTAACACACACCCATACAATGCGCACCACCCCGTGATGTTTTTCTCACTCCTACTAGTGAATCTAATGTAACACACACCCATACAATGCGCGCCACCTCGTGATGTTTTTCTCACTCCTACTAGTGAATGTAATGTAACACACACCCATACAATGCGCACCACCCCGTGATGTTTTTCTCACTCCTACTAGTGAATGTAATGTAACACACACCCATACAATGCGCAACACCCCGTGATGTTTTTCTCACTGCTACTAGTGCATCTAATGTAACACACACCCATACAATGCGCACCACCCCGTGATGTTTTTCTCACTCCTAATAGTGAATGTAATGTAACACACAGCCATACAATGCGCACCACTCCGTGATTCTTTTCTCACTCCTACTAGTGAATGTAATGTAACACACACCCATACAATGCGCACAACCCCGTGATGTTTTTCTCACTGCTACTAGTGAATGTAATGTAACACACCCATACAATGCGCACCACCCCGTGATGTATTTCTCACTCCTACTAGTGAATGTAATGTAACACACACCCATACAATGCGCACCACCCCGTGATGTTTTTCTCACTCCTACTAGTGAATCTAATGTAACACACACCCATACAATGCGCACAACCCCGCGATGTTTTTCAGAAACCTATCCTACATTGCCACTGAATGTTCCCTGACCTCCCCATGCTGACCAACCCGCGGTGCTTTTCTCCATCCTACATTGCCACTCACTGCCTATCCTAATTCAGACCCTCCGATTCACACCACCACGTGATGTTTTTCTCACTCCTACTAGTGAATGTAATGTAACACACACCCATACAATGCTCACCACCCCGTGATGTTTTTCTCACTCCTACTAGTGAATGTAATGTAACACACACCCATACAATGCGCACCACCCCGTGATGTTTCTCTCACTCCTACTAGAGAATGTAATGTAACACACACCCATACAATGCGCACAAACTCATGATGTTTTTCTCACTCCTACTAGTGAATGTAATGTAACACACACCCATACAATGCGCACCACCCCGTGATGTTTTTCTCACTCCTACTAGTGAATGTAATGTAACACACACCCATACAATGCGCACCACCCCGTGATGTTTTTCTCACTCCTATTAGTGAATGTAATGTAACACACACCCTTACAATGCGCACAACCCCGTGATGTTTTTCTCACTCCTACTAGTGAATGTAATGTAACACACACCCGTACAATGCGCACCACACCGTGATGTTTTTCTCACTCCTACTAGTGAATGTAATGTAACACACACCCATACAATGCGCACCACCCCGTGATGTTTTTCTCACTCCTACTAGTGAATCTAATGTAACACACACCCATACAATGCGCACCACCCCGTGATGTTTTTCTCACTCCTACTAGTGAATGTAATGTAACACACACCCATGCAATGCGCACCACCCTGTGATGTTTTTCTCACTCCTACTAGTGAATGTAATGTAACACACACCCATACAATACGCACCACCCCGTGATGTTTTTCTCACTCCTACTAGTGAATGTAATGTAACACACACCCATACAATGCGCACCACCCCGTGATGTTTTTCTCACTCCTACTAGTGAATGTAATGTAACACACACCCATACAATGCGCACCACACCGTGATGTTTTTCTCACTCCTACTAGTGAATGTAATGTAGCACACACCCATACAATGCGCACCACCCCGTGATGTTTTTCTCACTCCTACTAGTGAATCTAATGTAACACACACCCATACAATGCGCACCACCCCGTGATGTTTTTCTCACTCCTACTAGTGAATGTAATGTAACACACACCCATACAATGCGCACCACCCCGTGATGTTTTTCTCACTACTACTAGTGAATGTAATTTAACACACACCCATACAATGCGCACCACACCGTGATGTTTTTCTCACTCCTATTAATGAATGTAATGTAACACACACCCATACAATGCGCACCACCCCGTGATGTTTTTCTCACTCCTACTAGTGAATCTAATGTAACACACACCCATACAATGCGCACCACCCCGTGATATTTTTCTCACTCCTACTAGTGAATGTAATGTAACACACACCCATACAATGCGCACCACCCCGTGATGTTTTTCTCACTCCTACTAGTGAATGTAATGTAACACACACCCATACAATGCGCACCACCCCGTGATGTTTTTCTCACTCCTACTAGTGAATCTAATGTAGCACACACCCATACAATGCGCACCACCCCGTGACGTTTTTCTCACTCCTACTAGTGAATGTAATGTAACACACACCCATACAATGCGCACGACACCGTGACGTTTTTCTCACTCCTACTAGTGAATGTAATGTAACACACACCCATACAATGCGCACCATCCCGTGACGTTTTTCTCACTGCTACTAGTGAATGTAATGTAACACACACCCATACAATGCGCAACACCCCGTGATGTTTTTCTCACTCCTACTAGTGAATGTAATGTAACACACACCCATACAATGCGCACCACCCCGTGATGTTTTTCTCACTCCTACTAGTGAATGTAATGTAACACACACCCATACAATGCGCACCACCCCGTGATGTTTTTCTCACTCCTACTAGAGAATGTAATGTAACACACACCCATACAATGCGCACCACCCCGCGATGTTTTTCAGAAACCTATCCTACATTGCCACTGCATGTTCCCTGACATCCCCATGCTGACCACACCGCGGTGCTTTTCTCCATCCTACTTTGCCACTCACTGCCTATCCTAATTCTGACCCTCCGATTCACACCACCCCGAGATGTTTTTCTCACTCCTACTAGTGAATGTAATGTAACACACACCCATACAATGCGCACCACCCCGTGATGTTTTTCTCACTCCTACTAGTGAATGTATTGTAACACACACCCATACAATGCGCACCACCCCGTGATGTTTTTCTCACTCCTAGTAGTAAATGTAATGTAACACACACCCATACAATGCGCACCACCCCGTGATGTTTTTCTCACACCTACTAGTGAATGTAATGTAACACACACCCATACAATGTGCACCACACCGTGATATTTTTCTCACTCCTACCAATGAATGTAATGTAACACACACCCATGCAATGCGCACCACTCCGTGATGTTTTTCTCACTCCTACCAATGAATGTAATGTAACACACACCCATACAATGCGCACCACCCCGCGATGTTTTTCAGAAACCTATCCTACATTGCCACTGCATGTTCCCTGACCTCCCCATGCTGACCAAACCGCGGTGCTTTTCTCCATCCTACATTGCCACTCACTGCCTATCCTAATTCAGACCCTCCGATTCACACCACCCCGTGATGTTTTTCTCACTCCTACTAGTGAATGTAATGTAACACACACCCATACAATGCGCACCACCCCGTGATGTTTTTCTCACTCCTACTAGTGAATGTAATGTAACACACACCCATACAATGCGCACCACCCCGTGATGTTTTTCTCACTCCTATTATTGAATGTAATGTAACACACACCCATAAAATGCGGACCTCCCCGTGATGTTTTTCTCACTCCTACTAGTGAATCTAATGTAACACACACCCATACAATGCGCACAACCCCGCGATGTTTTTCAGAAACCTATCCTACATTGCCACTGCATGTTCCCTGACCTCCCCATGCTGACCACCCTGCGGTGCTTTTCTCCATCCTACATTGCCACTCACTGCCTATCCTAATTCAGACCCTCCGATTCACACCACCACGTGATGTTTTTCTCACTCCTACTAGTGAAGGTAATGTAACACACACCCATACAATGCTCACCACCCCGTTATGTTTCTCTCACTCCTACTAGTGAATGTAATGTAACACACACCCATACAATGCGCACCACCCCGTGATGTTTCTCTCACTCCTACTAGTGAATGTAATGTAACACACACCCATACAATGCGCACAAACTCATGATGTTTTTCTCACTCCTACTAGTGAATGTAATGTAACACACACCCATACAATGCGCACCACCCCGTGATGTTTTTCTCACTCCTACTAGTGAATGTAATGTAACACACACCCATACAATGCGCACCACCCCTTGATGTTTTTCTCACTCCTATTAGTGAATGTAATGTAACACACACCCATACAATGCGAACCACCCCGTGATGTTTTTCTCACTCCTACTAGTGAATCTAAAGTAACACACACCAATACAATGCGCACCACCCCGCGATGTTTTTAAGAAACCTATCCTACATTGCCACTGCATGTTCCCTGACCTCCCCATGCTGACCACCCCGCGGTGCTTTTCTCCATCCTACATTGCCACTCACTGCCTATCCTAATTCAGACCCTCCGATTCACACCACCTCGTGATGTTTTTCTCACTCCTATTAGTGAATGTAATGTAACACACACCCATACAATGCGCACCACCCCGTGATGTTTTTCTCACTCCTACTATTGAATGTAATGTAACACACACCCATACAATGCGCACCACCCCGTGATGTTTTTCTCACTCCTACTAGTGAATGTAATGTAACACACACCCATACAATGCACACCACAACGTGATGTTTTTCTCACTCCTAATAGTGAATGTAATGTAACACACACCCATACAATGCGCACCACCCCGTGATGTTTTTCTCACTCCTACTAGTGAATGTAATGTAACACACACCCATACAATGCGCAACACCCCGTGATGTTTTTCTCACTCCTACTAGTGAATGTAATGTAACACACACCCATACAATGCGCACCACCCCGTGATGTTTTTCTCACTCCTACTAGTGAATATAATGTAACACACACCCATACAATGCGCACCACCCCGTGATGTTTTTCTCACTCCTACTAGTGCATCTAATGTAACACACACCCATACAATGCGCACCACCCCGTGATGTTTTTCTCACTCCTACTAGTGAATCTAATGCAACACACACCCATTCAATGCGCACCACCCCGTGATGTTTTTCTCACTCCTACTAGTGAATGTAATGTAACACACAGCCATACAATGCGCACCACTCCGTGATGCTTTTCTCACTCCTACTAGTGAATGTAATGTAACACACACCCATACAATGCGCTCCACCCCGTGATGTTTTTCTCACTGCTACTAGTGAATGTAATGTAACACACCCATACAATGCGCACCACCCCGTGATGTATTTCTCACTCCTACTAGTGAATGTAATGTAACACAAACCCATACAATGCGCACCACCCCGTGATGTTTTTCTCACTGCTACTAGTGAATGTAATGTAACACACACCCGTGCAATGCGCACCACCCCGTGATGTTTTTCTCACTCCTACTAGTGAATGTAATGTAACACACACCCATACAATGCGCACCACCCCGTGATGTTTTTCTCACTCCTACTAGTGAATGTAATGTAACACACACCCATACAATGCGCACCACCCCGTGATGTTTTTCTCACTCCTATTAGTGAATGTAATGTAACACACACCCATAAAATGCGCACCTCCCCGTGATGTTTTTCTCACTCCTACTAGTGAATCTAATGTAACACACACCCATACAATGCGCACAACCCCGCGATGTTTTTCAGAAACCTATCCTACATTGCCACTGCATGTTCCCTGACCTCCCCATGCTGACCACCCTGCGGTGCTTTTCTCCATCCTACATTGCCACTCACTGCCTATCCTAATTCAGACCCTCCGATTCACACCACCACGTGATGTTTTTCTCACTCCTACTAGTGAAGGTAAAGTAACACACACCCATACAATGCTCACCACCCCGTTATGTTTCTCTCACTCCTACTAGTGAATGTAATGTAACACACACCCATACAATGCGCACCACCCCGTGATGTTTCTCTCACTCCTACTAGTGAATGTAATGTAACACACACCCATACAATGCGCACAAACTCATGATGTTTTTCTCACTCCTACTAGTGAATGTAATGTAACACACACCCATACAATGCGCACCACCCCGTGATGTTTTTCTCACTCCTACTAGTGAATGTAATGTAACACACACCCATACAATGCGCACCACCCCTTGATGTTTTTCTCACTCCTATTAGTGAATGTAATGTAACACACACCCATATAATGCGAACCACCCCGTGATGTTTTTCTCACTCCTACTAGTGAATCTAAAGTAACACACACCAATACAATGCGCACCACCCCGCGATGTTTTTAAGAAATCTATCCTACATTGCCACTGCATGTTCCCTGACCTCCCCATGCTGACCACCCCGCGGTGCTTTTCTCCATCCTACATTGCCACTCACTGCCTATCCTAATTCAGACCCTCCGATTCACACCACCTCGTGATGTTTTTCTCACTCCTATTAGTGAATGTAATGTAACACACACCCATACAATGCGCACCACCCCGTGATGTTTTTCTCACTCCTACTATTGAATGTAATGTAACACACACCCATACAATGCGCACCACCCCGTGATGTTTTTCTCACTCCTACTAGTGAATGTAATGTAACACACACCCATACAATGCGCACCACAACGTGATGTTTTTCTCACTCCTAATAGTGAATGTAATGTAACACACACCCATACAATGCGCACCACCCCGTGATGTTTTTCTTACTCCTACTAGTGAATGTAATGTAACACACACCCATACAATGCGCACCACCACGTGATGTTTTTCTCACTCCTACTAGTGAATGTAATGTAACACACACCCATACAATGCGCACCACCACGTGATGTTTTTCTCACTCCTACTAGTGAATGTAATGTAACACACACCCATACAATGTGCACCACCCCGTGATGTTTTTCTCACTCCTACTAGTGAATGTAATGTAACACACACCCATACAATGCGCACCACCCCGTGATGTTTTTCTCACTCCTACTAGTGAATGTAATGTAACACACACCCATACAATGCGCACCACCCCGTGATGTTTTTATCACTCCTACTAGTGAATCTAATGTAACACACACCCATACAATGCGCACCACCCCGTGATGTTTTTCTCACTCCTACTAGTGAATCTAATGTAACACACACCCATACAATGCGCACCACCTCGTGATGTTTTTCTCACTCCTACTAGTGAATGTAATGTAACACACACCCATACAATGCGCACCACCCCGTGATGTTTTTCTCACTCCTACTAGTGAATGTAATGTAACACACACCCATACAATGCGCAACACCCCGTGATGTTTTTCTCACTCCTACTAGTGAATGTAATGTAACACACACCCATACAATGCGCACCACCCCGTGATGTTTTTCTCACTCCTACTAGTGAATATAATGTAACACACACCCATACAATGCGCACCACCTCGTGATGTTTTTCTCACTCCTACTAGTGCATCTAATGTAACACACACCCATACAATGCGCACCGCCCCGTGATGTTTTTCTCACTCCTACTAGTGAATCTAATGCAACACACACCCATTCAATGCGCACCACCCCGTGATGCTTTTCTCACTCCTACTAGTGAATGTAATGTAACACACAGCCATACAATGCGCACCACTCCGTGATGCTTTTCTCACTCCTACTAGTGAATGTAATGTAACACACACCCATACAATGCGCTCCACCCCGTGATGTTTTTCTCACTGCTACTAGTGAATGTAATGTAACACACCCATACAATGCGCACCACCCCGTGATGTATTTCTCACTCCTACTAGTGAATGTAATGTAACACAAACCCATACAATGCGCACCACCCCGTGATGTTTTTCTCACTGCTACTAGTGAATGTAATGTAACACACACCCATGCAATGCGCACCACCCCGTGATGTTTTTCTCACTCCTACTAGTGAATGTAATGTAACACACACCCATACAATGCGCACCACCCCGTGATGTTTTTCTCACTCCTACTAGTGAATGTAATGTAACACACACCCATACAATGCGCACCACCTCGTGATGTTTTTCTCACTCCTACTAGTGAATGTAATGTAACACACACCCATACAATGCGCACCACCCCGTGATGTTTTTCTCACTCCTACTAGTGAATGTAATGTAACACACACCCATACAATGCGCAACACCCCGTGATGTTTTTCTCACTCCTACTAGTGAATGTAATGTAACACACACCCATACAATGCGCACCACCCCGTGATGTTTTTCTCACTCCTACTAGTGAATGTAATGTAACACACACCCATACAATGCGCACCACCTCGTGATGTTTTTCTCACTTCTACTAGTGCATCTAATGTAACACACACCCATACAATGCGCACCACCCCGTGATGTTTTTCTCACTCCTACTAGTGAATCTAATGCAACACACACCCATTCAATGCGCACCACCCCGTGATGTTTTTCTCACTCCTACTAGTGAATGTAATGTAACACACAGCCATACAATGCGCACCACTCCGTGATGCTTTTCACACTCCTACTAGTGAATGTAATGTAACACACACCCATACAATGCGCTCCACCCCGTGATGTTTTTCTCACTGCTACTAGTGAATGTAATGTAACACACCCATACAATGCGCACCACCCCGTGATGTATTTCTCACTCCTACTAGTGAATGTAATGTAACACAAACCCATACAATGCGCACCACCCCGTGATGTTTTTCTCACTGCTACTAGTGAATGTAATGTAACACACACCCGTGCAATGCGCACCACCCCGTGATGTTTTTCTCACTCCTACTAGTGAATGTAATGTAACACACACCCATACAATGCGCACCACCCCGTGATGTTTTTCTCACTCCTACTAGTGAATGTAATGTAACACACACCCATACAATGCGCACCAACTCGTTATGTTTTTCTCACTCCTACTAGTGAATGTAATGTAACACACACCCATACAATGCGCACCACCCCGTGATGTTTTTCTCACTCCTACTAGTGAATCTAATGTAACACACACCCATACAATGCGCACCACCTCGTGATGTTTTTCTCACTCCTACTAGTGAATGTAATGTAACACACACCCATACAATGCCCACCACCCCGTGATGTTTTTCTCACTCCTACTAGTGAATGTAATGTAACACACACCCATACAATGCGCAACACCCCGTGATGTTTTTCTCACTCCTACTAGTGAATGTAATGTAACACACACCCATACAATGTGCACCACCCCGTGATGTTTTTCTCACTCCTACTAGTGAATGTAATGTAACACACACCCATACAATGCGCACCACCTCGTGATGTTTTTCTCACTCCTACTAGTGCATCTAATGTAACACACACCCATACAATGCGCACCACCCCGTGATGTTTTTCTCACTCCTACTAGTGAATCTAATGCAACACACACCCATACAATGCGCACCACCCCGTGATGTTTTTCTCACTCCTACTAGTGAATGTAATGTAACACACAGCCATACAATGCGCACCACTCCGTGATGCTTTTCTCACTCCTACTAGTGAATGTAATGTAACACACACCCATACAATGCGCACAACCCCGTGATGTTTTTCTCACTGCTACTAGTGAATGTAATGTAACACACCCATACAATGCGCACCACCCCGTGATGTATTTCTCACTCCTACTAGTGAATGTAATGTAACACACACCCATACAATGCGCACCACCCCGTGATGATTTTCTCACTCCTACTAGTGAATCTAATGTAACACACACTCATACAATGCGCACAACCCCGCGATGTTTTTCAGAAACCTATCCTACATTGCCACTGAATGTTCCCTGACCTCCCCATGCTGACCAACCCGCGGTGCTTTTCTCCATCCTACATTGCCACTCACTGCCTATCCTAATTCAGACCCTCCGATTCACACCACCACGTGATGTTTTTCTCACTCCTACTAGTGAATGTAATGTAACACACACCCATACAATGCTCACCACCCCGTGATGTTTTTCTCACTCCTACTAGTGAATGTAATGTAACACACACCCATACAATGCGCACCACCCCGTGATGTTTCTCTCACTCCTACTAGTGAATGTAATGTAACACACACCCATACAATGCGCACAAACTCATGATGTTTTTCTCACTCCTACTAGTGAATGTAATGTAACACACACCCATACAATGCGCACCACCCCGTGATGTTTTTCTCACTCCTACTAGTGAATGTAATGTAACACACACCCATACAATGCGCACCACCCCGTGATGTTTTTCTCACTCCTATTAGTGAATGTAATGTAACACACACCCATACAATGCGAACCACCCCGTGATGTTTTTCTCACTCCTACTAGTGAATCTAAAGTAACACACACCAATACAATGCGCACCACCCCGCGATGTTTTTCAGAAACCTATCCTACATTGCCACTGCATGTTCCCTGACCTCCCCATGCTGACCACCCCGCGGTGCTTTTCTCCATCCTACATTGCCACTCACTGCCTATCCTAATTCAGACCCTCCGATTCACACCACCTCGTGATGTTTTTCTCACTCCTATTAGTGAATGTAATGTAACACACACCCATACAATGCGCACCACCCCGTGATGTTTTTCTCACTCCTACTAGTGAATGTAATGTAACACACACCCATACAATGCGCACCACCCCGTGATGTTTTTCTCACTCCTACTAGTGAATGTAATGTAACACACACCCATACAATGCGCACGACCCCGTGATATTTTTCTCACTCCTAATAGTGAATGTAATGTAACACACACCCATACAATGCGCACCCCCCGTGATGTTTTTCTTACTCCTACTAGTGAATGTAATGTAACACACACCCATACAATGCGCACCACCACGTGATGTTTTTCTCACTCCTACTAGTGAATGTAATGTAACACACACCCATACAATGCGCACCACCCCGTGATGTTTTTCTCACTCCTACTAGTGAATGTAATGTAACACACACCCATACATTGCGCACCACCCCGTGATGTTTTTCTCACTCCTACTAGTGAATGTAATGTAACACACACCCATACAATGCGCACCACCCCGTGATGTTTTTCTCACTCCTACTAGTGAATGTAATGTAACACACACCCATACAATGCGAACCACCCCGTGATGTTTTTATCACTCCTACTACTGAATCTAATGTAACACTCACCCATACAATGCGCACCACCCCGTGATGTTTTTCTCACTCCTACTAGTGAATCTAATGTAACACACACCCATACAATGCGCACCACCCCGTGATGTTTTTCTCACTCCTACTAGTGAATGTAATGTAACACACACCCATACAATGCGCACCACCCCGTGATGTTTTTCTCACTCCTACTAGTGAATGTAATGTAACACACACCCATACAATGCGCACCACCCCGTGATGTTTTTCTCACTCCTACTAGTGAATGTAATGTAACACACACCCATACAATGCGCACCACCTCGTGATGTTTTTCTCACTCCTATTAGTGCATCTAATGTAACACACACCCATACAATGCGCACCACCCCGTGATGTTTTTCTCACTCCTACTAGTGAATCTAATGCAACACACACCCATACAATGCGCACCACCCCGTGATGTTTTTCTCACTCCTTAGTGAATGTAATGTAACACACACCCATACAATGCGCACCACTCCGTGATGCTTTTCTCACTCCTACTAGTGAATGTAATGTAACACACACCCATACAATGCGCACAACCCCGTGATGTTTTTCTCACTCCTACTAGTGAATGTAATGTAACACACCCATACAATGCGCACCAACCCGTGATGTTTTTATCACTCCTACTAGTGAATGTAATGTAACACACACCCATACAATGCGCACCACCCCGTGATGTTTTTCTCACTCCTACTAGTGAATGTAATGTAACACACACCCATACAATGCGCACCACCCCGTGATGTTTTTCTCACTCCTACTAGTGAATGTAATGTAACACACACCCATACAATGCGCACCAGCCCGTGATGTTTTTCTCACTGCTACTAGTGAATGTAAGGTAACACACACCCATACAATGCGCACCACCCCGTGATGTTTTTCTCACTCCTACTAGTGAATCTAATGTAACACACACCCATACAATGCGCACAACCCCGTGATGTTTTTCTCACTGCTACTAGTGAATGTAATGTAACACACCCATACAATGCGCACCACCCCGTGATGTTTTTCTCACTCCTACTAGTGAATGTAATGTAACACAAACCCATACAATGCACACCACCCCGTGAGGTTTTTCTCACTCCTACTAGTGAATGTAATGTAACACACACCCATACAATGCGCACCACCCCGTGATGTTTTTCTCACTCCTACTAGTGAATGTAATGTAACACACACCCATACAATGCGCACCACCCCGTGATGTTTTTATCACTCCTACTAGTGAATCTAATGTAACACACACCCATACAATGCGCACCACCCCGTGATGTTTTTCTCACTCCTACTAGTGAATCTAATGTAACACACACCCATACAATGCGCACCACCCCGTGATGTTTTTCTCACTCCTACTAGTGAATGTAATGTAACACACACCCATTCAATGCACACCACCCCGTGATGTTTTTCTCACTCCTACTAGTGAATGTAATGTAACACACACCCATACAATGCGCACCACCCCGTGATGTTTTTCTCACTCCTACTAGTGAATGTAATGTAACACACACCCATACAATGCGCACCACCCCGTGATATTTTTCTCACTCCTACTAGTGAATGTAATGTAACACACACCCATACAATGCGCACCACCCCGTGATGTTTTTCTCACTCCTACTAGTGAATGTAATTTAACACACACCCATACAATGCGCACCACCCCGTGATGTTTTTCTCACTCCTACTAGTGCATCTAATGTAACACACACCCATACAATGCGCACCACCCCGTGATGTTTTTCTCACTCCTACTAGTGAATCTAATGTAACACACACCCATACAATGCGCACCACCCCGTGATGTTTTTCTCACTCCTACTAGTGAATGTAATGTAACACACACCCATACAATGCGCACCACCCCGTGATGCTTTTCTCACTCCTACTAGTGAATCTAATGTAACACACACCCATACAATGCGCACAACCCCGTGATGTTTTTCTCACTGCTACTAGTGAATGTAATGTAACACACCCATACATTGCGCACCACCCCGTGATGTTTTTCTCACTCCTGCTAGTGAATGTAATGTAACACACACCCATACAATGCGCACCACCCCGTGAGGTTTTTCTCACTCCTAATAGTGAATGTAATGTAACACACACCCATGCAATGCGCACCAGCCGTGATGTTTTTCTCACTCCTACTAGTGAATGTAATGTAACACACACCCATACAATGCGCACCACCCCGTGATGTTTTTGCACTCCTAGTAGTAAATGTTATGTGACACACACCCATACAATGCGCACCAACCCGTGATGTTTTTCTCACACCTACTAGTGAATGTAATGTAACACACACCCATACAATGAGCACCACCCCGCGATGTTTTTCAGAAACCTATCCTACATTGCCACTGCCTGTTACCTGACCTCCCCATGCTGACCACCCCGCGGTGCTTTTCTCCATCCTACATTGCCACCCACTGCCTATCCTAATTCAGACCCTCCGATTCACACCACCTCGTGATGTTTTTCTCACTCCTACTAGTGAATGTAACGTAACACACACCCATAAAATGCGCACCACCTCGTGATGTTTTTCTCACTCCTACTAGTGAATGTAATGTAACACACACCCATACAATGCGCACCAACCCGTGATGTTTTTCTCAATCCTATTAGTGAATGTCATGTAACCCACACCCATACAATGCGCACCACCCCGCGATGTTTTTCTCACTCCTACTAGTGAATCTAATGTAACACACACCCATACAATGCGCACCACCCCGCGATGTTTTTCAGAAACCTATCTTACATTGCCACTGCATGTTCCCTGACCTCCCCATGCTGACCACCCCGCGGTGCTTCTCTCCATCCTACATTGCCACTCACTGCGTATCCTAATACAGACCCTCTGATTCACACCACCCCGTGATGTTTTTCTCACTCCTACTAGTGAATGTAATGTAACACACACCCATACAATGCGCACCACCCCGTGATGTTTTTCTCACTCCTACTAGTGAATGTAATGTAACACACACCCATACAATGCGCACCACCCGGTGATGTTTTTCTCACTCCTACTAGTGAATGTAATTTAACACACACCCATACAATGCGCACCACCCCGTGATGTTTTCTCACTCCTACTAGTGCATCTAATGTAACACACACCCATACAATGCGCACCACCCCGTGATGTTTTTCTCACTCCTACTAGTGAATCTAATGCAACACACACCCATACAATGCGCACCACCCCGTGATGTTTTTCTCACTCCTACTAGTGAATGTAATGTAACACACACCCATACAATGCGCACCACTCCGTGATGCTTTTCTCACTCCTACTAGTGAATGTAATGTAACACACACCCATACAATGCGCACAACCCCGTGATGTTTTTCTCACTGCTACTAGTGAATGTAATGTAACACACCCATACAGTGCGCACCACCCCGTGAGGTATTTCTCACTCCTACTAGTGAATGTAATGTAACACACACCCATACAATGCGCACCACCCCGTGATGTTTTTCTCACTCCTACTAGTGAATCTAATGTAACACACACCCATACAATGCGCACAACCCCGCGATGTTTTTCTGAACCCTATCCTACATGGCACTGAATGTTCCCTGACCTCCCCATGCTGACCACCCCGCGGTGCTTTTCTCCATCCTACATTGCCACTCACTGCCTATCCTAATTCAGACCCTCCGATTCACACCACCACGTGATGTTTTTCTCACTCCTACTAGTGAATGTAATGTAACACACACCCATACAATGCTCACCACCCCGTGATGTTTTTCTCACTCCTACTAGTGAATGTAATGTAACACACACCCATACAATGCGCACCACCCCGTGATGTTTCTCTCACTCCTACTAGTGAATGTAATGTAACACACACCCATACAATGCGCACAAACTCATGATGTTTTTCTCACTCCTACTCGTGAATGTAATGTAACACACACCCATACAATGCGCACCACCCCGTGATGTTTTTCTCACTCCTACTAGTGCATGTAATGTAACACACACCCATACAATGCGCACCACCCCGTGATGTTTTTCTCACTACTATTAGTGAATGTAATGTAACACACACCCATACAATGCGAACCACCCCGTGATGTTTTTCTCACTCCTACTAGTGAATCTAAAGTAACACACACCAATACAATGCGCACCACCCCGCGATGTTTTTCAGAAACCTATCCTACATTGCCACTGCATGTTCTCTGACCTCCCCATGCTGACCACCCCGCGGTGCTTTTCTCCATCCTACATTGCCACTCACTGCCTATCCTAATTCAGACCCTCCGATTCACACCACCTCGTGATGTTTTTCTCACTCCTATTAGTGAATGTAATGTAACACACACCCATACAATGCGCACCACCCCGTGATGTTTTTCTCACTCCTACTAGTGAATGTAATGTAACACACACCCATACAATGCGCACCACCCCGTGATGTTTTTCTCACTCCTACTAGTGAATGTAATGTTACACACACCCATACAATGCGCACGACCCCGTGATGTTTTTCTCACTCCTAATAGTGAATGTAATGTAACACACACCCATACAATGCGCACCCCCCGTGATGTTTTTCTTACTCCTACTAGTGAATGTAATGTAACACACACCCATACAATGCGCACCACCACGTGATGTTTTTCTCACTCCTACTAGTGAATGTAATGTAACACACACCCATACAATGCGCACCACCCCGTGATGTTTTTCTCACTCCTACTAGTGAATGTAATGTAACACACACCCATACAATGTGCACCACCCCGTGATGTTTTTCTCACTCCTACTAGTGAATGTAATGTAACACACACCCATACAATGCGCACCACCCCGTGATGTTTTTCTCACTCCTACTAGTGAATGTAATGTAACACACACCCATACAATGCGCACCACCCCGTGATGTTTTTATCACTCCTACTAGTGAATCTAATGTAACACACACCCATACAATGCGCACCACCCCGTGATGTTTTTCTCACTAATACTAGTGAATCTAATGTAACACACACCCATACAATGCGCACCACCCCGTGATGTTTTTCTCACTCCTACTAGTGAATTTAATGTAACACACACCCATACAATGCGCACCACCCCGTGATGTTTTTCTCACTCCTACTAGTGAATGTAATGTAACACACACCCATACAATGCGCACCACCCCGTGATGTTTTTCTCACTCCTACTAGTGAATGTAATGTAACACACACCCATACAACGCGCACCACCCCGTGATGTTTTTCTCACTCCTACTAGTGAATGTAATGTAACACACACCCATACAATGCGCACCACCTCGTGATGTTTTTCTCACTCCTATTAGTGCATCTAATGTAACACACACCCATACAATGCGCACCACCCCGTGATATTTTTCTCACTCCTACTAGTGAATCTAATGCAACACACACCCATACAATGCGCACCACCCCGTGATGTTTTTCTCACTCCTACAAGTGAATGTAATGTAACACACACCCATACAATGCGCACCACTCCGTGATGCTTTTCTCACTCCTACTAGTGAATGTAATGTAACACACACCCATACAATGCGCACAACCCCGTGATGTTTTTCTCACTGCTACTAGTGAATGTAATGTAACACACCCGTACAATGCGCACCAACCCGTGATGTTTTTCTCACTCCTACTAGTGAATGTAATGTAACACACACCCATACAATGCGCACCACCCCGTGATGTTTTTCTCACTCCTACTAGTGAATGTAATGTAACACACACCCATACAATGCGCACTACCCCGTGATGTTTTTCTCACTCCTACTAGTGAATGTAATGTGACACACACCCATAAAATGCGCACCACACCATGATGTTTTTCTCACTCCTACTAGTGATTCTAATGTAACACACACCCATACAATGCGCACCACCCCGTGATGTTTTTCTCACTCCTACTAGTGAGTCTAATGTAACACACACCCATATAATGCGCACCACCCCGTGATGTTTTTCTGACTCTTACTAGTGAATGTAATGTAACACACACCCATGCAATGCGCACCACCCCGTTATGTTTTTCTCACTCCTACTAGTGAATGTAATGTAACAGACACCCATACAATGCGCACCACCCCGTGATGTTTTTCTGACTCCTACTAGTGAATGTAATGTATCACACACCCATACAATGCGCACCACACCGTGATGTTTTTCCCACTCCTACTAGTGAATCTAATGTAACACACACCCATACAATGTGCACCACCCCGCGATGTTTTTCAGAAACCTATCCTACATTGCCACTGCATGTTCCCTGACCTCCCCATGCTGACCACCCCGCGGTGCTTTTCTCCATCCTACATTGCCACTCACTGCCTATCCTAATTCAGACCCTCTGATTCACACCACCCCATGATGTTTTTCTCACTCCTAGTAGTCAATGTAATGTAACACACCCATACAATGCGCACCACCCCGTGATGTTTTTCTCACTCCTACTAGTGAATGTAATGGAACACACACCCATACAATGCGCACCACCCCGTGATGTTTTTCTCACTGCTACTAGTGAATGTAATGTAACACACACCCATACAATGCGCACCACCCCGTGATGTTTTTCTCACTCCTACTAGTGAATCTAATGTAACACACACCCATACAATGCGCACAACCCCGTGATGTTTTTCTCACTGCTACTAGTGAATGTAATGTAACACACACCCATACAATGCGCACCACCCCGTGATGTTTTTCTCACTCCTACTAGTGAATGTAATGTAACATACACCCATACAATGCGCACCACCCCGCAATGTTTTTCAGAAACCTATCCTACATTGCCACTGCATGTTCCCTGACCTCCCCATGCTGACCACCGCGCGGTGCTTTCTCCATCCTACATTGCCACTCACTGCGGATCCTAATTCAGACCCTCCGATTCACACCACCACGTGATGTTTTTCTCACTCCTACTAGTGAATGTCATGTAACACACACCCATACAATGCGCACCACCCCGTGATGTTTTTCTCACTCCTACTAGTGAATGTAATGTAACACACACCCATACAATGCGCACCACCCCGTGATGTTTTTCTCAATCCTATTAGTGAATGTAATGTAACACACACCCATACAATGCGCACCACCCCGTGATGTTTTTCTCACTCCTACTAGTGAATCTAATGTAACACACACCCATACAATGCGCACCACCCCGCGAAGATTTTCAGAAACCTATCCTACATTGCCACTGCATGTTCCCTAACCTCCCCATGCTGACCACCCCGCAGTGCTTTTCTCCATCCTACATTGGCACTCACTGCCTATCCTAATTCAGACCCTCTGATTCACACCACCCCGTTATGTTTTTCTCACTCCTAGTAGTGAATGTAATTTAACACACACCCATAAAATGCGCACCACCCCGTGATGTTTTTCTCACTCCTACTAGTGAATGTAATGTAACACACACCCATACAATGCGCACCACCCCGTGATGTTTTTCTCACTCCTACTAGTGAATGTAATGTAACACACACCCATACAATGCGCACTATCTCGTGATGTTTTTCTCACTCCTACTAGTGAATGTAATGTAACACACACCCATACAATGCGCACCACCCCGTGATGTTTTTCTCACTCCTACTAGTGAATGTAATGTAACACACACCGATACAATGCGCACCACCCCGCGAAGTTTTTCAGAAACCTATCCTACATTGCCACTGCATGTTCCCTAACCTCCCCATGCTGACCACCCCGCAGTGCTTTTCTCCATCCTACATTGCCACTCACTGCCTATCCTAATTCAGACCCTCTGATTCACACCACCCCGTTATGTTTTTCTCACTCCTAGTAGTGAATGTAATTTAACACACACCCATACAATGCGCACCTTCCCGTGATGTTTTTCTCACTCCTACTAGTGAATGTAATGTAACACACACCCATACAATGAGCACCACCCCGTGATGTTTTTCTCACTCCTACTAGTGAATGTAATGTAACACACACCCATACAATGCGCACCACCCCGTGATGTTTTTCTCACTCCTACTAGTGAATGTAATGTAACACACACCCATACAATGCGCATTAACTCGTGATGTTTTTCTCACTCCTACTAGTGAATGTAATGTAACACACACCCATACAATGCGCACCACCCCGTGATGTTTTTTTCACTCCTACTAGTGAATGTAATGTAACACACACCGATACAATGCGCACCACCCCGTGATGTTTTTCTCACTCCTATTAGTGAATGTAATGTAACACACACCCATACAATGCGAACCACCCCGTGATGTTTTTCTCACTCCTACTAGTGAATCTAATGTAACACACACCCATACAATGCGCACTATCTCGTGATGTTTTTCTCACTCCTACTAGTGAATGTAATGTAACACACACCCATACAATGCGCACCACCCCGTGATGTTTTTCTCACTCCTACTAGTGAATGTAATGTAACACACACCGATACAATGCGCACCACCCCGCGAAGTTTTTCAGAAACCTATCCTACATTGCCACTGCATGTTCCCTAACCTCCCCATGCTGACCACCCCGCAGTGCTTTTCTCCATCCTACATTGCCACTCACTGCCTATCCTAATTCAGACCCTCTGATTCACACCACCCCGTTATGTTTTTCTCACTCCTAGTAGTGAATGTAATTTAACACACACCCATACAATGCGCACCTTCCCGTGATGTTTTTCTCACTCCTACTAGTGAATGTAATGTAACACACACCCATACAATGAGCACCACCCCGTGATGTTTTTCTCACTCCTACTAGTGAATGTAATGTAACACACACCCATACAATGCGCACCACCCCGTGATGTTTTTCTCACTCCTACTAGTGAATGTAATGTAACACACACCCATACAATGCGCATTAACTCGTGATGTTTTTCTCACTCCTACTAGTGAATGTAATGTAACACACACCCATACAATGCGCACCACCCCGTGATGTTTTTTTCACTCCTACTAGTGAATGTAATGTAACACACACCGATACAATGCGCACCACCCCGTGATGTTTTTCTCACTCCTATTAGTGAATGTAATGTAACACACACCCATACAATGCGAACCACCCCGTGATGTTTTTCTCACTCCTACTAGTGAATCTAATGTAACACACACCCATACAATGCGCACCACCCCGCGATGTTTTTAAGAAACGTATCCTACATGCCACTGCATGTTCCCTGACCTCCCCATGCTGACCACCCCGCGGTGCTTTCCTCCCTCCTACATTGCCACTCACTGCCTATCCTAATTCAGACACTCCGATTCACATCACCCCGTGATGTTTTTCTCACTCCTATTAGTGAATGTAATGTAACACACACCCATACAATGCGCACCACCCCGTGATGTTTTTCTCACTCCTACTAGTGAATGTAATGTAACACACACCCATACAATGCGCACCACCCCGTGATGTTTTTCTCACTCCTACTAGTGAATGTAATGTAACACACACCCATACAATGCGCACCACCCCGTGATGTTTTTCTCACTCCTACTAGTGAATGTAATTTAACACACACCCATACAATGCGCACCACACCGTGATGTTTTCTCACTCCTACTAGTGAAAGTAATTTAACACACACCCATACAATGCGCACCACCCCGTGATGTTTTTCTCACTCCTACTGGTGAATCTAATGTAACACACACCCATACAATGCGCACCACCCCGTGATGTTTTTCTCACTCCTACTGGTCAATGTAATGTAACACACACCCATACAATGCGCACCACCCCGTGATGTTTTTCTCACTCCTACTGGTGAATGTAATGTAACACACACCCATACATTGCGCACCACACCGTGATGTTTTTCTCACTCCTAGTGGTGAATGTAATGTAACACACACCCATACAATGCGCACCACCCCGTGATGTTTTTCTCACTCCTATTGGTGAATGTAATGTAACACACACCCATACAATGCGCACCACCCCGTGATGTTTTTCTCACTCCTACTAGTGAATGTAATGTAACACACACCCATACAATGCGCACCACCCTGTGATGTTTTTCTCACTCCTACTAGTGAATCTAATGTAACACACACCCATGCAATGCGCACCACCCCGTGATGTTTTTCTCACTCCTACTCGTGAATGTAATGTAACACACACCCATACAATGCACACCGCCCCGTGATGTTTTTCTCACTCCTACTAGTGAATGTAATGTAACACACACCCATACAATGCGCACCACCCCGTTATGTTTTTCTCACTCCTAGTAGTGAATGTAATTTAACACACACCCATACAATGCGCACCTTCCCGTGATGTTTTTCTCACTCCTACTAGTGAATGTAATGTAACACACACCCATACAATGCGCACCACCCCGTGATGTTTTTCTCACTCCTACTAGTGAATGTAATGTAACACACACCCATACAATGCGCACCACCCCGTGATGTTTTTCTCACTCCTACTAGTGAATTTAATGTAACACACGCCCATACAATGCGCACTAACTCGTGATGTTTTTCTCACTCCTACTAGTGAATGTAATGTAACACACACCCATACAATGCGCACCACCCCGTGATGTTTTTCTCACTCCTACTAGTGAATGTAATGTAACACACACCCATACAATGCGAACCACCCCGTGATGTTTTTCTCACTCCTACTAGTGAATCTAATGTAACACACACCCATACAATGCGCACCACCCCGCGATGTTTTTAAGAAACGTATCCTACATTGCCACTGCATGTTCCCTGACCTCCCCATGCTGACCACCCCGCGGTGCTTTCCTCCCTCCTACATTGCCACTCACTGCCTATCCTAATTCAGACACTCCGATTCACATCACCCCGTGATGTTTTTCTCACTCCTATTAGTGAATGTAATGTAACACACACCCATACAATGCGCACCACCCCGTGATGTTTTTCTCACTCCTACTAGTGAATGTAATGTAACACACACCCATACAATGCGCACCACCCCGTGATGTTTTTCTCACTCCTACTAGTGAATGTAATGTAACACACACCCATACAATGCGCACCACCCCGTGATGTTTTTCTCACTCCTACTAGTGAATGTAATTTAACACACACCCATACAATGCGCACCACACCGTGATGTTTTCTCACTCCTAGTAGTGAAAGTAATTTAACACACACCCATACAATGCGCACCACCCCGTGATGTTTTTCTCACTCCTACTGGTGAATCTAATGTAACACACACCCATACAATGCGCACCACCCCGTGATGTTTTTCTCACTCCTACTGGTCAATGTAATGTAACACACACCCATACAATGCGCACCACCCCGTGATGTTTTTCTCACTCCTACTGGTGAATGTAATGTAACACACACCCATACAATGCGCACCACACCGTGATGTTTTTCTCACTCCTAGTGGTGAATGTAATGTAACACACACCCATACAATGCGCACCACCCCGTGATGTTTTTCTCACTCCTATTGGTGAATGTAATGTAACACACACCCATACAATGCGCACCACCCCGTGATGTTTTTCTCACTCCTACTAGTGAATGTAATGTAACACACACCCATACAATGCGCACCACCCTGTGATGTTTTTCTCACTCCTACTAGTGAATCTAATGTAACACACACCCATACAATGCGCACCACCCCGTGATGTTTTTCTCACTCCTACTAGTGAGTGTAATGTAACACACACCCATACAATGCGCACCACCCCGTTATGTTTTTCTCTCTCCTACTAGTGAATCTAATGTAACACACACCCATACAATGCGCACCACCCCGCGATGTTTTTAAGAAACCTATCCTACATTGCCACTGCATGTTCTCTGACCTCCCCATGCTGACCACTCCGTGGTGCTTTCCTCCCTCCTACATTGCCACTCACTGCCTATCCTAATTCAGACACTCCAATTCACATCACCCCGTGATGTTTTTCTCACTCCTATTAGTGAATGTAATGTAACACACACCCATACAATGCGCACCACCCCGTGATGTTTTTCTCACTCCTGCTAGTGAATGTAATGTAACACACACCCATACAATGCGCACCACCCCGTGATGTTTTTCTCACTCCTACTAGTGAATGTAATGTAACACACACCCATACAATGCGCACCACCCCGTGATGTTTTTCTCACTCCTACTAGTGAATGTAATGTAACACACACCCATACAATGCGCACCGCCCCGTGATGTTTTTCTCACTCCTACTAGTGAATGTAATGTAACACACACCCATGCAATGCGCACCACCCCGTGATGTTTTTCTCACTCCTACTATTGAATCTAATGTAACACACACCCATACAATGCGCACCACCCCGTGATGTTTTTCTCACCCCTACTAGTGAATCTAATGTAACACACACCCATACAATGCGCACCACCCCGTGATGTTTTTCTCACTGCTACTAGTGAATGTAATGTAACACACACCCATACAATGCGCACCACCCCGTGATGTTTTTCTCATTGCTACTAGTGAATGTAATGTAACACACACCCATACAATGCGCACCACCCCGTGATGTTTTTCTCACTCCTACTAGTGAATCTAATGTAACACACACCCATACAATGCGCACAACCCCGTGATGTTTTTCTCACTGCTACTAGTGAATGTAATGTAACAAACACCCATACAATGCGCACCACCCCGTGATGTTTTTCTCACTCCTACTAGTGAATGTAATGTAGCACACACCCATACAATGCGCACCACCCCGCGATGTTTTTCAGAAACCTATCCTACTTTGCCACTGCATGTTCCCTGACCTCCCCATGCTGACCACCCCGCGGTGCTTTTCTCCATCCTACATTGCCACTGACTGCCTATCCTAATTCAGACCCTCCGATTCACACCACCCCGTGATGTTTTTCTCACTCCTACTAGTGAATGTAATGTGACACACACCCATAAAATGCGCACCACCCCGTGATGTTTCTCTCACACCTACTAGTGAATGTAATGTAACACACACACATGCAATGCGCACCACCCCGTGATGTTTTTCTCACTCCTACTAGTGAATGTAATGTAACACACACCCATGCAATGCGCACAACCCCGTGATGTTTTTCTCACTCCTACTAGTGAATGTAATGTAACACACACCCATACAATGCGCACCACCCCGTGATGTTTTTCTCACTCCTACTAGTGAATCTAATGTAACACACACCCATACAATGCGCACCACCCCGTGATGTTTTTCTCACTCCTACTAGTGAATCTAATGTAACACACACCCATACAATGCGCACCACCCCGCGAAGTTTTTCAGAAACCTATCCTACATTGCCACTGCATGTTCCCTGACCTCCCCATGCTGACCACCCCGCGGTGCTTTTCTCCATCCTACATTGCCACTGACTGCCTATCCTAATTCAGACCCTCCGATTCACACCACCCCGTGATGTTTTTCTCACTCCTACTAGTGAATGTCATGTGACACACACCCATAAAATGCGCACCACCCAGTGATGTTTCTCTCACACCTACTAGTGAATGTAATGTAACACACACCCATCCAATGCGCACCACCCCGTGATGTTTTTCTCACTCCTACTAGTGAATGTAATGTAACACACACCCATGCAATGCGCACCACCCCGTGATGTTTTTCTCACTCCTACTGGTGAATGTAATGTAACACACACCAATACAATGCGCACCACCCCGTGATGTTTTTCTCACTCCTACTGATGAATGTAATGTAACACACACCCATACAATGCGCACCACCCCGTGATGTTTTTCTCACTCCTACTGGTGAATGTAATGTAACACACACCCATACAATGCGCACCACACCGTGATGTTTTTCTCACTCCTAGTGGTGAATGTAATGTAACACACACCCATACAATGCGCACCACCCCGTGATGTTTTTCTCACTCCTAGTGGTGAATGTAATGTAACACACACCCATACAATGCGCACCACCCCGTGATGTTTTTCTCACTCCTACTGGTGAATGTAATGTAACACACACCCATACAATGCGCACCACCCCGTGATGTTTTTCTCACTCCTACTAGTGAATGTAATGTAACACACACCCATACAATGCGCACCACCCCGTGATGTTTTTCTCACTCCTACTAGTGAATGTAATGTAACACACACCCATACAATGCGCACCACCCCGTGATGTTTTTCTCACTCCTACTAGTGAATGTAATGTAACACACACCCATACAATGCGCACCACCCCGTGATGGTTTTCTCACTCCTACTAGTGAATGTAATGTAACACACACCGATACAATGCGCACCACCCCGTGATGTTTTTCTCACTCCTATTAGTGAATGTAATGTAACACACACCCATACAATGCGCACCACCCCGTGATATTTTTCTCACTCCTACTAGTGAGTGCAATGTAACACACACCCATACAATGCGCACCACCCCGTGATGTTTTTCTCACTCCTACTAGTGAATGTAATGTAACACTCACCCATACAATGCGCACCACCCCGTGATGTTTTTCTCACTGATACTAGTGAGTGTAATGTAACACACACCCATACAATGCGCACCACCCCGTGATGTTTTTCTCACTCCTACTAGTGAATGTAATGTAACACACACCCATACAATGCGCACCACCCCGTGATGTTTTTCTCACTCCTACTAGTGAATCTAATGTAACACACACCCATACAATGCGCACAACCCCGTGATGTTTTTCTCACTGCTACTAGTGAATGTAACGGAACACACACCCATACAATGCGCACCACCCCGTGATGTTTTTCTCACTCCTACTAGTGAATGTAATGTAACACACACCCATACAATGCGCACCACCCCGCGATGTGTTTCAGAAATCTATCCTACATTGCCACTGCATGTTCCCTGACCTCCCCATGCTGACCACCCCGCGGTGCTTTTCTCCATCCTACATTGCCACTCACTGCGTATCCTAATTCAGACCCTCCGATTCACACCACCCCGTGATGTTTTTCTCACTCCTACTAGTGAATGTAATGTAACACACACCCATACAATGCGCACCACCCCGTGATGTTTTTCTCACTCCTACTAGTGAATGTAATGTAACACACACCCATACAATGCGCACCACCCCGTGATGTTTTTCTCAATCCTATTAGTGAATGTAATGTAACACACACCCATACAATGCGCACCACCCCGTGATGTTTTTCTCACTCCTACTAGTGAATCTAATGTAACACACACCCATACAATGCGCACAACCCCGCGATGTTTTTCAGAAACCTATCCTACATTGCCACTGCATGTTCCCTGACCTCCCCATGCTGACCACCCCGCAGTGCTTTTCTCCATCCTACATTGCCACTCACTGCCTATCCTAATTCAGACCCTCTGATTCACACCACCCCGTGATGTTTTTCTCACTCCTAGTAGTCAATGTAATGTAACACACCCATACAATGCGCACCACCCCGTGATGTTTTTCTCACTCCTACTAGTGAATGTAATGTAACACACACCCATACAATGCGCACCACCCCGTGATGTTTTTCTCACTCCTACTAGTGAATGTAATGTAACACACCCATACAATGCGCACCACCCCGTGATGTTTTTCTCACTCCTATTAGTGAATGTAATGTAACACACACCCATACAATGCGCACCACCCCGTGATGTTTTTCTCACTCCTAGTAGTCAATGTAATGTAACACACACCCATACAATGCGCACCAACCCGTGATGTTTTTCTCACTCCTACTAGTGAATCAATGTACCACACACCCATACAATGCGCACCACCCCGCGATGTTTTTAAGAAACCTATCCTACATTGCCACTGCATGTTCCCTGACCTCCCCATGCTGACCACCCCGCGGTGCTTTTCTCCATCCTACATTGCCACTCACTGCGTATCCTAATTCAGACCCTCCGATTCACATCACCCCGTGATGTTTTTCTCACTCCTATTAGTGAATGTAATGTAACACACACTCATACAATGCGCACCAAACCGTGATGTTTTTCTCACTCCTACTAGTGAATGTAATGTAACACACACCCAAACAATGCGCACAACCCCGTGATGTTTTTCTCAATCCTATTAGTGAATGTAATGTAACACACACCCATACAATGCGCACCACCCCGTGATGTTTTTCTCACTCCTACTAGTGAATCTAATGTCACACACACCCATACAATGCGCACCACCCCGTGATGTTTTTCTCACTGCTACTAGTGAATGTAATGTAACACACACCCATACAATGCGCACCACCCCGTCATGTTTTTCTCACTGCTACTAGTGAATGTAATGTAACACACACCCACACAATGCGCACCACCCCGTGATGTTTTTCTCACTCCTACTAGTGAATCTAATGTAACACACACCCATACAATGCGCACAACCCCGTGATGTTTTTCTCACTGCTACTAGTGAATGTAATGTAACACACACCCATACAATGCGCACCACCCCGTGATGTTTTTCTCACTCCTACTAGTGAATGTAATGTAACACACACCCATACAATGCGCACCACCCCGCAATGTGTTTCAGAAACCTATCCTACATTGCCACAGCATGTTCCCTGACCTCCCCATGCTGACCACCCCGCGGTGCTTTTCTCCATCCTACATTGCCACTCACTGCGTATCCTAATTCAGACCCTCCGATTCACACCACCCCGTGATGTTTTTCTCACTCCTACTAGTGAATGTAATGTAACACACACCCATACAATGCGCACCACCCCGTGATGTTTTTCTCACTGCTACTAGTGAATGTAATGTAACACACACCCATACAATGCGCACCACCCCGTGATGTTTTTCTCAATCCTATTAGTGAATGTAATGTAACACACACCCATACAATGCGCACCACCCCGTGATGTTTTTCTCACTCCTACTAGTGAATCTAATGTAACACACACCCATACAATGCGCACCACCCCGCGAAGTTTTTCAGAAACCTATCCTACATTGCCACTGCATGTTCCCTAACCTCCCCATGCTGACCACCCCGCAGTGCTTTTCTCCATCCTACATTGCCACTCACTGCCTATCCTAATTCAGACCCTCTGATTCACACCACCCCGTTATGTTTTTCTCACTCCTAGTAGTGAATGTAATTTAACACACACCCATACAATGCGCACCTTCCCGTGATGTTTTTCTCACTCCTACTAGTGAATGTAATGTAACACACACCCATACAATGCGCACCACCCCGTGATGTTTTTCTCACTCCTACTAGTGAATGTAATGTAACACACACCCATACAATGCGCACCACCCCGTGATGTTTTTCTCACTCCTACTAGTGAATGTAATGTAACACACACCCATACAATGCGCTCCACCCCGTGATGTTTTTCTCACTGATACTAGTGAATGTAATGTAACACACACCCATACAATGCGCACCACCCCGTGATGTTTTTCTCACTGATACTAGTGAATGTAATGTAACACAAACCCATACAATGCGCACCACCCCGTGATGTTTTTCTCACTGCTACTAGTGAATGTAATGTAACACACACCCGTGCAATGCGCACCACCCCGTGATGTTTTTCTCACTCCTACTAGTGAATCTAATGTAACACACACCCATACAATGCGCACCACCCCGTGATGTTTTTCTCACTCCTACTAGTGAATGTAATGTAACACACACCCATACAATGCGCACCACCCCGTGATGTTTTTCTCACTCCTACTAGTGAATCTAAAGTAACACACACCCATACAATGCGCACCACCCCGCGATGTTTTTAAGAAACCTATCCTACATTGCCAATGCATGTTCCCTGACCTCCCCATGCTGACCACCCCTCGGTGCTTCCACCCTCCTACATTGCCACTCACTGCCTATCCTAATTCAGACACTCCGATTCACATCACCCCGTGATGTTTTTCTCACTCCTATTAGTGAATGTAATGTAACACACACCCATACAATGCGCACCACCCCGTGATGTTTTTCTCACTCCTACTAGTGAAAGTAATTTAACACACACCCATAAAATGCGCACCACCCCGTGATGTTTTTCTCACTCCTACTGATGAATCTAATGTAACACACACCCATACAATGCGCACCACCCCGTGATGTTTTTCTCACTCCTACTGGTGAATGTAATGTAACACACACCCATACAATGCGCACCACCCCGTGATGTTTTTCTCACTCCTACTGGTGAATGTAATGTAACACACCCCCATACAATGCGCACCACACCGTGATGTTTTTCTCACTCCTAGTGGTGAATGTAATGTAACACACACCCATACAATGCGCACCTTCCCGTGATGTTTTTCTCACTCCTACTAGTGAATGTAATGTAACACACACCCATACAATGCGCACCACCCCGTGATGTTTTTCTCACTCCTACTAGTGAATGTAATGTAACACACACCCATACAATGCGCACCACCCCGTGATGTTTTTCTCACTCCTACTAGTGAATCTAATGTAACACACACCCATACAATGCGCACCACCCCGCGATGTTTTTAAGAAACGTATCCTACATTGCCACTGCATGTTCCCTGACCTCCCCCTGCTGACCACCCCGCGGTGCTTTCCTCCCTCCTACATTGCCACTCACTGCCTATCCTAATTCAGACACTCCGATTCACATCACCCCGTGATGTTTTTCTCACTCCTATTAGTGAATGTAATGTAACACACACCCATACAATGCGCACCACCACGTGATGTTTTTCTCACTCCTACTAGTGAATGTAATGTAACACACACCCATACAATGCGCACCACCCCGTGATGTTTTTCTCACTCCTACTAGTGAATGTAATGTAACACACACCCATACAATGCGCACCACCCCGTGATGTTTTTCTCACTCCTACTAGTGAATGTAATTTAACACACACCCATACAATGCGCACCACACCGTGATGTTTTCTCACTCCTACTAGTGAAAGTAATTTAACACACACCCATACAATGCGCACCACCCCGTGATGTTTTTCTCACTCCTCCTGGAGAATCTAATGTAACACACACCCATACAATGCGCACCACCCCGTGATGTTTTTCTCACTCCTACTGGTCAATGTAATGTAACACACACCCATACAATGCGCACCACCCCGTGATGTTTTTCTCACTCCTACTGGTGAATGTAATGTAACACACACCCATACAATGCGCACCACACCGTGATGTTTTTCTCATTCCTAGTGGTGAATGTAATGTAACACACACCCATACAATGCGCACCACCCCGTGATGTTTTTCTCACTCCTATTGGTGAATGTAATGTAACACACACCCATACAATGCGCACCACCCCGTGATGTTTTTCTCACTCCTACTAGTGAATGTAATGTAACACACACCCATACAATGCGCACCACCCTGTGATGTTTTTCTCACTCCTACTAGTGAATCTAATGTAACACACACCCATACAATGCGCACCACCCCGTGATGTTTTTCTCACTCCTACTAGTGAATCTAATGTAACACACACCCATACAATGCGCACCACCCCGTGATGTTTTTCTCACTCCTACTAGTGAATGTAATGTAACACACACCCATACAATGCGCACCACCCCGTTATGTTTTTCTCACTCCTACTAGTGAATCTAATGTAACACACACCCATACAATGCGCACCACCCCGTGATGTTTTTCTCACACCTACTAGTGAATGTAATGTAACACACACCCATACAATGAGCACCACCCCGTGATGTTTATCTCACTCCTACTAGTGAATGTAATGTAACACACACCCATACAATGCGCTCCACCCCGTGATGTTTTTCTCACTGATACTAGTGAATGTAATGTAACACACACCCATACAATGCGCACCACCCCGTGATGTTTTTCTCACTGATACTAGTGAATGTAATGTAACACAAACCCATACAATGCGAACCACCCCGTGATGTTTTTCTCACTGCTACTAGTGAATGTAATGTAACACACACCCGTGCAATGCGCACCACCCCGTGATGTTTTTCTCACTCCTACTAGTGAATGTAATGTAACACACACCCATACAATGCGCACCACCCCGTGATGTTTTTCTCACTCCTACTAGTGAATCTAATGTAACACACACCCATACAATGCGCACAACCCCGTGATGTTTTTCTCATTCCTACTAGTGAATCTAATGTAACACACACCCATACAATGCGCACCACCCCGCGATGTTTTTCAGAAACCTATCCTACATTGCCACTGCATGTTCCCTGACCTCCCCATGCTGACCACCCCGCGGTGCTTTTCTCCATCCTACATTGCCACTCACTGCGTATCCTAATTCAGACCCTCCGATTCACACCACCCCGTGATGTTTTTCTCACTCCTACTAGTGAATGTAATGTACCACACACCCATACAATGCGCACCACCCCGTTATGTTTTCCTCACTCCTACTAGTGAATGTAATGTAACACACACCCATACAATGCGCACCACCCCGTGATGTTTTTCTCACTCCTACTAGTGAATGTAATGTAACACACACCCATACAATGCGCACCAACTCGTTATGTTTTTCTCACTCCTAATAGTGAATGTAATGTAACACACACCCATACAATGCGCACCACCCCGTGATGTTTTTCTCACTCCTACTAGTGAATCTAAAGTAACACACACCCATACAATGCGCACCACCCCGCGATGTTTTTAAGAAACCTATCCTACATTGCCAATGCATGTTCCCTGACCTCCCCATGCTGACCACCCCTCGGTGCTTCCTCCCTCCTACATTGCCACTCACTGCCTATCCTAATTCAGACACTCTGATTCACATCACCCCGTGATGTTTTTCTCACTCCTATTAGTGAATGTAATGTAACACACACCCATACAATGCGCACCACCCCGTGATGTTTTTCTCACTCCTACTAGTGAAAGTAATTTAACACAC
This sequence comes from Cavia porcellus, assembly GCF_034190915.1. Classification (NCBI taxonomy): domain Eukaryota; kingdom Metazoa; phylum Chordata; class Mammalia; order Rodentia; family Caviidae; genus Cavia; species Cavia porcellus. The sequence continues at coordinate 291,291 of NW_026947562.1, read as the reverse complement.
ACCCATACAATGCGCACCAACCCGTGATGTTTTTCTCACTCCTACTGATGAATCTAATGTAACACACACCCATACAATGCGCACCACCCCGTGATGTTTTTCTCACTCCTACTAGTGAATCTAATGTAACACACACCCATACAATGCGCACCACCCTGCAAAGTTTTTCAGAAACCTATCCTACATTGCCACTGCATGTTCCCTAAACTCCCCATGCTGACCACCCCGCAGTGCTTTTCTCCATCCTACATTGCCACTCACTGCCTATCCTAATTCAGACCCTCTGATTCACACCACCCCGTTATGTTTTTCTCACTCCTAGTAGTGAATGTAATGTAACACACACCCATACAATGCGCACCTTCCCGTGATGTTTTTCTCACTCCTACTAGTGAATGTAATGTAACACACACCCATACAATGCGCACCACCCCGTGATGTTTTTCTCACTCCTACTAGTGAATGTAATGTAACACACACCCATACAATGCGCACCACCCCGTGATGTTTTTCTCACTCCTACTAGTTAATGTAATGTAACACACACCCATACAATGCGCACTAACTCGTGATGTTTTTCTCACTCCTACTAGTGAATGTAATGTAACACACACCCATACAATGCGCTCCACCCCGTGATGTTTTTCTCACTGATACTAGTGTATGTAATGTAACACACACCCATACAATGCGCACCACCCCGTGATGTTTTTCTCACTGATACTAGTGAATGTAATGTAACACACACCCATACAATGCGCACCACCCCGTGATGTTTTTCTCACTGCTACTAGTGAATGTAATGTAACACACACCCGTGCAATGCGCACCACCCCGTGATGTTTTTCTCACTCCTACTAGTGAATGTAATGTAACACACACCCATACAATGCGCACCACCCCGTGATGTTTTTCTCACTCCTTCTAGTGAATCTAATGTAACACACACCCATACAATGCGCACAACCCCGTGATGTTTTTCTCACTCCTACTAGTGAATCTAATGTAACACACACCCATACAATGCGCACCACCCCGCGATGTTTTTCTCACTGATACTAGTGAATGTAATGTAACACACACCCATACAATGCGCACCACCCCGTGATGTTTTTCTCACTGATACTAGTGAATGTAATGTAACACACACCCATACAATGCGCACCACCGCGTGATGTTTTTCTCACTGATACTAGTGAATGTAATGTAACACACACCCATACAATGCGCACCACCCCGTGATGTTTTTCTCACTGATACTAGTGAATGTAATGTAACACAAACACATACAATGCGCACCACCCCGTGATGTTTTTCTCACTGCTACTAGTGAATGTAATGTAACACACACCCGTGCAATGCGCACCACCCCGTGATGTTTTTCAGAAACCTATCCTACATTGCCACTGCATGTTCCCTGACCTCCCCATGCTGACCACCCCGCGGTGCTTTTCTCCATCCTACATTGCCACTCACTGCGTATCCTAATTCAGACCCTCCGATTCACACCACCCCGTGATGTTTTTCTCACTCCTACTAGTGAATGTAATGTACCACACACCCATACAATGCGCACCACCCCGTGATGTTTTTCTCACTCCTACTAGTGAATGTAATGTAACACACACCCATACAATGCGCACCACCCCGTGATGTTTTTCTCACTCCTACTAGTGAATGTAATGTAACACACACCCATACAATGCGCACCAACCCGTGATGTTTTTCTCACTCCTACTAGTGAATGTAATGTAACACACACCCATACAATGCGCACCACCCCGTGATGTTTTTCTCACTCCTACTAGTGAATCTAAAGTAACACACACCCATACAATGCGCACCACCCCGTGATGTTTTTCTCACTCCTACTGATGAATCTAATGTAACACACACCCATACAATGCGCACCACCCCGTGATGTTTTTCTCACTCCTACTAGTGAATCTAATGTAACACACACCCATACAATGCGCACCACCCCGTGATGTTTTTCTCACTGATACTAGTGAATGTAATGTAACACACACCCATACAATGCGCACCACCCCGTGATGTTTTTCTCACTCCTACTAGTGAATGTAATGTAACACACACCCATACAATGCGCACCACCCCGTGATGTTTTTCTCACTGCTACTAGTGAATGTAATGTAACACACACCCATACAATGCGCACCACCCCGTGATGGATTTCTCACTCCTAGTAGTGAATGTAATGTAACACACACCCATACAATGCGCACCACCCCGTGATGGTTTTCTCACTCCTACTAGTGAATGTAATGTAACACACACCCATACAATGCGCACCACCCCGTGATGTTTTTCTCACTCCTACTAGTGAATGTAATGTAACACACACCCATACAATGCGCACCACCCCTTGATGTTTTTCTCACTCCTACTAGTGAATGTAATGTAACACACACCCATACAATGCGCACCACCCCGTGATGTTTTTCTCACTCCTACTAGTGAATGTAATGTAACACACACCCATACAATGCGCACCACCCCGTGATGTTTTTCTCACTCCTACTAGTGAATGTAATGTAACACACACCCATACAATGCGCACCACCCCGTGATGTTTTTCTCACTCCTACTAGTGAATGTAATGTAACACACACCCATACAATGTGCACCACCCCGTGATGTTTTTCTCACTCCTACTAGTGAATCTAATGTAACACACACCCATACAATGCGCACCACCCCGTGATGTTTTTCTCACTGCTACTAGTGAATCTAATGTAACACACACCCATACAATGCGCACCACCCCTTGATGTTTTTCTCACTCCTACTAGTGAATCTAATGTAACACACACCCATACAATGCGCACCACCCCGTGATGTTTTTCTCACTCCTACTTTTGAATGTAATGTAACACACACCCATACAAGGCGCACCACCCCGTGATGTTTTTCTCACTCCTACTAGTGTATCTAATGTAACACACACCCATACAATGCGCACCACCCCGTGATGTTTTTCTCACTGCTACTAGTGAATGTAATGTAACACACACCCGTGCAATGCGCACCACCCCGTGATGTTTTTCTCACTCCTACTAGTGAATGTAATGTAACACACACCCATACAATGCGCACCACCCCGTGATGTTTTTCTCACTGATACTAGTGAATGTAATGTAACACAAACCCATACAATGCGCACCACCCCGTGATGTTTTTCTCACTGCTACTAGTGAATGTAATGTAACACACACCCATACAATGCGCACCTTCCCGTGATGTTTTTCTCACTCCTACTAGTGAATGTAATGTAACACACACCCATACAATGCGCACCACCCCGTGATGTTTTTCTCACTCCTACTAGTGAATGTAATGTAACACACACCCATACAATGCGCACCACCCCGTGATGTTTTTCTCACTCCTACTAGTGAATCTAATGTAACACACACCCATACAATGCGCACCACCCCGCGATGTTTTTAAGAAACGTATCCTACATTGCCACTGCATGTTCCCTGACCTCCCCCTGCTGACCACCCCGCGGTGCTTTCCTCCCTCCTACATTGCCACTCACTGCCTATCCTAATTCAGACACTCCGATTCACATCACCCCGTGATGTTTTTCTCACTCCTATTAGTGAATGTAATGTAACACACACCCATACAATGCGCACCACCACGTGATGTTTTTCTCACTCCTACTAGTGAATGTAATGTAACACACACCCATACAATGCGCACCACCCCGTGATGTTTTTCTCACTCCTACTAGTGAATGTAATGTAACACACACCCATACAATGCGCACCACCCCGTGATGTTTTTCTCACTCCTACTAGTGAATGTAATTTAACACACACCCATACAATGCGCACCACACCGTGATGTTTTCTCACTCCTACTAGTGAAAGTAATTTAACACACACCAATACAATGCGCACCACCCCGTGATGTTTTTCTCACTCCTCCTGGTGAATCTAATGTAACACACACCCATACAATGCGCACCACCCCGTGATGTTTTTCTCACTCCTACTGGTCAATGTAATGTAACACACACCCATACAATGCGCACCACCCCGTGATGTTTTTCTCACTCCTACTGGTGAATGTAATGTAACACACACCCATACAATGCGCACCACACCGTGATGTTTTTCTCACTCCTAGTGGTGAATGTAATGTAACACACACCCATACAATGCGCACCACCCCGTGATGTTTTTCTCACTCCTATTGGTGAATGTAATGTAACACACACCCATACAATGCGCACCACCCCGTGATGTTTTTCTCACTCCTACTAGTGAATGTAATGTAACACACACCCATACAATGCGCACCACCCTGTGATGTTTTTCTCACTCCTACTAGTGAATCTAATGTAACACACACCCATACAATGCGCACCACCCCGTGATGTTTTTCTCACTCCTACTAGTGAATCTAATGTAACACACACCCATACAATGCGCACCACCCCGTGATGTTTTTCTCACTCCTACTAGTGAATGTAATGTAACACACACCCATACAATGCGCACCACCCCGTTATGTTTTTCTCACTCCTACTAGTGAATCTAATGTAACACACACCCATACAATGCGCACCACCCCGTGATGTTTTTCTCACACCTACTAGTGAATGTAATGTAACACACACCCATACAATGAGCACCACCCCGTGATGTTTTTCTCACTCCTACTAGTGAATGTAATGTAACACACACCCATACAATGCGCACCACCCCGTGATGTTTTTCTCACTGATACTAGTGAATGTAATGTAACACAAACCCATACAATGCGAACCACCCCGTGATGTTTTTCTCACTGCTACTAGTGAATGTAATGTAACACACACCCGTGCAATGCGCACCACCCCGTGATGTTTTTCTCACTCCTACTAGTGAATGTAATGTAACACACACCCATACAATGCGCACCACCCCGTGATGTTTTTCTCACTCCTACTAGTGAATCTAATGTAACACACACCCATACAATGCGCACAACCCCGTGATGTTTTTCTCATTCCTACTAGTGAATCTAATGTAACACACACCCATACAATGCGCACCACCCCGCGATGTTTTTCAGAAACCTATCCTACATTGCCACTGCATGTTCCCTGACCTCCCCATGCTGACCACCCCGCGGTGCTTTTCTCCATCCTACATTGCCACTCACTGCGTATCCTAATTCAGACCCTCCGATTCACACCACCCCGTGATGTTTTTCTCACTCCTACTAGTGAATGTAATGTACCACACACCCATACAATGCGCACCACCCCGTTATGTTTTCCTCACTCCTACTAGTGAATGTAATGTAACACACACCCATACAATGCGCACCACCCCGTGATGTTTTTCTCACTCCTACTAGTGAATGTAATGTAACACACACCCATACAATGCGCACCAACTCGTTATGTTTTTCTCACTCCTAATAGTGAATGTAATGTAACACACACCCATACAATGCGCACCACCCCGTGATGTTTTTCTCACTCCTACTAGTGAATCTAAAGTAACACACACCCATACAATGCGCACCACCCCGCGATGTTTTTAAGAAACCTATCCTACATTGCCAATGCATGTTCCCTGACCTCCCCATGCTGACCACCCCTCGGTGCTTCCTCCCTCCTACATTGCCACTCACTGCCTATCCTAATTCAGACACTCTGATTCACATCACCCCGTGATGTTTTTCTCACTCCTATTAGTGAATGTAATGTAACACACACCCATACAATGCGCACCACCCCGTGATGTTTTTCTCACTCCTACTAGTGAAAGTAATTTAACACACACCCATACAATGCGCACCACCCCGTGATGTTTTTCTCACTCCTACTGATGAATCTAATGTAACACACACCCATACAATGCGCACCACCCCGTGATGTTTTTCTCACTCCTACTAGTGAATCTAATGTAACACACACCCATACAATGCGCACCACCCCGCAAAGTTTTTCAGAAACCTATCCTACATTGCCACTGCATGTTCCCTAAACTCCCCATGCTGACCACCCCGCAGTGCTTTTCTCCATCCTACATTGCCACTCACTGCCTATCCTAATTCAGACCCTCTGATTCACACCACCCCGTTATGTTTTTCTCACTCCTAGTAGTGAATGTAATGTAACACACACCCATACAATGCGCACCTTCCCGTGATGTTTTTCTCACTCCTACTAGTGAATGTAATGTAACACACACCCATACAATGCGCACCACCCCGTGATGTTTTTCTCACTCCTACTAGTGAATGTAATGTAACACACACCCATACAATGCGCACCACCCCGTGATGTTTTTCTCACTCCTACTAGTTAATGTAATGTAACACACACCCATACAATGCGCACTAACTCGTGATGTTTTTCTCACTCCTACTAGTGAATGTAATGTAACACACACCCATACAATGCGCTCCACCCCGTGATGTTTTTCTCACTGATACTAGTGTATGTAATGTAACACACACCCATACAATGCGCACCACCCCGTGATGTTTTTCTCACTGATACTAGTGAATGTAATGTAACACACACCCATACAATGCGCACCACCCCGTGATGTTTTTCTCACTGCTACTAGTGAATGTAATGTAACACACACCCGTGCAATGCGCACCACCCCGTGATGTTTTTCTCACTCCTACTAGTGAATGTAATGTAACACACACCCATACAATGCGCACCACCCCGTGATGTTTTTCTCACTCCTTCTAGTGAATCTAATGTAACACACACCCATACAATGCGCACAACCCCGTGATGTTTTTCTCACTCCTACTAGTGAATCTAATGTAACACACACCCATACAATGCGCACCACCCCGCGATGTTTTTCTCACTGATACTAGTGAATGTAATGTAACACACACCCATACAATGCGCACCACCCCGTGATGTTTTTCTCACTGATACTAGTGAATGTAATGTAACACACACCCATACAATGCGCACCACCCCGTGATGTTTTTCTCACTGATACTAGTGAATGTAATGTAACACACACCCATACAATGCGCACCACCCCGTGATGTTTTTCTCACTGATACTAGTGAATGTAATGTAACACAAACACATACAATGCGCACCACCCCGTGATGTTTTTCTCACTGCTACTAGTGAATGTAATGTAACACACACCCGTGCAATGCGCACCACCCCGTGATGTTTTTCAGAAACCTATCCTACATTGCCACTGCATGTTCCCTGACCTCCCCATGCTGACCACCCCGCGGTGCTTTTCTCCATCCTACATTGCCACTCACTGCGTATCCTAATTCAGACCCTCCGATTCACACCACCCCGTGATGTTTTTCTCACTCCTACTAGTGAATGTAATGTACCACACACCCATACAATGCGCACCACCCCGTGATGTTTTTCTCACTCCTACTAGTGAATGTAATGTAACACACACCCATACAATGCGCACCACCCCGTGATGTTTTTCTCACTCCTACTAGTGAATGTAATGTAACACACACCCATACAATGCGCACCAACCCGTGATGTTTTTCTCACTCCTACTAGTGAATGTAATGTAACACACACCCATACAATGCGCACCACCCCGTGATGTTTTTCTCACTCCTACTAGTGAATCTAAAGTAACACACACCCATACAATGCGCACCACCCCGTGATGTTTTTCTCACTCCTACTGATGAATCTAATGTAACACCCACCCATACAATGCGCACCACCCCGTGATGTTTTTCTCACTCCTACTAGTGAATCTAATGTAACACACACCCATACAATGCGCACCACCCCGTGATGTTTTTCTCACTGATACTAGTGAATGTAATGTAACACACACCCATACAATGCGCACCACCCCGTGATGTTTTTCTCACTCCTACTAGTGAATGTAATGTAACACACACCCATACAATGCGCACCACCCCGTGATGTTTTTCTCACTGCTACTAGTGAATGTAATGTAACACACACCCATACAATGCGCACCACCCCGTGATGGATTTCTCACTCCTAGTAGTGAATGTAATGTAACACACACCCATACAATGCGCACCACCCCGTGATGGTTTTCTCACTCCTACTAGTGAATGTAATGTAACACACACCCATACAATGCGCACCACCCCGTGATGTTTTTCTCACTCCTACTAGTGAATGTAATGTAACACACACCCATACAATGCGCACCACCCCTTGATGTTTTTCTCACTCCTACTAGTGAATCTAATGTAACACACACCCATACAATGCGCACCACCCCGTGATGTTTTTCTCACTCCTACTAGTGAATGTAATGTAACACACACCCATACAATGCGCACCACCCCGTGATGTTTTTCTCACTCCTACTAGTGAATGTAATGTAACACACACCCATACAATGCGCACCACCCCGTGATGTTTTTCTCACTCCTACTAGTGAATGTAATGTAACACACACCCATACAATGTGCACCACCCCGTGATGTTTTTCTCACTCCTACTAGTGAATCTAATGTAACACACACCCATACAATGCGCACCACCCCGTGATGTTTTTCTCACTGCTACTAGTGAATCTAATGTAACACACACCCATACAATGCGCACCACCCCTTGATGTTTTTCTCACTCCTACTAGTGAATCTAATGTAACACACACCCATACAATGCGCACCACCCCGTGATGTTTTTCTCACTCCTACTTTTGAATGTAATGTAACACACACCCATACAAGGCGCACCACCCCGTGATGTTTTTCTCACTCCTACTAGTGTATCTAATGTAACACACACCCATACAATGCGCACCACCCCGTGATGTTTTTCTCACTCCTACTAGTTAATGTAATGTAACACACACCCATACAATGCGCACCACCCCGTGATGTTTTTCTCACTCCTACTAGTGAATGTAATGTAACACACACCCATACAATGCGCACCACCCCGTGATGTTTTTCTCACTCCTTCTAGTGAATGTAATGTAACACACACCCATACAATGCGCACCACCCCGTGATGTTTTTCTCATTCCTACTAGTGAATGTAATGTAACACACACCCATACAATGCGCACCACCCCGTGATGTTTTTCTCACTCCTACTAGTTAATGTAATGTAACACACACCCATACAATGCGCACCACCCCGTGATGTTTTTCTCACTCCTACTAGTGAATCTAATGTAACACACACCCATACAATGCGCACCACCCCGTGATGTTTTTCTCACTCCTACTAGTGAATGTAATGTAACACACACCCATACAATGCGCACCACCCCGTGATGTTTTTCTCACTCCTACTAGTGAATGTAATGTAACACACACCCATACAATGCGCACCACCCCGTGATGTTTTTCTCAATCCTATTAGTGAATGTAATGTAACACACACCCATACACTGCGCACCACCCCGTGATGTTTTTCTCACTCCTACTAGTGAATCTAATGTAACACACACCCATACAATGCGCACCACCCCGCGAAGTTTTTCAGAAACCTATCCTACATTGCCACTGCATGTTCCCTAAACTCCCCATGCTGACCACCCCGCAGTGCTTTTCTCCATCCTACATTGCCACTCACTGCCTATCCTAATTCAGACCCTCTGATTCACACCACCCCGTTATGTTTTTCTCACTCCTACTAGTGAATCTAAAGTAACACACACCCATACAATGCGCACCACCCCGTGATGTTTTTCTCACTCCTACTGATGAATCTAATGTAACACACACCCATACAATGCGCACCACCCCGTGATGTTTTTCTCACTCCTACTAGTGAATCTAATGTAACACACACCCATACAATGCGCACCACCCCGTGATGTTTTTCTCACTGATACTAGTGAATGTAATGTAACACACACCCATACAATGCGCACCACCCCGTGATGTTTTTCTCACTCCTACTAGTGAATGTAATGTAACACACACCCATACAATGCGCACCACCCCGTGATGTTTTTCTCACTGCTACTAGTGAATGTAATGTAACACACACCCATACAATGCGCACCACCCCGTGATGGATTTCTCACTCCTAGTAGTGAATGTAATGTAACACACACCCATACAATGCGCACCACCCCGTGATGGTTTTCTCACTCCTACTAGTGAATGTAATGTAACACACACCCATACAATGCGCACCACCCCGTGATGTTTTTCTCACTCCTACTAGTGAATGTAATGTAACACACACCCATACAATGCGCACCACCCCTTGATGTTTTTCTCACTCCTACTAGTGAATCTAATGTAACACACACCCATACAATGCGCACCACCCCGTGATGTTTTTCTCACTCCTACTAGTGAATGTAATGTAACACACACCCATACAATGCGCACCACCCCGTGATGTTTTTCTCACTCCTACTAGTGAATGTAATGTAACACACACCCATACAATGCGCACCACCCCGTGATGTTTTTCTCACTCCTACTAGTGAATGTAATGTAACACACACCCATACAATGTGCACCACCCCGTGATGTTTTTCTCACTCCTACTAGTGAATCTAATGTAACACACACCCATACAATGCGCACCACCCCGTGATGTTTTTCTCACTGCTACTAGTGAATCTAATGTAACACACACCCATACAATGCGCACCACCCCTTGATGTTTTTCTCACTCCTACTAGTGAATCTAATGTAACACACACCCATACAATGCGCACCACCCCGTGATGTTTTTCTCACTCCTACTTTTGAATGTAATGTAACACACACCCATACAAGGCGCACCACCCCGTGATGTTTTTCTCACTCCTACTAGTGTATCTAATGTAACACACACCCATACAATGCGCACCACCCCGTGATGTTTTTCTCACTCCTACTAGTTAATGTAATGTAACACACACCCATACAATGCGCACCACCCCGTGATGTTTTTCTCACTCCTACTAGTGAATGTAATGTAACACACACCCATACAATGCGCACCACCCCGTGATGTTTTTCTCACTCCTTCTAGTGAATGTAATGTAACACACACCCATACAATGCGCACCACCCCGTGATGTTTTTCTCATTCCTACTAGTGAATGTAATGTAACACACACCCATACAATGCGCACCACCCCGTGATGTTTTTCTCACTCCTACTAGTTAATGTAATGTAACACACACCCATACAATGCGCACCACCCCGTGATGTTTTTCTCACTCCTACTAGTGAATCTAATGTAACACACACCCATACAATGCGCACCACCCCGTGATGTTTTTCTCACTCCTACTAGTGAATGTAATGTAACACACACCCATACAATGCGCACCACCCCGTGATGTTTTTCTCACTCCTACTAGTGAATGTAATGTAACACACACCCATACAATGCGCACCACCCCGTGATGTTTTTCTCACTCCTACTAGTGAATCTAAAGTAACACACACCCATACAATGCGCACCACCCCGTGATGTTTTTCTCACTCCTACTGATGAATCTAATGTAACACACACCCATACAATGCGCACCACCCCGTGATGTTTTTCTCACTCCTACTAGTGAATCTAATGTAACACACACCCATACAATGCGCACCACCCCGTGATGTTTTTCTCACTGATACTAGTGAATGTAATGTAACACACACCCATACAATGCGCACCACCCCGTGATGTTTTTCTCACTCCTACTAGTGAATGTAATGTAACACACACCCATACAATGCGCACCACCCCGTGATGTTTTTCTCACTGCTACTAGTGAATGTAATGTAACACACACCCATACAATGCGCACCACCCCGTGATGTTTTTCTCACTCCTACTAGTGAATCTAATGTAACACACACCCATACAATGCGCACCACCCCGTGATGTTTTTCTCACTCCTACTAGTGAATGTAATGTAACACACACCCATACAATGCGCACCACCCCGTGATGTTTTTCTCACTCCTACTAGTGAATGTAATGTAACACACACCCATACAATGCGCACCACCCCGTGATGTTTTTCTCACTCCTACTAGTGAATCTAAAGTAACACACACCCATACAATGCGCACCACCCCGTGATGTTTTTCTCACTCCTACTGATGAATCTAATGTAACACACACCCATACAATGCGCACCACCCCGTGATGTTTTTCTCACTCCTACTAGTGAATCTAATGTAACACACACCCATACAATGCGCACCACCCCGTGATGTTTTTCTCACTGATACTAGTGAATGTAATGTAACACACACCCATACAATGCGCACCACCCCGTGATGTTTTTCTCACTCCTACTAGTGAATGTAATGTAACACACACCCATACAATGCGCACCACCCCGTGATGTTTTTCTCACTGCTACTAGTGAATGTAATGTAACACACACCCATACAATGCGCACCACCCCGTGATGGATTTCTCACTCCTAGTAGTGAATGTAATGTAACACACACCCATACAATGCGCACCACCCCGTGATGGTTTTCTCACTCCTACTAGTGAATGTAATGTAACACACACCCATACAATGCGCACCACCCCGTGATGTTTTTCTCACTCCTACTAGTGAATGTAATGTAACACACACCCATACAATGCGCACCACCCCTTGATGTTTTTCTCACTCCTACTAGTGAATCTAATGTAACACACACCCATACAATGCGCACCACCCCGTGATGTTTTTCTCACTCCTACTAGTGAATGTAATGTAACACACACCCATACAATGCGCACCACCCCGTGATGTTTTTCTCACTCCTACTAGTGAATGTAATGTAACACACACCCATACAATGCGCACCACCCCGTGATGTTTTTCTCACTCCTACTAGTGAATGTAATGTAACACACACCCATACAATGTGCACCACCCCGTGATGTTTTTCTCACTCCTACTAGTGAATCTAATGTAACACACACCCATACAATGCGCACCACCCCGTGATGTTTTTCTCACTGCTACTAGTGAATCTAATGTAACACACACCCATACAATGCGCACCACCCCTTGATGTTTTTCTCACTCCTACTAGTGAATCTAATGTAACACACACCCATACAATGCGCACCACCCCGTGATGTTTTTCTCACTCCTACTTTTGAATGTAATGTAACACACACCCATACAAGGCGCACCACCCCGTGATGTTTTTCTCACTCCTACTAGTGTATCTAATGTAACACACACCCATACAATGCGCACCACCCCGTGATGTTTTTCTCACTCCTACTAGTTAATGTAATGTAACACACACCCATACAATGCGCACCACCCCGTGATGTTTTTCTCACTCCTACTAGTGAATGTAATGTAACACACACCCATACAATGCGCACCACCCCGTGATGTTTTTCTCACTCCTTCTAGTGAATGTAATGTAACACACACCCATACAATGCGCACCACCCCGTGATGTTTTTCTCATTCCTACTAGTGAATGTAATGTAACACACACCCATACAATGCGCACCACCCCGTGATGTTTTTCTCACTCCTACTAGTTAATGTAATGTAACACACACCCATACAATGCGCACCACCCCGTGATGTTTTTCTCACTCCTACTAGTGAATCTAATGTAACACACACCCATACAATGCGCACCACCCCGTGATGTTTTTCTCACTCCTACTAGTGAATGTAATGTAACACACACCCATACAATGCGCACCACCCCGTGATGTTTTTCTCACTCCTACTAGTGAATGTAATGTAACACACACCCATACAATGCGCACCACCCCGTGATGTTTTTCTCAATCCTATTAGTGAATGTAATGTAACACACACCCATACACTGCGCACCACCCCGTGATGTTTTTCTCACTCCTACTAGTGAATCTAATGTAACACACACCCATACAATGCGCACCACCCCGCGAAGTTTTTCAGAAACCTATCCTACATTGCCACTGCATGTTCCCTAAACTCCCCATGCTGACCACCCCGCAGTGCTTTTCTCCATCCTACATTGCCACTCACTGCCTATCCTAATTCAGACCCTCTGATTCACACCACCCCGTTATGTTTTTCTCACTCCTACTAGTGAATCTAATGTAACACACACCCATACAATGCGCACCACCCCGTGATGTTTTTCTCACTGATACTAGTGAATGTAATGTAACACACACCCATACAATGCGCACCACCCCGTGATGTTTTTCTCACTCCTACTAGTGAATGTAACGTAACACACACCCATACAATGTGCACCACCCCGTGATGTTTTTCTCACTGCTACTAGTGAATGTAATGTAACACACACCCATTCAATGCGCACCACCCTGTGATGTTTTTCTCACTCCTACTAGTGAATGTAATGTAACACACACCCATACAATGCGCAACACCCCGTGATGTTTTTCTCACTCCGACTAGTGAATGTAATGTAACACACACCCATACAATGCGCACCACCCCTTGATGTTTTTCTCAATCCTACTAGTGAATGTAATGTAACACACACCAATACAATGCGCACCACCCCGTGATGGATTTCTCACTCCTAGTAGTGAATGTAATGTAACACACACCCATACAATGCGCACCACCCCGTGATGGTTTTCTCACTCCTACTAGTGAATGTAATGTAACAAACACCCATACAATGCGCACCACCCCGTGATGTTTTTCTCACTGCTACTAGTGAATGTAATGTAACACACACCCATACAATGCGCACCACCCCGTGATGGATTTCTCACTCCTAGTAGTGAATGTAATGTAACACACACCCATACAATGCGCACCACCCCGTGATGGTTTTCTCACTCCTACTAGTGAATGTAATGTAACACACACCCATACAATGCGCACCACCCCGTGATGTTTTTCTCACTCCTACTAGTGAATGTAATGTAACACACACCCATACAATGCGCACCACCCCTTGATGTTTTTCTCACTCCTACTAGTGAATCTAATGTAACACACACCCATACAATGCGCACCACCCCGTGATGTTTTTCTCACTCCTACTAGTGAATGTAATGTAACACACACCCATACAATGCGCACCACCCCGTGATGTTTTTCTCACTCCTACTAGTGAATGTAATGTAACACACACCCATACAATGCGCACCACCCCGTGATGTTTTTCTCACTCCTACTAGTGAATGTAATGTAACACACACCCATACAATGTGCACCACCCCGTGATGTTTTTCTCACTCCTACTAGTGAATCTAATGTAACACACACCCATACAATGCGCACCACCCCGTGATGTTTTTCTCACTGCTACTAGTGAATCTAATGTAACACACACCCATACAATGCGCACCACCCCTTGATGTTTTTCTCACTCCTACTAGTGAATCTAATGTAACACACACCCATACAATGCGCACCACCCCGTGATGTTTTTCTCACTCCTACTTTTGAATGTAATGTAACACACACCCATACAAGGCGCACCACCCCGTGATGTTTTTCTCACTCCTACTAGTGTATCTAATGTAACACACACCCATACAATGCGCACCACCCCGTGATGTTTTTCTCACTCCTACTAGTTAATGTAATGTAACACACACCCATACAATGCGCACCACCCCGTGATGTTTTTCTCACTCCTACTAGTGAATGTAATGTAACACACACCCATACAATGCGCACCACCCCGTGATGTTTTTCTCACTCCTTCTAGTGAATGTAATGTAACACACACCCATACAATGCGCACCACCCCGTGATGTTTTTCTCACTCCTACTAGTGAATGTAATGTAACACACACCCATACAATGCGCACCACCCCGTGATGTTTTTCTCACTCCTACTAGTGAATCTAATGTAACACACACCCATACAATGCGCACCACCCCGTGATGTTTTTCTCACTCCTACTAGTGAATGTAATGTAACACACACCCATACAATGCGCACCACCCCGTGATGTTTTTCTCACTCCTACTAGTGAATGTAATGTAACACACACCCATACAATGCGCACCACCCCGTGATGTTTTTCTCAATCCTATTAGTGAATGTAATGTAACACACACCCATACACTGCGCACCACCCCGTGATGTTTTTCTCACTCCTACTAGTGAATCTAATGTAACACACACCCATACAATGCGCACCACCCCGCGAAGTTTTTCAGAAACCTATCCTACATTGCCACTGCATGTTCCCTAAACTCCCCATGCTGACCACCCCGCAGTGCTTTTCTCCATCCTACATTGCCACTCACTGCCTATCCTAATTCAGACCCTCTGATTCACACCACCCCGTTATGTTTTTCTCACTCCTACTAGTGAATCTAATGTAACACACACCCATACAATGCGCACCACCCCGTGATGTTTTTCTCACTGATACTAGTGAATGTAATGTAACACACACCCATACAATGCGCACCACCCCGTGATGTTTTTCTCACTCCTACTAGTGAATGTAACATAACACACACCCATACAATGTGCACCACCCCGTGATGTTTTTCTCACTGCTACTAGTGAATGTAATGTAACACACACCCATTCAATGCGCACCACCCCGTGATGTTTTTCTCACTCCTACTAGTGAATGTAATGTAACACACACCCATACAATGCGCAACACCCCGTGATGTTTTTCTCACTCCGACTAGTGAATGTAATGTAACACACACCCATACAATGCGCACCACCCCTTGATGTTTTTCTCAATCCTACTAGTGAATGTAATGTAACACACACCAATACAATGCGCACCACCCCGTGATGGATTTCTCACTCCTAGTAGTGAATGTAATGTAACACACACCCATACAATGCGCACCACCCCGTGATGGTTTTCTCACTCCTACTAGTGAATGTAATGTAACACACACCCATACAATGCGCACCACCCCGTGATGTTTTTCTCACACCTACTAGTGAATGTAATGTAACACACACCCATACAATGCGCACCACCCCTTGATGTTTTTCTCACTCCTACTAGTGAATTTAATGTAACACACACCCATACAATGCGCACCACCCTGTGATGTTTTTCTCACTCCTACTAGTGAATGTAATGTAACACACACCCATACAATGCGCACCACCCCGTGATGTTTGTCTCACTCCTACTAGTGAATGTAATGTAACACACACCCATACAATGCGCACGACACCGTGATGTTTTTCTCACTGCTACTAGTGAATGTAATGTAACACACACCCATACAATGTGCACCACCCCGTGATGTTTTTCTCACTCCTACTAGTGAATCTAATGTAACACACACCCATACAATGCGCACCACCCCGTGATGTTTTTCTCACTCCTACTAGTGAATCTAATGTAACACACACCCATACAATGCGCACCACCCCGTGATGTTTTTCTCACTCCTACTAGTGAATCTAATGTAACACACACCCATACAATGCGCACCACCCCGTGATGTTTTTCTCACTCCTACTAGTGAATGTAATGTAACACACACCCATACAATGCGCACCACCCCGTGATGTTTTTCTCACTCCTACTAGTGTATCTAATGTAACACACACCCATACAATGCGCACCACCCCGTGATGTTTTTCTCACTCCTACTAGTGAATGTAATGTAACACACACCCATACAATGCGCACCACCCCGTGATGTTTTTCTCACTCCTACTAGTGAATGTAATGTAACACACACCCATACAATGTGCACCACCCCGTTATGTTTTTCTCACTCCTTCTAGTGAATGTAATGTAACACACACCCATACAATGCGCACCACCCCGTGATGTTTTTCTCACTCCTTCTAGTGAATGTAATGTAACACACACCCATACAATGCGCACCACCCCGTGATGTTTTTCTCACTCCTACTAGTGAATGTAATGTAACACACACCCATACAATGCGCACCACCCCGTGATGTTTTTCTCACTCCTACTAGTGAATCTAATGTAACACACACCCATACAATGCGCACCACCCCGTGATGTTTTTCTCACTCCTACTAGTGAATGTAATGTAACACACACCCATACAATGCGCACCACCCCGTGATGTTTTTCTCACTCCTACTAGTGAATGTAATGTAACACACACCCATACAATGCGCACCACCCCGTGATGTTTTTCTCAATCCTATTAGTGAATGTAATGTAACACACACCCATACAATGCGCACCACCCCGTGATGTTTTTCTCACTCCTACTAGTGAATCTAATGTAACACACACCCATACAATGCGCACCACCCCGCGAAGTTTTTCAGAAACCTATCCTACATTGCCACTGCATGTTCCCTAAACTCCCCATGCTGACCACCCCGCAGTGCTTTTCTCCATCCTACATTGCCACTCACTGCCTATCCTAATTCAGACCCTCTGATTCACACCACCCCGTTATGTTTTTCTCACTCCTAGTAGTGAATGTAATGTAACACACACCCATACAATGCGCACCTTCCCGTGATGTTTTTCTCACTCCTACTAGTGAATGTAATGTAACAAACACCCATACAATGCGCACCTTCCCGTGATGTTTTTCTCACTCCTACTAGTGAATGTAATGTAACACACACCCATACAATGCGCACCACCCCGTGATGTTTTTCTCACTCCTACTAGTGAATGTAATGTAACACACACCCATACAATGCGCACCACCCCGTGATGTTTTTCTCACTCCTACTAGTGAATGTAATGTAACACACACCCATACAATGCGCACCACCCCGTGATGTTTTTCTCACTCCTACTAGTGAATCTAATGTAACACACACCCATACAATGCGCACCACCCCGTGATGTTTTTCTCACTCCTACTAGTGAATGTAATGTAACACACACCGATACAATGCGCATCACCCCGTGATGTTTTTCTCACTCCTACTAGTGAATGTAATGTAACACACACCCATACAATGTGCACCACCCCGTGATGTTTTTCTCACTCCTACTAGTGAATCTAATGTAACACACACCCATACAATGCGCACCACCCCGTGATGTTTTTCTCACTCCTACTAGTGAATCTAATGTAACACACACCCATACAATGCGCACCACCCCGTGATGTTTTTCTCACTCCTACTAGTGAATCTAATGTAACACACACCCATACAATGCGCACCACCCCGTGATGTTTTTCTCACTCCTACTAGTGAATGTAATGTAACACACACCCATACAATGCGCACCACCCCGTGATGTTTTTCTCACTCCTACTAGTGTATCTAATGTAACACACACCCATACAATGCGCACCACCCCGTGATGTTTTTCTCACTCCTACTAGTGAATGTAATGTAACACACACCCATACAATGCGCACCACCCCGTGATGTTTTTCTCACTCCTACTAGTGAATGTAATGTAACACACACCCATACAATGTGCACCACCCCGTGATGTTTTTCTCACTCCTTCTAGTGAATGTAATGTAACACACACCCATACAATGCGCACCACCCCGTGATGTTTTTCTCACTCCTACTAGTGAATGTAATGTAACACACACCCATACAATGCGCACCACCCCGTGATGTTTTTCTCACTGCTACTAGTGAATGTAATGTAACACACACCCATACAATGCGCACCACCCCGTGATGTTTTTCTCACTCCTACTAGTGAATCTAATGTAACACACACCCATACAATGCGCACCACCCCGTGATGTTTTTCTCACTCCTACTAGTGAATCTAATGTAACACACACCCATACAATGCGCACCACCCCGTGATGTTTTTCTCACTCCTACTAGTGAATGTAATGTAACACACACCCATACAATGCGCACCACCCCTTGATGTTTTTCTCAATCCTACTAGTGAATGTAATGTAACACACACCAATACAATGCGCACCACCCCGTGATGGATTTCTCACTCCTAGTAGTGAATGTAATGTAACACACACCCATACAATGCGCACCACCCCGTGATGGTTTTCTCACTCCTACTAGTGAATGTAATGTAACACACACCCATACAATGCGCACCACCCCGTGATGTTTTTCTCACTCCTACTAGTGAATGTAATGTAACACACACCCATACAATGCGCACCACCCCTTGATGTTTTTCTCACTCCTACTAGTGAATTTAATGTAACACACACCCATACAATGCGCACCACCCTGTGATGTTTTTCTCACTCCTACTAGTGAATGTAATGTAACACACACCCATACAATGCGCACCACCCCGTGATGTTTTTCTCACTCCTACTAGTGAATGTAATGTAACACACACCCATACAATTCGCACGACACCGTGATGTTTTTCTCACTGCTACTAGTGAATGTAATGTAACACACACCCATACAATGTGCACCACCCCGTGATGTTTTTCTCACTCCTACTAGTGAATCTAATGTAACACACACCCATACAATGCGCACCACCCCGTGATGTTTTTCTCACTCCTACTAGTGAATCTAATGTAACACACACCCATACAATGCGCACCACCCCGTGATGTTTTTCTCACTCCTACTAGTGAATCTAATGTAACACACACCCATACAATGCGCACCACCCCGTGATGTTTTTCTCACTCCTACTAGTGAATGTAATGTAACACACACCCATACAATGCGCACCACCCCGTGATGTTTTTCTCACTCCTACTAGTGTATCTAATGTAACACACACCCATACAATGCGCACCACCCCGTGATGTTTTTCTCACTCCTACTAGTGAATGTAATGTAACACACACCCATACAATGCGCACCACCCCGTGATGTTTTTCTCACTCCTACTAGTGAATGTAATGTAACACACACCCATACAATGTGCACCACCCCGTTATGTTTTTCTCACTCCTTCTAGTGAATGTAATGTAACACACACCCATACAATGCGCACCACCCCGTGATGTTTTTCTCACTCCTTCTAGTGAATGTAATGTAACACACACCCATACAATGCGCACCACCCCGTGATGTTTTTCTCACTCCTACTAGTGAATGTAATGTAACACACACCCATACAATGCGCACCACCCCGTGATGTTTTTCTCACTCCTACTAGTGAATGTAATGTAACACACACCCATACAATGCGCACCACCCCGTGATGTTTTTCTCACTCCTACTAGTGAATGTAATGTAACACACACCCATACAATGCGCACCACCCCGTGATGTTTTTCTCACTCCTACTAGTGAATGTAATGTAACACACACCCATACAATGCGCACCACCCCGTGATGTTTTTCTCAATCCTATTAGTGAATGTAATGTAACACACACCCATACAATGCGCACCACCCCGTGATGTTTTTCTCACTCCTACTAGTGAATCTAATGTAACACACACCCATACAATGCGCACCACCCCGCGAAGTTTTTCAGAAACCTATCCTACATTGCCACTGCATGTTCCCTAAACTCCCCATGCTGACCACCCCGCAGTGCTTTTCTCCATCCTACATTGCCACTCACTGCCTATCCTAATTCAGACCCTCTGATTCACACCACCCCGTTATGTTTTTCTCACTCCTAGTAGTGAATGTAATGTAACACACACCCATACAATGCGCACCTTCCCGTGATGTTTTTCTCACTCCTACTAGTGAATGTAATGTAACAAACACCCATACAATGCGCACCTTCCCGTGATGTTTTTCTCACTCCTACTAGTGAATGTAATGTAACACACACCCATACAATGCGCACCACCCCGTGATGTTTTTCTCACTCCTACTAGTGAATGTAATGTAACACACACCCATACAATGCGCACCACCCCGTGATGTTTTTCTCACTCCTACTAGTGAATGTAATGTAACACACACCCATACAATGCGCACCACCCCGTGATGTTTTTCTCACTCCTACTAGTGAATCTAATGTAACACACACCCATACAATGCGCACCACCCCGTGATGTTTTTCTCACTCCTACTAGTGAATGTAATGTAACACACACCGATACAATGCGCATCACCCCGTGATGTTTTTCTCACTCCTACTAGTGAATGTAATGTAACACACACCCATACAATGTGCACCACCCCGTGATGTTTTTCTCACTCCTACTGGTGAATCTAATGTAACACACACCCATACAATGCGCACCACCCCGTGATGTTTTTCTCACTCCTACTAGTGAATCTAATGTAACACACACCCATACAATGCGCACCACCCCGTGATGTTTTTCTCACTCCTACTAGTGAATCTAATGTAACACACACCCATACAATGCGCACCACCCCGTGATGTTTTTCTCACTCCTACTAGTGAATGTAATGTAACACACACCCATACAATGCGCACCACCCCGTGATGTTTTTCTCACTCCTACTAGTGTATCTAATGTAACACACACCCATACAATGCGCACCACCCCGTGATGTTTTTCTCACTCCTACTAGTGAATGTAATGTAACACACACCCATACAATGCGCACCACCCCGTGATGTTTTTCTCACTCCTACTAGTGAATGTAATGTAACACACACCCATACAATGTGCACCACCCCGTGATGTTTTTCTCACTCCTTCTAGTGAATGTAATGTAACACACACCCATACAATGCGCACCACCCCGTGATGTTTTTCTCACTCCTACTAGTGAATGTAATGTAACACACACCCATACAATGCGCACCACCCCGTGATGTTTTTCTCACTGCTACTAGTGAATGTAATGTAACACACACCCATACAATGCGCACCACCCCGTGATGTTTTTCTCACTCCTACTAGTGAATCTAATGTAACACACACCCATACAATGCGCACCACCCCGTGATGTTTTTCTCACTCCTACTAGTGAATCTAATGTAACACACACCCATACAATGCGCACCACCCCGTGATGTTTTTCTCACTCCTACTAGTGAATGTAATGTAACACACACCC
This sequence comes from Cavia porcellus, assembly GCF_034190915.1. Classification (NCBI taxonomy): domain Eukaryota; kingdom Metazoa; phylum Chordata; class Mammalia; order Rodentia; family Caviidae; genus Cavia; species Cavia porcellus. Next base: position 268,535 of record NW_026947562.1, on the reverse strand, counting down.
ATACAATGCGCACCACCCCGTGATGTTTTTCTCACTCCTACTAGTGTATCTAATGTAACACACACCCATACAATGTGCACCACCCCGTGATGTTTTTCTCACTCCTTCTAGTGAATGTAATGTAACACACACCCATACAATGCGCACCACCCCGTGATGTTTTTCTCAATCCTACTAGTGAATGTAATGTAACACACACCCATACAATGCGCACCACCCCGTGATGTTTTTCTCACTGCTACTAGTGAATGTAATGTAACACACACCCATACAATGCGCACCACCCCGTGATGTTTTTCTCACTCCTACTAGTGAATCTAATGTAACACACACCCATACAATGCGCACCACCCCGTGATGTTTTTCTCACTCCTACTAGTGAATCTAATGTAACACACACCCATACAATGCGCACCACCCCGTGATGTTTTTCTCACTCCTACTAGTGAATGTAATGTAACACACACCCATACAATGCGCACCACCCCGTGATGATTTTCTCACTCCTACTAGTGTATCTAATGTAACACACACACTTACAATGCGCACCACCCCGTGATGTTTTTCTCACTCCTACTAGTGAATGTAATGTAACACACACCCATACAATGTGCACCACCCCGTGATGTTTTTCTCACTCCTTCTAGTGAATGTAATGTAACACACACCCATACAATGTGCACCACCCCGTGATGTTTTTCTCACTCCTACTAGTGAATCTAATGTAACACACACCCATACAATGCGCACCACCCCGTGATGTTTTTCTCACTCCTACTAGTGAATCTAATGTAACACACACCCATACAATGCGCACCACCCCGTGATGTTTTTCTCACTCCTACTAGTGAATGTAATGTAACACACACCCATACAATGCGCACCACCCCGTGATATTTTTCTCACTCCTACTAGTGAATGTAATGTAACACACACCCATACAATGCGCACCACCCCGTGATGTTTTTCTCAATCCTATTAGTGAATGTAATATAACACACACCCATACAATGCGCACCACCCCGTGATGTTTTTCTCACTCCTACTAGTGAATCTAATGTAACACACACCCATACAATGCGCACCACCCCGCGAAGTTTTTCAGAAACCTATCCTACCTTGCCACTGCATGTTCCCTAAACTCCCCATGCTGACCACCCCGCAGTGCTTTTCTCCATCCTACATTGCCACTCACTGCCTATCCTAATTCAGACCCTCTGATTCACACCACCCCGTTATGTTTTTCTCACTCCTACTAGTGAATCTAATGTAACACACACCCATACAATGCGCACCTTCCCGTGATGCTTTTCTCACTCCTACTAGTGAATGTAATGTAACACACACCCATACAATGCGCACCTTCCCGTGATGCTTTTCTCACTCCTACTAGTGAATGTAATGTAACACACACCCATACAATGCGCACCACCCCGTGATGTTTTTCTCACTCCTACTAGTGAATGTAATGTAACACACACCCATACAATGCGCACCACCCCGTGATGTTTTTCTCACTCCTACTAGTGAATGTAATGTAACACACACCCATACAATGCGCACTAACTCGTGATGTTTTTCTCACTCCTACTAGTGAATGTAATGTAACACACACCCATACAATGCGCACCACCCCGTGATGTTTTTCTCACTCCTACTAGTGAATGTAATGTAACACACACCGATACAATGCGCATCACCCCGTGATGTTTTTCTCACTCCTACTAGTGAATGTAATGTAACACACACCCATACAATGCGCACCACCCCGTGATGTTTTTCTCACTCCTACTAGTGAATCTAATGTAACACACACCCATACAATGCGCACCACCCCGTGATGTTTTTCTCACTCCTACTAGTGAATCTAATGTAACACACACCCATACAATGCGCACCACCCCGTGATGTTTTTCTCACTCCTACTAGTGAATGTAATGTAACACACACCCATACAATGCGCACCACCCCATGATGTTTTTCTCACTCCTACTAGTGAATGTAATGTAACACACACCCATACAATGCGCACCACCCCGTGATGTTTTTCTCACTCCTACTAGTGTATCTAATGTAACACACACCCATACAATGCGCACCACCCCGTGATGTTTTTCTCACTCCTACTAGTGAATGTAAGGTAACACACACCCATAAAATGCGCACCACCCCGTGATGTTTTTCTCACTCCTACTAGTGCATGTAATGTAACACACACCCATACAATGTGCACCACCCCGTGATGTTTTTCTCACTCCTTCTAGTGAATGTAATGTAACACACACCCATACAATGCGCACCACCCCGTGATGTTTTTCTCACTCCTACTAGTGAATGTAATGTAACACACACCCATACAATGCGCACCAGCCCGTGATGTTTTTCTCACTGCTACTAGTGAATGTAATGTAACACACACCCATACAATGCGCACCACCCCGTGATGTTTTTCTCACTCCTACTAGTGAATCTAATGTAACACACACCCATACAATGCGCACCACCCCGTGATGTTTTTCTCACTCCTACTAGTGAATCTAATGTAACACACACCCATACAATGCGCACCACCCCGTGATGTTTTTCTCACTCCTACTAGTGAATGTAATGTAACACACACCCATACAATGCGCACCACCCCGTGATGTTTTTCTCACTCCTACTAGTGTATGTAATGTAACACACACCCATACAATGCGCACCACCCCGTGATGTTTTTCTCACTCCTACTAGTGAATGTAATGTAACACACACCCATACAATGCGCACCACCCCGTGATGTTTTTCTCACTCCTACTAGTGAATGTAATGTAACACACACCCATACAATGCGCACCACCCCGTGATGTTTTTCTCACTCCTACTAGTGAATGTAATGTAACACACACCCATACAATGCGCACCACCCCGTGATGTTTTTCTCACTCCTACTAGTGAATGTAATGTAACACACACCGATACAATGCGCATCACCCCGTGATGTTTTTCTCACTCCTACTAGTGAATGTAATGTAACACACACCCATACAATGCGCACCACCCCGTGATGTTTTTCTCACTCCTACTAGTGAATCTAATGTAACACACACCCATACAATGCGCACCACCCCGTGATGTTTTTCTCACTCCTACTAGTGAATCTAATGTAACACACACCCATACAATGCACACCACCCCGTGATGTTTTTCTCACTCCTACTAGTGAATCTAATGTAACACACACCCATACAATGCGCACCACCCCGTGATGTTTTTCTCACTCCTACTAGTGAATGTAATGTAACACACACCCATACAATGCGCACCACCCTGCGATGTTTTTCTCACTCCTACTAGTGTATCTAATGTAACACACACCCATACAATGCGCACCACCCCGTGATGTTTTTCTCACTCCTACTAGTGAATGTAATGTAACACACACCCATACAATGCGCACCACCCCGTGATGTTTTTCTCACTCCTACTAGTGAATGTAATGTAACACACACCCATACAATGCGCACCACACCGTGATGTTTTTCTCACTCCTACTAGTGTATCTAATGTAACACACACCCATACAATGCGCACCACCCCGTGATGTTTTTCTCACTCCTACTAGTGAATGTAATGTAACACACACCCATACAATGCGCACCACCCCGTGATGTTTTTCTCACTCCTACTAGTGAATGTAATGTAACACACACCCATACAATGCGCACCACCCCGTGATGTTTTTCTCACTCCTACTAGTGAATGTAATGTAACACACACCCATACAATGCGCACCACCCCGTGATGTTTTTCTCACTGCTACTAGTGAATGTAATGTAACACACACCCATACAATGCGCACCACCCCGTGATGTTTTTCTCACTCCTACTAGTGAATCTAATGTAACACACACCCATACAATGCGCACCACCCCGTGATGTTTTTCTCACTCCTACTAGTGAATCTAATGTAACACACACCCATACAATGCGCACCACCCCGTGATGTTTTTCTCACTCCTACTAGTGAATGTAATGTAACACACACCCATACAATGCGCACCACCCCGTGATGTTTTTCTCACTCCTACTAGTGTATCTAATGTAACACACACCCATACAATGCGCACCACCCCGTGATGTTTTTCTCACTCCTTCTAGTGAATGTAATGTAACACACACCCATACAATGCGCACCACCCCGTGATGTTTTTCTCAATCCTACTAGTGAATGTAATGTAACACACACCCATACAATGCGCACCACCCCGTGATGTTTTTCTCACTGCTACTAGTGAATGTAATGTAACACACACCCATACAATGCGCACCACCCCGTGATGTTTTTCTCACTCCTACTAGTGAATCTAATGTAACACACACCCATACAATGCGCACCACCCCGTGATGTTTTTCTCACTCCTACTAGTGAATCTAATGTAACACACACCCATACAATGCGCACCACCCCGTGATGTTTTTCTCACTCCTACTAGTGAATGTAATGTAACACACACCCATACAATGCGCACCACCCCGTGATGATTTTCTCACTCCTACTAGTGTATCTAATGTAACACACACACTTACAATGCGCACCACCCCGTGATGTTTTTCTCACTCCTACTAGTGAATGTAATGTAACACACACCCATACAATGCGCACCACCCCGTGATGTTTTTCTCACTCCTTCTAGTGAATGTAATGTAACACACACCCATACAATGTGCACCACCCCGTGATGTTTTTCTCACTCCTACTAGTGAATCAAATGTAACACACACCCATACAATGCGCACCACCCCGTGATGTTTTTCTCACTCCTACTAGTGAATCTAATGTAACACACACCCATACAATGCGCACCACCCCGTGATGTTTTTCTCACTCCTACTAGTGAATGTAATGTAACACACACCCATACAATGCGCACCACCCCGTGATATTTTTCTCACTCCTACTAGTGAATGTAATGTAACACACACCCATACAATGCGCACCACCCCGTGATGTTTTTCTCAATCCTATTAGTGAATGTAATGTAACACACACCCATACAATGCGCACCACCCCGTGATGTTTTTCTCACTCCTACTAGTGAATCTAATGTAACACACACCCATACAATGCGCACCACCCCGCGAAGTTTTTCAGAAACCTATCCTACATTGCCACTGCATGTTCCCTAAACTCCCCATGCTGACCACCCCGCAGTGCTTTTCTCCATCCTACATTGCCACTCACTGCCTATCCTAATTCAGACCCTCTGATTCACACCACCCCGTTATGTTTTTCTCACTCCTACTAGTGAATCTAATGTAACACACACCCATACAATGCGCACCTTCCCGTGATGCTTTTCTCACTCCTACTAGTGAATGTAATGTAACACACACCCATACAATGCGCACCACCCCGTGATGTTTTTCTCACTCCTACTAGTGAATGTAATGTAACACACACCCATACAATGCGCACCACCCCGTGATGTTTTTCTCACTCCTACTAGTGAATGTAATGTAACACACACCGATACAATGCGCATCACCCCGTGATGTTTTTCTCACTCCTACTAGTGAATGTAATGTAACACACACCCATACAATGCGCACCACCCCGTGATGTTTTTCTCACTCCTACTAGTGAATCTAATGTAACACACACCCATACAATGCGCACCACCCCGTGATGTTTTTCTCACTCCTACTAGTGAATCTAATGTAACACACACCCATACAATGCGCACCACCCCGTGATGTTTTTCTCACTCCTACTAGTGAATGTAATGTAACACACACCCATACAATGCGCACCACCCCATGATGTTTTTCTCACTCCTACTAGTGAATGTAATGTAACACACACCCATACAATGCGCACCACCCCGTGATGTTTTTCTCACTCCTACTAGTGTATCTAATGTAACACACACCCATACAATGCGCACCACCCCGTGATGTTTTTCTCACTCCTACTAGTGAATGTAAGGTAACACACACCCATAAAATGCGCACCACCCCGTGATGTTTTTCTCACTCCTACTAGTGCATGTAATGTAACACACACCCATACAATGTGCACCACCCCGTGATGTTTTTCTCACTCCTTCTAGTGAATGTAATGTAACACACACCCATACAATGCGCACCACCCCGTGATGTTTTTCTCACTCCTACTAGTGAATGTAATGTAACACACACCCATACAATGCGCACCAGCCCGTGATGTTTTTCTCACTGCTACTAGTGAATCTAATGTAACACACACCCATACAATGCGCACCACCCCGTGATGTTTTTCTCACTCCTACTAGTGAATCTAATGTAACACACACCCATACAATGCGCACCACCCCGTGATGTTTTTCTCACTCCTACTAGTGAATCTAATGTAACACACACCCATACAATGCGCACCACCCCGTGATGTTTTTCTCACTCCTACTAGTGAATGTAATGTAACACACACCCATACAATGCGCACCACCCCGTGATGTTTTTCTCACTCCTACTAGTGTATGTAATGTAACACACACCCATACAATGCGCACCACCCCGTGATGTTTTTCTCACTCCTACTAGTGAATGTAATGTAACACACACCCATACAATGCGCACCACCCCGTGATGTTTTTCTCACTCCTACTAGTGAATGTAATGTAACACACACCCATACAATGCGCACCACCCCGTGATGTTTTTCTCACTCCTACTAGTGAATGTAATGTAACACACACCCATACAATGCGCACCACCCCGTGATGTTTTTCTCACTCCTACTAGTGAATGTAATGTAACACACACCGATACAATGCGCATCACCCCGTGATGTTTTTCTCACTCCTACTAGTGAATGTAATGTAACACACACCCATACAATGTGCACCACCCCGTGATGTTTTTCTCACTCCTACTAGTGAATCTAATGTAACACACACCCATACAATGCGCACCACCCCGTGATGTTTTTCTCACTCCTACTAGTGAATCTAATGTAACACACACCCATACAATGCGCACCACCCCGTGATGTTTTTCTCACTCCTACTAGTGAATCTAATGTAACACACACCCATACAATGCGCACCACCCCGTGATGTTTTTCTCACTCCTACTAGTGAATGTAATGTAACACACACCCATACAATGCGCACCACCCTGCGATGTTTTTCTCACTCCTACTAGTGTATCTAATGTAACACACACCCATACAATGCGCACCACCCCGTGATGTTTTTCTCACTCCTACTAGTGAATGTAATGTAACACACACCCATACAATGCGCACCACCCCGTGATGTTTTTCTCACTCCTACTAGTGAATGTAATGTAACACACACCCATACAATGCGCACCACACCGTGATGTTTTTCTCACTCCTACTAGTGTATCTAATGTAACACACACCCATACAATGCGCACCACCCCGTGATGTTTTTCTCACTCCTACTAGTGAATGTAATGTAACACACACCCATACAATGCGCACCACCCCGTGATGTTTTTCTCACTCCTACTAGTGAATGTAATGTAACACACACCCATACAATGCGCACCACCCCGTGATGTTTTTCTCACTCCTTCTAGTGAATGTAATGTAACACACACCCATACAATGCGCACCACCCCGTGATGTTTTTCTCACTCCTACTAGTGAATGTAATGTAACACACACCCATACAATGCGCACCACCCCGTGATGTTTTTCTCACTGCTACTAGTGAATGTAATGTAACACACACCCATACAATGCGCACCACCCCGTGATGTTTTTCTCACTCCTACTAGTGAATCTAATGTAACACACACCCATACAATGCGCACCACCCCGTGATGTTTTTCTCACTCCTACTAGTGAATCTAATGTAACACACACCCATACAATGCGCACCACCCCGTGATGTTTTTCTCACTCCTACTAGTGAATGTAATGTAACACACACCCATACAATGCGCACCACCCCGTGATGTTTTTCTCACTCCTACTAGTGTATCTAATGTAACACACACCCATACAATGTGCACCACCCCGTGATGTTTTTCTCACTCCTTCTAGTGAATGTAATGTAACACACACCCATACAATGCGCACCACCCCGTGATGTTTTTCTCAATCCTACTAGTGAATGTAATGTAACACACACCCATACAATGCGCACCACCCCGTGATGTTTTTCTCACTGCTACTAGTGAATGTAATGTAACACACACCCATACAATGCGCACCACCCCGTGATGTTTTTCTCACTCCTACTAGTGAATCTAATGTAACACACACCCATACAATGCGCACCACCCCGTGATGTTTTTCTCACTCCTACTAGTGAATCTAATGTAACACACACCCATACAATGCGCACCACCCCGTGATGTTTTTCTCACTCCTACTAGTGAATGTAATGTAACACACACCCATACAATGCGCACCACCCCGTGATGATTTTCTCACTCCTACTAGTGTATCTAATGTAACACACACACTTACAATGCGCACCACCCCGTGATGTTTTTCTCACTCCTACTAGTGAATGTAATGTAACACACACCCATACAATGTGCACCACCCCGTGATGTTTTTCTCACTCCTTCTAGTGAATGTAATGTAACACACACCCATACAATGTGCACCACCCCGTGATGTTTTTCTCACTCCTACTAGTGAATCTAATGTAACACACACCCATACAATGCGCACCACCCCGTGATGTTTTTCTCACTCCTACTAGTGAATCTAATGTAACACACACCCATACAATGCGCACCACCCCGTGATGTTTTTCTCACTCCTACTAGTGAATGTAATGTAACACACACCCATACAATGCGCACCACCCCGTGATATTTTTCTCACTCCTACTAGTGAATGTAATGTAACACACACCCATACAATGCGCACCACCCCGTGATGTTTTTCTCAATCCTATTAGTGAATGTAATGTAACACACACCCATACAATGCGCACCACCCCGCGAAGTTTTTCAGAAACCTATCCTACATTGCCACTGCATGTTCCCTAAACTCCCCATGCTGACCACCCCGCAGTGCTTTTCTCCATCCTACATTGCCACTCACTGCCTATCCTAATTCAGACCCTCTGATTCACACCACCCCGTTATGTTTTTCTCACTCCTACTAGTGAATCTAATGTAACACACACCCATACAATGCGCACCTTCCCGTGATGCTTTTCTCACTCCTACTAGTGAATGTAATGTAACACACACCCATACAATGCGCACCACCCCGTGATGTTTTTCTCACTCCTACTAGTGAATGTAATGTAACACACACCCATACAATGCGCACCACCCCGTGATGTTTTTCTCACTCCTACTAGTGAATGTAATGTAACACACACCCATACAATGCGCACTAACTCGTGATGTTTTTCTCACTCCTACTAGTGAATGTAATGTAACACACACCCATACAATGCGCACCACCCCGTGATGTTTTTCTCACTCCTACTAGTGAATGTAATGTAACACACACCGATACAATGCGCATCACCCCGTGATGTTTGTCTCACTCCTACTAGTGAATGTAATGTAACACACACCCATACAATGCGCACCACCCCGTGATGTTTTTCTCACTCCTACTAGTGAATCTAATGTAACACACACCCATACAATGCGCACCACCCCGTGATGTTTTTCTCACTCCTACTAGTGAATCTAATGTAACACACACCCATACAATGCGCACCACCCCGTGATGTTTTTCTCACTCCTACTAGTGAATGTAATGTAACACACACCCATACAATGCGCACCACCCCATGATGTTTTTCTCACTCCTACTAGTGAATGTAATGTAACACACACCCATACAATGCGCACCACCCCGTGATGTTTTTCTCACTCCTACTAGTGTATCTAATGTAACACACACCCATACAATGCGCACCACCCCGTGATGTTTTTCTCACTCCTACTAGTGAATGTAAGGTAACACACACCCATAAAATGCGCACCACCCCGTGATGTTTTTCTCACTCCTACTAGTGCATGTAATGTAACACACACCCATACAATGTGCACCACCCCGTGATGTTTTTCTCACTCCTTCTAGTGAATGTAATGTAACACACACCCATACAATGCGCACCACCCCGTGATGTTTTTCTCACTCCTACTAGTGAATGTAATGTAACACACACCCATACAATGCGCACCAGCCCGTGATGTTTTTCTCACTGCTACTAGTGAATGTAATGTAACACACACCCATACAATGCGCACCACCCCGTGATGTTTTTCTCACTCCTACTAGTGAATCTAATGTAACACACACCCATACAATGCGCACCACCCCGTGATGTTTTTCTCACTCCTACTAGTGAATCTAATGTAACACACACCCATACAATGCGCACCACCCCGTGATGTTTTTCTCACTCCTACTAGTGAATGTAATGTAACACACACCCATACAATGCGCACCACCCCGTGATGTTTTTCTCACTCCTACTAGTGTATGTAATGTAACACACACCCATACAATGCGCACCACCCCGTGATGTTTTTCTCACTCCTACTAGTGAATGTAATGTAACACACACCCATACAACGCGCACCACCCCGTGATGTTTTTCTCACTCCTACTAGTGAATGTAATGTAACACACACCCATACAATGCGCACCACCCCGTGATGTTTTTCTCACTCCTACTAGTGAATGTAATGTAACACACACCCATACAATGCGCACCACCCCGTGATGTTTTTCTCACTCCTACTAGTGAATGTAATGTAACACACACCGATACAATGCGCATCACCCCGTGATGTTTTTCTCACTCCTACTAGTGAATGTAATGTAACACACACCCATACAATGTGCACCACCCCGTGATGTTTTTCTCACTCCTACTAGTGAATCTAATGTAACACACACCCATACAATGCGCACCACCCCGTGATGTTTTTCTCACTCCTACTAGTGAATCTAATGTAACACACACCCATACAATGCGCACCACCCCGTGATGTTTTTCTCACTCCTACTAGTGAATCTAATGTAACACACACCCATACAATGCGCACCACCCCGTGATGTTTTTCTCACTCCTACTAGTGAATGTAATGTAACACACACCCATACAATGCGCACCACCCTGCGATGTTTTTCTCACTCCTACTAGTGTATCTAATGTAACACACACCCATACAATGCGCACCACCCCGTGATGTTTTTCTCACTCCTACTAGTGAATGTAATGTAACACACACCCATACAATGCGCACCACCCCGTGATGTTTTTCTCACTCCTACTAGTGAATGTAATGTAACACACACCCATACAATGTGCACCACACCGTGATGTTTTTCTCACTCCTTCTAATGAATGTAATGTAACACACACCCATACAATGCGCACCACCCCGTGATGTTTTTCTCACTCCTACTAGTGAATGTAATGTAACACACACCCATACAATGCGCACCACCCCGTGATGTTTTTCTCACTGCTACTAGTGAATTTAATGTAACACACACCCATACAATGCGCACCACCCCGTGATGTTTTTCTCACTCCTACTAGTGAATCTAATGTAACACACACCCATACAATGCGCACCACCCCGTGATGTTTTTCTCACTCCTACTAGTGAATCTAATGTAACACACTCCCATACAATGCGCACCACCCCGTGATATTTTTCTCACTCCTACTAGTGAATGTAATGTAACACACACCCATACAATGCGCACCACCCCGTGATGTTTTTCTCAATCCTATTAGTGAATGTAATGTAACAAACACCCATACAATGCGCACCACCCCGTGATGTTTTTCTCACTCCTACTAGTGAATCTAATGTAACACACACCCATACAATGCGCACCACCCCGCGAAGTTTTTCAGAAACCTATCCTACATTGCCACTGCATGTTCCCTAAACTCCCCATGCTGACCACCCCGCAGTGCTTTTCTCCATCCTACATTGCCACTCACTACCTATCCTAATTCAGACCCTCTGATTCACACCACCCCGTTATGTTTTTCTCACTCCTACTAGTGAATCTAATGTAACACACACCCATACAATGCGCACCTTCCCGTGATGCTTTTCTCACTCCTACTAGTGAATGTAATGTAACACACACCCATACAATGCGCACCACCCCGTGATGTTTTTCTCACTCCTACTAGTGAATGTAATGTAACACACACCCATACAATGCGCACCACCCCGTGATGTTTTTCTCACTCCTACTAGTGAATGTAATGTAACACACACCCATACAATGCGCACTACCTCGTGATGTTTTTCTCACTCCTACTAGTGAATGTAATGTAACACACACCCATACAATGCGCACCACCCCGTGATGTTTTTCTCACTCCTACTAGTGAATGTAATGTAACACACACCGATACAATGCGCATCACCCCGTGATGTTTTTCTCACTCCTACTAGTGAATGTAATGTAACACACACCCATACAATGCGCACCACCCCGTGATGTTTTTCTCACACCTACTAGTGAATCTAATGTAACACACACCCATACAATGCGCACCACCCCGTGATGTTTTTCTCACTCCTACTAGTGAATCTTATGTAACACACACCCATACAATGCGCACCACCCCGTGATGTTTTTCTCACTCCTACTAGTGAATGTAATGTAACACACACCCATACAATGCGCACCACCCCGTGATGTTTTTCTCACTCCTACTAGTGAATGTAATGTAACACACACCCATACAATGCGCACCACCCCGTGATGTTTTTCTCACTCCTACTAGTGTATCTAATGTAACACACACCCATACAATGCGCACCACCCCGTGATGTTTTTCTCACTCCTACTAGTGAATGTAATGTAACACACACCCATAAAATGCGCACCACCCCGTGATGTTTTTCTCACTCCTACTAGTGCATGTAATGTAACACACACCCATACAATGTGCACCACCCCGTGATGTTTTTCTCACTCCTTCTAGTGAATGTAATGTAACACACACCCATACAATGCGCACCACCCCGTGATGTTTTTCTCACTCCTACTAGTGAATGTAATGTAACACACACCCATACAATGCGCACCACCCCGTGATGTTTTTCTCACTGCTACTAGTGAATGTAATGTAACACACACCCATACAATGCGCACCACCCCGTGATGTTTTTCTCACTCCTACTAGTGAATGTAATGTAAGACACACCCATACAATGCGCACCACCCCGTGATGTTTTTCTCACTCCTACTAGTGAATGTAATGTAACACACACCCATACAATGCGCACCACCCCGTGATGTTTTTCTCACTCCTACTAGTGAATGTAATGTAACACACACCCATACAATGCGCACCACCCCGTGATGTTTTTCTCACTGCTACTAGTGAATGTAATGTAACACACACCCATACAATGCGCACCACCCCGTGATGTTTTTCTCACTCCTACTAGTGAATCTAATGTAACACACACCCATACAATGCGCACCACCCCGTGATGTTTTTCTCACTCCTACTAGTGAATGTAATGTAACACACACCCATACAATGCGCACCACCCCGTGATGTTTTTCTCACTCCTACTAGTGTATCTAATGTAACACACAACCATACAATGCGCACCACCCCGTGATGTTTTTCTCACTCCTACTAGTGAATGTAATGTAACACACACCCATACAATGCGCACCACCCCGTGATGTTTTTCTCACTCCTAAAGTGAATGTAATGTAACACACACCCATAAAATGCGCACCACCCCGTGATGTTTTTCTCACTCCTACTAGTGAATGTAATGTAACACACACCCATACAATGCGCACCACCCCGTGATGTTTTTCTCACTCCTACTAGTGAATGTAATGTAACACACACCGATACAATGCGCATCACCCCGTGATGTTTTTCTCACTCCTACTAGTGAATGTAATGTAACACACACCCATACAATGCGCACCACCCCGTGATGTTTTTCTCACTCCTACTAGTGAATCTAATGTAACACACACCCATACAATGCGCACCACCCCGTGATGTTTTTCTCACTCCTACTAGTGAATCTAATGTAACACACACCCATACAATGCGCACCACCCCGTGATGTTTTTCTCACTCCTACTAGTGAATGTAATGTAACACACACCCATACAATGCGCACCACCCCCTGATGTTTTTCTCACTCCTACTAGTGAATGTAATGTAACGCACACCCATACAATGCGCACCACCCCGTGATATTTTTCTCACTCCTACTAGTGTATCTAATGTAACACACACCCATACAATGCGCACCACCCCGTGATGTTTTTCTCACTCCTACTAGTGAAAGTAATGTAACACACACCCATACAATGCGCACCACCCCGTGATGTTTTTCTCACTCCTACTAGTGAATGTAATGTAACACACACCCATACAATGTGCACCACCCCGTGATGTTTTTCTCACTCCTTCTAGTGAATGTAATGTAACACACACCCATACAATGCGCACCACCCCGTGATGTTTTTCTCACTCCTACTAGTGAATGTAATGTAACACACACCCATACAATGCGCACCACCCCGTGATGTTTTTCTCACTGCTACTAGTGAATGTAATGTAACACACACCCATACAATGCGCACCACCCCGTGATGATTTTCTCACTCCTACTAGTGAATCTAATGTAACACACACCCATACAATGCGCACCACCCCGTGATGTTTTTCTCACTCCTACTAGTGAATCTAATGTAACACACACCCATACAATGCGCACCACCCCGTGATGTTTTTCTCACTCCTACTAGTGAATGTAATGTAACACACACCCATACAATGCGCACCACCCCGTGATGTTTTTCTCACTCCTACTAGTGTATCAAATGTAACACACACCCATACAATGCGCACCACCCCGTGATGTTTTTCTCACTCCTACTAGTGAATGTAATGTAACACACACCCATACATGCGCACCACCCCGTGATGTTTTTCTCACTCCTACTAGTGAATGTAATGTAACACACACCCATACAATGCGCACCACCCCGTGATGTTTTTCTCACTCCTTCTAGTGAATGTAATGTAACACACACCCATACAATGCGCACCACCCCGTGATGTTTTTCTCACTCCTACTAGTGAATATAATGTAACACACACCCATACAATGCGCACCACCCCGTGATGCTTTTCTCACTCCTACTAGTGTATCTAATGTAACACACACCCATACAATGCGCACCACCCCGTGATGTTTTTCTCACTCCTACTAGTGAATGTAATGTAACACACACCCATACAATGCGCACCACCCCGTGATGTTTTTCTCACTCCTACTAGTGAATGTAAGGTAACACACACCCATACAATGTGCACCACCCCGTGATGTTTTTCTCACTCCTTCTAGTGAATGTAATGTAACACACACCCATACAATGCGCACCACCCCGTGATGTTTTTCTCACTCCTACTAGTGAATGTAATGTAACACACACCCATACAATGCGCACCACCCCGTGATGTTTTTCTCACTCCTACTAGTGAATCTAATGTAACACACACCCATACAATGCGCACCACCCCGTGATGTTTTTCTCACTCCTACTAGTGAATGTAATGTAACACACACCCACACAATGCGCACCACCCCGTGATGTTTTTCTCACTCCTACTAGTGTATCTAATGTAACACACACCCATACAATGCGCACCACCCCGTGATGTTTTTCGCACTCCTACTAGTGAATGTAATGTAACACACACCCATACAATGCGCACCACCCCGTGATGTTTTTCTCACTGCTACTAGTGAATGTAATGTAACACACACCCATACAATGCGCACCACCCCGTGATGTTTTTCTCACTCCTACTAGTGAATCTAATGTAACACACACCCATACAATGCGCACCACCCCGTGATGTTTTTCTCACTCCTACTAGTGAATCTAATGTAACACACACCCATACAATGCGCACCACCCCGTGATGTTTTTCTCACTGCTACTAGTGAATGTAATGTAACACACACCCATACAATGCGCACCACCCCGTGATGTTTTTCTCACTCCTACTAGTGAATCTAATGTAACACACACCCATACAATGCGCACCACCCCGTGATGTTTTTCTCACTCCTACTAGTGAATCTAATGTAACAGACACCCATACAATGCGCACCACCCCGTGATGTTTTTCTCACTCCTACTAGTGAATGTAATGTAACACACACCCATACAATGCGCACCACCCCGTGATGTTTTTCTCACTCCTACTAGTGTATCAAATGTAACACACACCCATACAATGCGCACCACCCCGTGATGTTTTTCTCACTCCTACTAGTGAATGTAATGTAACACACACCCATACAATGCGCACCACCCCGTGATGTTTTTCTCACTCCTACTAGTGAATGTAATGTAACACACACCCATACAATGCGCACCACCCCGTGATGTTTTTCTCACTCCTTCTAGTGAATGTAATGTAACACACACCCATACAATGCGCACCACCCCGTGATGTTTTTCTCACTCCTACTAGTGAATATAATGTAACACACACCCATACAATGCGCACCACCCCGTGATGCTTTTCTCACTCCTACTAGTGTATCTAATGTAACACACACCCATACAATGCGCACCACCCCGTGATGTTTTTCTCACTCCTACTAGTGAATGTAATGTAACACACACCCATACAATGCGCACCACCCCGTGATGTTTTTCTCACTCCTACTAGTGAATGTAAGGTAACACACACCCATACAATGTGCACCACCCCGTGATGTTTTTCTCACTCCTTCTAGTGAATGTAATGTAACACACACCCATACAATGCGCACCACCCCGTGATGTTTTTCTCACTCGTACTAGTGAATGTAATGTAACACACACCCATACAATGCGCACCACCCCGTGATGTTTTTCTCACTCCTACTAGTGAATCTAATGTAACACACACCCATACAATGCGCACCACCCCGTGATGTTTTTCTCACTCCTACTAGTGAATGTAATGTAACACACACCCACACAATGCGCACCACCCCGTGATGTTTTTCTCACTCCTACTAGTGTATCTAATGTAACACACACCCATACAATGCGCACCACCCCGTGATGTTTTTCGCACTCCTACTAGTGAATGTAATGTAACACACACCCATACAATGCGCACCACCCCGTGATGTTTTTCTCACTGCTACTAGTGAATGTAATGTAACACACACCCATACAATGCGCACCACCCCGTGATGTTTTTCTCACTCCTACTAGTGAATCTAATGTAACACACACCCATACAATGCGCACCACCCCGTGATGTTTTTCTCACTCCTACTAGTGAATCTAATGTAACACACACCCATACAATGCGCACCACCCCGTGATGTTTTTCTCACTCCTACTAGTGAATGTAATGTAACACACACCCATACAATGCGCACCACCCCGTGATGATTTTCTCACTCCTACTAGTGTATCTAATGTAACACACACCCATACAATGCGCACCACCCCGTGATGTTTTTCTCACTCCTACTAGTGAATGTAATGTAACACACACCCATACAATGTGCACCACCCCGTGATGTTTTTCTCACTCCTTCTAGTGAATGTAATGTAACACACACCCATACAATGTGCACCACCCCGTGATGTTTTTCTCACTCCTACTAGTGAATCTAATGTAACACACACCCATACAATGCGCACCACCCCGTGATGTTTTTCTCACTCCTACTAGTGAATCTAATGTAACACACACCCATACAATGCGCACCACCCCGTGATGTTTTTCTCACTCCTACTAGTGAATGTAATGTAACACACACCCATACAATGCGCACCACCCCGTGATAGTTTTCTCACTCCTACTAGTGAATGTAATGTAACACACACCCATACAATGCGCACCACCCCGTGATGTTTTTCTCAATCCTATTAGTGAATGTAATGTAACACACACCCATACAATGCGCACCACCCCGTGATGTTTTTCTCACTCCTACTAGTGAATCTAATGTAACACACTCCCATACAATGCGCACCACCCCGCGAAGTTTTTCAGAAACCTATCCTACATTGCCACTGCATGTTCCCTAAACTCCCCATGCTGACCACCCCGCAGTGCTTTTCTCCATCCTACATTGCCACTCACTGCCTATCCTAATTCAGACCCTCTGATTCACACCACCCCGTTATGTTTTTCTCACTCCTACTAGTGAATCTAATGTAACACACACCCATACAATGCGCACCTTCCCGTGATGCTTTTCTCACTCCTACTAGTGAATGTAATGTAACACACACCCATACAATGCGCACCACCCCGTGATGTTTTTCTCACTCCTACTAGTGAATGTAATGTAACACACACCCATACAATGCGCACCACCCCGTGATGTTTTTCTCACTCCTACTAGTGAATGTAATGTAACACACACCCATACAATGCGCACTAACTCGTGATGTTTTTCTCACTCCTACTAGTGAATGTAATGTAACACACACCCATACAATGCGCACCACCGCGTGATGTTTTTCTCACTCCTACTAGTGAATGTAATGTAACACACACCGATACAATGCGCATCACCCCGTGATGTTTTTCTCACTCCTACTAGTGAATGTAATGTAA
Organism: Cavia porcellus; assembly: GCF_034190915.1. Classification (NCBI taxonomy): domain Eukaryota; kingdom Metazoa; phylum Chordata; class Mammalia; order Rodentia; family Caviidae; genus Cavia; species Cavia porcellus. The sequence goes on along the minus strand of NW_026947562.1, from coordinate 249,942 downwards.
CACACACCCATACAATGCGCACCACCCCGTGATGTTTTTCTCACTCCTACTAGTGAATCTAATGTAACACACACCCATACAATGCGCACCACCCCGTGATGTTTTTCTCACTCCTACTAGTGAATCTAATGTAACACACACCCATACAATGCGCACCACCCCGTGATGTTTTTCTCACTCCTACTAGTGAATGTAATGTAACACACACCCATACAATGCGCATCACCCCGTGATGTTTTTCTCACTCCTACTAGTGAATGTAATGTAACACACACCCATACAATGCGCACCACCCCGTGATGTTTTTCTCACTCCTACTAGTGTATCTAATATAACACACACCCATACAATGCGCACCACCCCGTGATGTTTTTCTCACTCCTACTAGTGAATGTAAGGTAACACACACCCATAAAATGCGCACCACCCCGTGATGTTTTTCTCACTCCTACTAGTGCATGTAATGTAACACACACCCATACAATGTGCACCACCCCGTGATGTTTTTCTCACTCCTTCTAGTGAATGTAATGTAACACACACCCATACAATGCGCACCACCCCGTGATGTTTTTCTCACTCCTACTAGTGAATGTAATGTAACACACACCCATACAATGCGCACCACCCCGTGATGTTTTTCTCACTGCTACTAGTGAATGTAATGTAACACACACCCATACAATGCGCACCACCCCGTGATGTTTTTCTCACTCCTACTAGTGAATGTAATGTAACACACACCCATACAATGCGCACCACCCCGTGATGTTTTTCTCACTGCTACTAGTGAATGTAATGTAACACACACCCATACAATGCGCACCACCCCGTGATGTTTTTCTCACTCCTACTAGTGAATCTAATGTAACACACACCCATACAATGCGCACCACCCCGTGATGTTTTTCTCACTCCTACTAGTGAATCTAATGTAACACACACCCATACAATGCGCACCACCCCGTGATGTTTTTCTCACTCCTACTAGTGAATGTAATGTAACACACACCCATACAATGCGCACCACCCCGTGATGTTTTTCTCACTCCTACTAGTGTATGTAATGTAACACACACCCATACAATGCGCACCACCCCGTGATGTTTTTCTCACTCCTACTAGTGAATGTAATGTAACACACACCCATACAATGCGCACCACCCCGTGATGTTTTTCTCACTCCTACTAGTGAATGTAATGTAACACACACCCATACAATGCGCACCACCCCGTGATATTTTTCTCACTCCTACTAGTGAATGTAATGTAACACACACCCATACAATGCGCACCACCCCGTGATGTTTTTCTCAATCCTATTAGTGAATGTAATGTAACACACACCCATACAATGCGCACCACCCCGTGATGTTTTTCTCACTCCTACTAGTGAATCTAATGTAACACACACCCATACAATGCGCACCACCCCGCGAAGTTTTTCAGAAACCTATCCTACATTGCCACTGCATGTTCCCTAAACTCCCCATGCTGACCACCCCGCAGTGCTTTTCTCCATCCTACATTGCCACTCACTGCCTATCCTAATTCAGACCCTCTGATTCACACCACCCCGTTATGTTTTTCTCACTCCTACTAGTGAATCTAATGTAACACACACCCATACAATGCGCACCTTCCCGTGATGCTTTTCTCACTCCTACTAGTGAATGTAATGTAACACACACCCATACAATGCGCACCACCCCGTGATGTTTTTCTCACTCCTACTAGTGAATGTAATGTAACACACACCCATACAATGCGCACCACCCCGTGATGTTTTTCTCACTCCTACTAGTGAATGTAATGTAACACACACCCATACAATGCGCACTAACTCGTGATGTTTTTCTCACTCCTACTAGTGAATGTAATGTAACACACACCCATACAATGCGCACCACCCCGTGATGTTTTTCTCACTCCTACTAGTGAATGTAATGTAACACACACCGATACAATGCGCATCACCCCGTGATGTTTTTCTCACTCCTACTAGTGAATGTAATGTAACACACACCCATACAATGCGCACCACCCCGTGATGTTTTTCTCACTCCTACTAGTGAATCTAATGTAACACACACCCATACAATGCGCACCACCCCGTGATGTTTTTCTCACTCCTACTAGTGAATCTAATGTAACACACACCCATACAATGCGCACCACCCCGTGATGTTTTTCTCACTCCTACTAGTGAATGTAATGTAACACACACCCATACAATGCGCACCACCCCGTGATGTTTTTCTCACTCCTACTAGTGAATGTAATGTAACACACACCCATACAATGCGCACCACCCCGTGATGTTTTTCTCACTCCTACTAGTGTATCTAATATAACACACACCCATACAATGCGCACCACCCCGTGATGTTTTTCTCACTCCTACTAGTGAATGTAAGGTAACACACACCCATAAAATGCGCACCACCCCGTGATGTTTTTCTCACTCCTACTAGTGCATGTAATGTAACACACACCCATACAATGTGCACCACCCCGTGATGTTTTTCTCACTCCTTCTAGTGAATGTAATGTAACACACACCCATACAATGCGCACCACCCCGTGATGTTTTTCTCACTCCTACTAGTGAATGTAATGTAACACACACCCATACAATGCGCACCACCCCGTGATGTTTTTCTCACTGCTACTAGTGAATGTAATGTAACACACACCCATACAATGCGCACCACCCCGTGATGTTTTTCTCACTCCTACTAGTGAATGTAATGTAACACACACCCATACAATGCGCACCACCCCGTGATGTTTTTCTCACTGCTACTAGTGAATGTAATGTAACACACACCCATACAATGCGCACCACCCCGTGATGTTTTTCTCACTCCTACTAGTGAATCTAATGTAACACACACCCATACAATGCGCACCACCCCGTGATGTTTTTCTCACTCCTACTAGTGAATCTAATGTAACACACACCCATACAATGCGCACCACCCCGTGATGTTTTTCTCACTCCTACTAGTGAATGTAATGTAACACACACCCATACAATGCGCACCACCCCGTGATGTTTTTCTCACTCCTACTAGTGTATGTAATGTAACACACACCCATACAATGCGCACCACCCCGTGATGTTTTTCTCACTCCTACTAGTGAATGTAATGTAACACACACCCATACAATGCGCACCTCCCCGTGATGTTTTTCTCAATCCTACTAGTGAATGTAATGTAACACACACCCATACAATGCGCACCACCCCGTGATGTTTTTCTCACTCCTACTAGTGAATGTAATGTAACACACACCGATACAATGCGCATCACCCCGTGATGTTTTTCTCACTCCTACTAGTGAATGTAATGTAACACACACCCATACAATGTGCACCACCCCGTGATGTTTTTCTCACTCCTACTAGTGAATCTAATGTAACACACACCCATACAATGCGCACCACCCCGTGATGTTTTTCTCACTCCTACTAGTGAATGTAATGTAACACACACCCATAAAATGCGCACCACCCCGTGATGTTTTTCTCACTCCTACTAGTGCATGTAATGTAACACACACCCATACAATGTGCACCACCCCGTGATGTTTTTCTCACTCCTTCTAGTGAATGTAATGTAACACACACCCATACAATGCGCACCACCCCGTGATGTTTTTCTCACTCCTACTAGTGAATGTAATGTAACACACACCCATACAATGCGCACCACCCCGTGATGTTTTTCTCACTGCTACTAGTGAATGTAATGTAACACACACCCATACAATGCGCACCACCCCGTGATGTTTTTCTCACTCCTACTAGTGAATGTAATGTAAGACACACCCATACAATGCGCACCACCCCGTGATGTTTTTCTCACTCCTACTAGTGAATGTAATGTAACACACACCCATACAATGCGCACCACCCCGTGATGTTTTTCTCACTCCTACTAGTGAATGTAATGTAACACACACCCATACAATGCGCACCACCCCGTGATGTTTTTCTCACTGCTACTAGTGAATGTAATGTAACACACACCCATACAATGCGCACCACCCCGTGATGTTTTTCTCACTCCTACTAGTGAATCTAATGTAACACACACCCATACAATGCGCACCACCCCGTGATGTTTTTCTCACTCCTACTAGTGTATCTAATATAACACACACCCATACAATGCGCACCACCCCGTGATGTTTTTCTCACTCCTACTAGTGAATGTAAGGTAACACACACCCATAAAATGCGCACCACCCCGTGATGTTTTTCTCACTCCTACTAGTGCATGTAATGTAACACACACCCATACAATGTGCACCACCCCGTGATGTTTTTCTCACTCCTTCTAGTGAATGTAATGTAACACACACCCATACAATGCGCACCACCCCGTGATGTTTTTCTCACTCCTACTAGTGAATGTAATGTAACACACACCCATACAATGCGCACCACCCCGTGATGTTTTTCTCACTGCTACTAGTGAATGTAATGTAACACACACCCATACAATGCGCACCACCCCGTGATGTTTTTCTCACTCCTACTAGTGAATGTAATGTAACACACACCCATACAATGCGCACCACCCCGTGATGTTTTTCTCACTGCTACTAGTGAATGTAATGTAACACACACCCATACAATGCGCACCACCCCGTGATGTTTTTCTCACTCCTACTAGTGAATCTAATGTAACACACACCCATACAATGCGCACCACCCCGTGATGTTTTTCTCACTCCTACTAGTGAATCTAATGTAACACACACCCATACAATGCGCACCACCCCGTGATGTTTTTCTCACTCCTACTAGTGAATGTAATGTAACACACACCCATACAATGCGCACCACCCCGTGATGTTTTTCTCACTCCTACTAGTGTATGTAATGTAACACACACCCATACAATGCGCACCACCCCGTGATGTTTTTCTCACTCCTACTAGTGAATGTAATGTAACACACACCCATACAATGCGCACCACCCCGTGATGTTTTTCTCACTCCTACTAGTGAATGTAATGTAACACACACCCATACAATGCGCACCACCCCGTGATATTTTTCTCACTCCTACTAGTGAATGTAATGTAACACACACCCATACAATGCGCACCACCCCGTGATGTTTTTCTCAATCCTATTAGTGAATGTAATGTAACACACACCCATACAATGCGCACCACCCCGTGATGTTTTTCTCACTCCTACTAGTGAATCTAATGTAACACACACCCATACAATGCGCACCACCCCGCGAAGTTTTTCAGAAACCTATCCTACATTGCCACTGCATGTTCCCTAAACTCCCCATGCTGACCACCCCGCAGTGCTTTTCTCCATCCTACATTGCCACTCACTGCCTATCCTAATTCAGACCCTCTGATTCACACCACCCCGTTATGTTTTTCTCACTCCTACTAGTGAATCTAATGTAACACACACCCATACAATGCGCACCTTCCCGTGATGCTTTTCTCACTCCTACTAGTGAATGTAATGTAACACACACCCATACAATGCGCACCACCCCGTGATGTTTTTCTCACTCCTACTAGTGAATGTAATGTAACACACACCCATACAATGCGCACCACCCCGTGATGTTTTTCTCACTCCTACTAGTGAATGTAATGTAACACACACCCATACAATGCGCACTAACTCGTGATGTTTTTCTCACTCCTACTAGTGAATGTAATGTAACACACACCCATACAATGCGCACCACCCCGTGATGTTTTTCTCACTCCTACTAGTGAATGTAATGTAACACACACCGATACAATGCGCATCACCCCGTGATGTTTTTCTCACTCCTACTAGTGAATGTAATGTAACACACACCCATACAATGCGCACCACCCCGTGATGTTTTTCTCACTCCTACTAGTGAATCTAATGTAACACACACCCATACAATGCGCACCACCCCGTGATGTTTTTCTCACTCCTACTAGTGAATCTAATGTAACACACACCCATACAATGCGCACCACCCCGTGATGTTTTTCTCACTCCTACTAGTGAATGTAATGTAACACACACCCATACAATGCGCACCACCCCGTGATGTTTTTCTCACTCCTACTAGTGAATGTAATGTAACACACACCCATACAATGCGCACCACCCCGTGATGTTTTTCTCACTCCTACTAGTGTATCTAATATAACACACACCCATACAATGCGCACCACCCCGTGATGTTTTTCTCACTCCTACTAGTGAATGTAAGGTAACACACACCCATAAAATGCGCACCACCCCGTGATGTTTTTCTCACTCCTACTAGTGCATGTAATGTAACACACACCCATACAATGTGCACCACCCCGTGATGTTTTTCTCACTCCTTCTAGTGAATGTAATGTAACACACACCCATACAATGCGCACCACCCCGTGATGTTTTTCTCACTCCTACTAGTGAATGTAATGTAACACACACCCATACAATGCGCACCACCCCGTGATGTTTTTCTCACTGCTACTAGTGAATGTAATGTAACACACACCCATACAATGCGCACCACCCCGTGATGTTTTTCTCACTCCTACTAGTGAATGTAATGTAACACACACCCATACAATGCGCACCACCCCGTGATGTTTTTCTCACTGCTACTAGTGAATGTAATGTAACACACACCCATACAATGCGCACCACCCCGTGATGTTTTTCTCACTCCTACTAGTGAATCTAATGTAACACACACCCATACAATGCGCACCACCCCGTGATGTTTTTCTCACTCCTACTAGTGAATCTAATGTAACACACACCCATACAATGCGCACCACCCCGTGATGTTTTTCTCACTCCTACTAGTGAATGTAATGTAACACACACCCATACAATGCGCACCACCCCGTGATGTTTTTCTCACTCCTACTAGTGTATGTAATGTAACACACACCCATACAATGCGCACCACCCCGTGATGTTTTTCTCACTCCTACTAGTGAATGTAATGTAACACACACCCATACAATGCGCACCTCCCCGTGATGTTTTTCTCAATCCTACTAGTGAATGTAATGTAACACACACCCATACAATGCGCACCACCCCGTGATGTTTTTCTCACTCCTACTAGTGAATGTAATGTAACACACACCGATACAATGCGCATCACCCCGTGATGTTTTTCTCACTCCTACTAGTGAATGTAATGTAACACACACCCATACAATGTGCACCACCCCGTGATGTTTTTCTCACTCCTACTAGTGAATCTAATGTAACACACACCCATACAATGCGCACCACCCCGTGATGTTTTTCTCACTCCTACTAGTGAATGTAATGTAACACACACCCATAAAATGCGCACCACCCCGTGATGTTTTTCTCACTCCTACTAGTGCATGTAATGTAACACACACCCATACAATGTGCACCACCCCGTGATGTTTTTCTCACTCCTTCTAGTGAATGTAATGTAACACACACCCATACAATGCGCACCACCCCGTGATGTTTTTCTCACTCCTACTAGTGAATGTAATGTAACACACACCCATACAATGCGCACCACCCCGTGATGTTTTTCTCACTGCTACTAGTGAATGTAATGTAACACACACCCATACAATGCGCACCACCCCGTGATGTTTTTCTCACTCCTACTAGTGAATGTAATGTAAGACACACCCATACAATGCGCACCACCCCGTGATGTTTTTCTCACTCCTACTAGTGAATGTAATGTAACACACACCCATACAATGCGCACCACCCCGTGATGTTTTTCTCACTCCTACTAGTGAATGTAATGTAACACACACCCATACAATGCGCACCACCCCGTGATGTTTTTCTCACTGCTACTAGTGAATGTAATGTAACACACACCCATACAATGCGCACCACCCCGTGATGTTTTTCTCACTCCTACTAGTGAATCTAATGTAACACACACCCATACAATGCGCACCACCCCGTGATGTTTTTCTCACTCCTACTAGTGAATGTAATGTAACACACACCCATACAATGCGCACCACCCCGTGATGTTTTTCTCACTCCTACTAGTGTATCTAATGTAACACACAACCATACAATGCGCACCACCCCGTGATGTTTTTCTCACTCCTACTAGTGAATGTAATGTAACACACACCCATACAATGCGCACCACCCCGTGATGTTTTTCTCACTCCTAAAGTGAATGTAATGTAACACACACCCATAAAATGCGCACCACCACGTGATGTTTTTCTCACTCCTACTAGTGAATGTAATGTAACACACACCCATACAATGCGCACCACCCCGTGATGTTTTTCTCACTCCTACTAGTGAATGTAATGTAACACACACCGATACAATGCGCATCACCCCGTGATGTTTTTCTCACTCCTACTAGTGAATGTAATGTAACACACACCCATACAATGCGCACCACCCCGTGATGTTTTTCTCACTCCTACTAGTGAATCTAATGTAACACACACCCATACAATGCGCACCACCCCGTGATGTTTTTCTCACTCCTACTAGTGAATCTAATGTAACACACACCCATACAATGCGCACCACCCCGTGATGTTTTTCTCACTCCTACTAGTGAATGTAATGTAACACACACCCATACAATGCGCACCACCCCCTGATGTTTTTCTCACTCCTACTAGTGAATGTAATGTAACGCACACCCATACAATGCGCACCACCCCGTGATATTTTTCTCACTCCTACTAGTGTATCTAATGTAACACACACCCATACAATGCGCACCACCCCGTGATGTTTTTCTCACTCCTACTAGTGAAAGTAATGTAACACACACCCATACAATGCGCACCACCCCGTGATGTTTTTCTCACTCCTACTAGTGAATGTAATGTAACACACACCCATACAATGTGCACCACCCCGTGATGTTTTTCTCACTCCTTCTAGTGAATGTAATGTAACACACACCCATACAATGCGCACCACCCCGTGATGTTTTTCTCACTCCTACTAGTGAATGTAATGTAACACACACCCATACAATGCGCACCACCCCGTGATGTTTTTCTCACTGCTACTAGTGAATGTAATGTAACACACACCCATACAATGCGCACCACCCCGTGATGATTTTCTCACTCCTACTAGTGAATCTAATGTAACACACACCCATACAATGCGCACCACCCCGTGATGTTTTTCTCACTCCTACTAGTGAATCTAATGTAACACACACCCATACAATGCGCACCACCCCGTGATGTTTTTCTCACTCCTACTAGTGAATGTAATGTAACACACACCCATACAATGCGCACCACCCCGTGATGTTTTTCTCACTCCTACTAGTGTATCAAATGTAACACACACCCATACAATGCGCACCACCCCGTGATGTTTTTCTCACTCCTACTAGTGAATGTAATGTAACACACACCCATACATGCGCACCACCCCGTGATGTTTTTCTCACTCCTACTAGTGAATGTAATGTAACACACACCCATACAATGCGCACCACCCCGTGATGTTTTTCTCACTCCTTCTAGTGAATGTAATGTAACACACACCCATACAATGCGCACCACCCCGTGATGTTTTTCTCACTCCTACTAGTGAATATAATGTAACACACACCCATACAATGCGCACCACCCCGTGATGCTTTTCTCACTCCTACTAGTGTATCTAATGTAACACACACCCATACAATGCGCACCACCCCGTGATGTTTTTCTCACTCCTACTAGTGAATGTAATGTAACACACACCCATACAATGCGCACCACCCCGTGATGTTTTTCTCACTCCTACTAGTGAATGTAAGGTAACACACACCCATACAATGCGCACCACCCCGTGATGTTTTTCTCACTCCTTCTAGTGAATGTAATGTAACACACACCCATACAATGCGCACCACCCCGTGATGTTTTTCTCACTCCTACTAGTGAATGTAATGTAACACACACCCATACAATGCGCACCACCCCGTGATGTTTTTCTCACTCCTACTAGTGAATCTAATGTAACACACACCCATACAATGCGCACCACCCCGTGATGTTTTTCTCACTCCTACTAGTGAATGTAATGTAACACACACCCACACAATGCGCACCACCCCGTGATGTTTTTCTCACTCCTACTAGTGTATCTAATGTAACACACACCCATACAATGCGCACCACCCCGTGATGTTTTTCGCACTCCTACTAGTGAATGTAATGTAACACACACCCATACAATGCGCACCACCCCGTGATGTTTTTCTCACTGCTACTAGTGAATGTAATGTAACACACACCCATACAATGCGCACCACCCCGTGATGTTTTTCTCACTCCTACTAGTGAATCTAATGTAACACACACCCATACAATGCGCACCACCCCGTGATGTTTTTCTCACTCCTACTAGTGAATCTAATGTAACACACACCCATACAATGCGCACCACCCCGTGATGTTTTTCTCACTGCTACTAGTGAATGTAATGTAACACACACCCATACAATGCGCACCACCCCGTGATGTTTTTCTCACTCCTACTAGTGAATCTAATGTAACACACACCCATACAATGCGCACCACCCCGTGATGTTTTTCTCACTCCTACTAGTGAATCTAATGTAACACACACCCATACAATGCGCACCACCCCGTGATGTTTTTCTCACTCCTACTAGTGAATGTAATGTAACACACACCCATACAATGCGCACCACCCCGTGATGTTTTTCTCACTCCTACTAGTGTATCAAATGTAACACACACCCATACAATGCGCACCACCCCGTGATGTTTTTCTCACTCCTACTAGTGAATGTAATGTAACACACACCCATACAATGCGCACCACCCCGTGATGTTTTTCTCACTCCTACTAGTGAATGTAATGTAACACACACCCATACAATGCGCACCACCCCGTGATGTTTTTCTCACTCCTTCTAGTGAATGTAATGTAACACACACCCATACAATGCGCACCACCCCGTGATGTTTTTCTCACTCCTACTAGTGAATATAATGTAACACACACCCATACAATGCGCACCACCCCGTGATGCTTTTCTCACTCCTACTAGTGTATCTAATGTAACACACACCCATACAATGCGCACCACCCCGTGATGTTTTTCTCACTCCTACTAGTGAATGTAATGTAACACACACCCATACAATGCGCACTAACTCGTGATGTTTTTCTCACTCCTACTAGTGAATGTAATGTAACATACACCCATACAATGCGCACCACCCCGTGATGTTTTTCTCACTCCTACTAGTGAATGTAATGTAACACACACCGATACAATGCGCATCACCCCGTGATGTTTTTCTCACTCCTACTAGTGAATGTAATGTAACACACACCCATACAATGCGCACCACCCCGTGATGTTTTTCTCACTCCTACTAGTGAATCTAATGTAACACACACCCATACAATGCGCACCACCCCGTGATGTTTTTCTCACTCCTACTAGTGAATCTAATGTAACACACACCCATACAATGCGCACCACCCCGTGATGTTTTTCTCACTCCTACTAGTGAATGTAATGTAACACACACCCATACAATGCGCACCACCCCGTGATGTTTTTCTCACTCCTACTAGTGAATGTAATGTAACACACACCCATACAATGCGCACCACCCCGTGATGTTTTTCTCACTCCTACTAGTGTATCTAATATAACACACACCCATACAATGCGCACCACCCCGTGATGTTTTTCTCACTCCTACTAGTGAATGTAAGGTAACACACACCCATAAAATGCGCACCACCCCGTGATGTTTTTCTCACTCCTACTAGTGCATGTAATGTAACACACACCCATACAATGTGCACCACCCCGTGATGTTTTTCTCACTCCTTCTAGTGAATGTAATGTAACACACACCCATACAATGCGCACCACCCCGTGATGTTTTTCTCACTCCTACTAGTGAATGTAATGTAACACACACCCATACAATGCGCACCACCCCGTGATGTTTTTCTCACTGCTACTAGTGAATGTAATGTAACACACACCCATACAATGCGCACCACCCCGTGATGTTTTTCTCACTCCTACTAGTGAATGTAATGTAACACACACCCATACAATGCGCACCACCCCGTGATGTTTTTCTCACTGCTACTAGTGAATGTAATGTAACACACACCCATACAATGCGCACCACCCCGTGATGTTTTTCTCACTCCTACTAGTGAATCTAATGTAACACACACCCATACAATGCGCACCACCCCGTGATGTTTTTCTCACTCCTACTAGTGAATCTAATGTAACACACACCCATACAATGCGCACCACCCCGTGATGTTTTTCTCACTCCTACTAGTGAATGTAATGTAACACACACCCATACAATGCGCACCACCCCGTGATGTTTTTCTCACTCCTACTAGTGTATGTAATGTAACACACACCCATACAATGCGCACCACCCCGTGATGTTTTTCTCACTCCTACTAGTGAATGTAATGTAACACACACCCATACAATGCGCACCTCCCCGTGATGTTTTTCTCAATCCTACTAGTGAATGTAATGTAACACACACCCATACAATGCGCACCACCCCGTGATGTTTTTCTCACTCCTACTAGTGAATGTAATGTAACACACACCGATACAATGCGCATCACCCCGTGATGTTTTTCTCACTCCTACTAGTGAATGTAATGTAACACACACCCATACAATGTGCACCACCCCGTGATGTTTTTCTCACTCCTACTAGTGAATCTAATGTAACACACACCCATACAATGCGCACCACCCCGTGATGTTTTTCTCACTCCTACTAGTGAATGTAATGTAACACACACCCATAAAATGCGCACCACCCCGTGATGTTTTTCTCACTCCTACTAGTGCATGTAATGTAACACACACCCATACAATGTGCACCACCCCGTGATGTTTTTCTCACTCCTTCTAGTGAATGTAATGTAACACACACCCATACAATGCGCACCACCCCGTGATGTTTTTCTCACTCCTACTAGTGAATGTAATGTAACACACACCCATACAATGCGCACCACCCCGTGATGTTTTTCTCACTGCTACTAGTGAATGTAATGTAACACACACCCATACAATGCGCACCACCCCGTGATGTTTTTCTCACTCCTACTAGTGAATGTAATGTAAGACACACCCATACAATGCGCACCACCCCGTGATGTTTTTCTCACTCCTACTAGTGAATGTAATGTAACACACACCCATACAATGCGCACCACCCCGTGATGTTTTTCTCACTCCTACTAGTGAATGTAATGTAACACACACCCATACAATGCGCACCACCCCGTGATGTTTTTCTCACTGCTACTAGTGAATGTAATGTAACACACACCCATACAATGCGCACCACCCCGTGATGTTTTTCTCACTCCTACTAGTGAATCTAATGTAACACACACCCATACAATGCGCACCACCCCGTGATGTTTTTCTCACTCCTACTAGTGAATGTAATGTAACACACACCCATACAATGCGCACCACCCCGTGATGTTTTTCTCACTCCTACTAGTGTATCTAATGTAACACACAACCATACAATGCGCACCACCCCGTGATGTTTTTCTCACTCCTACTAGTGAATGTAATGTAACACACACCCATACAATGCGCACCACCCCGTGATGTTTTTCTCACTCCTACTAGTGAATCTAATGTAACACACACCCATACAATGCGCACCACCCCGTGATGTTTTTCTCACTCCTACTAGTGAATGTAATGTAACACACACCCATACAATGCGCACCACCCCGTGATGTTTTTCTCACTCCTACTAGTGAATCTAATGTAACACACACCCATACAATGCGCACCACCCCGTGATGTTTTTCTCACTCCTACTAGTGAATCTAATGTAACACACACCCATACAATGCGCACCACCCCGTGATGTTTTTCTCACTCCTACTAGTGAATGTAATGTAACACACACCCATACAATGCGCACCACCCCCTGATGTTTTTCTCACTCCTACTAGTGAATGTAATGTAACGCACACCCATACAATGCGCACCACCCCGTGATATTTTTCTCACTCCTACTAGTGTATCTAATGTAACACACACCCATACAATGCGCACCACCCCGTGATGTTTTTCTCACTCCTACTAGTGAAAGTAATGTAACACACACCCATACAATGCGCACCACCCCGTGATGTTTTTCTCACTCCTACTAGTGAATGTAATGTAACACACACCCATACAATGTGCACCACCCCGTGATGTTTTTCTCACTCCTTCTAGTGAATGTAATGTAACACACACCCATACAATGCGCACCACCCCGTGATGTTTTTCTCACTCCTACTAGTGAATGTAATGTAACACACACCCATACAATGCGCACCACCCCGTGATGTTTTTCTCACTGCTACTAGTGAATGTAATGTAACACACACCCATACAATGCGCACCACCCCGTGATGATTTTCTCACTCCTACTAGTGAATCTAATGTAACACACACCCATACAATGCGCACCACCCCGTGATGTTTTTCTCACTCCTACTAGTGAATCTAATGTAACACACACCCATACAATGCGCACCACCCCGTGATGTTTTTCTCACTCCTACTAGTGAATGTAATGTAACACACACCCATACAATGCGCACCACCCCGTGATGTTTTTCTCACTCCTACTAGTGTATCAAATGTAACACACACCCATACAATGCGCACCACCCCGTGATGTTTTTCTCACTCCTACTAGTGAATGTAATGTAACACACACCCATACATGCGCACCACCCCGTGATGTTTTTCTCACTCCTACTAGTGAATGTAATGTAACACACACCCATACAATGCGCACCACCCCGTGATGTTTTTCTCACTCCTTCTAGTGAATGTAATGTAACACACACCCATACAATGCGCACCACCCCGTGATGTTTTTCTCACTCCTACTAGTGAATATAATGTAACACACACCCATACAATGCGCACCACCCCGTGATGCTTTTCTCACTCCTACTAGTGTATCTAATGTAACACACACCCATACAATGCGCACCACCCCGTGATGTTTTTCTCACTCCTACTAGTGAATGTAATGTAACACACACCCATACAATGCGCACCACCCCGTGATGTTTTTCTCACTCCTACTAGTGAATGTAAGGTAACACACACCCATACAATGTGCACCACCCCGTGATGTTTTTCTCACTCCTTCTAGTGAATGTAATGTAACACACACCCATACAATGCGCACCACCCCGTGATGTTTTTCTCACTCCTACTAGTGAATGTAATGTAACACACACCCATACAATGCGCACCACCCCGTGATGTTTTTCTCACTCCTACTAGTGAATCTAATGTAACACACACCCATACAATGCGCACCACCCCGTGATGTTTTTCTCACTCCTACTAGTGAATGTAATGTAACACACACCCACACAATGCGCACCACCCCGTGATGTTTTTCTCACTCCTACTAGTGTATCTAATGTAACACACACCCATACAATGCGCACCACCCCGTGATGTTTTTCGCACTCCTACTAGTGAATGTAATGTAACACACACCCATACAATGCGCACCACCCCGTGATGTTTTTCTCACTGCTACTAGTGAATGTAATGTAACACACACCCATACAATGCGCACCACCCCGTGATGTTTTTCTCACTCCTACTAGTGAATCTAATGTAACACACACCCATACAATGCGCACCACCCCGTGATGTTTTTCTCACTCCTACTAGTGAATCTAATGTAACACACACCCATACAATGCGCACCACCCCGTGATGTTTTTCTCACTGCTACTAGTGAATGTAATGTAACACACACCCATACAATGCGCACCACCCCGTGATGTTTTTCTCACTCCTACTAGTGAATCTAATGTAACACACACCCATACAATGCGCACCACCCCGTGATGTTTTTCTCACTCCTACTAGTGAATCTAATGTAACACACACCCATACAATGCGCACCACCCCGTGATGTTTTTCTCACTCCTACTAGTGAATGTAATGTAACACACACCCATACAATGCGCACCACCCCGTGATGTTTTTCTCACTCCTACTAGTGTATCAAATGTAACACACACCCATACAATGCGCACCACCCCGTGATGTTTTTCTCACTCCTACTAGTGAATGTAATGTAACACACACCCATACAATGCGCACCACCCCGTGATGTTTTTCTCACTCCTACTAGTGAATGTAATGTAACACACACCCATACAATGCGCACCACCCCGTGATGTTTTTCTCACTCCTTCTAGTGAATGTAATGTAACACACACCCATACAATGCGCACCACCCCGTGATGTTTTTCTCACTCCTACTAGTGAATATAATGTAACACACACCCATACAATGCGCACCACCCCGTGATGCTTTTCTCACTCCTACTAGTGTATCTAATGTAACACACACCCATACAATGCGCACCACCCCGTGATGTTTTTCTCACTCCTACTAGTGAATGTAATGTAACACACACCCATACAATGCGCACTAACTCGTGATGTTTTTCTCACTCCTACTAGTGAATGTAATGTAACACACACCCATACAATGCGCACCACCCCGTGATGTTTTTCTCACTCCTACTAGTGAATGTAATGTAACACACACCGATACAATGCGCATCACCCCGTGATGTTTTTCTCACTCCTACTAGTGAATGTAATGTAACACACACCCATACAATGCGCACCACCCCGTGATGTTTTTCTCACTCCTACTAGTGAATCTAATGTAACACACACCCATACAATGCGCACCACCCCGTGATGTTTTTCTCACTCCTACTAGTGAATCTAATGTAACACACACCCATACAATGCGCACCACCCCGTGATGTTTTTCTCACTCCTACTAGTGAATGTAATGTAACACACACCCATACAATGCGCACCACCCCGTGATGTTTTTCTCACTCCTACTAGTGAATGTAATGTAACACACACCCATACAATGCGCACCACCCCGTGATGTTTTTCTCACTCCTACTAGTGTATCTAATATAACACACACCCATACAATGCGCACCACCCCGTGATGTTTTTCTCACTCCTACTAGTGAATGTAAGGTAACACACACCCATAAAATGCGCACCACCCCGTGATGTTTTTCTCACTCCTACTAGTGCATGTAATGTAACACACACCCATACAATGTGCACCACCCCGTGATGTTTTTCTCACTCCTTCTAGTGAATGTAATGTAACACACACCCATACAATGCGCACCACCCCGTGATGTTTTTCTCACTCCTACTAGTGAATGTAATGTAACACACACCCATACAATGCGCACCACCCCGTGATGTTTTTCTCACTGCTACTAGTGAATGTAATGTAACACACACCCATACAATGCGCACCACCCCGTGATGTTTTTCTCACTCCTACTAGTGAATGTAATGTAACACACACCCATACAATGCGCACCACCCCGTGATGTTTTTCTCACTGCTACTAGTGAATGTAATGTAACACACACCCATACAATGCGCACCACCCCGTGATGTTTTTCTCACTCCTACTAGTGAATCTAATGTAACACACACCCATACAATGCGCACCACCCCGTGATGTTTTTCTCACTCCTACTAGTGAATCTAATGTAACACACACCCATACAATGCGCACCACCCCGTGATGTTTTTCTCACTCCTACTAGTGAATGTAATGTAACACACACCCATACAATGCGCACCACCCCGTGATGTTTTTCTCACTCCTACTAGTGTATGTAATGTAACACACACCCATACAATGCGCACCACCCCGTGATGTTTTTCTCACTCCTACTAGTGAATGTAATGTAACACACACCCATACAATGCGCACCTCCCCGTGATGTTTTTCTCAATCCTACTAGTGAATGTAATGTAACACACACCCATACAATGCGCACCACCCCGTGATGTTTTTCTCACTCCTACTAGTGAATGTAATGTAACACACACCGATACAATGCGCATCACCCCGTGATGTTTTTCTCACTCCTACTAGTGAATGTAATGTAACACACACCCATACAATGTGCACCACCCCGTGATGTTTTTCTCACTCCTACTAGTGAATCTAATGTAACACACACCCATACAATGCGCACCACCCCGTGATGTTTTTCTCACTCCTACTAGTGAATGTAATGTAACACACACCCATAAAATGCGCACCACCCCGTGATGTTTTTCTCACTCCTACTAGTGCATGTAATGTAACACACACCCATACAATGTGCACCACCCCGTGATGTTTTTCTCACTCCTTCTAGTGAATGTAATGTAACACACACCCATACAATGCGCACCACCCCGTGATGTTTTTCTCACTCCTACTAGTGAATGTAATGTAACACACACCCATACAATGCGCACCACCCCGTGATGTTTTTCTCACTGCTACTAGTGAATGTAATGTAACACACACCCATACAATGCGCACCACCCCGTGATGTTTTTCTCACTCCTACTAGTGAATGTAATGTAAGACACACCCATACAATGCGCACCACCCCGTGATGTTTTTCTCACTCCTACTAGTGAATGTAATGTAACACACACCCATACAATGCGCACCACCCCGTGATGTTTTTCTCACTCCTACTAGTGAATGTAATGTAACACACACCCATACAATGCGCACCACCCCGTGATGTTTTTCTCACTGCTACTAGTGAATGTAATGTAACACACACCCATACAATGCGCACCACCCCGTGATGTTTTTCTCACTCCTACTAGTGAATCTAATGTAACACACACCCATACAATGCGCACCACCCCGTGATGTTTTTCTCACTCCTACTAGTGAATGTAATGTAACACACACCCATACAATGCGCACCACCCCGTGATGTTTTTCTCACTCCTACTAGTGTATCTAATGTAACACACAACCATACAATGCGCACCACCCCGTGATGTTTTTCTCACTCCTACTAGTGAATGTAATGTAACACACACCCATACAATGCGCACCACCCCGTGATGTTTTTCTCACTCCTAAAGTGAATGTAATGTAACACACACCCATAAAATGCGCACCACCACGTGATGTTTTTCTCACTCCTACTAGTGAATGTAATGTAACACACACCCATACAATGCGCACCACCCCGTGATGTTTTTCTCACTCCTACTAGTGAATGTAATGTAACACACACCGATACAATGCGCATCACCCCGTGATGTTTTTCTCACTCCTACTAGTGAATGTAATGTAACACACACCCATACAATGCGCACCACCCCGTGATGTTTTTCTCACTCCTACTAGTGAATCTAATGTAACACACACCCATACAATGCGCACCACCCCGTGATGTTTTTCTCACTCCTACTAGTGAATCTAATGTAACACACACCCATACAATGCGCACCACCCCGTGATGTTTTTCTCACTCCTACTAGTGAATGTAATGTAACACACACCCATACAATGCGCACCACCCCCTGATGTTTTTCTCACTCCTACTAGTGAATGTAATGTAACGCACACCCATACAATGCGCACCACCCCGTGATATTTTTCTCACTCCTACTAGTGTATCTAATGTAACACACACCCATACAATGCGCACCACCCCGTGATGTTTTTCTCACTCCTACTAGTGAAAGTAATGTAACACACACCCATACAATGCGCACCACCCCGTGATGTTTTTCTCACTCCTACTAGTGAATGTAATGTAACACACACCCATACAATGTGCACCACCCCGTGATGTTTTTCTCACTCCTTCTAGTGAATGTAATGTAACACACACCCATACAATGCGCACCACCCCGTGATGTTTTTCTCACTCCTACTAGTGAATGTAATGTAACACACACCCATACAATGCGCACCACCCCGTGATGTTTTTCTCACTGCTACTAGTGAATGTAATGTAACACACACCCATACAATGCGCACCACCCCGTGATGATTTTCTCACTCCTACTAGTGAATCTAATGTAACACACACCCATACAATGCGCACCACCCCGTGATGTTTTTCTCACTCCTACTAGTGAATCTAATGTAACACACACCCATACAATGCGCACCACCCCGTGATGTTTTTCTCACTCCTACTAGTGAATGTAATGTAACACACACCCATACAATGCGCACCACCCCGTGATGTTTTTCTCACTCCTACTAGTGTATCAAATGTAACACACACCCATACAATGCGCACCACCCCGTGATGTTTTTCTCACTCCTACTAGTGAATGTAATGTAACACACACCCATACATGCGCACCACCCCGTGATGTTTTTCTCACTCCTACTAGTGAATGTAATGTAACACACACCCATACAATGCGCACCACCCCGTGATGTTTTTCTCACTCCTTCTAGTGAATGTAATGTAACACACACCCATACAATGCGCACCACCCCGTGATGTTTTTCTCACTCCTACTAGTGAATATAATGTAACACACACCCATACAATGCGCACCACCCCGTGATGCTTTTCTCACTCCTACTAGTGTATCTAATGTAACACACACCCATACAATGCGCACCACCCCGTGATGTTTTTCTCACTCCTACTAGTGAATGTAATGTAACACACACCCATACAATGCGCACCACCCCGTGATGTTTTTCTCACTCCTACTAGTGAATGTAAGGTAACACACACCCATACAATGTGCACCACCCCGTGATGTTTTTCTCACTCCTTCTAGTGAATGTAATGTAACACACACCCATACAATGCGCACCACCCCGTGATGTTTTTCTCACTCCTACTAGTGAATGTAATGTAACACACACCCATACAATGCGCACCACCCCGTGATGTTTTTCTCACTCCTACTAGTGAATCTAATGTAACACACACCCATACAATGCGCACCACCCCGTGATGTTTTTCTCACTCCTACTAGTGAATGTAATGTAACACACACCCACACAATGCGCACCACCCCGTGATGTTTTTCTCACTCCTACTAGTGTATCTAATGTAACACACACCCATACAATGCGCACCACCCCGTGATGTTTTTCGCACTCCTACTAGTGAATGTAATGTAACACACACCCATACAATGCGCACCACCCCGTGATGTTTTTCTCACTGCTACTAGTGAATGTAATGTAACACACACCCATACAATGCGCACCACCCCGTGATGTTTTTCTCACTCCTACTAGTGAATCTAATGTAACACACACCCATACAATGCGCACCACCCCGTGATGTTTTTCTCACTCCTACTAGTGAATCTAATGTAACACACACCCATACAATGCGCACCACCCCGTGATGTTTTTCTCACTGCTACTAGTGAATGTAATGTAACACACACCCATACAATGCGCACCACCCCGTGATGTTTTTCTCACTCCTACTAGTGAATCTAATGTAACACACACCCATACAATGCGCACCACCCCGTGATGTTTTTCTCACTCCTACTAGTGAATCTAATGTAACACACACCCATACAATGCGCACCACCCCGTGATGTTTTTCTCACTCCTACTAGTGAATGTAATGTAACACACACCCATACAATGCGCACCACCCCGTGATGTTTTTCTCACTCCTACTAGTGTATCAAATGTAACACACACCCATACAATGCGCACCACCCCGTGATGTTTTTCTCACTCCTACTAGTGAATGTAATGTAACACACACCCATACAATGCGCACCACCCCGTGATGTTTTTCTCACTCCTACTAGTGAATGTAATGTAACACACACCCATACAATGCGCACCACCCCGTGATGTTTTTCTCACTCCTTCTAGTGAATGTAATGTAACACACACCCATACAATGCGCACCACCCCGTGATGTTTTTCTCACTCCTACTAGTGAATATAATGTAACACACACCCATACAATGCGCACCACCCCGTGATGCTTTTCTCACTCCTACTAGTGTATCTAATGTAACACACACCCATACAATGCGCACCACCCCGTGATGTTTTTCTCACTCCTACTAGTGAATGTAATGTAACACACACCCATACAATGCGCACCACCCCGTGATGTTTTTCTCACTCCTACTAGTGAATGTAAGGTAACACACACCCATACAATGTGCACCACCCCGTGATGTTTTTCTCACTCCTTCTAGTGAATGTAATGTAACACACACCCATACAATGCGCACCACCCCGTGATGTTTTTCTCACTCGTACTAGTGAATGTAATGTAACACACACCCATACAATGCGCACCACCCCGTGATGTTTTTCTCACTCCTACTAGTGAATCTAATGTAACACACACCCATACAATGCGCACCACCCCGTGATGTTTTTCTCACTCCTACTAGTGAATGTAATGTAACACACACCCACACAATGCGCACCACCCCGTGATGTTTTTCTCACTCCTACTAGTGTATCTAATGTAACACACACCCATACAATGCGCACCACCCCGTGATGTTTTTCGCACTCCTACTAGTGAATGTAATGTAACACACACCCATACAATGCGCACCACCCCGTGATGTTTTTCTCACTGCTACTAGTGAATGTAATGTAACACACACCCATACAATGCGCACCACCCCGTGATGTTTTTCTCACTCCTACTAGTGAATCTAATGTAACACACACCCATACAATGCGCACCACCCCGTGATGTTTTTCTCACTCCTACTAGTGAATCTAATGTAACACACACCCATACAATGCGCACCACCCCGTGATGTTTTTCTCACTCCTACTAGTGAATGTAATGTAACACACACCCATACAATGCGCACCACCCCGTGATGATTTTCTCACTCCTACTAGTGTATCTAATGTAACACACACCCATACAATGCGCACCACCCCGTGATGTTTTTCTCACTCCTACTAGTGAATGTAATGTAACACACACCCATACAATGTGCACCACCCCGTGATGTTTTTCTCACTCCTTCTAGTGAATGTAATGTAACACACACCCATACAATGTGCACCACCCCGTGATGTTTTTCTCACTCCTACTAGTGAATCTAATGTAACACACACCCATACAATGCGCACCACCCCGTGATGTTTTTCTCACTCCTACTAGTGAATCTAATGTAACACACACCCATACAATGCGCACCACCCCGTGATGTTTTTCTCACTCCTACTAGTGAATGTAATGTAACACACACCCATACAATGCGCACCACCCCGTGATATTTTTCTCACTCCTACTAGTGAATGTAATGTAACACACACCCATACAATGCGCACCACCCCGTGATGTTTTTCTCAATCCTATTAGTGAATGTAATGTAACACACACCCATACAATGCGCACCACCCCGTGATGTTTTTCTCACTCCTACTAGTGAATCTAATGTAACACACTCCCATACAATGCGCACCACCCCGCGAAGTTTTTCAGAAACCTATCCTACATTGCCACTGCATGTTCCCTAAACTCCCCATGCTGACCACCCCGCAGTGCTTTTCTCCATCCTACATTGCCACTCACTGCCTATCCTAATTCAGACCCTCTGATTCACACCACCCCGTTATGTTTTTCTCACTCCTACTAGTGAATCTAATGTAACACACACCCATACAATGCGCACCTTCCCGTGATGCTTTTCTCACTCCTACTAGTGAATGTAATGTAACACACACCCATACAATGCGCACCACCCCGTGATGTTTTTCTCACTCCTACTAGTGAATGTAATGTAACACACACCCATACAATGCGCACCACCCCGTGATGTTTTTCTCACTCCTACTAGTGAATGTAATGTAACACACACCCATACAATGCGCACTAACTCGTGATGTTTTTCTCACTCCTACTAGTGAATGTAATGTAACACACACCCATACAATGCGCACCACCGCGTGATGTTTTTCTCACTCCTACTAGTGAATCTAATGTAACACACACCCATACAATGCGCATCACCCCGTGATGTTTTTCTCACTCCTACTAGTGAATGTAATGTAACACACACCCATACAATGCGCACCACCCCGTGATGTTTTTCTCACTCCTACTAGTGAATCTAATGTAACACACACCCATACAATGCGCACCACCCCGTGATGTTTTTCTCACTCCTACTAGTGAATCTAATGTAACACACACCCATACAATGCGCACCACCCCGTGATGTTTTTCTCACTCCTACTAGTGAATGTAATGTAACACACACCCATACAATGCGCATCACCCCGTGATGTTTTTCTCACTCCTACTAGTGAATGTAATGTAACACACACCCATACAATGCGCACCACCCCGTGATGTTTTTCTCACTCCTACTAGTGTATCTAATATAACACACACCCATACAATGCGCACCACCCCGTGATGTTTTTCTCACTCCTACTAGTGAATGTAAGGTAACACACACCCATAAAATGCGCACCACCCCGTGATGTTTTTCTCACTCCTACTAGTGCATGTAATGTAACACACACCCATACAATGTGCACCACCCCGTGATGTTTTTCTCACTCCTTCTAGTGAATGTAATGTAACACACACCCATACAATGCGCACCACCCCGTGATGTTTTTCTCACTCCTACTAGTGAATGTAATGTAACACACACCCATACAATGCGCACCACCCCGTGATGTTTTTCTCACTGCTACTAGTGAATGTAATGTAACACACACCCATACAATGCGCACCACCCCGTGATGTTTTTCTCACTCCTACTAGTGAATGTAATGTAACACACACCCATACAATGCGCACCACCCCGTGATGTTTTTCTCACTGCTACTAGTGAATGTAATGTAACACACACCCATACAATGCGCACCACCCCGTGATGTTTTTCTCACTCCTACTAGTGTATCAAATGTAACACACACCCATACAATGCGCACCACCCCGTGATGTTTTTCTCACTCCTACTAGTGAATGTAATGTAACACACACCCATACAATGCGCACCACCCCGTGATGTTTTTCTCACTCCTACTAGTGAATGTAATGTAACACACACCCATACAATGCGCACCACCCCGTGATGTTTTTCTCACTCCTTCTAGTGAATGTAATGTAACACACACCCATACAATGCGCACCACCCCGTGATGTTTTTCTCACTCCTACTAGTGAATATAATGTAACACACACCCATACAATGCGCACCACCCCGTGATGCTTTTCTCACTCCTACTAGTGTATCTAATGTAACACACACCCATACAATGCGCACCACCCCGTGATGTTTTTCTCACTCCTACTAGTGAATGTAATGTAACACACACCCATACAATGCGCACTAACTCGTGATGTTTTTCTCACTCCTACTAGTGAATGTAATGTAACACACACCCATACAATGCGCACCACCCCGTGATGTTTTTCTCACTCCTACTAGTGAATGTAATGTAACACACACCGATACAATGCGCATCACCCCGTGATGTTTTTCTCACTCCTACTAGTGAATGTAATGTAACACACACCCATACAATGCGCACCACCCCGTGATGTTTTTCTCACTCCTACTAGTGAATCTAATGTAACACACACCCATACAATGCGCACCACCCCGTGATGTTTTTCTCACTCCTACTAGTGAATCTAATGTAACACACACCCATACAATGCGCACCACCCCGTGATGTTTTTCTCACTCCTACTAGTGAATGTAATGTAACACACACCCATACAATGCGCACCACCCCGTGATGTTTTTCTCACTCCTACTAGTGAATGTAATGTAACACACACCCATACAATGCGCACCACCCCGTGATGTTTTTCTCACTCCTACTAGTGTATCTAATATAACACACACCCATACAATGCGCACCACCCCGTGATGTTTTTCTCACTCCTACTAGTGAATGTAAGGTAACACACACCCATAAAATGCGCACCACCCCGTGATGTTTTTCTCACTCCTACTAGTGCATGTAATGTAACACACACCCATACAATGTGCACCACCCCGTGATGTTTTTCTCACTCCTTCTAGTGAATGTAATGTAACACACACCCATACAATGCGCACCACCCCGTGATGTTTTTCTCACTCCTACTAGTGAATGTAATGTAACACACACCCATACAATGCGCACCACCCCGTGATGTTTTTCTCACTGCTACTAGTGAATGTAATGTAACACACACCCATACAATGCGCACCACCCCGTGATGTTTTTCTCACTCCTACTAGTGAATGTAATGTAACACACACCCATACAATGCGCACCACCCCGTGATGTTTTTCTCACTGCTACTAGTGAATGTAATGTAACACACACCCATACAATGCGCACCACCCCGTGATGTTTTTCTCACTCCTACTAGTGAATCTAATGTAACACACACCCATACAATGCGCACCACCCCGTGATGTTTTTCTCACTCCTACTAGTGAATCTAATGTAACACACACCCATACAATGCGCACCACCCCGTGATGTTTTTCTCACTCCTACTAGTGAATGTAATGTAACACACACCCATACAATGCGCACCACCCCGTGATGTTTTTCTCACTCCTACTAGTGTATGTAATGTAACACACACCCATACAATGCGCACCACCCCGTGATGTTTTTCTCACTCCTACTAGTGAATGTAATGTAACACACACCCATACAATGCGCACCTCCCCGTGATGTTTTTCTCAATCCTACTAGTGAATGTAATGTAACACACACCCATACAATGCGCACCACCCCGTGATGTTTTTCTCACTCCTACTAGTGAATGTAATGTAACACACACCGATACAATGCGCATCACCCCGTGATGTTTTTCTCACTCCTACTAGTGAATGTAATGTAACACACACCCATACAATGTGCACCACCCCGTGATGTTTTTCTCACTCCTACTAGTGAATCTAATGTAACACACACCCATACAATGCGCACCACCCCGTGATGTTTTTCTCACTCCTACTAGTGAATGTAATGTAACACACACCCATAAAATGCGCACCACCCCGTGATGTTTTTCTCACTCCTACTAGTGCATGTAATGTAACACACACCCATACAATGTGCACCACCCCGTGATGTTTTTCTCACTCCTTCTAGTGAATGTAATGTAACACACACCCATACAATGCGCACCACCCCGTGATGTTTTTCTCACTCCTACTAGTGAATGTAATGTAACACACACCCATACAATGCGCACCACCCCGTGATGTTTTTCTCACTGCTACTAGTGAATGTAATGTAACACACACCCATACAATGCGCACCACCCCGTGATGTTTTTCTCACTCCTACTAGTGAATGTAATGTAAGACACACCCATACAATGCGCACCACCCCGTGATGTTTTTCTCACTCCTACTAGTGAATGTAATGTAACACACACCCATACAATGCGCACCACCCCGTGATGTTTTTCTCACTCCTACTAGTGAATGTAATGTAACACACACCCATACAATGCGCACCACCCCGTGATGTTTTTCTCACTGCTACTAGTGAATGTAATGTAACACACACCCATACAATGCGCACCACCCCGTGATGTTTTTCTCACTCCTACTAGTGAATCTAATGTAACACACACCCATACAATGCGCACCACCCCGTGATGTTTTTCTCACTCCTACTAGTGAATGTAATGTAACACACACCCATACAATGCGCACCACCCCGTGATGTTTTTCTCACTCCTACTAGTGTATCTAATGTAACACACAACCATACAATGCGCACCACCCCGTGATGTTTTTCTCACTCCTACTAGTGAATGTAATGTAACACACACCCATACAATGCGCACCACCCCGTGATGTTTTTCTCACTCCTAAAGTGAATGTAATGTAACACACACCCATAAAATGCGCACCACCACGTGATGTTTTTCTCACTCCTACTAGTGAATGTAATGTAACACACACCCATACAATGCGCACCACCCCGTGATGTTTTTCTCACTCCTACTAGTGAATGTAATGTAACACACACCGATACAATGCGCATCACCCCGTGATGTTTTTCTCACTCCTACTAGTGAATGTAATGTAACACACACCCATACAATGCGCACCACCCCGTGATGTTTTTCTCACTCCTACTAGTGAATCTAATGTAACACACACCCATACAATGCGCACCACCCCGTGATGTTTTTCTCACTCCTACTAGTGAATCTAATGTAACACACACCCATACAATGCGCACCACCCCGTGATGTTTTTCTCACTCCTACTAGTGAATGTAATGTAACACACACCCATACAATGCGCACCACCCCCTGATGTTTTTCTCACTCCTACTAGTGAATGTAATGTAACGCACACCCATACAATGCGCACCACCCCGTGATATTTTTCTCACTCCTACTAGTGTATCTAATGTAACACACACCCATACAATGCGCACCACCCCGTGATGTTTTTCTCACTCCTACTAGTGAAAGTAATGTAACACACACCCATACAATGCGCACCACCCCGTGATGTTTTTCTCACTCCTACTAGTGAATGTAATGTAACACACACCCATACAATGTGCACCACCCCGTGATGTTTTTCTCACTCCTTCTAGTGAATGTAATGTAACACACACCCATACAATGCGCACCACCCCGTGATGTTTTTCTCACTCCTACTAGTGAATGTAATGTAACACACACCCATACAATGCGCACCACCCCGTGATGTTTTTCTCACTGCTACTAGTGAATGTAATGTAACACACACCCATACAATGCGCACCACCCCGTGATGATTTTCTCACTCCTACTAGTGAATCTAATGTAACACACACCCATACAATGCGCACCACCCCGTGATGTTTTTCTCACTCCTACTAGTGAATCTAATGTAACACACACCCATACAATGCGCACCACCCCGTGATGTTTTTCTCACTCCTACTAGTGAATGTAATGTAACACACACCCATACAATGCGCACCACCCCGTGATGTTTTTCTCACTCCTACTAGTGTATCAAATGTAACACACACCCATACAATGCGCACCACCCCGTGATGTTTTTCTCACTCCTACTAGTGAATGTAATGTAACACACACCCATACATGCGCACCACCCCGTGATGTTTTTCTCACTCCTACTAGTGAATGTAATGTAACACACACCCATACAATGCGCACCACCCCGTGATGTTTTTCTCACTCCTTCTAGTGAATGTAATGTAACACACACCCATACAATGCGCACCACCCCGTGATGTTTTTCTCACTCCTACTAGTGAATATAATGTAACACACACCCATACAATGCGCACCACCCCGTGATGCTTTTCTCACTCCTACTAGTGTATCTAATGTAACACACACCCATACAATGCGCACCACCCCGTGATGTTTTTCTCACTCCTACTAGTGAATGTAATGTAACACACACCCATACAATGCGCACCACCCCGTGATGTTTTTCTCACTCCTACTAGTGAATGTAAGGTAACACACACCCATACAATGTGCACCACCCCGTGATGTTTTTCTCACTCCTTCTAGTGAATGTAATGTAACACACACCCATACAATGCGCACCACCCCGTGATGTTTTTCTCACTCCTACTAGTGAATGTAATGTAACACACACCCATACAATGCGCACCACCCCGTGATGTTTTTCTCACTCCTACTAGTGAATCTAATGTAACACACACCCATACAATGCGCACCACCCCGTGATGTTTTTCTCACTCCTACTAGTGAATGTAATGTAACACACACCCACACAATGCGCACCACCCCGTGATGTTTTTCTCACTCCTACTAGTGTATCTAATGTAACACACACCCATACAATGCGCACCACCCCGTGATGTTTTTCGCACTCCTACTAGTGAATGTAATGTAACACACACCCATACAATGCGCACCACCCCGTGATGTTTTTCTCACTGCTACTAGTGAATGTAATGTAACACACACCCATACAATGCGCACCACCCCGTGATGTTTTTCTCACTCCTACTAGTGAATCTAATGTAACACACACCCATACAATGCGCACCACCCCGTGATGTTTTTCTCACTCCTACTAGTGAATCTAATGTAACACACACCCATACAATGCGCACCACCCCGTGATGTTTTTCTCACTGCTACTAGTGAATGTAATGTAACACACACCCATACAATGCGCACCACCCCGTGATGTTTTTCTCACTCCTACTAGTGAATCTAATGTAACACACACCCATACAATGCGCACCACCCCGTGATGTTTTTCTCACTCCTACTAGTGAATCTAATGTAACACACACCCATACAATGCGCACCACCCCGTGATGTTTTTCTCACTCCTACTAGTGAATGTAATGTAACACACACCCATACAATGCGCACCACCCCGTGATGTTTTTCTCACTCCTACTAGTGTATTAAATGTAACACACACCCATACAATGCGCACCACCCCGTGATGTTTTTCTCACTCCTACTAGTGAATGTAATGTAACACACACCCATACAATGCGCACCACCCCGTGATGTTTTTCTCACTCCTACTAGTGAATGTAATGTAACACACACCCATACAATGCGCACCACCCCGTGATGTTTTTCTCACTCCTTCTAGTGAATGTAATGTAACACACACCCATACAATGCGCACCACCCCGTGATGTTTTTCTCACTCCTACTAGTGAATATAATGTAACACACACCCATACAATGCGCACCACCCCGTGATGCTTTTCTCACTCCTACTAGTGTATCTAATGTAACACACACCCATACAATGCGCACCACCCCGTGATGTTTTTCTCACTCCTACTAGTGAATGTAATGTAACACACACCCATACAATGCGCACCACCCCGTGATGTTTTTCTCACTCCTACTAGTGAATGTAAGGTAACACACACCCATACAATGTGCACCACCCCGTGATGTTTTTCTCACTCCTTCTAGTGAATGTAATGTAACACACACCCATACAATGCGCACCACCCCGTGATGTTTTTCTCACTCGTACTAGTGAATGTAATGTAACACACACCCATACAATGCGCACCACCCCGTGATGTTTTTCTCACTCCTACTAGTGAATCTAATGTAACACACACCCATACAATGCGCACCACCCCGTGATGTTTTTCTCACTCCTACTAGTGAATGTAATGTAACACACACCCACACAATGCGCACCACCCCGTGATGTTTTTCTCACTCCTACTAGTGTATCTAATGTAACACACACCCATACAATGCGCACCACCCCGTGATGTTTTTCGCACTCCTACTAGTGAATGTAATGTAACACACACCCATACAATGCGCACCACCCCGTGATGTTTTTCTCACTGCTACTAGTGAATGTAATGTAACACACACCCATACAATGCGCACCACCCCGTGATGTTTTTCTCACTCCTACTAGTGAATCTAATGTAACACACACCCATACAATGCGCACCACCCCGTGATGTTTTTCTCACTCCTACTAGTGAATCTAATGTAACACACACCCATACAATGCGCACCACCCCGTGATGTTTTTCTCACTCCTACTAGTGAATGTAATGTAACACACACCCATACAATGCGCACCACCCCGTGATGATTTTCTCACTCCTACTAGTGTATCTAATGTAACACACACCCATACAATGCGCACCACCCCGTGATGTTTTTCTCACTCCTACTAGTGAATGTAATGTAACACACACCCATACAATGTGCACCACCCCGTGATGTTTTTCTCACTCCTTCTAGTGAATGTAATGTAACACACACCCATACAATGTGCACCACCCCGTGATGTTTTTCTCACTCCTACTAGTGAATCTAATGTAACACACACCCATACAATGCGCACCACCCCGTGATGTTTTTCTCACTCCTACTAGTGAATCTAATGTAACACACACCCATACAATGCGCACCACCCCGTGATGTTTTTCTCACTCCTACTAGTGAATGTAATGTAACACACACCCATACAATGCGCACCACCCCGTGATATTTTTCTCACTCCTACTAGTGAATGTAATGTAACACACACCCATACAATGCGCACCACCCCGTGATGTTTTTCTCAATCCTATTAGTGAATGTAATGTAACACACACCCATACAATGCGCACCACCCCGTGATGTTTTTCTCACTCCTACTAGTGAATCTAATGTAACACACTCCCATACAATGCGCACCACCCCGCGAAGTTTTTCAGAAACCTATCCTACATTGCCACTGCATGTTCCCTAAACTCCCCATGCTGACCACCCCGCAGTGCTTTTCTCCATCCTACATTGCCACTCACTGCCTATCCTAATTCAGACCCTCTGATTCACACCACCCCGTTATGTTTTTCTCACTCCTACTAGTGAATCTAATGTAACACACACCCATACAATGCGCACCTTCCCGTGATGCTTTTCTCACTCCTACTAGTGAATGTAATGTAACACACACCCATACAATGCGCACCACCCCGTGATGTTTTTCTCACTCCTACTAGTGAATGTAATGTAACACACACCCATACAATGCGCACCACCCCGTGATGTTTTTCTCACTCCTACTAGTGAATGTAATGTAACACACACCCATACAATGCGCACTAACTCGTGATGTTTTTCTCACTCCTACTAGTGAATGTAATGTAACACACACCCATACAATGCGCACCACCGCGTGATGTTTTTCTCACTCCTACTAGTGAATCTAATGTAACACACACCCATACAATGCGCATCACCCCGTGATGTTTTTCTCACTCCTACTAGTGAATGTAATGTAACACACACCCATACAATGCGCACCACCCCGTGATGTTTTTCTCACTCCTACTAGTGAATCTAATGTAACACACACCCATACAATGCGCACCACCCCGTGATGTTTTTCTCACTCCTACTAGTGAATCTAATGTAACACACACCCATACAATGCGCACCACCCCGTGATGTTTTTCTCACTCCTACTAGTGAATGTAATGTAACACACACCCATACAATGCGCATCACCCCGTGATGTTTTTCTCACTCCTACTAGTGAATGTAATGTAACACACACCCATACAATGCGCACCACCCCGTGATGTTTTTCTCACTCCTACTAGTGTATCTAATATAACACACACCCATACAATGCGCACCACCCCGTGATGTTTTTCTCACTCCTACTAGTGAATGTAAGGTAACACACACCCATAAAATGCGCACCACCCCGTGATGTTTTTCTCACTCCTACTAGTGCATGTAATGTAACACACACCCATACAATGTGCACCACCCCGTGATGTTTTTCTCACTCCTTCTAGTGAATGTAATGTAACACACACCCATACAATGCGCACCACCCCGTGATGTTTTTCTCACTCCTACTAGTGAATGTAATGTAACACACACCCATACAATGCGCACCACCCCGTGATGTTTTTCTCACTGCTACTAGTGAATGTAATGTAACACACACCCATACAATGCGCACCACCCCGTGATGTTTTTCTCACTCCTACTAGTGAATGTAATGTAACACACACCCATACAATGCGCACCACCCCGTGATGTTTTTCTCACTGCTACTAGTGAATGTAATGTAACACACACCCATACAATGCGCACCACCCCGTGATGTTTTTCTCACTCCTACTAGTGAATCTAATGTAACACACACCCATACAATGCGCACCACCCCGTGATGTTTTTCTCACTCCTACTAGTGAATCTAATGTAACACACACCCATACAATGCGCACCACCCCGTGATGTTTTTCTCACTCCTACTAGTGAATGTAATGTAACACACACCCATACAATGCGCACCACCCCGTGATGTTTTTCTCACTCCTACTAGTGTATGTAATGTAACACACACCCATACAATGCGCACCACCCCGTGATGTTTTTCTCACTCCTACTAGTGAATGTAATGTAACACACACCCATACAATGCGCACCACCCCGTGATGTTTTTCTCACTCCTACTAGTGAATGTAATGTAACACACACCCATACAATGCGCACCACCCCGTGATATTTTTCTCACTCCTACTAGTGAATGTAATGTAACACACACCCATACAATGCGCACCACCCCGTGATGTTTTTCTCAATCCTATTAGTGAATGTAATGTAACACACACCCATACAATGCGCACCACCCCGTGATGTTTTTCTCACTCCTACTAGTGAATCTAATGTAACACACACCCATACAATGCGCACCACCCCGCGAAGTTTTTCAGAAACCTATCCTACATTGCCACTGCATGTTCCCTAAACTCCCCATGCTGACCACCCCGCAGTGCTTTTCTCCATCCTACATTGCCACTCACTGCCTATCCTAATTCAGACCCTCTGATTCACACCACCCCGTTATGTTTTTCTCACTCCTACTAGTGAATCTAATGTAACACACACCCATACAATGCGCACCTTCCCGTGATGCTTTTCTCACTCCTACTAGTGAATGTAATGTAACACACACCCATACAATGCGCACCACCCCGTGATGTTTTTCTCACTCCTACTAGTGAATGTAATGTAACACACACCCATACAATGCGCACCACCCCGTGATGTTTTTCTCACTCCTACTAGTGAATGTAATGTAACACACACCCATACAATGCGCACTAACTCGTGATGTTTTTCTCACTCCTACTAGTGAATGTAATGTAACACACACCCATACAATGCGCACCACCCCGTGATGTTTTTCTCACTCCTACTAGTGAATGTAATGTAACACACACCGATACAATGCGCATCACCCCGTGATGTTTTTCTCACTCCTACTAGTGAATGTAATGTAACACACACCCATACAATGCGCACCACCCCGTGATGTTTTTCTCACTCCTACTAGTGAATCTAATGTAACACACACCCATACAATGCGCACCACCCCGTGATGTTTTTCTCACTCCTACTAGTGAATCTAATGTAACACACACCCATACAATGCGCACCACCCCGTGATGTTTTTCTCACTCCTACTAGTGAATGTAATGTAACACACACCCATACAATGCGCACCACCCCGTGATGTTTTTCTCACTCCTACTAGTGAATGTAATGTAACACACACCCATACAATGCGCACCACCCCGTGATGTTTTTCTCACTCCTACTAGTGTATCTAATATAACACACACCCATACAATGCGCACCACCCCGTGATGTTTTTCTCACTCCTACTAGTGAATGTAAGGTAACACACACCCATAAAATGCGCACCACCCCGTGATGTTTTTCTCACTCCTACTAGTGCATGTAATGTAACACACACCCATACAATGTGCACCACCCCGTGATGTTTTTCTCACTCCTTCTAGTGAATGTAATGTAACACACACCCATACAATGCGCACCACCCCGTGATGTTTTTCTCACTCCTACTAGTGAATGTAATGTAACACACACCCATACAATGCGCACCACCCCGTGATGTTTTTCTCACTGCTACTAGTGAATGTAATGTAACACACACCCATACAATGCGCACCACCCCGTGATGTTTTTCTCACTCCTACTAGTGAATGTAATGTAACACACACCCATACAATGCGCACCACCCCGTGATGTTTTTCTCACTGCTACTAGTGAATGTAATGTAACACACACCCATACAATGCGCACCACCCCGTGATGTTTTTCTCACTCCTACTAGTGAATCTAATGTAACACACACCCATACAATGCGCACCACCCCGTGATGTTTTTCTCACTCCTACTAGTGAATCTAATGTAACACACACCCATACAATGCGCACCACCCCGTGATGTTTTTCTCACTCCTACTAGTGAATGTAATGTAACACACACCCATACAATGCGCACCACCCCGTGATGTTTTTCTCACTCCTACTAGTGTATGTAATGTAACACACACCCATACAATGCGCACCACCCCGTGATGTTTTTCTCACTCCTACTAGTGAATGTAATGTAACACACACCCATACAATGCGCACCTCCCCGTGATGTTTTTCTCACTCCTACTAGTGAATGTAATGTAACACACACCCATACAATGCGCACCACCCCGTGATGTTTTTCTCACTCCTACTAGTGAATGTAATGTAACACACACCGATACAATGCGCATCACCCCGTGATGTTTTTCTCACTCCTACTAGTGAATGTAATGTAACACACACCCATACAATGTGCACCACCCCGTGATGTTTTTCTCACTCCTACTAGTGAATCTAATGTAACACACACCCATACAATGCGCACCACCCCGTGATGTTTTTCTCACTCCTACTAGTGAATCTAATGTAACACACACCCATACAATGCGCACCACCCCGTGATGTTTTTCTCACTCCTACTAGTGAATCTAATGTAACACACACCCATACAATGCGCACCACCCCGTGATGTTTTTCTCACTCCTACTAGTGAATGTAATGTAACACACACCCATACAATGCGCACCACCCCGCGATGTTTTTCTCACTCCTACTAGTGTATCTAATGTAACACACACCCATACAATGCGCACCACCCCGTGATGTTTTTCTCACTCCTACTAGTGAATGTAATGTAACACACACCCATACAATGCGCACCACCCCGTGATGTTTTTCTCACTCCTACTAGTGAATGTAATGTAACACACACCCATACAATGTGCACCACACCGTGATGTTTTTCTCACTCCTTCTAGTGAATGTAATGTAACACACACCCATGCAATGCGCACCACCCCGTGATGTTTTTCTCACTCCTACTAGTGAATGTAATGTAACACACACCCATACAATGCTCACCACCCCGTGATGTTTTTCTCACTGCTACTAGTGAATGTAATGTAACACACACCCATACAATGCGCACCACCCCGTGATGTTTTTCTCACTCCTACTAGTGAATCTAATGTAACACACACCCATACAATGCGCACCACCCCGTGATGTTTTTCTCACTCCTACTAGTGAATCTAATGTAACACACTCCCATACAATGCGCACCACCCCGTGATATTTTTCTCACTCCTACTAGTGAATGTAATGTAACACACACCCATACAATGCGCACCACCCCGTGATGTTTTTCTCAATCCTATTAGTGAATGTAATGTAACACACACCCATACAATGCGCACCACCCCGTGATGTTTTTCTCACTCCTACTAGTGAATCTAATGTAACACACACCCATACAATGCGCACCACCCCGCGAAGTTTTTCAGAAACCTATCGTACATTGCCACTGCATGTTCCCTAAACTCCCCATGCTGACCACCCCGCAGTGCTTTTCTCCATCCTACATTGCCACTCACTGCCTATCCTAATTCAGACCCTCTGATTCACACCACCCCGTTATGTTTTTCTCACTCCTACTAGTGAATCTAATGTAACACACACCCATACAATGCGCCCCTTCCCGTGATGCTTTTCTCACTCCTACTAGTGAATGTAATGTAACACACACCCATACAATGCGCACCACCCCGTGATGTTTTTCTCACTCCTACTAGTGAATGTAATGTAACACACACCCATACAATGCGCACCACCCCGTGATGTTTTTCTCACTCCTACTAGTGAATGTAATGTAACACACACCCATACAATGCGCACTAACTCGTGATGTTTTTCTCACTCCTACTAGTGAATGTAATGTAACACACACCCATACAATGCGCACCACCCCGTGATGTTTTTCTCACTCCTACTAGTGAATGTAATGTAACACACACCGATACAATGCGCATCACCCCGTGATGTTTTTCTCACTCCTACTAGTGAATGTAATGTAACACACACCCATACAATGCGCACCACCCCGTGATGTTTTTCTCACTCCTACTAGTGAATCTAATGTAACACACACCCATACAATGCGCACCACCCCGTGATGTTTTTCTCACTCCTACTAGTGAATCTAATGTAACACACACCCATACAATGCGCACCACCCCGTGATGTTTTTCTCACTCCTACTAGTGAATGTAATGTAACACACACCCATACAATGCGCACCACCCCGTGATGTTTTTCTCACTCCTACTAGTGAATGTAATGTAACACACACCCATACAATGCGCACCACCCCGTGATGTTTTTCTCACTCCTACTAGTGTATCTAATGTAACACACACCCATACAATGCGCACCACCCCGTGATGTTTTTCTCACTCCTACTAGTGAATGTAATGTAACACACACCCATAAAATGCGCACCACCCCGTGATGTTTTTCTCACTCCTACTAGTGCTTGTAATGTAACAAACACCCATACAATGTGCACCACCCCGTGATGTTTTTCTCACTCCTTCTAGTGAATGTAATGTAACACACACCCATACAATGCGCACCACCCCGTGATGTTTTTCTCACTCCTACTAGTGAATGTAATGTAACACACACCCATACAATGCGCACCACCCCGTGATGTTTTTCTCACTGCTACTAGTGAATGTAATGTAACACACACCCATACAATGCGCACCACCCCGTGATGTTTTTCTCACTCCTACTAGTGAATCTAATGTAACACACACCCATACAATGCGCACCACCCCGTGATGTTTTTCTCACTCCTACTAGTGAATCTAATGTAACACACACCCATACAATGCGCACCACCCCGTGATGTTTTTCTCACTCCTACTAGTGAATGTAATGTAACACACACCCATACAATGCGCACCACCCCGTGATGTTTTTCTCACTCCTACTAGTGTATCTAATGTAACACACAACCATACAATGCGCACCACCCCGTGATGTTTTTCTCACTCCTACTAGTGAATGTAATGTAACACACACCCATACAATGCGCACCACCCCGTGATGTTTTTCTCACTCCTACTAGTGAATGTAATGTAACACACACCCATAAAATGCGCACCACCCCGTGATGTTTTTCTCACTCCTACTAGTGAATGTAATGTAACACACACCCATACAATGCGCACCACCCCGTGATGTTTTTCTCACTCCTACTAGTGAATGTAATGTAACACACACCGATACAATGCGCATCACCCCGTGATGTTTTTCTCACTCCTACTAGTGAATGTAATGTAACACACACCCATACAATGTGCACCACCCCGTGATGTTTTTCTCACTCCTACTAGTGAATCTAATGTAACACACACCCATACAATGCGCACCACCCCGTGATGTTTTTCTCACTCCTACTAGTGAATCTAATGTAACACACACCCATACAATGCGCACCACCCCGTGATGTTTTTCTCACTCCTACTAGTGAATCTAATGTAACACACACCCATACAATGCGCACCACCCCGTGATGTTTTTCTCACTCCTACTAGTGAATGTAATGTAACGCACACCCATACAATGCGCACCACCCCGTGATGTTTTTCTCACTCCTACTAGTGTATCTAATGTAACACACACCCATACAATGCGCACCACCCCGTGATGTTTTTCTCACTCCTACTAGTGAAAGTAATGTAACACACACCCATACAATGCGCACCACCCCGTGATGTTTTTCTCACTCCTACTAGTGAATGTAATGTAACACACACCCATACAATGTGCACCACCCCGTGATGTTTTTCTCACTCCTTCTAGTGAATGTAATGTAACACACACCCATACAATGCGCACCACCCCGTGATGTTTTTCTCACTCCTACTAGTGAATGTAATGTAACACACACCCATACAATGCGCACCACCCCGTGATGTTTTTCTCACTGCTACTAGTGAATGTAATGTAACACACACCCATACAATGCGCACCACCCCGTGATGTTTTTCTCACTCCTACTAGTGAATCTAATGTAACACACACCCATACAATGCGCACCACCCCGTGATGTTTTTCTCACTCCTACTAGTGAATCTAATGTAACACACACCCATACAATGCGCACCACCCCGTGATGTTTTTCTCACTCCTACTAGTGAATGTAATGTAACACACACCCATACAATGCGCACCACCCCGTGATGTTTTTCTCACTCCTACTAGTGTATCAAATGTAACACACACCCATACAATGCGCACCACCCCGTGATGTTTTTCTCACTCCTACTAGTGAATGTAATGTAACACACACCCATACAATGCGCACCACCCCGTGATGTTTTTCTCACTCCTACTAGTGAATGTAATGTAACACACACCCATACAATGCGCACCACCCCGTGATGTTTTTCTCACTCCTTCTAGTGAATGTAATGTAACACACACCCATACAATGCGCACCACCCCGTGATGTTTTTCTCACTCCTACTAGTGAATATAATGTAACACACACCCATACAATGCGCACCACCCCGTGATGCTTTTCTCACTCCTACTAGTGTATCTAATGTAACACACACCCATACAATGCGCACCACCCCGTGATGTTTTTCTCACTCCTACTAGTGAATGTAATGTAACACACACCCATACAATGCGCACCACCCCGTGATGTTTTTCTCACTCCTACTAGTGAATGTAAGGTAACACACACCCATACAATGTGCACCACCCCGTGATGTTTTTCTCACTCCTTCTAGTGAATGTAATGTAACACACACCCATACAATGCGCACCACCCCGTGATGTTTTTCTCACTCCTACTAGTGAATGTAATGTAACACACACCCATACAATGCGCACCACCCCGTGATGTTTTTCTCACTCCTACTAGTGAATCTAATGTAACACACACCCATACAATGCGCACCACCCCGTGATGTTTTTCTCACTCCTACTAGTGAATGTAATGTAACACACACCCACACAATGCGCACCACCCCGTGATGTTTTTCTCACTCCTACTAGTGTATCTAATGTAACACACACCCATACAATGCGCACCACCCCGTGATGTTTTTCGCACTCCTACTAGTGAATGTAATGTAACACACACCCATACAATGCGCACCACCCCGTGATGTTTTTCTCACTCCTACTAGTGAATGTAATGTAACACACACCCATACAATGTGCACAACCCCGTGATGTTTTTCTCACTCCTTCTAGTGAATGTAATGTAACACACACCCATACAATGCGCACCACCCCGTGATGTTTTTCTCACTCCTACTAGTGAATGTAATGTAACACACACCCATACAATGCGCACCACCCCGTGATGTTTTTCTCACTCCTACTAGTGAATGTAATGTAACACACACCCATACAATGCGCACCACCCCGTGATGTTTTTCTCACTCCTACTAGTGTATCTAATGTAACACACACCCATACAATGCGCACCACCCCGTGATGTTTTTCTCACTCCTACTAGTGAATGTAATGTAACACACACCCATAAAATGCGCACCACCCCGTGATGTTTTTCTCACTCCTACTAGTGCATGTAATGTAACAAACACCCATACAATGTGCACCACCCCGTGATGTTTTTCTCACTCCTTCTAGTGAATGTAATGTAACACACACCCATACAATGCGCACCACCCCGTGATGTTTTTCTCACTCCTACTAGTGAATGTAATGTAACACACACCCATACAATGCGCACCACCCCGTGATGTTTTTCTCACTGCTACTAGTGAATGTAATGTAACACACACCCATACAATGCGCACCACCCCGTGATGTTTTTCTCACTCCTACTAGTGAATCTAATGTAACACACACCCATACAATGCGCACCACCCCGTGATGTTTTTCTCACTCCTACTAGTGAATCTAATGTAACACACACCCATACAATGCGCACCACCCCGTGATGTTTTTCTCACTCCTACTAGTGAATGTAATGTAACACACACCCATACAATGCGCACCACCCCGTGATGTTTTTCTCACTCCTACTAGTGTATCTAATGTAACACACAACCATACAATGCGCACCACCCCGTGATGTTTTTCTCACTCCTACTAGTGAATGTAATGTAACACACACCCATAAAATGCGCACCACCCCGTGATGTTTTTCTCACTCCTACTAGTGAATGTAATGTAACACACACCCATACAATGCGCACCACCCCGTGATGTTTTTCTCACTCCTACTAGTGAATGTAATGTAACACACACCCATACAATGCGCACCACCCCGTGATGTTTTTCTCACTCCTACTAGTGAATGTAATGTAACACACACCGATACAATGCGCATCACCCCGTGATGTTTTTCTCACTCCTACTAGTGAATGTAATGTAACACACACCCATACAATGCGCACCACCCCGTGATGTTTTTCTCACTCCTACTAGTGAATCTAATGTAACACACACCCATACAATGCGCACCACCCCGTGATGTTTTTCTCACTCCTACTAGTGAATCTAATGTAACACACACCCATACAATGCGCACCACCCCGTGATGTTTTTCTCACTCCTACTAGTGAATGTAATGTAACGCACACCCATACAATGCGCACCACCCCGTGATGTTTTTCTCACTCCTACTAGTGTATCTAATGTAACACACACCCATACAATGCGCACCACCCCGTGATGTTTTTCTCACTCCTACTAGTGAAAGTAATGTAACACACACCCATACAATGCGCACCACCCCGTGATGTTTTTCTCACTCCTACTTGTGAATGTAATGTAACACACACCCATACAATGTGCACCACCCCGTGATGTTTTTCTCACTCCTTCTAGTGAATGTAATGTAACACACACCCATACAATGCGCACCACCCCGTGATGTTTTTCTCACTCCTACTAGTGAATGTAATGTAACACACACCCATACAATGCGCACCACCCCGTGATGTTTTTCTCACTGCTACTAGTGAATGTAATGTAACACACACCCATACAATGCGCACCACCCCGTGATGTTTTTCTCACTCCTACTAGTGAATCTAATGTAACACACACCCATACAATGCGCACCACCCCGTGATGTTTTTCTCACTCCTACTAGTGAATCTAATGTAACACACACCCATACAATGCGCACCACCCCGTGATGTTTTTCTCACTCCTACTAGTGAATGTAATGTAACACACACCCATACAATGCGCACCACCCCGTGATGTTTTTCTCACTCCTACTAGTGTATCAAATGTAACACACACCCATACAATGCGCACCACCCCGTGATGTTTTTCTCACTCCTACTAGTGAATGTAATGTAACACACACCCATACAATGCGCACCACCCCGTGATGTTTTTCTCACTCCTACTAGTGAATGTAATGTAACACACACCCATACAATGCGCACCACCCCGTGATGTTTTTCTCACTCCTTCTAGTGAATGTAATGTAACACACACCCATACAATGCGCACCACCCCGTGATGTTTTTCTCACTCCTACTAGTGAATATAATGTAACACACACCCATACAATGCGCACCACCCCGTGATGCTTTTCTCACTCCTACTAGTGTATCTAATGTAACACACACCCATACAATGCGCACCACCCCGTGATGTTTTTCTCACTCCTACTAGTGAATGTAATGTAACACACACCCATACAATGCGCACCACCCCGTGATGTTTTTCTCACTCCTACTAGTGAATGTAAGGTAACACACACCCATACAATGTGCACCACCCCGTGATGTTTTTCTCACTCCTTCTAGTGAATGTAATGTAACACACACCCATACAATGCGCACCACCCCGTGATGTTTTTCTCACTCCTACTAGTGAATGTAATGTAACACACACCCATACAATGCGCACCACCCCGTGATGTTTTTCTCACTCCTACTAGTGAATCT
This sequence comes from Cavia porcellus, assembly GCF_034190915.1. Taxonomy (NCBI): domain Eukaryota; kingdom Metazoa; phylum Chordata; class Mammalia; order Rodentia; family Caviidae; genus Cavia; species Cavia porcellus. Next base: position 206,419 of record NW_026947562.1, on the reverse strand, counting down.
AATGTAACACACACCCATACAATGCGCACCACCCCGTGATGTTTTTCTCACTCCTACTAGTGAATGTAATGTAACACACACCCACACAATGCGCACCACCCCGTGATGTTTTTCTCACTCCTACTAGTGTATCTAATGTAACACACACCCATACAATGCGCACCACCCCGTGATGTTTTTCGCACTCCTACTAGTGAATGTAATGTAACACACACCCATACAATGCGCACCACCCCGTGATGTTTTTCTCACTCCTACTAGTGAATGTAATGTAACACACACCCATACAATGTGCACAACCCCGTGATGTTTTTCTCACTCCTTCTAGTGAATGTAATGTAACACACACCCATACAATGCGCACCACCCCGTGATGTTTTTCTCACTCCTACTAGTGAATGTAATGTAACACACACCCATACAATGCGCACCACCCCGTGATGTTTTTCTCACTGCTACTAGTGAATGTAATGTAACACACACCCATACAATGCGCACAACCCCGTGATGTTTTTCTCACTCCTACTAGTGAATCTAATGTAACACACACCCATACAATGCGCACCACCCCGTGATGTTTTTCTCACTCCTACTAGTGAATCTAATGTAACACACACCCATACAATGCGCACCACCCCGTGATGTTTTTCTCACTCCTACTAGTGAATGTAATGTAACACACACCCATACAATGCGCACCACCCCGTGATGTTTTTCTCACTCCTACTAGTGAATGTAATGTAACACACACCCATACAATGCGCACCACCCCGTGATGTTTTTCTCAATCCTATTAGTGAATGTAATGTAACACACACCCATACAATGCGCACCACCCCGTGATGTTTTTCTCACTCCTACTAGTGAATCTAATGTAACACACACCCATACAATGCGCACCACCCCGCGAAGTTTTTCAGAAACCTATCCTACATTGCCACTGCATGTTCCCTAAACTCCCCATGCTGACCACCCCGCAGTGCTTTTCTCCATCCTACATTGCCACTCACTGCCTATCCTAATTCAGACCCTCTGATTCACACCACCCCGTTATGTTTTTCTCACTCCTAGTAGTGAATGTAATGTAACACACACCCATACAATGCGCACCTTCCCGTGATGCTTTTCTCACTCCTACTAGTGAATGTAATGTAACACACACCCATACAATGCGCACCACCCCGTGATGTTTTTCTCACTCCTACTAGTGAATGTAATGTAACACACACCCATACAATGCGCACCACCCCGTGATGTTTTTCTCACTCCTACTAGTGAATCTAATGTAACACACACCCATACAATGCGCACCACCCCGTGATGTTTTTCTCACTGCTACTAGTGAATGTAATGTAACACACACCCATACAATGCGCACCACCCCGTGATGTTTTTCTCACTCTTACTAGTGAATCTAATGTAACACACACCCATACAATGCGTACCACCCCGTGATGTTTTTCTCACTCCTACTAGTGAATCTAATGTAACACACACCCATACAATGCGCACCACCCCGTGATGTTTTTCTCACTCCTACTAGTGAATGTAATGTAACACAAACCCATACAATGCGCACCACCCCGTGATGTTTTTCTCACTCCTACTAGTGTATCTAATGTAACACACACCCATACAATGCGCACCACCCCGTGATGTTTTTCTCACTCCTACTAGTGAATTTAATGTAACACACACCCATACAATGCGCACCACCCCGTGATGTTTTTCTCACTCCTACTAGTGAATGTAATGTAACACACACCCATACAATGCGCACCACCCCGTGATGTTTTTCTCACTCCTACTAGTGAATGTAATGTAACACACACCGATACAATGCGCACCACCCCGTGATGTTTTTCTCACTCCTACTAGTGAATGTAATGTAACACACACCCATACAATGCGCACCACCCCGTGATGTTTTTCTCACTCCTACTAGTGAATCTAATGTAACACACACCCATACAATGCGCACCACCCCGTGATGTTTTTCTCACTCCTACTAGTGAATCTAATGTAACACACACCCATACAATGCGCACCACCCCGTGATGTTTTTCTCACTCCTACTAGTGAATGTAATGTAACACACACCCATACAATGCGCACCACCCCGTGATGTTTTTCTCACTCCTACTAGTGTATCTAATGTAACACACACCCATACAATGCGCACCACCCCGTGATGTTTTTCTCACTCCTACTAGTGAATGTAATGTAACACACACCCATACAATGCGCACCACCCCGTGATGTTTTTCTCACTCCTACTAGTGAATGTAATGTAACACACACCCATACAATGCGCACCACCCCGTGATGTTTTTCTCACTCCTTCTAGTGAATGTAATGTAACACACACCCATACAATGCGCACCACCCCGTGATGTTTTTCTCACTCCTACTAGTGAATGTAATGTAACACACACCCATACAATGCGCACCACCCCGTGATGTTTTTCTCACTGCTACTAGTGAATGTAATGTAACACACACCCATACAATGCGCACCACCCCGTGATGTTTTTCTCACTCCTACTAGTGAATCTAATGTAACACACACCCATACAATGCGCACCACCCCGTGATGTTTTTCTCACTCCTACTAGTGAATCTAATGTAACACACACCCATACAATGCGCACCACCCCGTGATGTTTTTCTCACTCCTACTAGTGAATGTAATGTAACACACACCCATACAATGCGCACCACCCCGTGATGTTTTTCTCACTCCTACTAGTGTATCTAATGTAACACACACCCATGCAATGCGCACCACCCCGTGATGTTTTTCTCACTCCTACTAGTGAATGTAATGTAACACACACCCATACAATGCGCACCACCCCGTGATGTTTTTCTCACTCCTACTAGTGAATGTAATGTAACACACACACATACAATGCGCACCACCCCGTGATGTTTTTCTCACTCCTTCTAGTGAATGTAATGTAACACACACCCATACAATGCGCACCACCCCGTGATGTTTTTCTCACTCCTACTAGTGAATATAATGTAACACACACCCATACAATGCGCACCAACCCGTGATGCTTTTCTCACTCCTACTAGTGTATCTAATGTAACACACACCCATACAATGCGCACCACCCCGTGATGTTTTTCTCACTCCTACTAGTGAATGTAATGTAACACACACCCATACAATGCGCACCACCCCGTGATGTTTTTCTCACTCCTACTAGTGAATGTAATGTAACACACACCCATACAATGTGCACCACCCCGTGATGTTTTTCTCACTCCTTCTAGTGAATGTAATGTAACACACACCCATACAATGCGTACCACCCCGTGATGTTTTTCTCACTCCTACTAGTGAATGTAATGTAACACACACCCATACAATGCGCACCACCCCGTGATGTTTTTCTCACTCCTACTACTGAATCTAATGTAACACACACCCATACAATGCGCACCACCCCGTGATGTTTTTCTCACTCCTACTAGTGAATGTAATGTAACACACACCCATACAATGCGCACCACCCCGTGATGTTTTTCTCACTCCTACTAGTGTATCTAATGTAACACACACCCATACAATGCGCACCACCCCGTGATGTTTTTCTCACTCCTACTAGTGAATGTAATGTAACACACACCCATACAATGCGCACCACCCCGTGATGTTTTTCTCACTCCTACTAGTGAATGTAATGTAACACACACCCATACAATGTGCACCACCCCGTGATGTTTTTCTCACTCCTTCTAGTGAATGTAATGTAACACACACCCATACAATGCGCACCACCCCGTGATGTTTTTCTCACTCCTACTAGTGAATGTAATGTAACACACACCCATACAATGCGCACCACCCCGTGATGTTTTTCTCACTGCTACTAGTGAATGTAATGTAACACACACCCATACAATGCGCACCACCCCGTGATGTTTTTCTCACTCCTACTAGTGAATCTAATGTAACACACACCCATACAATGCGCACCACCCCGTGATGTTTTTCTCACTCCTACTAGTGAATCTAATGTAACACACACCCATACAATGCGCACCACCCCGTGATGTTTTTCTCACTCCTACTAGTGAATGTAATGTAACACACACCCATACAATGCGCACCACCCCGTGATTATTTTCTCACTCCTACTAGTGTATCTAATGTAACACACACCCATACAATGCGCACCACCCCGTGATGTTTTTCTCACTCCTACTAGTGAATGTAATGTAACACACACCCATACAATGTGCACCACCCCGTGATGTTTTTCTCACTCCTTCTAGTGAATGTAATGTAACACACACCAATACAATGCGCACCACCCCGTGATATTTTTCTCACTCCTACTAGTGAATCTAATGTAACACACACCCATACAATGCGCACCACCCCGTGATGTTTTTCTCACTCCTACTAGTGAATCTAATGTAACACACACCCATACAATGCGCACCACCCCGTGATGTTTTTCTCACTCCTACTAGTGAATGTAATGTAACACACACCCATACAATGCGCACCACCCCGTGATGTTTTTCTCACTCCTACTAGTGAATGTAATGTAACACACACCCATACAATGCGCACCACCCCGTGATGTTTTTCTCACTCCTACTAGTGAATCTAATGTAACACACACCCATACAATGCGCACCACCCCGCGAAGTTTTTCAGAAACCTATCCTACATTGCCACTGCATGTTCCCTAAACTCCCCATGCTGACCACCCCGCAGTGCTTTTCTCCATCCTACATTGCCACTCACTGCCTATCCTAATTCAGACCCTCTGATTCACACCACCCCGTTATGTTTTTCTCACTCCTAGTAGTGAATGTAATGTAACACACACCCATACAATGCGCACCTTCCCGTGATGCTTTTCTCACTCCTACTAGTGAATGTTATGTAACACACACCCATACAATGCGCACCACCCCGTGATGTTTTTCTCACTCCTACTAGTGAATCTAATGTAACACACACCCATACAATGCGCACCACCCCGTGATGTTTTTCTCACTCCTACTAGTGAATCTAATGTAACACACACCCATACAATGCGCACCACCCCGTGATGTTTTTCTCACTCCTACTAGTGAATGTAATGTAACACACACCCATACAATGCACACCACCCCGTGATGTTTTTCTCACTCCTACTAGTGAATGTAATGTAACACACACCCATACAATGCGCACCACCCCGTGATGTTTTTCTCACTCCTACTAGTGTATCTAATGTAACAGACACCCATACAATGCGCACCACCCCGTGATGTTTTTCTCACTCCTACTAGTGAATGTAATGTAACACACACCCATAAAATGCGCACCACCCCGTGATGTTTTTCTCACTCCTACTAGTGCATGTAATGTAACACACACCCATACAATGTGCACCACCCCGTGATGTTTTTCTCACTCCTTCTAGTGAATGTAATGTAACACACACCCATACAATGCGCACCACCCCGTGATGTTTTTCTCACTCCTACTAGTGAATGTAATGTAACACACACCCATACAATGCGCACCACCCCGTGATGTTTTTCTCACTGCTACTAGTGAATGTAATGTAACACACACCCATACAATGCGCACCACCCAGTGATGTTTTTCTCACTCCTACTAGTGAATCTAATGTAACACACACCCATACAATGCGCACCACCCCGTGATGTTTTTCTCACTCCTACTAGTGAATCTAATGTAACACACACCCATACAATGCGCACCACCCCGTGATGTTTTTCTCACTCCTACTAGTGAATGTAATGTAACACACACCCATACAATGCGCACCACCCCGTGATGTTTTTCTCACTCCTACTAGTGTATCTAATGTAACACACACCCATACAATGCGCACCACCCCGTGATGTTTTTCTCACTCCTACTAGTGAATGTAATGTAACACACACCCATACAATGCGCACCACCCCGTGATGTTTTTCTCACTCCTACTAGTGAATGTAATGTAACACACACCCATACAATGTGCACCACCCCGTGATGTTTTTCTCACTCCTTCTAGTGAATGTAATGTAACACACACCCATACAATGCGCACCACCCCGTGATGTTTTTCTCACTCCTACTAGTGAATGTAATGTAACACACACCCATACAATGCGCACCACCCCGTGATGTTTTTCTCACTCCTACTAGTGTATCTAATGTAACACACACCCATACAATGCGCACCACCCCGTGATGTTTTTCTCACTCCTACTAGTGAATGTAATGTAACACACACCCATACAATGCGCACCACCCCGTGATGTTTTTCTCACTCCTACTAGTGAATGTAATGTAACACACACCCATACAATGCGCACCACCCCGCGAAGTTTTTCAGAAACCTATCCTACATTGCCACTGCATGTTCCCTAAACTCCCCATGCTGACCACCCCGCAGTGCTTTTCTCCATCCTACATTGCCACTCACTGCCTATCCTAATTCAGACCCTCTGATTCACACCACCCCGTTATGTTTTTCTCACTCCTAGTAGTGAATGTAATGTAACACACACCCATACAATGCGCACCACCCCGTGATGTTTTCTCACTCCTACTAGTGAATGTAATGTAACACACACCCATACAATGCGCAACACCCCGTGATGTTTTTTCTCACTCCTACTAGTGAATGTAATGTAACACACACCCATACAATGCGCACCACCCCGTGATGTTTTTCTCACTCCTACTAGTGAATGTAATGTAACACACACCCATACAATGCGCACCACCCCGTGATGTTTTTCTCACTCCTACTAGTGAATCTAATGTAACACACACCCATACAATGCGCACCACCCCGTGATGTTTTTCTCACTGCTACTAGTGAATGTAATGTAACACACACCCATACAATGCGCACCACCCCGTGATGTTTTTCTCACTCTTACTAGTGAATCTAATGTAACACACACCCATACAATGCGTACCACCCCGTGATGTTTTTCTCACTCCTACTAGTGAATCTAATGTAACACACACCCATACAATGCGCACCACCCCGTGATGTTTTTCTCACTCCTACTAGTGAATGTAATGTAACACAAACCCATACAATGCGCACCACCCCGTGATGTTTTTCTCACTCCTACTAGTGTATCTAATGTAACACACACCCATACAATGCGCACCACCCCGTGATGTTTTTCTCACTCCTACTAGTGAATTTAATGTAACACACACCCATACAATGCGCACCACCCCGTGATGTTTTTCTCACTCCTACTAGTGAATGTAATGTATACACACACCCATACAATGCGCACCACCCCGTGATGTTTTTCTCACTCCTACTAGTGAATGTAATGTAACACACACCGATACAATGCGCACCACCCCGTGATGTTTTTCTCACTCCTACTAGTGAATGTAATGTAACACACACCCATACAATGCGCACCACCCCGTGATGTTTTTCTCACTCCTACTAGTGAATCTAATGTAACACACACCCATACAATGCGCACCACCCCGTGATGTTTTTCTCACTACTACTAGTGAATCTAATGTAACACACACCCATACAATGCGCACCACCCCGTGATGTTTTTCTCACTCCTACTAGTGAATGTAATGTAACACACACCCATACAATGCGCACCACCCCGTGATGTTTTTCTCACTCCTACTAGTGTATCTAATGTAACACACACCCATACAATGCGCACCACCCCGTGATGTTTTTCTCACTCCTACTAGTGAATGTAATGTAACACACACCCATACAATGCGCACCACCCCGTGATGTTTTTCTCACTCCTACTAGTGAATGTAATGTAACACACACCCATACAATGCGCACCACCCCGTGATGTTTTTCTCACTCCTTCTAGTGAATGTAATGTAACACACACCCATACAATGCGCACCACCCCGTGATGTTTTTCTCACTCCTACTAGTGAATGTAATGTAAACACACACCCATACAATGCGCACCACCCCGTGATGTTTTTCTCACTGCTACTAGTGAATGTAATGTAACACACACCCATACAATGCGCACCACCCCGTGATGTTTTTCTCACTCCTACTAGTGAATCTAATGTAACACACACCCATACAATGCGCACCACCCCGTGATGTTTTTCTCACTCCTACTAGTGAATCTAATGTAACACACACCCATACAATGCGCACCACCCCGTGATGTTTTTCTCACTCCTACTAGTGAATGTAATGTAACACACACCCATACAATGCGCACCACCCCGTGATGTTTTTCTCACTCCTACTAGTGTATCTAATGTAACACACACCCATGCAATGCGCACCACCCCGTGATGTTTTTCTCACTCCTACTAGTGAATGTAATGTAACACACACCCATACAATGCGCACCACCCCGTGATGTTTTTCTCACTCCTACTAGTGAATGTAATGTAACACACACCCATACAATGCGCACCACCCCGTGATGTTTTTCTCACTCCTTCTAGTGAATGTAATGTAACACACACCATACAATGCGCACCACCCCGTGATGTTTTTCTCACTCCTACTAGTGAATATAATGTAACACACACCCATACAATGCGCACCAACCCGTGATGCTTTTCTCACTCCTACTAGTGTATCTAATGTAACACACACCCATACAATGCGCACCACCCCGTGATGTTTTTCTCACTCCTACTAGTGAATGTAATGTAACACACACCCATACAATGCGCACCACCCCGTGATGTTTTTCTCACTCCTACTAGTGAATGTAATGTAACACACACCCATACAATGTGCACCACCCCGTGATGTTTTTCTCACTGCTTCTAGTGAATGTAATGTAACACACACCCATACAATGCGTACCACCCCGTGATGTTTTTCTCACTCCTACTAGTGAATGTAATGTAACACACACCCATACAATGCGCACCACCCCGTGATGTTTTTCTCACTCCTACTACTGAATCTAATGTAACACACACCCATACAATGCGCACCACCCCGTGATGTTTTTCTCACTCCTACTAGTGAATGTAATGTAACACACACCCATACAATGCGCACCACCCCGTGATGTTTTTCTCACTCCTACTAGTGTATCTAATGTAACACACACCCATACAATGCGCACCACCCCGTGATGTTTTTCTCACTCCTACTAGTGAATGTAATGTAACACACACCCATACAATGCGCACCACCCCGTGATGTTTTTCTCACTCCTACTAGTGAATGTAATGTAACACACACCCATACAATGTGCACCACCCCGTGATGTTTTTCTCACTCCTTCTAGTGAATGTAATGTAACACACACCCATACAATGCGCACCACCCCGTGATGTTTTTCTCACTCCTACTAGTGAATGTAATGTAACACACACCCATACAATGCGCACCACCCCGTGATGTTTTTCTCACTGCTACTAGTGAATGTAATGTAACACACACCCATACAATGCGCACCACCCCGTGATGTTTTTCTCACTCCTACTAGTGAATCTAATGTAACACACACCCATACAATGCGCACCACCCCGTGATGTTTTTCTCACTCCTACTAGTGAATCTAATGTAACACACACCCATACAATGCGCACCACCCCGTGATGTTTTTCTCACTCCTACTAGTGAATGTAATGTAACACACACCCATACAATGCGCACCACCCCGTGATTATTTTCTCACTCCTACTAGTGTATCTAATGTAACACACACCCATACAATGCGCACCACCCCGTGATGTTTTTCTCACTCCTACTAGTGAATGTAATGTAACACACACCCATACAATGTGCACCACCCCGTGATGTTTTTCTCACTCCTTCTAGTGAATGTAATGTAACACACACCAATACAATGCGCACCACCCCGTGATATTTTTCTCACTCCTACTAGTGAATCTAATGTAACACACACCCATACAATGCGCACCACCCCGTGATGTTTTTCTCACTCCTACTAGTGAATCTAATGTAACACACACCCATACAATGCGCACCACCCCGTGATGTTTTTCTCACTCCTACTAGTGAATGTAATGTAACACACACCCATACAATGCGCACCACCCCGTGATGTTTTTCTCACTCCTACTAGTGAATGTAATGTAACACACACCCATACAATGCGCACCACCCCGTGATGTTTTTCTCACTCCTACTAGTGAATCTAATGTAACACACACCCATACAATGCGCACCACCCCGCGAAGTTTTTCAGAAACCTATCCTACATTGCCACTGCATGTTCCCTAAACTCCCCATGCTGACCACCCCGCAGTGCTTTTCTCCATCCTACATTGCCACTCACTGCCTATCCTAATTCAGACCCTCTGATTCACACCACCCCGTTATGTTTTTCTCACTCCTAGTAGTGAATGTAATGTAACACACACCCATACAATGCGCACCTTCCCGTGATGCTTTTCTCACTCCTACTAGTGAATGTTATGTAACACACACCCATACAATGCGCACCACCCCGTGATGTTTTTCTCACTCCTACTAGTGAATCTAATGTAACACACACCCATACAATGCGCACCACCCCGTGATGTTTTTCTCACTCCTACTAGTGAATCTAATGTAACACACACCCATACAATGCGCACCACCCCGTGATGTTTTTCTCACTCCTACTAGTGAATGTAATGTAACACACACCCATACAATGCACACCACCCCGTGATGTTTTTCTCACTCCTACTAGTGAATGTAATGTAACACACACCCATACAATGCGCACCACCCCGTGATGTTTTTCTCACTCCTACTAGTGTATCTAATGTAACAGACACCCATACAATGCGCACCACCCCGTGATGTTTTTCTCACTCCTACTAGTGAATGTAATGTAACACACACCCATAAAATGCGCACCACCCCGTGATGTTTTTCTCACTCCTACTAGTGCATGTAATGTAACACACACCCATACAATGTGCACCACCCCGTGATGTTTTTCTCACTCCTTCTAGTGAATGTAATGTAACACACACCCATACAATGCGCACCACCCCGTGATGTTTTTCTCACTCCTACTAGTGAATGTAATGTAACACACACCCATACAATGCGCACCACCCCGTGATGTTTTTCTCACTGCTACTAGTGAATGTAATGTAACACACACCCATACAATGCGCACCACCCAGTGATGTTTTTCTCACTCCTACTAGTGAATCTAATGTAACACACACCCATACAATGCGCACCACCCCGTGATGTTTTTCTCACTCCTACTAGTGAATCTAATGTAACACACACCCATACAATGCGCACCACCCCGTGATGTTTTTCTCACTCCTACTAGTGAATGTAATGTAACACACACCCATACAATGCGCACCACCCCGTGATGTTTTTCTCACTCCTACTAGTGTATCTAATGTAACACACACCCATACAATGCGCACCACCCCGTGATGTTTTTCTCACTCCTACTAGTGAATGTAATGTAACACACACCCATACAATGCGCACCACCCCGTGATGTTTTTCTCACTCCTACTAGTGAATGTAATGTAACACACACCCATACAATGTGCACCACCCCGTGATGTTTTTCTCACTCCTTCTAGTGAATGTAATGTAACACACACCCATACAATGCGCACCACCCCGTGATGTTTTTCTCACTCCTACTAGTGAATGTAATGTAACACACACCCATACAATGCGCACCACCCCGTGATGTTTTTCTCACTCCTACTAGTGTATCTAATGTAACACACACCCATACAATGCGCACCACCCCGTGATGTTTTTCTCACTCCTACTAGTGAATGTAATGTAACACACACCCATACAATGCGCACCACCCCGTGATGTTTTTCTCACTCCTACTAGTGAATGTAATGTAACACACACCCATACAATGCGCACCACCCCGCGAAGTTTTTCAGAAACCTATCCTACATTGCCACTGCATGTTCCCTAAACTCCCCATGCTGACCACCCCGCAGTGCTTTTCTCCATCCTACATTGCCACTCACTGCCTATCCTAATTCAGACCCTCTGATTCACACCACCCCGTTATGTTTTTCTCACTCCTAGTAGTGAATGTAATGTAACACACACCCATACAATGCGCACCACCCCGTGATGTTTTTCTCACTCCTACTAGTGAATGTAATGTAACACACACCCATACAATGCGCACCACCCCGTGATGTTTTTCTCACTCCTACTAGTGAATGTAATGTAACACACACCCATACAATGCGCACCACCCCGTGATGTTTTTCTCACTGCTACTAGTGAATGTAATGTAACACACACCCATACAATGCGCACCACCCCGTGATGTTTTTCTCACTCCTACTAGTGAATCTAATGTAACACACACCCATACAATGCGCACCACCCCGTGATGTTTTTCTCACTCCTACTAGTGAATCTAATGTAACACACACCCATACAATGCGCACCACCCCGTGATGTTTTTCTCACTCCTACTAGTGAATGTAATGTAACACACACCCATACAATGCGCACCACCCCGTGATGTTTTTCTCACTCCTACTAGTGTATCTAATGTAACACACACCCATACAATGCGCACCACCCCGTGATGTTTTTCTCACTCCTACTAGTGAATTTAATGTAACACACACCCATACAATGCGCACCACCCCGTGATGTTTTTCTCACTCCTACTAGTGAATGTAATGTAACACACACCCATACAATGTGCACCACCCCGTGATGTTTTTCTCACTCCTTCTAGTGAATGTAATGTAACACACACCCATACAATGCGCAACACCCCGTGATGTTTTTCTCACTCCTACTAGTGAATGTAATGTAACACACACCCATACAATGCGCACCACCCCGTGATGTTTTTCTCACTCCTACTAGTGTATCTAATGTAACACACACCCATACAATGCGCACCACCCCGTGATGTTTTTCTCACTCCTACTAGTGAATGTAATGTAACACACACCCATACAATGCGCACCACCCCGTGATGTTTTTCTCACTCCTACTAGTGAATGTAATGTAACACACACCCATACAATGTGCACAACCCCGTGATGTTTTTCTCACTCCTTCTAGTGAATGTAATGTAACACACACCCATACAATGCGCACCACCCCGTGATGTTTTTCTCACTCCTACTAGTGAATGTAATGTAACACACACCCATACAATGCGCACCACCCCGTGATGTTTTTCTCACTGCTACTAGTGAATGTAATGTAACACACACCCATACAATGCGCACAACCCCGTGATGTTTTTCTCACTCCTACTAGTGAATCTAATGTAACACACACCCATACAATGCGCACCACCCCGTGATGTTTTTCTCACTCCTACTAGTGAATCTAATGTAACACACACCCATACAATGCGCACCACCCCGTGATGTTTTTCTCACTCCTACTAGTGAATGTAATGTAACACACACCCATACAATGCGCACCACCCCGTGATGTTTTTCTCACTCCTACTAGTGAATGTAATGTAACACACACCCATACAATGCGCACCACCCCGTGATGTTTTTCTCAATCCTATTAGTGAATGTAATGTAACACACACCCATACAATGCGCACCACCCCGTGATGTTTTTCTCACTCCTACTAGTGAATCTAATGTAACACACACCCATACAATGCGCACCACCCCGCGAAGTTTTTCAGAAACCTATCCTACATTGCCACTGCATGTTCCCTAAACTCCCCATGCTGACCACCCCGCAGTGCTTTTCTCCATCCTACATTGCCACTCACTGCCTATCCTAATTCAGACCCTCTGATTCACACCACCCCGTTATGTTTTTCTCACTCCTAGTAGTGAATGTAATGTAACACACACCCATACAATGCGCACCACCCCGTGATGTTTTTCTCACTGCTACTAGTGAATGTAATGTAACACACACCCATACAATGCGCACCACCCCGTGATGTTTTTCTCACTCTTACTAGTGAATCTAATGTAACACACACCCATACAATGCGCACCACCCCGTGATGTTTTTCTCACTCCTACTAGTGAATCTAATGTAACACACACCCATACAATGCGCACCACCCCGTGATGTTTTTCTCACTCCTACTAGTGAATGTAATGTAACACAAACCCATACAATGCGCACCACCCCGTGATGTTTTTCTCACTCCTACTAGTGTATCTAATGTAACACACACCCATACAATGCGCACCACCCCGTGATGTTTTTCTCACTCCTACTAGTGAATTTAATGTAACACACACCCATACAATGCGCACCACCCCGTGATGTTTTTCTCACTCCTACTAGTGAATGTAATGTAACACACACCCATACAATGCGCACCACCCCGTGATGTTTTTCTCACTCCTACTAGTGAATGTAATGTAACACACACCGATACAATGCGCACCACCCCGTGATGTTTTTCTCACTCCTACTAGTGAATGTAATGTAACACACACCCATACAATGCGCACCACCCCGTGATGTTTTTCTCACTCCTACTAGTGAATCTAATGTAACACACACCCATACAATGCGCACCACCCCGTGATGTTTTTCTCACTCCTACTAGTGAATCTAATGTAACACACACCCATACAATGCGCACCACCCCGTGATGTTTTTCTCACTCCTACTAGTGAATGTAATGTAACACACACCCATACAATGCGCACCACCCCGTGATGTTTTTCTCACTCCTACTAGTGTATCTAATGTAACACACACCCATACAATGCGCACCACCCCGTGATGTTTTTCTCACTCCTACTAGTGAATGTAATGTAACACACACCCATACAATGCGCACCACCCCGTGATGTTTTTCTCACTCCTACTAGTGAATGTAATGTAACACACACCCATACAATGCGCACCACCCCGTGATGTTTTTCTCACTCCTTCTAGTGAATGTAATGTAACACACACCCATACAATGCGCACCACCCCGTGATGTTTTTCTCACTCCTACTAGTGAATGTAATGTAACACACACCCATACAATGCGCACCACCCCGTGATGTTTTTCTCACTGCTACTAATGAATGTAATGTAACACACACCCATACAATGCGCACCACCCCGTGATGTTTTTCTCACTCCTACTAGTGAATCTAATGTAACACACACCCATACAATGCGCACCACCCCGTGATGTTTTTCTCACTCCTACTAGTGAATCTAATGTAACACACACCCATACAATGCGCACCACCCCGTGATGTTTTTCTCACTCCTACTAGTGAATGTAATGTAACACACACCCATACAATGCGCACCACCCCGTGATGTTTTTCTCACTCCTACTAGTGTATCTAATGTAACACACACCCATGCAATGCGCACCACCCCGTGATGTTTTTCTCACTCCTACTAGTGAATGTAATGTAACACACACCCATACAATGCGCACCACCCCGTGATGTTTTTCTCACTCCTACTAGTGAATGTAATGTAACACACACCCATACAATGCGCACCACCCCGTGATGTTTTTCTCACTCCTTCTAGTGAATGTAATGTAACACACACCCATACAATGCGCACCACCCCGTGATGTTTTTCTCACTCCTACTAGTGAATATAATGTAACACACACCCATACAATGCGCACCAACCCGTGATGCTTTTCTCACTCCTACTAGTGTATCTAATGTAACACACACCCATACAATGCGCACCACCCCGTGATGTTTTTCTCACTCCTACTAGTGAATGTAATGTAACACACACCCATACAATGCGCACCACCCCGTGATGTTTTTCTCACTCCTACTAGTGAATGTAATGTAACACACACCCATACAATGTGCACCACCCCGTGATGTTTTTCTCACTCCTTCTAGTGAATGTAATGTAACACACACCCATACAATGCGTACCACCCCGTGATGTTTTTCTCACTCCTACTAGTGAATGTAATGTAACACACACCCATACAATGCGCACCACCCCGTGATGTTTTTCTCACTCCTACTACTGAATCTAATGTAACACACACCCATACAATGCGCACCACCCCGTGATGTTTTTCTCACTCCTACTAGTGAATGTAATGTAACACACACCCATACAATGCGCACCACCCCGTGATGTTTTTCTCACTCCTACTAGTGTATCTAATGTAACACACACCCATACAATGCGCACCACCCCGTGATGTT
Source organism: Cavia porcellus (assembly GCF_034190915.1). Lineage (NCBI taxonomy): Eukaryota > Metazoa > Chordata > Mammalia > Rodentia > Caviidae > Cavia > Cavia porcellus. Next base: position 190,308 of record NW_026947562.1, on the reverse strand, counting down.
TTTCTCACTCCTACTAGTGAATGTAATGTAACACACACCCATACAATGCGCACCACCCCGTGATGTTTTTCTCACTCCTACTAGTGAATGTAATGTAACACACACCCATACAATGTGCACCACCCCGTGATGTTTTTCTCACTCCTTCTAGTGAATGTAATGTAACACACACCCATACAATGCGCACCACCCCGTGATGTTTTTCTCACTCCTACTAGTGAATGTAATGTAACACACACCCATACAATGCGCACCACCCCGTGATGTTTTTCTCACTGCTACTAGTGAATGTAATGTAACACACACCCATACAATGCGCACCACCCCGTGATGTTTTTCTCACTCCTACTAGTGAATCTAATGTAACACACACCCATACAATGCGCACCACCCCGTGATGTTTTTCTCACTCCTACTAGTGAATCTAATGTAACACACACCCATACAATGCGCACCACCCCGTGATGTTTTTCTCACTCCTACTAGTGAATGTAATGTAACACACACCCATACAATGCGCACCACCCCGTGATTATTTTCTCACTCCTACTAGTGTATCTAATGTAACACACACCCATACAATGCGCACCACCCCGTGATGTTTTTCTCACTCCTACTAGTGAATGTAATGTAACACACACCCATACAATGTGCACCACCCCGTGATGTTTTTCTCACTCCTTCTAGTGAATGTAATGTAACACACACCAATACAATGCGCACCACCCCGTGATATTTTTCTCACTCCTACTAGTGAATCTAATGTAACACACACCCATACAATGCGCACCACCCCGTGATGTTTTTCTCACTCCTACTAGTGAATCTAATGTAACACACACCCATACAATGCGCACCACCCCGTGATGTTTTTCTCACTCCTACTAGTGAATGTAATGTAACACACACCCATACAATGCGCACCACCCCGTGATGTTTTTCTCACTCCTACTAGTGAATGTAATGTAACACACACCCATACAATGCGCACCACCCCGTGATGTTTTTCTCACTCCTACTAGTGAATCTAATGTAACACACACCCATACAATGCGCACCACCCCGCGAAGTTTTTCAGAAACCTATCCTACATTGCCACTGCATGTTCCCTAAACTCCCCATGCTGACCACCCCGCAGTGCTTTTCTCCATCCTACATTGCCACTCACTGCCTATCCTAATTCAGACCCTCTGATTCACACCACCCCGTTATGTTTTTCTCACTCCTAGTAGTGAATGTAATGTAACACACACCCATACAATGCGCACCTTCCCGTGATGCTTTTCTCACTCCTACTAGTGAATGTTATGTAACACACACCCATACAATGCGCACCACCCCGTGATGTTTTTCTCACTCCTACTAGTGAATCTAATGTAACACACACCCATACAATGCGCACCACCCCGTGATGTTTTTCTCACTCCTACTAGTGAATCTAATGTAACACACACCCATACAATGCGCACCACCCCGTGATGTTTTTCTCACTCCTACTAGTGAATGTAATGTAACACACACCCATACAATGCACACCACCCCGTGATGTTTTTCTCACTCCTACTAGTGAATGTAATGTAACACACACCCATACAATGCGCACCACCCCGTGATGTTTTTCTCACTCCTACTAGTGTATCTAATGTAACAGACACCCATACAATGCGCACCACCCCGTGATGTTTTTCTCACTCCTACTAGTGAATGTAATGTAACACACACCCATAAAATGCGCACCACCCCGTGATGTTTTTCTCACTCCTACTAGTGCATGTAATGTAACACACACCCATACAATGTGCACCACCCCGTGATGTTTTTCTCACTCCTTCTAGTGAATGTAATGTAACACACACCCATACAATGCGCACCACCCCGTGATGTTTTTCTCACTCCTACTAGTGAATGTAATGTAACACACACCCATACAATGCGCACCACCCCGTGATGTTTTTCTCACTGCTACTAGTGAATGTAATGTAACACACACCCATACAATGCGCACCACCCAGTGATGTTTTTCTCACTCCTACTAGTGAATCTAATGTAACACACACCCATACAATGCGCACCACCCCGTGATGTTTTTCTCACTCCTACTAGTGAATCTAATGTAACACACACCCATACAATGCGCACCACCCCGTGATGTTTTTCTCACTCCTACTAGTGAATGTAATGTAACACACACCCATACAATGCGCACCACCCCGTGATGTTTTTCTCACTCCTACTAGTGTATCTAATGTAACACACACCCATACAATGCGCACCACCCCGTGATGTTTTTCTCACTCCTACTAGTGAATGTAATGTAACACACACCCATACAATGCGCACCACCCCGTGATGTTTTTCTCACTCCTACTAGTGAATGTAATGTAACACACACCCATACAATGTGCACCACCCCGTGATGTTTTTCTCACTCCTTCTAGTGAATGTAATGTAACACACACCCATACAATGCGCACCACCCCGTGATGTTTTTCTCACTCCTACTAGTGAATGTAATGTAACACACACCCATACAATGCGCACCACCCCGTGATGTTTTTCTCACTCCTATTAGTGTATCTAATGTAACACACACCCATACAATGCGCACCACCCCGTGATGTTTTTCTCACTCCTACTAGTGAATGTAATGTAACACACACCCATACAATGCGCACCACCCCGTGATGTTTTTCTCACTGCTACTAGTGAATGTAATGTAACACACACCCATACAATGCGCACCACCCCGCGAAGTTTTTCAGAAACCTATCCTACATTGCCACTGCATGTTCCCTAAACTCCCCATGCTGACCACCCCGCAGTGCTTTTCTCCATCCTACATTGCCACTCACTGCCTATCCTAATTCAGACCCTCTGATTCACACCACCCCGTTATGTTTTTCTCACTCCTAGTAGTGAATGTAATGTAACACACACCCATACAATGCGCACCACCCCGTGATGTTTTTCTCACTCCTACTAGTGAATGTAATGTAACACACACCCATACAATGCGCACCACCCCGTGATGTTTTTCTCACTCCTACTAGTGAATGTAATGTAACACACACCCATACAATGCGCACCACCCCGTGATGTTTTTCTCACTGCTACTAGTGAATGTAATGTAACACACACCCATACAATGCGCACCACCCCGTGATGTTTTTCTCACTCCTACTAGTGAATCTAATGTAACACACACCCATACAATGCGCACCACCCCGTGATGTTTTTCTCACTCCTACTAGTGAATCTAATGTAACACACACCCATACAATGCGCACCACCCCGTGATGTTTTTCTCACTCCTACTAGTGAATGTAATGTAACACACACCCATACAATGCGCACCACCCCGTGATGTTTTTCTCACTCCTACTAGTGTATCTAATGTAACACACACCCATACAATGCGCACCACCCCGTGATGTTTTTCTCACTCCTACTAGTGAATTTAATGTAACACACACCCATACAATGCGCACCACCCCGTGATGTTTTTCTCACTCCTACTAGTGAATGTAATGTAACACACACCCATACAATGTGCACCACCCCGTGATGTTTTTCTCACTCCTTCTAGTGAATGTAATGTAACACACACCCATACAATGCGCAACACCCCGTGATGTTTTTCTCACTCCTACTAGTGAATGTAATGTAACACACACCCATACAATGCGCACCACCCCGTGATGTTTTTCTCACTCCTACTAGTGTATCTAATGTAACACACACCCATACAATGCGCACCACCCCGTGATGTTTTTCTCACTCCTACTAGTGAATGTAATGTAACACACACCCATACAATGCGCACCACCCCGTGATGTTTTTCTCACTCCTACTAGTGAATGTAATGTAACACACACTCATACAATGTGCACCACCCCGTGATGTTTTTCTCACTCTTTCTAGTGAATGTAATGTAACACACACCCATACAATGCGCACCACCCCGTGATGTTTTTCTCACTCCTACTAGTGAATGTAATGTAACACACACCCATAATATGCGCACCACCCCGTGATGTTTTTCTCACTCCTACTAGTGAATCTAATGTAACACACACCCATACAATGCGCACCACCCCGTGATGTTTTTCTCACTCCTACTAGTGAATGTAATGTAACACACACCCATACAATGCGCACCACCCCGTGATGTTTTTCTCACTCCTACTAGTGAATCTAATGTAACACACACCCATAAAATGCGCACCACCCCGTGATGTTTTTCTCAATCCTATTAGTGAATGTAATGTAACACACACCCATACAATGCGCACCACCCCGTGATGTTTTTCTCACTCCTACTAGTGAATCTAATGTAACACACACCCATACAATGCGCACCACCCCGCGAAGTTTTTCAGAAACCTATCCTACATTGCCACTGCATGTTCCCTAAACTCCCCATGCTGACCACCCCGCAGTGCTTTTCTCCATCCTACATTGCCACTCACTGCCTATCCTAATTCAGACCCTCTGATTCACACCACCCCGTTATGTTTTTCTCACTCCTAGTAGTGAATGTAATGTAACACACACCCATACAATGCGCACCTTCCCGTGATGTTTTTCTCACTCCTACTAGTGAATGTAATGTAACACACACCCATACAATGCGCACCACCCCGTGATGTTTTTCTCACTCCTACTAGTGCATGTAATGTAACACACACCCATACAATGTGCACCACCCCGTGATGTTTTTCTCACTCCTTCTAGTGAATGTAATGTAACACACACCCATACAATGCGCACCACCACGTGATGTTTTTCTCACTCCTACTAGTGAATGTAATGTAACACACACCCATACAATGCGCACCACCCCGTGATGTTTTTCTCACTGCTACTAGTGAATGTAATGTAACACACACCCATACAATGCGCACCACCCCGTGATGTTTTTCTCACTCCTACTAGTGAATGTAATGTAACACACACCCATACAATGTGCACCACCCCGTGATGTTTTTCTCACTCCTTCTAGTGAATGTAATGTAACACACACCCATACAATGCGCACCACCCCGTGATGTTTTTCTCACTCCTACTAGTGAATGTAATGTAACACACACCCATACAATGCGCACCACCCCGTGATGTTTTTCTCACTCCTACTAGTGAATCTAATGTAACACACACCCATACAATGCGCACCACCCCGTGATGTTTTTCTCACTCCTACTAGTGAATGTAATGTAACACACACCCATACAATGCGCACCACCCCGCGAAGTTTTTCAGAAACCTATCCTACATTGCCACTGCATGTTCCCTAAACTCCCCATGCTGAACACCCCGCAGTGCTTTTCTCCATCCTACATTGCCACTCACTGCCTATCCTAATTCAGACCCTCTGATTCACACCACCCCGTTATGTTTTTCTCACTCCTAGTAGTGAATGTAATGTAACACACACCCATACAATGCGCACCACCCCGTGATGTTTTTCTCACTCCTACTAGTGAATGTAATGTAACACACACCCATACAATGCGCACCACCCCGTGATGTTTTTCTCACTCCTACTAGTGAATGTAATGTAACACACACCCATACAATGCGCACCACCCCGTGATGTTTTTCTCACTGCTACTAGTGAATGTAATGTAACACACACCCATACAATGCGCACCACCCCGTGATGTTTTTCTCACTCCTACTAGTGAATCTAATGTAACACACACCCATACAATGCGCACCACCCCGTGATGTTTTTCTCACTCCTACTAGTGAATCTAATGTAACACACACCCATACAATGCGCACCACCCCGTGATGTTTTTCTCACTCCTACTAGTGAATGTAATGTAACACACACCCATACAATGTGCACCACCCCGTGATGTTTTTCTCACTCCTACTAGTGTATCTAATGTAACACACACCCATACAATGCGCACCACCCCGTGATGTTTTTCTCACTCCTACTAGTGAATGTAATGTAACACACACCCATACAATGCGCACCACCCCGTGATGTTTTTCTCACTCCTACTAGTGAATGTAATGTAACACACACCCATACAATGTGCACCACCACGTGATGTTTTTCTCACTCCTTCTAGTGAATGTAATGTAACACACACCCATACAATGCGCAACACCCCGTGATGTTTTTCTCACTCCTACTAGTGAATGTAATGTAACACACACCCATACAATGCGCACCACCCCGTGATGTTTTTCTCACTCCTACTAGTGTATCTAATGTAACACACACCCATACAATGCGCACCACCCCGTGATGTTTTTCTCACTCCTACTAGTGAATGTAATGTAACACACACCCATACAATGCGCACCACCCCGTGATGTTTTTCTCACTCCTACTAGTGAATGTAATGTAACACACACCCATACAATGTGCACCACCCCGTGATGTTTTTCTCACTCTTTCTAGTGAATGTAATGTAACACACACCCATACAATGCGCACCACCCCGTGATGTTTTTCTCACTCCTACTAGTGAATGTAATGTAACACACACCCATAAAATGCGCACCACCCCGTGATGTTTTTCTCACTCCTACTAGTGAATCTAATGTAACACACACCCATACAATGCGCACCACCCCGTGATGTTTTTCTCACTCCTACTAGTGAATGTAATGTAACACACACCCATACAATGCGCACCACCCCGTGATGTTTTTCTCACTCCTACTAGTGAATCTAATGTAACACACAACCATACAATGCGCACCACCCCGTGATGTTTTTCTCAATCCTATTAGTGAATGTAATGTAACACACACCCATACAATGCGCACCACCCCGTGATGTTTTTCTCACTCCTACTAGTGAATCTAATGTAACACACACCCATACAATGCGCACCACCCCGCGAAGTTTTTCAGAAACCTATCCTACATTGCCACTGCATGTTCCCTAAACTCCCCATGCTGACCACCCCGCAGTGCTTTTCTCCATCCTACATTGCCACTCACAGCCTATCCTAATTCAGGCCCTCTGATTCACACCACCCCGTTATGTTTTTCTCACTCCTAGTAGTGAATGTAATGTAACACACACCCATACAATGCACACCTTCCCGTGATGTTTTTCTCACTCCTACTAGTGAATGTAATGTAACACACACCCATACAATGCGCACCACCCCGTGATGTTTTTCTCACTCCTACTAGTGAATGTAATGTAACACACACCCATACAATGCGCACCACCCCGTGATGTTTTTCTCACTCCTCCTAGTGAATGTAATTTAACACACACCCATACAATGCGCACTAACTCGTGATGTTTTTCTCACTCCTACTAGTGAATGTAATGTAACACACACCCATACAATGCGCACCACCCCGTGATGTTTTTCTCACTCCTACTAGTGAATGTAATGTAACACACACCGATACAATGCGCATCACCCCGTGATGTTTTTCTCACTCCTACTAGTGAATGTAATGTAACACACACCCATACAATGTGCACCACCCCGTGATGTTTTTCTCACTCCTACTAGTGAATCTAATGTAACACACACCCATACAATGCGCACCACCCCGTGATGTTTTTCTCACTCCTACTAGTGAATCTAATGTAACACACACCCATACAATGCGCACCACCCCGTGATGTTTTTCTCACTCCTACTAGTGAATCTAATGTAACACACACCAATACAATGTGCACCACCCCGTGATGTTTTTCTCACTCCTACTAGTGAATCTAATGTAACACACACCCATACAATGTGCACCACCCCGTGATGTTTTTCTCACTCCTTCTAGTGAATGTAATGTAACACACACCCATACAATGCGCACCACCCCGTGATGTTTTTCTCACTCCTACTAGTGAATCTAATGTAACACACACCCATACAATGCGCACCACCCCGTGATGTTTTTCTCACTCCTACTAGTGAATCTAATGTAACACACACCCATACAATGCGCACCACCCCGTGATGTTTTTCTCACTCCTACTAGTGAATGTAATGTAACACACACCCATACAATGCGCACCACCCCGTGATGTTTTTCTCACTCCTACTAGTGAATGTAATGTAACACACACCCATACAATGCGCACCACCCCGTGATGTTTTTCTCAATCCTATTAGTGAATGTAATGTAACACACACCCATACAATGCGCACCACCCCGTGATGTTTTTCTCACTCCTACTAGTGAATCTAATGTAACACACACCCATACAATGCGCACCACCCCGCGAAGTTTTTCAGAAACCTATCCTACTTTGCCACTGCATGTTCCCTAAACTCCCCATGCTGACCACCCCGCAGTGCTTTTCTCCATCCTACATTGCCACTCACTGCCTATCCTAATTCAGACCCTCTGATTCACACCACCCCGTTATGTTTTTCTCACTCCTAGTAGTGAATGTAATGTAACACACACCCATACAATGCGCACCTTCCCGTGATGCTTTTCTCACTCCTACTAGTGAATGTAATGTAACACACACCCATACAATGCGCACCACCCCGTGATGTTTTTCTCACACCTACTAGTGAATGTAATGTAACACACACCCATACAATGCGCACCACCCCGTGATGTTTTTCTCACTCCTACTAGTGAATGTAATGTAACACACACCCATACAATGCGCACTAACTCGTGATGTTTTTCTCACTCCTACTAGTGAATGTAATGTAACACACACCCATACAATGCGCACCACCCCGTGATGTTTTTCTCACTCCTACTAGTGAATGTAATGTAACACACACCGATACAATGCGCATCACCCCGTGATATTTTTCTCACTCCTACTAGTGAATGTAATGTAACACACACCCATACAATGTGCACCACCCCGTGATGTTTTTCTCACTCCTACTAGTGAATCTAATGTAACACACACCCATACAATGCGCACCACCCCGTGATGTTTTTCTCACTCCTACTAGTGAATCTAATGTAACACACACCCATACAATGCGCACCACCCCGTGATGTTTTTCTCACTCCTACTAGTGAATGTAATGTAACACACACCCATACAATGCGCACCACCCCGTGATGTTTTTCTCACTCCTACTAGTGAATCTAATGTAACACACACCCATACAATGCGCACCACCCCGTGATGTTTTTCTCACTCCTACTAGTGTATCTAATGTAACAGACACCCATACAATGCGCACCACCCCGTGATGTTTTTCTCACTCCTACTAGTGAATGTAATGTAACACACACCCATAAAATGCGCACCACCCCGTGATGTTTTTCTCACTCCTACTAGTGCATGTAATGTAACACACACCCATACAATGTGCACCACCCCGTGATGTTTTTCTCACTCCTTCTAGTGAATGTAATGTAACACACACCCATACAATGCGCACCACCCCGTGATGTTTTTCTCACTCCTACTAGTGAATGTAATGTAACACACACCCATACAATGCGCACCACCCCGTGATGTTTTTCTCACTGCTACTAGTGAATGTAATGTAACACACACCCATACAATGCGCACCACCCAGTGATGTTTTTCTCACTCCTACTAGTGAATCTAATGTAACACACACCCATACAATGCGCACCACCCCGTGATGTTTTTCTCACTCCTACTAGTGAATCTAATGTAACACACACCCATACAATGCGCACCACCCCGTGATGTTTTTCTCACTCCTACTAGTGAATGTAATGTAACACACACCCATACAATGCGCACCACCCCGTGATGTTTTTCTCACTCCTACTAGTGTATCTAATGTAACACACACCCATACAATGCGCACCACCCCGTGATGTTTTTCTCACTCCTACTAGTGAATGTAATGTAACACACACCCATACAATGCGCACCACCCCGTGATGTTTTTCTCACTCCTACTAGTGAATGTAATGTAACACACTCCCATACAATGTGCACCACCCCGTGATGTTTTTCTCACTCCTTCTAGTGAATGTAATGTAACACACACCCATACAATGTGCACCACCCCGTGATGTTTTTCTCACTCCTACTAGTGAATGTAATGTAACACACACCCATACAATGCGCACCCCCCCGTGATGTTTTTCTCACTCCTACTAGTGTATCTAATGTAACACACACCCATACAATGCGCACCACCCCGTGATGTTTTTGTCACTCCTACTAGTGAATGTAATGTAACACACACCCATACAATGCGCACCACCCCGTGATGTTTTTCTCACTCCTACTAGTGAATGTAATGTAACACACACCCATACAATGCGCACCACCCCGCGAAGTTTTTCAGAAACCTATCCTACATTGCCACTGCATGTTCCCTAAACTCCCCATGCTGACCACCCCGCAGTGCTTTTCTCCATCCTACATTGCCACTCACTGCCTATCCTAATTCAGACCCTCTGATTCACACCACCCCGTTATGTTTTTCTCACTCCTAGTAGTGAATGTAATGTAACACACACCCATACAATGCGCACCACCCCGTGATGTTTTTCTCACTCCTACTAGTGAATGTAATGTAACACACACCCATAAAATGCGCACCACCCCGTGATGTTTTTCTCACTCCTACTAGTGCATGTAATGTAACACACACCCATACAATGTGCACCACCCCGTGATGTTTTTCTCACTCCTTCTAGTGAATGTAATGTAACACACACCCATACAATGCGCACCACCCCGTGATGTTTTTCTCACTCCTACTAGTGAATGTAATGTAACACACACCCATACAATGCGCACCACCCCGTGATGTTTTTCTCACTGCTACTAGTGAATGTAATGTAACACACACCCATACAATGCGCACCACCCAGTGATGTTTTTCTCACTCCTACTAGTGAATCTAATGTAACACACACCCATACAATGCGCACCACCCCGTGATGTTTTTCTCACTCCTACTAGTGAATCTAATGTAACACACACCCATACAATGCGCACCACCCCGTGATGTTTTTCTCACTCCTACTAGTGAATGTAATGTAACACACACCCATACAATGCGCACCACCCCGTGATGTTTTTCTCACTCCTACTAGTGTATCTAATGTAACACACACCCATACAATGCGCACCACCCCGTGATGTTTTTCTCACTCCTACTAGTGAATGTAATGTAACACACACCCATACAATGCGCACCACCCCGTGATGTTTTTCTCACTCCTACTAGTGAATGTAATGTAACACACTCCCATACAATGTGCACCACCCCGTGATGTTTTTCTCACTCCTTCTAGTGAATGTAATGTAACACACACCCATACAATGCGCACCACCCCGTGATGTTTTTCTCACTCCTACTAGTGAATGTAATGTAACACACACCCATACAATGCGCACCCCCCCGGGATGTTTTTCTCACTCCTACTAGTGTATCTAATGTAACACACACCCATACAATGCGCACCACCCCGTGATGTTTTTGTCACTCCTACTAGTGAATGTAATGTAACACACACCCATACAATGCGCACCACCCCGTGATGTTTTTCTCACTCCTACTAGTGAATGTAATGTAACACACACCCATACAATGCGCACCACCCCGCGAAGTTTTTCAGAAACCTATCCTACATTGCCACTGCATGTTCCCTAAACTCCCCATGCTGACCACCCCGCAGTGCTTTTCTCCATCCTACATTGCCACTCACTGCCTATCCTAATTCAGACCCTCTGATTCACACCACCCCGTTATGTTTTTCTCACTCCTAGTAGTGAATGTAATGTAACACACACCCATACAATGCGCACCACCCCGTGATGTTTTTCTCACTCCTACTAGTGAATGTAATGTAACACACACCCATACAATGCGCACCACCCTGTGATGTTTTTCTCACTCCTACTAGTGAATGTAATGTAACACACACCCATACAATGCGCACCACCCCGTGATGTTTTTCTCACTGCTACTAGTGAATGTAATGTAACACACACCCATACAATGCGCACCACCCCGTGATGTTTTTCTCACTCCTACTAGTGAATCTAATGTAACACACACCCATACAATGCGCACCACCCCGTGATGTTTTTCTCACTCCTACTAGTGAATCTAATGTAACACACACCCATACAATGCGCACCACCCCGTGATGTTTTTCTCACTCCTACTAGTGAATGTAATGTAACACACACCCATACAATGCGCACCACACCGTGATGTTTTTCTCACTCCTACTAGTGTATCTAATGTAACACACACCCATACAATGCGCACCACCCCGTGATGTTTTTCTCACTCCTACTAGTGAATGTAATGTAAGACACACCCATACAATGCGCACCACCCCGTGATGTTTTTCTCACTCCTACTAGTGAATGTAATGTAACACACACCCATACAATGCGCACCACCCCGCGAAGTTTTTCAGAAACCTATCCTACATTGCCACTGCATGTTCCCTAAACTCCCCATGCTGACCACCCCGCAGTGCTTTTCTCCATCCTACATTGCCACTCACTGCCTATCCTAATTCAGACCCTCTGATTCACACCACCCCGTTATGGTTTTCTCACTCCTAGTAGTGAATGTAATGTAACACACACCCATACAATGCGCACCTTCCCGTGATGCTTTTCTCACTCCTACTAGTGAATGTAATGTAACACACACCCATACAATGCGCACCACCCCGTGATGTTTTTCTCACTCCTACTAGTGAATGTAATGTAACACACACCCATACAATGCGCACCACCCCGTGATGTTTTTCTCACTCCTACTAGTGAATGTAATGTAACACACACCCATACAATGCGCACTAACTCGTGATGTTTTTCTCACTCCTACTAGTGAATGTAATGTAACACACACCCATACAATGCGCACCACCCCGTGATGTTTTTCTCACTCCTACTAGTGAATGTAATGTAACACACACCGATACAATGCGCATCACCCCGTGATGTTTTTCTCACTCCTACTAGTGAATGTAATGTAACACACACCCATACAATGCGCACCACCCCGTGATGTTTTTCTCACTCCTACTAGTGAATCTAATGTAACACACACCCATACAATGCGCACCACCCCGTGATGTTTTTCTCACTCCTACTAGTGAATCTAATGTAACACACACCCATACAATGCGCACCACCCCGTGATGTTTTTCTCACTCCTACTAGTGAATGTAATGTAACACACACCCATACAATGCGCACCACCCCGTGATGTTTTTCTCACTCCTACTAGTGAATGTAATGTAACACACACCCATACAATGCGCACCACCCCGTGATGTTTTTCTCACTCCTACTAGTGTATCTAATGTAACAGACACCCATACAATGCGCACCACCCCGTGATGTTTTTCTCACTCCTACTAGTGAATGTAATGTAACACACACCCATAAAATGCGCACCACCCCGTGATGTTTTTCTCACTCCTACTAGTGCATGTAATGTAACACACACCCATACAATGTGCACCACCCCGTGATGTTTTTCTCACTCCTTCTAGTGAATGTAATGTAACACACACCCATACAATGCGCACCACCCCGTGATGTTTTTCTCACTCCTACTAGTGAATGTAATGTAACACACACCCATACAATGCGCACCACCCCGTGATGTTTTTCTCACTGCTACTAGTGAATGTAATGTAACACACACCCATACAATGCGCACCACCCAGTGATGTTTTTCTCACTCCTACTAGTGAATCTAATGTAACACACACCCATACAATGCGCACCACCCCGTGATGTTTTTCTCACTCCTACTAGTGAATCTAATGTAACACACACCCATACAATGCGCACCACCCCGTGATGTTTTTCTCACTCCTACTAGTGAATGTAATGTAACACACACCCATACAATGCGCACCACCCCGTGATGTTTTTCTCACTCCTACTAGTGTATCTAATGTAACACACACCCATACAATGCGCACCACCCCGTGATGTTTTTCTCACTCCTACTAGTGAATGTAATGTAACACACACCCATACAATGCGCACCACCCCGTGATGTTTTTCTCACTCCTACTAGTGAATGTAATGTAACACACACCCATACAATGTGCACCACCCCGTGATGTTTTTCTCACTCCTTCTAGTGAATGTAATGTAACACACACCCATACAATGCGCACCACCCCGTGATGTTTTTCTCACTCCTACTAGTGAATGTAATGTAACACACACCCATACAATGCGCACCACCCCGTGATGTTTTTCTCACTCCTACTAGTGTATCTAATGTAACACACACCCATACAATGCGCACCACCCCGTGATGTTTTTGTCACTCCTACTAGTGAATGTAATGTAACACACACCCATACAATGCGCACCACCCCGTGATGTTTTTCTCACTCCTACTAGTGAATGTAATGTAACACACACCCATACAATGCGCACCACCCCGCGAAGTTTTTCAGAAACCTATCCTACATTGCCACTGCATGTTCCCTAAACTCCCCATGCTGACCACCCCGCAGTGCTTTTCTCCATCCTACATTGCCACTCACTGCCTATCCTAATTCAGACCCTCTGATTCACACCACCCCGTTATGTTTTTCTCACTCCTAGTAGTGAATGTAATGTAACACACACCCATACAATGCGCACCACCCCGTGATGTTTTTCTCACTCCTACTAGTGAATGTAATGTAACACACACCCATACAATGCGCACCACCCCGTGATGTTTTTCTCACTCCTACTAGTGAATGTAATGTAACACACACCCATACAATGCGCACCACCCCGTGATGTTTTTCTCACTGCTACTAGTGAATGTAATGTAACACACACCCATACAATGCGCACCACCCCGTGATGTTTTTCTCACTCCTACTAGTGAATCTAATGTAACACACACCCATACAATGCGCACCACCCCGTGATGTTTTTCTCACTCCTACTAGTGAATCTAATGTAACACACACCCATACAATGCGCACCACCCCGTGATGTTTTTCTCACTCCTACTAGTGAATGTAATGTAACACACACCCATACAATGCGCACCACACCGTGATGTTTTTCTCACTCCTACTAGTGTATCTAATGTAACACACACCCATACAATGCGCACCACCCCGTGATGTTTTTCTCACTCCTACTAGTGAATGTAATGTAACACACACCCATACAATGCGCACCACCCCGTGATGTTTTTCTCACTCCTACTAGTGAATGTAATGTAACACACACCCATACAATGTGCACCACCCCGTGATGTTTTTCTCACTCCTTCTAGTGAATGTAATGTAACACACACCCATACAATGCGCAACACCCCGTGATGTTTTTCTCACTCCTACTAGTGAATGTAATGTAACACACACCCATACAATGCGCACCACCCCGTGATGTTTTTCTCACTCCTACTAGTGTATCTAATGTAACACACACCCATACAATGCGCACCACCCCGTGATGTTTTTCTCACTCCTACTAGTGAATGTAATGTAACACACACCCATACAATGCGCACCACCCCGTGATGTTTTTCTCACTCCTACTAGTGAATGTAATGTAACACACACCCATACAATGTGCACCACCCCGTGATGTTTTTCTCACTCTTTCTAGTGAATGTAATGTAACACACACCCATACAATGCGCACCACCCCGTGATGTTTTTCTCACTCCTACTAGTGAATGTAATGTAACACACACCCATAAAATGCGCACCACCCCGTGATGTTTTTCTCACTCCTACTAGTGAATCTAATGTAACACACACCCATACAATGCGCACCACCCCGTGATGTTTTTCTCACTCCTACTAGTGAATGTAATGTAACACACACCCATACAATGCGCACCACCCCGTGATGTTTTTCTCACTCCTACTAGTGAATCTAATGTAACACACACCCATACAATGCGCACCACCCCGTGATGTTTTTCTCAATCCTATTAGTGAATGTAATGTAATACACACCCATACAATGCGCACCACCCCGTGATGTTTTTCTCACTCCTACTAGTGAATCTAATGTAACACACACCCATACAATGCGCACCACCCCGCGAAGTTTTTCAGAAACCTATCCTACATTGCCACTGCATGTTCCCTAAACTCCCCATGCTGACCACCCCGCAGTGCTTTTCTCCATCCTACATTGCCACTCACTGCCTATCCTAATTAAGACCCTCTGATTCACACCACCCCGTTATGTTTTTCTGACTCCTAGTAGTGAATGTAATGTAACACACACCCATACAATGCGCACCTTCCCGTGATGTTTTTCTCACTCCTACTAGTGAATGTAATGTAACACACACCCATACAATGCGCACCACCCCGTGATGTTTTTCTCACTCCTACTAGTGCATGTAATGTAACACACACCCATACAATGTGCACCACCCCGTGATGTTTTTCTCACTCCTTCTAGTGAATGTAATGTAACACACACCCATACAATGCGCACCACCCCGTGATGTTTTTCTCACTCCTACTAGTGAATGTAATGTAACACACACCCATACAATGCGCACCACCCCGTGATGTTTTTCTCACTGCTACTAGTGAATGTAATGTAACACACACCCATACAATGCGCACCACCCCGTGATGTTTTTCTCACTCCTACTAGTGAATGTAATGTAACACACACCCATACAATGTGCACCACCCCGTGATGTTTTTCTCACTCCTTCTAGTGAATGTAACGTAACACACACCCATACAATGCGCACCACCCCGTGATGTTTTTCTCACTCCTACTAGTGAATGTAATGTAACACACACCCATACAATGCGCACCACCCCGTGATGTTTTTCTCACTCCTACTAGTGTATCTAATGTAACACACACCCATACAATGCGCACCACCCCGTGATGTTTTTCTCACTCCTACTAGTGAATGTAATGTAACACACACCCATACAATGCGCACCACCCCGTGATGTTTTTCTCACTCCTACTAGTGAATGTAATGTAACACACACCCATACAATGCGCACCACCCCGCGAAGTTTTTCAGAAACCTATCCTACATTGCCACTGCATGTTCCCTAAACTCCCCATGCTGACCACCCCGCAGTGCTTTTCTCCATCCTACATTGCCACTCACTGCCTATCCTAATTCAGACCCTCTGATTCACACCACCCCGTTATGTTTTTCTCACTCCTAGTAGTGAATGTAATGTAACACACACCCATACAATGCGCACCACCCCGTGATGTTTTTCTCACTCCTACTAGTGAATGTAATGTAACACACACCCATACAATGCGCACCACCCCGTGATGTTTTTCTCACTCCTACTAGTGAATGTAATGTAACACACACCCATACAATGCGCACCACCCCGTGATGTTTTTCTCACTCCTACTAGTGAATCTAATGTAACACACACCCATACAATGCGCACCACCCCGTGATGTTTTTCTCACTCCTACTAGTGAATCTAATGTAACACACACCCATACAATGCGCACCACCCCGTGATGTTTTTCTCACTCCTACTAGTGAATGTAATGTAACACACACCCATACTATGCGCACCACCCCGTGATGTTTTTCTCACTCCTACTAGTGTATCTAATGTAACACACACCCATACAATGCGCACCACCCCGTGATGTTTTTCTCACTCCTACTAGTGAATGTAATGTAACACACACCCATACAATGCGCACCACCCCGTGATGTTTTTCTCACTCCTACTAGTGAATGTAATGTAACACACACCCATACAATGTGCACCACCCCGTGATGTTTTTCTCACTCCTTCTAGTGAATGTAATGTAACACACACCCATACAATGCGCAACACCCCGTGATGTTTTTCTCACTCCTACTAGTGAATGTAATGTAACACACACCCATACAATGCGCACCACCCCGTGATGTTTTTCTCACTCCTACTAGTGTATCTAATGTAACACACACCCATACAATGCGCACCACCCCGTGATGTTTTTCTCACTCCTACTAGTGAATGTAATGTAACACACACCCATACAATGCGCACCACCCCGTGATGTTTTTCTCACTCCTACTAGTGAATGTAATGTAACACACACCCATACAATGTGCACCACCCCGTGATGTTTTTCTCACTCTTTCTAGTGAATGTAATGTAACACACACCCATACAATGCGCACCACCCCGTGATGTTTTTCTCACTCCTACTAGTGAATGTAATGTAACACACACCCATAAAATGCGCAACACCCCGTGATGTTTTTCTCACTCCTACTAGTGAATCTAATGTAACACACACCCATACAATGCGCACCACCCCGTGATGTTTTTCTCACTCCTACTAGTGAATGTAATGTAACACACACCCATACATTGCGCACCACCCCGTGATGTTTTTCTCACTCCTACTAGTGAATCTAATGTAACACACACCCATACAATGCGCACCACCCCGTGATGTTTTTCTCAATCCTATTAGTGAATGTAATGTAACACACACCCATACAATGCGCACCACCCCGTGATGTTTTTCTCACTCCTACTAGTGAATCTAATGTAACACACACCCATACAATGCGCACCACCCCGCGAAGTTTTTCAGAAACCTATCCTACATTGCCACTGCATGTTCCCTAAACTCCCCATGCTGACCACCCCGCAGTGCTTTTCTCCATCCTACATTGCCACTCACAGCCTATCCTAATTCAGACCCTCTGATTCACACCACCCCGTTATGTTTTTCTCACTCCTAGTAGTGAATGTAATGTAACACACACCCATACAATGCGCACCACCCCGTGATGTTTTTCTCACTCCTACTAGTGAATGTAATGTAACACACACCCATACAATGCGCACCACCCCGTGATGTTTTTCTCACTCCTACTAGTGAATGTAATGTAACACACACCCATACAATGCGCACCACCCCGTGATGTTTTTCTCACTCCTACTAGTGAATGTAATTTAACACACACCCATACAATGCGCACTAACTCGTGATGTTTTTCTCACTCCTACTAGTGAATGTAATGTAACACACACCCATACAATGCGCACCACCCCGTGATGTTTTTCTCACTCCTACTAGTGAATGTAATGTAACACACACCGATACAATGCGCATCACCCCGTGATGTTTTTCTCACTCCTACTAGTGAATGTAATGTAACACACACCCATACAATGTGCACCACCCCGTGATGTTTTTCTCACTCCTACTAGTGAATCTAATGTAACACAGACCCATACAATGCGCACCACCCCGTGATGTTTTTCTCACTCCTACTAGTGAATCTAATGTAACACACACCCATACAATGCGCACCACCCCGTGATGTTTTTCTCACTCCTACTAGTGAATCTAATGTAACACACACCCATACAATGCGCACCACCCCGTGATGTTTTTCTCACTCCTACTAGTGAATGTAATGTAACACACACCCATACAATGCGCACCACCCCGTGATGTTTTTCTCACTCCTACTAGTGTATCTAATGTAACACACACCCATACAATGCGCACCACCCCGTGATGTTTTTCTCACTCCTACTAGTGAATGTAATGTAACACACACCCATACAATGCGCACCAAGCCGTGATGTTTTTCTCACTCCTACTAGTGAATGTAATGTAACACACACCCATACAATGTGCACCACCCCGTGATGTTTTTCTCACTCCTTCTAGTGAATGTAATGTAACACACACCCATACAATGCGCACCACCCCGTGATGTTTTTCTCACTCCTACTAGTGAATGTAATGTAACACACACCCATACAATGCGCACCACCCCGTGATGTTTTTCTCACTCCTACTAGTGAATCTAATGTAACACACACCCATACAATGCGCACCACCCCGTGATGTTTTTCTCACTCCTACTAGTGAATGTAATGTAACACACACCCATACAATGCGCACCACCCCGTGATGTTTTTCTCACTCCTACTAGTGAATGTAATGTAACACACACCCATACAATGCGCACCACCCCGTGATTATTTTCTCACTCCTACTAGTGTATCTAATGTAACACACACCCATACAATGCGCACCACCCCGTGATGTTTTTCTCACTCCTACTAGTGAATGTAATGTAACACACACCCATACAATGCGCACCACCCCGTGATGTTTTTCTCACTCCTACTAGTGAATGTAATGTAACACACACCCATACAATGCGCACCACCCTGTGATGTTTTTCTCACTCCTACTAGTGAATGTAATGTAACACACACCCATACAATGCGCACCACCCCGTGATGTTTTTCTCACTGCTACTAGTGAATGTAATGTAACACACACCCATACAATGCGCACCACCCCGTGATGTTTTTCTCACTCCTACTAGTGAATCTAATGTAACACACACCCATACAATGCGCACCACCCCGTGATGTTTTTCTCACTCCTACTAGTGAATCTAAT
This sequence comes from Cavia porcellus, assembly GCF_034190915.1. Taxonomy (NCBI): domain Eukaryota; kingdom Metazoa; phylum Chordata; class Mammalia; order Rodentia; family Caviidae; genus Cavia; species Cavia porcellus. The sequence continues at coordinate 169,997 of NW_026947562.1, read as the reverse complement.
GTAACACACACCCATACAATGCGCACCACCCCGTGATGTTTTTCTCACTCCTACTAGTGAATGTAATGTAACACACACCCATACAATGCGCACCACACCGTGATGTTTTTCTCACTCCTACTAGTGTATCTAATGTAACACACACCCATACAATGCGCACCACCCCGTGATGTTTTTCTCACTCCTACTAGTGAATGTAATGTAACACACACCCATACAATGCGCACCACCCCGTGATGTTTTTCTCACTCCTACTAGTGAATGTAATGTAACACACACCCATACAATGTGCACCACCCCGTGATGTTTTTCTCACTCCTTCTAGTGAATGTAATGTAACACACACCCATACAATGCGCAACACCCCGTGATGTTTTTCTCACTCCTACTAGTGAATGTAATGTAACACACACCCATACAATGCGCACCACCCCGTGATGTTTTTCTCACTCCTACTAGTGTATCTAATGTAACACACACCCATACAATGCGCACCACCCCGTGATGTTTTTCTCACTCCTACTAGTGAATGTAATGTAACACACACCCATACAATGCGCACCACCCCGTGATGTTTTTCTCACTCCTACTAGTGAATGTAATGTAACACACACCCATACAATGTGCACCACCCCGTGATGTTTTTCTCACTCTTTCTAGTGAATGTAATGTAACACACACCCATACAATGCGCACCACCCCGTGATGTTTTTCTCACTCCTACTAGTGAATGTAATGTAACACACACCCATAAAATGCGCACCACCCCGTGATGTTTTTCTCACTCCTACTAGTGAATCTAATGTAACACACACCCATACAATGCGCACCACCCCGTGATGTTTTTCTCACTCCTACTAGTGAATGTAATGTAACACACACCCATACAATGCGCACCACCCCGTGATGTTTTTCTCACCTCCTACTAGTGAATCTAATGTAACACACACCCATACAATGCGCACCACCCCGTGATGTTTTTCTCAATCCTATTAGTGAATGTAATGTAATACACACCCATACAATGCGCACCACCCCGTGATGTTTTTCTCACTCCTACTAGTGAATCTAATGTAACACACACCCATACAATGCGCACCACCCCGCGAAGTTTTTCAGAAACCTATCCTACATTGCCACTGCATGTTCCCTAAACTCCCCATGCTGACCACCCGCAGTGCTTTTCTCCATCCTACATTGCCACTCACTGCCTATCCTAATTAAGACCCTCTGATTCACACCACCCCGTTATGTTTTTCTGACTCCTAGTAGTGAATGTAATGTAACACACACCCATACAATGCGCACCTTCCCGTGATGTTTTTCTCACTCCTACTAGTGAATGTAATGTAACACACACCCATACAATGCGCACCACCCCGTGATGTTTTTCTCACTCCTACTAGTGCATGTAATGTAACACACACCCATACAATGTGCACCACCCCGTGATGTTTTTCTCACTCCTTCTAGTGAATGTAATGTAACACACACCCATACAATGCGCACCACCCCGTGATGTTTTTCTCACTCCTACTAGTGAATGTAATGTAACACACACCCATACAATGCGCACCACCCCGTGATGTTTTTCTCACTGCTACTAGTGAATGTAATGTAACACACACCCATACAATGCGCACCACCCCGTGATGTTTTTCTCACTCCTACTAGTGAATGTAATGTAACACACACCCATACAATGTGCACCACCCCGTGATGTTTTTCTCACTCCTTCTAGTGAATGTAACGTAACACACACCCATACAATGCGCACCACCCCGTGATGTTTTTCTCACTCCTACTAGTGAATGTAATGTAACACACACCCATACAATGCGCACCACCCCGTGATGTTTTTCTCACTCCTACTAGTGTATCTAATGTAACACACACCCAACACACCCATACAATGCGCACCACCCCGTGATGTTTTTCTCACTCCTACTAGTGAATGTAATGTAACACACACCATACAATGCGCACCACCCCGTGATGTTTTTCTCACTCCTACTAGTGAATGTAATGTAACACACACCCATACAATGCGCACCACCCCGCGAAGTTTTTCAGAAACCTATCCTACATTGCCACTGCATGTTCCCTAAACTCCCCATGCTGACCACCCCGCAGTGCTTTCTCCATCGTACATTGCCACTCACTGCCTATCCTAATTCAGACCCTCTGATTCACACCACCCCGTTATGTTTTTCTCACTCCTAGTAGTGAATGTAATGTACACACACCCATACAATGCGCACCACCCCGTGATGTTTTCTCACTCCTACTAGTGAATGTAATGTAACACACACCCATACAATGCGCACCACCCCGTGATGTTTTTCTCACTCCTACTAGTGAATGTAATGTAACACACACCCATACAATGCGCACCACCCCGTGATGTTTTTCTCACTGCTACTAGTGAATGTAATGTAACACACACCCATACAATGCGCACCACCCCGTGATGTTTTTCTCACTCCTACTAGTGAATCTAATGTAACACACACCCATACAATGCGCACCACCCGTGATGTTTTTCTCACTCCTACTAGTGAATCTAATGTAACACACACCCATACAATGCGCACCACCCGTGATGTTTTTCTCACTCCTACTAGTGAATGTAATGTAACACACACCCATACAATGCGCACCACCCCGTGATGTTTTTCTCACTCCTACTAGTGTATCTAATGTAACACACACCCATACAATGCGCACCACCCCGTGATGTTTTTCTCACTCCTACTAGTGAATGTAATGTAACACACACCCATACAATGCGGCACCACCCCGTGATGTTTTTCTCACTCCTACTAGTGAATGTAATGTAACACACACCCATACAATGTGCACCACCCCGTGATGTTTTTCTCACTCCTTTTAGTGAATGTAATGTAACACACACCCATACAATGCGCAACACCCCGTGATGTTTTTCTCACTCCTACTAGTGAATGTAATGTAACACACACCCATACAATGCGCACCACCCCGTGATGTTTTTCTCACTCCTACTAGTGTATCTAATGTAACACACACCCATACAATGCGCACCACCCCGTGATGTTTTTCTCACTCCTACTAGTGAATGTAATGTAACACACACCCATACAATGCGCACCACCCCGTGATGTTTTTCTCACTCCTACTAGTGAATGTAATGTAACACACACCCATACAATGTGCACCACCCCGTGATGTTTTTCTCACTCTTTCTAGTGAAGTAATGTAACACACACCCATACAATGCGCACCACCCCGTGATGTTTTCTCACTCCTACTAGTGAATGTAATGTAACACACACCCATAAAATGCGCAACACCCGTGATGTTTTTCTCACTCCTACTAGTGAATCTAATGTAACACACACCCATACAATGCGCACCACCCCGTGATGTTTTTCTCACTCCTACTAGTGAATGTAATGTAACACACACCCATACATTGCGCACCACCCCGTGATGTTTTTCTCACTCCTACTAGTGAATCTAATGTAACACACACCCATACAATGCGCACCACCCGTGATGTTTTTCTCAATCCTATTAGTGAATGTAATGTAACACACACCCATACAATGCGCACCACCCCGTGATGTTTTCTCACTCCTACTAGTGAATCTAATGTAACACACACCCATACAATGCGCACCACCCCGCGAAGTTTTTCAGAAACCCTATCCTACATTGCCACTGCATGTTCCCTAAACTCCCCATGCTGACCACCCCGCAGTGCTTTTCTCCATCCTACATTGCCACTCACAGCCTATCCTAATTCAGACCCTCTGATTCACACCACCCCGTTATGTTTTTCTCACTCCTAGTAGTGAATGTAATGTAACACACACCATACAATGCGCACCACCCCGTGATGTTTTTCTCACTCCTACTAGTGAATGTAATGTAACACACACCCATACAATGCGCACCACCCCGTGATGTTTTTCTCACTCCTACTAGTGAATGTATGTAACACACACCCATACAATGCGCACCACCCCGTGATGTTTTTCTCACTCCTACTAGTGAATGTAATTTAACACACACCCATACAATGCGCACTAACTCGTGATGTTTTTTCTCACTCCTACTAGTGAATGTAATGTAACACACACCCATACAATGCGCACCACCCCGTGATGTTTTCTCACTCCTACTAGTGAATGTAATGTAACACACACCGATACAATGCGCATCACCCCGTGATGTTTTTCTCACTCCTACTAGTGAATGTAATGTAACACACACCCATACAATGTGCACCACCCCGTGATGTTTTTCTCACTCCTACTAGTGAATCTAATGTAACACAGACCCATACAATGCGCACCACCCCGTGATGTTTTTCTCACTCCTACTAGTGAATCTAATGTAACACACACCCATACAATGCGCACCACCCCCGTGATGTTTTTCTCACTCCTACTAGTGAATCTAATGTAACACACACCCATACAATGCGCACCACCCCGTGATGTTTTTCTCACTCCTACTAGTGAATGTAATGTAACACACACCCATACAATGCGCACCACCCCGTGATGTTTTTCTCACTCCTACTAGTGTATCTAATGTAACACACACCCATACAATGCGCACCACCCCGTGATGTTTTTCTCACTCCTACTAGTGAATGTAATGTAACACACACCCATACAATGCGCACCAAGCCGTGATGTTTTTCTCACTCCTACTAGTGAATGTAATGTAACACACACCCATACAATGTGCACCACCCCGTGATGTTTTTCTCACTCCTTCTAGTGAATGTAATGTAACACACACCCATACAATGCGCACCACCCCGTGATGTTTTTCTCACTCCTACTAGTGAATGTAATGTAACACACACCCATACAATGCGCACCACCCCGTGATGTTTTTCTCACTCCTACTAGTGAATCTAATGTAACACACACCCATACAATGCGCACCACCCCGTGATGTTTTTCTCACTCCTACTAGTGAATGTAATGTAACACACACCCATACAATGCGCACCACCCCGTGATGTTTTTCTCACTCCTACTAGTGAATGTAATGTAACACACACCCATACAATGCGCACCACCCCGTGATTATTTTCTCACTCCTACTAGTGTATCTAATGTAACACACACCCATACAATGCGCACCACCCCGTGATGTTTTTCTCACTCCTACTAGTGAATGTAATGTAACACACACCCATACAATGTGCACCACCCCGTGATGTTTTTCTCACTCCTTCTAGTGAATGTAATGTAACACACACCCATACAATGCGCACCACCCCGTGATGTTTTTCTCACTCCTACTAGTGAATCTAATGTAACACACACCCATACAATGCGCACCACCCCGTGATGTTTTCTCACTCCTACTAGTGAATCTAATGTAACACACACCCATACAATGCGCACACCCCGTGATGTTTTTCTCACTCCTACTAGTGAATGTAATGTAACACACACCCATACAATGCGCACCACCCCGTGATGTTTTTCTCACTCCTACTAGTGAATGTAATGTAACACACACCCATACAATGCGCACCACCCCGTGATGTTTTTCTCAATCCTATTAGTGAATGTAATGTAACACACACCCATACAATGCGCACCACCCGTGATGTTTTTCTCACTCCTACTAGTGAATCTAATGTAACACACACCCATACAATGCGCACCACCCCGCGAAGTTTTTCAGAAACCTATCCTACATTGCCACTGCATGTTCCCTAAACTCCCCATGCTGACCACCCCGCAGTGCTTTTCTCCATCCTACATTGCAACTCACTGCCTATCCTAATTCAGACCCTCTGATTCACACCACCCCGTTATGTTTTTCTCACTCCTAGTAGTGAATGTAATGTAACACACACCCATACAATGCGCACCTTCCCGTGATGCTTTTCTCACTCCTACTAGTGAATGTTATGTAACACACACCCATACAATGCGCACCACCCCGTGATGTTTTTCTCACTCCTACTAGTGAATCTAATGTAACACACACCCATACAATGCGCACCACCCCGTGATGTTTTTCTCACTCCTACTAGTGAATCTAATGTAACACACACCCATACAATGCGCACCACCCCGTGATGTTTTTCTCACTCCTACTAGTGAATGTAATGTAACACACACCCATACAATGCACACCACCCCGTGATGTTTTTCTCACTCCTACTAGTGAATGTAATGTAACACACACCCATACAATGCGCACCACCCCGTGATGTTTTTCTCACTCCTACTAGTGTATCTAATGTAACAGACACCCATACAATGCGCACCACCCCGTGATGTTTTTCTCACTCCTACTAGTGAATGTAATGTAACACACACCCATAAAATGCGCACCACCCCGTGATGTTTTTCTCACTCCTACTAGGGCATGTAATGTAACACACACCCATACAATGTGCACCACCCCGTGATGTTTTTCTCACTCCTTCTAGTGAATGTAATGTAACACACACCCATACAATGCGCACCACCCCGTGATGTTTTTCTCACTCCTACTAGTGAATGTAATGTAACACACACCCATACAATGCGCACCACCCCGTGATGTTTTTCTCACTGCTACTAGTGAATGTAATGTAACACACACCCATACAATGCGCACCACCCAGTGATGTTTTTCTCACTCCTACTAGTGAATCTAATGTAACACACACCCATACAATGCGCACCACCCCGTGATGTTTTTCTCACTCCTACTAGTGAATGTAATGTAACACACACCCATACAATGCGCACCACCCCGTGATGTTTTTCTCACTCCTACTAGTGAATGTAATGTAACACACACCCATACAATGCGCACTAACTCGTGATGTTTTTCTCACTCCTACTAGTGTATCTAATGTAACACACACCCATACAATGCGCACCACCCCGTGATGTTTTTCTCACTCCTACTAGTGAATGTAATGTAACACACACCCATACAATGCGCACCACCCCGTGATGTTTTTCTCACTCCTACTAGTGAATGTAATGTAACACACACCAATACAATGTGCACCACCCCGTGATGTTTTTCTCACTCCTTCTAGTGAATGTAATGTAACACACACCCATACAATTCGCACCACCCCGTGATGTTTTTCTCACTCCTACTAGTGAATGTAATGTAACACACACCCATACAATGCGCACCACCCCGTGATGTTTTTCTCACTCCTACTAGTGAATCTAATGTAACACACACCCATACAATGCGCATCACCCCGTGATGTTTTTCTCACTCCTACTAGTGAATGTAATGTAACACACACCCATACAATGTGCACCACCCCGTGATGTTTTTCTCACTCCTACTAGTGAATCTAATGTAACACACACCCATACAATGCGCACCACCCCGTGATGTTTTTCTCACTCCTACTAGTGAATCTAATGTAACACACACCCATACAATGCGCACCACCCCGTGATGTTTTTCTCACTCCTACTAGTGAATCTAATGTAACACACACCCATACAATGCGCACCACCCCGTGATGTTTTTCTCACTCCTACTAGTGAATGTAATGTAACACACACCCATACAATGCGCACCACCCCGTGATGTTTTTCTCACGCCTACTAGTGTATCTAATGTAACACACACCCATACAATGCGCACCACCCCGTGATGTTTTTCTCACTCCTACTAGTGAATGTAATGTAACACACACCCATACAATGCGCACCACCCCGTGATGTTTTTCTCACTCCTACTAGTGAATGTAATGTAACACACACCCATACAATGTGCACCACCCCGTGATGTTTTTCTCACTCCTTCTAGTGAATGTAATGTAACACACACCCATACAATGCGCACCACCCCGTGATGTTTTTCTCACTCCTACTAGTGAATGTAATGTAACACACACCCATACAATGCGCACCACCCCGTGATGTTTTTCTCACTCCTACTAGTGAATGTAATGTAACACACACCCATACAATGCGCACCACCCCGTGATGTTTTTCTCACTCCTACTAGTGAATCTAATGTAACACACACCCATACAATGCGCACCACCCCGTGATGTTTTTCTCACTCCTACTAGTGCATGTAATGTAACACACACCCATACAATGTGCACCACCCCGTGATGTTTTTCTCACTCCTTCTAGTGAATGTAATGTAACACACACCCATACAATGCGCACCACCCCGTGATGTTTTTCTCACTCCTACTAGTGAATGTAATGTAACACACACCCATACAATGCGCACCACCCCGTGATGTTTTTCTCACTGCTACTAGTGAATGTAATGTAACTCACACCCATACAATGCGCACCACCCAGTGATGTTTTTCTCACTCCTACTAGTGAATCTAATGTAACACACACCCATACAATGCGCACCACCCCGTGATGTTTTTCTCACTCCTACTAGTGAATGTAATGTAACACACACCCATACAATGCGCACCACCCCGTGATGTTTTTCTCACTCCTACTAGTGAATGTAATGTAACACACACCCATACAATGCGCACTAACTCGTGATGTTTTTCTCACTCCTACTAGTGTATCTAATGTAACACACACCCATACAATGCGCACCACCCCGTGATGTTTTTCTCACTCCTACTAGTGAATGTAATGTAACACACACCCATACAATGCGCACCACCCCGTGATGTTTTTCTCACTCCTACTAGTGAATGTAATGTAACACACACCCATACAATGTGCACCACCCCGTGATGTTTTTCTCACTCCTTCTAGTGAATGTAATGTAACACACACCCATACAATGCGCACCACCCCGTGATGTTTTTCTCACTCCTACTAGTGAATGTAATGTAACACACACCCATACAATGCGCACCACCCCGTGATGTTTTTCTCACTCCTACTAGTGAATCTAATGTAACACACACCCATACAATGCGCATCACCCCGTGATGTTTTTCTCACTCCTACTAGTGAATGTAATGTAACACACACCCATACAATGTGCACCACCCCGTGATGTTTTTCTCACTCCTACTAGTGAATCTAATGTAACACACACCCATACAATGCGCACCACCCCGTGATGTTTTTCTCACTCCTACTAGTGAATCTAATGTAACACACACCCATACAATGCGCACCACCCCGTGATGTTTTTCTCACTCCTACTAGTGAATCTAATGTAACACACACCCATACAATGCGCACCACCCCGTGATGTTTTTCTCACTCCTACTAGTGAATGTAATGTAACACACACCCATACAATGCGCACCACCCCGTGATGTTTTTCTCACTCCTACTAGTGTATCTAATGTAACACACACCCATACAATGCGCACCACCCCGTGATGTTTTTCTCACTCCTACTAGTGAATGTAATGTAACACACACCCATACAATGCGCACCACCCGTGATGTTTTTCTCACTCCTACTAGTGAATGTAATGTAACACACACCCATACAATGTGCACCACCCCGTGATGTTTTTCTCACTCCTTCTAGTGAATGTAATGTAACACACACCCATACAATGCGCACCACCCCGTGATGTTTTTCTCACTCCTACTAGTGAATGTAATGTAACACACACCCATACAATGCGCACCACCCCGTGATGTTTTTCTCACTCCTACTAGTGAATCTAATGTAACACACACCCATACAATGCGCACCACCCCGTGATGTTTTTCTCACTCCTACTAGTGAATGTAATGTAACACACACCCATACAATGCGCACCACCCCGTGATGTTTTTCTCACTCCTACTAGTGAATCTAATGTAACACACACCCATACAATGCGCACCACCCCGTGATGTTTTTCTCAATCCTATTAGTGAATGTAATGTAACACACACCCATATAATGCGCACCACCCCGTGATGTTTTTCTCACTCCTACTAGTGAATCTAATGTAACACACACCCATACAATGCGCACCACCCCGCGAAGTTTTTCAGAAACCTATCCTACATTGCCACTGCATGTTCCCTAAACTCCCCATGCTGACCACCCCGCAGTGCTTTTCTCCATCCTACATTGCCACTCACTGCCTATCCTAATTCAGACCCTCTGATTCACACCACCCCGTTATGTTTTTCTCACTCCTAGTAGTGAATGTAATGTAACACACACCCATACAATGCGCACCTTCCCGTGATGTTTTTCTCACTCCTACTAGTGAATGTAATGTAACACACACCCATACAATGCGCACCACCCCGTGATGTTTTTCTCACTCCTACTAGTGAATGTAATGTAACACACACCCATACAATGCGCACCACCCCGTGATGTTTTTCTCACTCCTACTAGTGAATGTAATGTAACACACACCCATACAATGCGCACTAACTCGTGATGTTTTTCTCACTCCTACTAGTGAAAGTAATTTAACACACACCCATACAATGCGCACCACCCCGTGATGTTTTTCTCACTCCTACTGGTGAATCTAATGTAACACAGACCCATACAATGCGCACCACCCCGTGATGTTTTTCTCACTCCTACTGGTGAATGTAATGTAACACACACCCATACAATGCACACCACCCCGTGATGTTTTTCTCACTCCTACTGGTGAATGTAATGTAACACACACCCATACAATGCGCACCACACCGTGATGTTTTTCTCACTCCTAGTGGTGAATGTAATGTAACACACACCCATACAATGAGCACCACCCCGTGATGTTTTTCTCACTCCTACTGGTGAATGTAATGTTACACACACCCATACAATGCGCACCACCCCCTGATGTTTTTCTCACTCCTACTAGTGAATGTAATGTAACACACACCCATACAATGCGCACCACCCCGTGATGTTTTTCGCACTCCTTCTAGTGAATCTAATGTAACACACAACCATACAATGCGCACCACCCAGTAATGTTTTTCTCACTGCTACTAGTGAATGTAATGTAACACACACCCATACAATGCGCACCACCCCGTGATGTTTTTCTCACTCCTACTAGTGAATGTAATGCAACACACACCCATACAATGCGCACCACCCCGTGATGTTTTTCTCACTCCTACTAGTGAATGTAATGTAACACACACCCATACAATGCGCACCACCCCGTGATGTTTTTCACACTCCTACTAGTGAATGTAATGTAACACACACCCATACAATGCGCACCACCCCGTGATGTTTTTCTCACTCCTAGTAGTGAATTTAATGTAACACACACCCATACAATGCGCACCACACCGTGATGTTTTTCTCACTCCTACTAGTGAAAGTAATTTAACACACACCCATACAATGCGCACCACCCCGTGATGTTTTTCTCACTCCTACTGGTGAATCTAATGTAACACACACCCATACAATGCGCACCACCCTGTGATGTTTTTCTCACTCCTACTGGTGAATGTAATGTAACACACACCCATACAATGCGCACCACCCCGTGATGTTTTTCTCACTCCTACTAGTGAATGTAATGTAACACACACCCATACAATGCGCTCCACCCGTGATGTTTTTCTCACTGATACTAGTGAATGTAATGTAACACACACCCATACAATGCGCACCACCCCGTGATGTTTTTCTCACTGATACTAGTGAATGTAATGTAACACAAACACATACAATGCGCACCACCCCGTGATGTTTTTCTCACTGCTACTAGTGAATGTAATGTAACACACACCCGTGCAATGCGCACCACCCCGTGATGTTTTTCAGAAACCTATCCTACATTGCCACTGCATGTTCCCTGACCTCCCCATGCTGACCACCCCGCGGTGCTTTTCTCCATCCTACATTGCCACTCACTGCGTATCCTAATTCAGACCCTCCGATTCACACCACCCCGTGATGTTTTTCTCACCCTACTAGTGAATGTAATGTACCACACACCCATACAATGCGCACCACCCCGTGATGTTTTTCTCACTCCTACTAGTGAATGTAATGTAACACACACCCATACAATGCGCACCACCCCGTGATGTTTTTCTCACTCCTACTAGTGAATGTAATGTAACACACACCCATACAATGCGCACCAACTCGTGATGTTTTTCTCATTCCTACTAGTGAATGTAATGTAACACACACCCATACAATGCGCACCACCCCGTGATGTTTTTCTCACTCCTACTAGTGAATCTAAAGTAACACACACCCATACAATGCGCACCACCCCGCGATGTTTTTAAGAAACCTATCCTACATTGCCAATGCATGTTCCCTGACCTCCCCATGCTGACCACCCCGCGGTGCTTCCTCCCTCCTACATTGCCACTCACTGCCTATCCTAATTCAGACACTCCGATTCACATCACCCCGTGATGTTTTTCTCACTCCTATTAGTGAATGTAATGTAACACACACCCATACAATGCGCACCACCCCGTGATGTTTTTTCTCACTCCTACTAGTGAAAGTAATTTAACACACAACCATACAATGCGCACCACCCCGTGATGTTTTTCTCACTCCTACTGATGAATCTAATGTAACACACACCCATACAATGCGCACCACCCCGTGATGTTTTTCTCACTCCTACTAGTGAATCTAATGTAACACACACCCATACAATGCGCACCACCCCGTGATGTTTTTCTCACTGATACTAGTGAATGTAATGTAACACACACCCATACAATGCGCACCACCCCGTGATGTTTTTCTCACTGATACTAGTGAATGTAATGTAACACACACCCATACAATGCGCACCACCCCGTGATGTTTTTCTCACTGCTACTAGTGAATGTAATGTAACACACACCCATACAATGCGCACCACCCCGTGATGTTTTTCTCACTCCTACTAGTGAATGTAATGTAACACACACCCATACAATGCGCAACACCCCGTGATGTTTTTCTCACTCCTATTAGTGAATGTAATGTAACACACACCCATACAATGCGCACCACCCCTTGATGTTTTTCTCAATCCTACTAGTGAATGTAATGTAACACTCACCCATAAAATGCGCACCACCCCGTGATGGATTTCTCACTCCTAGTAGGGAATGTAATGTAACACACACCCATACAATGCGCACCACCCCGTGATGGTTTTCTCACTCCTACTAGTGAATGAAATGTAACACACACCCATACAATGCGCACCACCCCGTGATGCTTTTCTCACTCCTACTAGTGAATGTAATGTAACACACACCCATACAATGCGCACCACCCCTTGATGTTTTTCTCACTCCTACTAGTGAATTTAATGTAACACACACCCATACAATGCGCACCACCCCGTGATGTTTTTCTCACTCCTACTAGTGAATGTAATGTAACACACACCCATACAATGCGCACCACCCCGTGATGTTTTTCTCACTCCTACTAGTGAATGTAATGTAACACACACCCATACAATGCGCACCACCCCGTGATGTTTTTCTCACTCCTACTAGTGAATGTAATGTAACACACACCCATACAATGTGCACCACCCCGTGATGTTTTTCTCACTCCTACTAGTGAATCTAATGTAACACACACCCATACAATTCGCACCACCCCGTGATGTTTTTCTCACTCCTACTAGTGAATCTAATGTAACACACACCCATACAATGCGCACCACCCCGTGATGTTTTTCTCACTCCTACTAGTGAATCTAATGTAACACACACCCATACAATGCGCACCACCCCGTGATGTTTTTCTCACTCCTACTAGTGAACGTAATATAACACACACCCATACAATGCGCACCACCCCGTGATGTTTTTCTCACTCCTACTATAGTGAATGTAATGTAACACACACCCATACAATGCGCACCACCCCGTGATGTTTTTCTCACTCCTACTAGTGAATGTAATGTAACACACACCCATACAATGTGCACCACCCCGTGATGTTTTTCTCACTCCTACTAGTGAATGTAATGTAACACACACCCATACAATGCGCACACCCCGTGATGTTTTCTCACTCCTACTAGTGAATCTAATGTAACACACACCCATACAATGCGCACCACCCCGTGATGTTTTTCTCAATCCTATTAGTGAATGTAATGTAACACACACCCATATAATGCGCACCACCCCGTGATGTTTTTCTCACTCCTACTAGTGAATCTAATGTAACACACACCCATACAATGCGCACCACCCCGTGATGTTTTTCTCACTGATACTAGTGAATGTAATGTAACACACACCCATACAATGCGCACCACCCCGTGATGTTTTTCTCACTCCTACTAGTGAATGTAATGTAAACACACACCCATACAATGCGCACCACCCCGTGATGTTTTTCTCACTGCTACTAGTGAATGTAATGTAACACACACCCATACAATGCGCACCACCCAGTGATGTTTTTCTCACTCCTACTAGTGAATCTAATGTAACACACACCCATACAATGCGCACCACCCCGTGATGTTTTTCTCACTCCTACTAGTGAATGTAATGTAACACACACCCATACACTGCGCACCACCCCGTGATGTTTTTCTCACTCCTACTAGTGAATGTAATGTAACACACACCCATACAATGCGCACTAACTCGTGATGTTTTTCTCACTCCTACTAGTGTATCTAATGTAACACACACCCATACAATGCGCACCACCCCGTGATGTTTTCTCACTCCTACTAGTGAATGTAATGTAACACACACCCATACAATGCGCACCACCCCGTGATGTTTTTCTCACTCCTACTAGTGAATGTAATGTAACACACACCCATACAATGTGCACCACCCCGTGATGTTTTTCTCACTCCTTCTAGTGAATGTAATGTAACACACACCCATACAATGCGCACCACCCCGTGATGTTTTCTCACTCCTACTAGTGAATGTAATGTAACACACACCCATACAATGCGCACCACCCCGTGATGTTTTTCTCACTCCTACTAGTGAATCTAATGTAACACACACCCATACAATGCGCATCACCCCGTGATGTTTTTCTCACTCCTACTAGTGAATGTAATGTAACACACACCCATACAATGTGCACCACCCCGTGATGTTTTTCTCACTCCTACTAGTGAATCTAATGTAACACACACCCATACAATGCGCACCACCCCGTGATGTTTTTCTCACTCCTACTAGTGAATCTAATGTAACACACACCCATACAATGCGCACCACCCCGTGATGTTTTTCTCACTCCTACTAGTGAATCTAATGTAACACACACCCATACAATGCGCACCACCCCGTGATGTTTTTCTCACTCCTACTAGTGAATGTAATGTAACACACACCCATACAATGCGCACCACCCCGTGATGTTTTTCTCACTCCTACTAGTGTATCTAATGTAACACACACCCATACAATGCGCACCACCCCGTGATGTTTTTCTCACTCCTACTAGTGAATGTAATGTAACACACACCCATACAATGCGCACCACCCCGTGATGTTTTTCTCACTCCTACTAGTGAATCTAATGTAACACACACCCATACAATGCGCACCACCCCGTGATGTTTTTCTCACTCCTACTAGTGAATGTAATGTAACACACACCCATACAATGCGCACCACCCCGTGATGTTTTTCTCACTCCTACTAGTGAATCTAATGTAACACACACCCATACAATGCGCACCACCCCGTGATGTCTCAATCCTATTAGTGAATGTAATGTAACACACACCCATATAATGCGCACCACCCCGTGATGTTTTTCTCACTCCTACTAGTGAATCTAATGTAACACACACCCATACAATGCGCACCACCCCGCGAAGTTTTTCAGAAACCTATCCTACATTGCCACTGCATGTTCCCTAAACTCCCCATGCTGACCACCCCGCAGTGCTTTTCTCCATCCTACATTGCCACTCACTGCCTATCCTAATTCAGACCCTCTGATTCACACCACCCCGTTATGTTTTTCTCACTCCTAGTAGTGAATGTAATGTAACACACACCATACAATGCGCACCTTCCCGTGATGTTTTTCTCACTCCTACTAGTGAATGTAATGTAACACACACCCATACAATGCGCACCACCCCGTGATGTTTTTCTCACTCCTACTAGTGAATGTAATGTAACACACACCCATACAATGCGCACCACCCCGTGATGTTTTTCTCACTCCTACTAGTGAATGTAATGTAACACACACCCATACAATGCGCACTAACTCGTGATGTTTTTCTCACTCCTACTAGTGAAAGTAATTTAACACACACCCATACAATGCGCACCACCCCGTGATGTTTTTCTCACTCCTACTGGTGAATCTAATGTAACACACACCCATACAATGCGCACCACCCCGTGATGTTTTTCTCACTCCTACTGGTGAATGTAATGTAACACACACCCATACAATGCACACCACCCCGTGATGTTTTTCTCACTCCTACTGGTGAATGTAATGTAACACACACCCATACAATGCGCACCACACCGTGATGTTTTTCTCACTCCTAGTGGTGAATGTAATGTAACACACACCCATACAATGAGCACCACCCCGTGATGTTTTTCTCACTCCTACTGGTGAATGTAATGTTACACACACCCATACAATGCGCACCACAACCTGATGTTTTTCTCACTCCTACTAGTGAATGTAATGTAACACACACCCATACAATGCGCACCACCCCGTGATGTTTTTCGCACTCCTTCTAGTGAATCTAATGTAACACACAACCATACAATGCGCACCACCCAGTAATGTTTTTCTCACTGCTACTAGTGAATGTAATGTAACACACACCCATACAATGCGCACCACCCCGTGATGTTTTTCTCACTCCTACTAGTGAATGTAATGCAACACACACCCATACAATGCGCACCACCCCGTGATGTTTTTCTCACTCCTACTAGTGAATGTAATGTAACACACACCCATACAATGCGCACCACCCCGTGATGTTTTTCACACTCCTACTAGTGAATGTAATGTAACACACACCCATACAATGCGCACCACCCCGTGATGTTTTTCTCACTCCTAGTAGTGAATTTAATGTAACACACACCCATACAATGCGCACCACACCGTGATGTTTTTCTCACTCCTACTAGTGAAAGTAATTTAACACACACCCATACAATGCGCACCACCCCGTGATGTTTTTCTCACTCCTACTGGTGAATCTAATGTAACACACACCCATACAATGCGCACCACCCTGTGATGTTTTTCTCACTCCTACTGGTGAATGTAATGTAACACACACCCATACAATGCGCACCACCCCGTGATGTTTTTCTCACTCCTACTAGTGAATGTAATGTAACACACACCCATACAATGCGCTCCACCCCGTGATGTTTTTCTCACTGATACTAGTGAATGTAATGTAACACACACCCATACAATGCGCACCACCCCGTGATGTTTTTCTCACTGATACTAGTGAATATAATGTAACACAAACACATACAATGCGCACCACCCCGTGATGTTTTTCTCACTGCTACTAGTGAATGTAATGTAACACACACCCGTGCAATGCGCACCACCCCGTGATGTTTTTCAGAAACCTATCCTACATTGCCACTGCATGTTCCCTGACCTCCCCATGCTGACCACCCCGCGGTGCTTTTCTCCATCCTACATTGCCACTCACTGCGTATCCTAATTCAGACCCTCCGATTCACACCACCCCGTGATGTTTTTCTCACCCTACTAGTGAATGTAATGTACCACACACCCATACAATGCGCACCACCCCGTGATGTTTTTCTCACTCCTACTAGTGAATGTAATGTAACACACACCCATACAATGCGCACCACCCCGTGATGTTTTTCTCACTCCTACTAGTGAATGTAATGTAACACACACCCATACAATGCGCACCAACTCGTGATGTTTTTCTCATTCCTACTAGTGAATGTAATGTAACACACACCCATACAATGCGCACCACCCCGTGATGTTTTTCTCACTCCTACTAGTGAATCTAAAGTAACACACACCCATACAATGCGCACCACCCCGCGATGTTTTTAAGAAACCTATCCTACATTGCCAATGCATGTTCCCTGACCTCCCCATGCTGACCACCCCGCGGTGCTTCCTCCCTCCTACATTGCCACTCACTGCCTATCCTAATTCAGACACTCCGATTCACATCACCCCGTGATGTTTTTCTCACTCCTATTAGTGAATGTAATGTAACACACACCCATACAATGCGCACCACCCCGTGATGTTTTTTCTCACTCCTACTAGTGAAAGTAATTTAACACACAACCATACAATGCGCACCAGCCCGTGATGTTTTTCTCACTCCTACTGATGAATCTAATGTAACACACACCCATACAATGCGCACCACCCCGTGATGTTTTTCTCACTCCTACTAGTGAATCTAATGTAACACACACCCATACAATGCGCACCACCCCGTGATGTTTTTCTCACTGATACTAGTGAATGTAATGTAACACACACCCATACAATGCGCACCACCCCGTGATGTTTTTCTCACTGATACTAGTGAATGTAATGTAACACACACCCATACAATGCGCACCACCCCGTGATGTTTTTCTCACTGCTACTAGTGAATGTAATGTAACACACACCCATACAATGCGCACCACCCCGTGATGTTTTTCTCACTCCTACTAGTGAATGTAATGTAACACACACCCATACAATGCGCAACACCCCGTGATGTTTTTCTCACTCCTACTAGTGATTGTAATGTAACACACACCCATACAATGCGCACCACCCCTTGATGTTTTTCTCAATCCTACTAGTGAATGTAATGTAACACTCACCCATAAAATGCGCACCACCCCGTGATGGATTTCTCACTCCTAGTAGGGAATGTAATGTAACACACACCCATACAATGCGCACCACCCCGTGATGGTTTTCTCACTCCTACTAGTGAATGTAATGTAACACACACCCATACAATGCGCACCACCCCGTGATGCTTTTCTCACTCCTACTAGTGAATGTAATGTAACACACACCCATACAATGCGCACCACCCCTTGATGTTTTTCTCACTCCTACTAGTGAATTTAATGTAACACACACCCATACAATGCGCACCACCCCGTGATGTTTTTCTCACTCCTACTAGTGAATGTAATGTAACACACACCCATACAATGCGCACCACCCCGTGATGTTTTTCTCACTCCTACTAGTGAATGTAATGTAACACACACCCATACAATGCGCACCACCCCGTGATGTTTTTCTCACTCCTACTAGTGAATGTAATGTAACACACACCCATACAATGTGCACCACCCCGTGATGTTTTTCTCACTCCTACTAGTGAATCTAATGTAACACACACCCATACAATGCGCACCACCCCGTGATGTTTTTCTCACTCCTACTAGTGAATCTAATGTAACACACACCCATACAATGCGCACCACCCCGTGATGTTTTTCTCACTCCTACTAGTGAATCTAATGTAACACACACCCATACAATGCGCACCACCCCGTGATGTTTTTCTCACTCCTACTAGTGAATGTAATGTAACACACACCCATACAATGCGCACCACCCCGTGATGTTTTTCTCACTCCTACTAGTGAATGTAATGTAACACACACCCATACAATGCGCACCACCCCGTGATTTTTTTCTCACTCCTACTAGTGAATGTAATGTAACACACACCCATACAATGTGCACCACCCCGTGATGTTTTTCTCACTCCTACTAGTGAATGTAATGTAACACACACCCATACAATGCGCACCACCCCGTGATGTTTTTCTCACTCCTACTAGTGAATCTAATGTAACACACACCCATACAATGCGCACCACCCCGTGATGTTTTTCTCAATCCTATTAGTGAATGTAATGTAACACACACCCATATAATGCGCACCACCCCGTGATGTTTTTCTCACTCCTACTAGTGAATCTAATGTAACACACACCCATACAATGTGCACCACCCCGCGAAGTTTTTCAGAAACCTATCCTACATTGCCACTGCATGTTCCCTAAACTCCCCATGCTGACCACCCCGCAGTGCTTTTCTCCATCCTACATTGCCACTCACTGCCTATACTAATTCAGACCCTCTGATTCACACCACCCCGTTATGTTTTTCTCACTCCTAGTAGTGAATGTAATGTAACACACACCCATACAATGTGCACCACCCCGTGATGTTTTTCTCACTCCTACTAGTGAATGTAATGTAACACACACCCATACAATGCGCACTAACTCGTGATGTTTTTCTCACTCCTACTAGTGAAAGTAATTTAACACACACCCATACAATGCGCACCACCCCGTGATGTTTTTCTCACTCCTACTGGTGAATCTAATGTAACACACACCCATACAATGCGCACCACCCCGTGATGTTTTTCTCACTCCTACTGGTGAATGTAATGTAACACACACCCATACAATGCACACCACCCCGTGATGTTTTTCTCACTCCTACTGGTGAATGTAATGTAACACACACCCATACAATGCGCACCACACCGTGATGTTTTTCTCACTCCTAGTGGTGAATGTAATGTAACACACACCCATACAATGAGCACCACCCCGTGATGTTTTTCTCACTCCTACTGGTGAATGTAATGTTACACACACCCATACAATGCGCACCACCCCCTGATGTTTTTCTCACTCCTACTAGTGAATGTAATGTAACACACACCCATACAATGCGCACCACCCCGTGATGTTTTTCGCACTCCTTCTAGTGAATCTAATGTAACACACAACCATACAATGCGCACCACCCAGGAATGTTTTTCTCACTGCTACTAGTGAATGTAATGTAACACACACCCATACAATGCGCACCACCCCGTGATGTTTTTCTCACTCCTACTAGTGAATGTAATGCAACACACACCCATACAATGCGCACCACCCCGTGATGTTTTTCTCACTCCTACTAGTGAATGTAATGTAACACACACCCATACAATGCGCACCACCCCGTGATGTTTTTCACACTCCTACTAGTGAATGTAATGTAACACACACCCATACAATGCGCACCACCCCGTGATGTTTTTCTCACTCCTAGTAGTGAATTTAATGTAACACACACCCATACAATGCGCACCACACCGTGATGTTTTTCTCACTCCTACTAGTGAAAGTAATTTAACACACACCCATACAATGCGCACCACCCCGTGATGTTTTTCTCACTCCTACTGGTGAATCTAATGTAACACACACCCATACAATGCGCACCACCCTGTGATGTTTTTCTCACTCCTACTGGTGAATGTAATGTAACACACACCCATACAATGCGCACCACCCCGTGATGTTTTTCTCACTCCTACTAGTGAATGTAATGTAACACACACCCATACAATGCGCTCCACCCCGTGATGTTTTTCTCACTGATACTAGTGAATGTAATGTAACACACACCCATACAATGCGCACCACCCCGTGATGTTTTTCTCACTGATACTAGTGAATGTAATGTAACACAAACACATACAATGCGCACCACCCCGTGATGTTTTTCTCACTGCTACTAGTGAATGTAATGTAACACACACCCATACAATGCGCACCATCCCTTGATGTTTTTCTCAATCCTACTAGTGAATGTAATGTAACACTCACCCATACAATGCGCACCTACCCGTGATGGATTTCTCACTCCTAGTAGGGAATGTAATGTAACACACACCCATACAATGCGCACCACCCCGTGATGGTTTTCTCACTCCTACTAGTGAATGTAATGTAACACACACCCATACAATGCGCACCACCTCGTGATGCTTTTCTCACTCCTACTAGTGAATGTAATGTAACACACACCCATACAATGCGCACCACCCCTTGATGTTTTTCTCACTCCTACTAGTGAATTTAATGTAACACACACCCATACAATGCGCACCACCCCGTGATGTTTTTCTCACTCCTACTAGTGAATGTAATGTAACACACACCCATACAATGCGCACCACCCCGTGATGTTTTTCTCACTCCTACTAGTGAATGTAATGTAACACACACCCATACAATGCGCACCACCCCGTGATGTTTTTCTCACTCCTACTAGTGAATGTAATGTAACACACACCCATACAATGTGCACCACCCCGTGATGTTTTTCTCACTCCTACTAGTGAATCTAATGTAACACACACCCATACAATGCGCACCACCCCGTGATGTTTTTCTCACTCCTACTAGTGAATGTAATGTAACACACACCCATACAATGCGCACCACCCCGTGATGTTTTTCTCACTCCTACTAGTGAATCTAATGTAACACACACCCATACAATGCGCACCACCCCGTGATGTTTTTGTCACTCCTACTAGTGAACGTAATGTAAAACACACCCATACAATGCGCACCACCCCGTGATGTTTTTCTCACTCCTACTAGTGAATGTAATGTAACACACACCCATACAATGCGCACCACCCCGTGATGTTTTTCTCACTCCTACTAGTGAATGTAATGTAACACACACCCATACAATGTGCACCACCCCGTGATGTTTTTCTCACTCCTACTAGTGAATGTAATGTAACACACACCCATACAATGTGCACCACCCCGTGATGTTTTTCTCACTCCTACTAGTGAATCTAATGTAACACACACCCATACAATGCTCACCACCCCGTGATGTTTTTCTCACTCCTACTAGTGAATGTAATGTAACACACACCCATACAATTCGCACCACCCCGTGATATTTTTCTCACTCCTACTAGTGAATCTAATGTAACACACACCCATACAATGCGCACCACACCGTGATGTATTTCTCACTCCTACTAGTGAATGTAATGTAACACACACCCATACAATGCGCACCACCCCGTGGTGTTTTTCTCACTCCTACTAGTGAATGTAATGTAACACACACCCATACAATGCGCACCACTCTGTGGTGTTTTTCTCACTCCTTCTAGTGAATGTAATGTAACACACACCCATACAATGCGCACCACCCCGTGATGTTTTTCTCACTCCTACTAGTGAATGTAATGTAACACACACCCATACAATGCGCACCACCCCGTGATGTTTTTCTCACTCCTACTAGTGAATGTAATGTAACACACACCCATGCAATGCGCACCACCCCGTGATGTTTTTCTCACTCCTACTAGTGAATGTAATGTAACACACACCCTTGAAATGCGCACCACCCCTTGATGTTTTTCTCACTCCTACTAGTGAATGTAATGTAACACACACCCATACAATGCGCACCACCCCGTGATGATTTTCTCACTCCTACTAGTGAATCTAATGTAACACACACCCATACAATGCGCACCACCCCGTGATGTTTTTCTCACTCCTACTAGTGAATGTAATGTAACACACACCCGTGCAATGCGCACCACCCCGTGATGTTTTTCAGAAACCTATCCTACATTGCCACTGCATGTTCCCTGACCTCCCCATGCTGACCACCCGCGGTGCTTTTCTCCATCCTACATTGCCACTCACTGCGTATCCTAATTCAGACCCTCCGATTCACACCACCCCGTGATGTTTTTCTCACCCTACTAGTGAATGTAATGTACCACACACCCATACAATGCGCACCACCCCGTGATGTTTTTCTCACTCCTACTAGTGAATGTAATGTAACACACACCCATACAATGCGCACCACCCCGTGATGTTTTTCTCACTCCTACTAGTGAATGTAATGTAACACACACCCATACAATGCGCACCAACTCGTGATGTTTTTCTCATTCCTACTAGTGAATGTAATGTAACACACACCCATACAATGCGCACCACCCCGTGATGTTTTTCTCACTCCTACTAGTGAATCAAAAGTAACACACACCCATACAATGCGCACCACCCCGCGATGTTTTAAGAAACCTATCCTACATTGCCAATGCATGTTCCCTGACCTCCCCATGCTGACCACCACGCGGTGCTTCCTCCCTCCTACATTGCCACTCACTGCCTATCCTAATTCAGACACTCCGATTCACATCACCCCGTGATGTTTTTCTCACTCCTATTAGTGAATGTAATGTAACACACACCCATACAATGCGCACCACCCCGTGATGTTTTTTCTCACTCCTACTAGTGAAAGTAATTTAACACACAACCATACAATGCGCACCACCCCGTGATGTTTTTCTCACTCCTACTGATGAATCTAATGTAACACACACCCATACAATGCGCACCACCCCGTGATGTTTTTCTCACTCCTACTAGTGAATCTAATGTAACACACACCCATACAATGCGCACCACCCCGTGATGTTTTTCTCACTGATACTAGTGAATGTAATGTAACACACACCCATACAATGCGCACCACCCCGTGATGTTTTTCTCACTGATACTAGTGAATGTAATGTAACACACACCCATACAATGCGCACCACCCCGTGATGTTTTTCTCACTGCTACTAGTGAATGTAATGTAACACACACCCATACAATGCGCACCACCCCGTGATGTTTTTCTCACTCCTACTAGTGAATGTAATGTAACACACACCCATACAATGCGCAACACACCGTGATGTTTTTCTCACTCCTACTAGTGAATGTAATGTAACACACACCCATACAATGCGCACCACCCCTTGATGTTTTTCTCAATCCTACTAGTGAATGTAATGTAACACTCACCCATACAATGCGCACCACCCCGTGATGGATTTCTCACTCCTAGTAGGGAATGTAATGTAACACACACCCATACAATGCGCACCACCCCGTGATGGTGTTCTCACTCCTACTAGTGAATGTAATGTAACACACACCCATACAATGCGCACCACCTCGTGATGCTTTTCTCACTCCTACTAGTGAATGTAATGTAACACACACCCATACAATGCGCACCACCCCTTGATGTTTTTCTCACTCCTACTAGTGAATTTAATGTAACACACACCCATACAATGCGCACCACCCCGTGATGTTTTTCTCACTCCTACTAGTGAATGTAATGTAACACACACCCATACAATGCGCACCACCCCGTGATGTTTTTTCTCACTCCTACTAGTGAATGTAATGTAACACACACCCATACAATGCGCACCACCCCGTGATGTTTTTCTCACTCCTACTAGTGAATGTAATGTAACACACACCCATACAATGTGCACCACCCCGTGATGTTTTTCTCACTCCTACTAGTGAATCTAATGTAACACACACCCATACAATGCGCACCACCCCGTGATGTTTTTCTCACTCCTACTAGTGAATCTAATGTAACACACACCCATACAATGCGCACCACCCCGTGATGTTTTTCTCACTCCTACTAGTGAATCTAATGTAACACACACCCATACAATGCGCACCACCCCGTGATGTTTTTCTCACTCCTACTAGTGAACGTAATGTAACACACACCCATACAATGCGCACCACCCCGTGATGTTTTTCTCACTCCTACTAGTGAATGTAATGTAACACACACCCATACAATGCGCACCACCCCGTGATGTTTTTCTCACTCCTACTAGTGAATGTAATGTAACACACACCCATACAATGTGCACCACCCCGTGATGTTTTTCTCACTCCTACTAGTGAATGTAATGTAACACACACCCATACAATGTGCACCACCCCGTGATGTTTTTCTCACTCCTACTAGTGAATCTAATGTAACACACACCCATACAATGCTCACCACCCCGTGATGTTTTTCTCACTCCTACTAGTGAAAGTAATGTAACACACACCCATACAATTCGCACCACCCCGTGATATTTTTCTCACTCCTACTAGTGAATCTAATGTAACACACACCCATACAATGCGCACCACACCGTGATGTATTTCTCACTCCTACTAGTGAATGTAATGTAACACACACCCATACAATGCGCACCACCCCGTGGTGTTTTTCTCACTCCTACTAGTGAATGTAATGTAACACACACCCATACAATGCGCACCACTCTGTGGTGTTTTTCTCACTCCTTCTAGTGAATGTAATGTAACACACACCCATACAATGCGCACCACCCCGTGATGTTTTTCTCACTCCTACTAGTGAATGTAATGTAACACACACCCATACAATGCGCACCACCCCGTGATGTTTTTCTCACTCCTACTAGTGAATGTAATGTAACACACACCCATACAATGCGCACCACCCCGTGATGTTTTTCTCACTCCTACTAGTGAATGTAATGTAACACACACCCATGCAATGCGCACCACCCCGTGATGTTTTTCTCACTCCTACTAGTGAATGTAATGTAACACACACCCTTGAAATGCGCACCACCCCTTGATGTTTTTCTCACTCCTACTAGTGAATGTAATGTAACACACACCCATACAATGCGCACCACCCCGTGATGATTTTCTCACTCCTACTAGTGAATCTAATGTAACACACACCCATACAATGCGCACCACCCCGTGATGTTTTTCTCACTCCTACTAGTGAATGTAATGTAACACACACCCATACAATGCGCACCACCCCGTGATGTTTTTCTCACTCCTACTAGTGAATGTAATGTAACACACACCCATATAATGCGCACCATCCCGTGATGTATTTCTCACTCCTACTAGTGAATGTAATGTAACACACACCCATACAATGCGCACCACCCCGTGATGTTTTTCTCACTCCTACTAGTGAATGTAATGTAACACACAACAATACAATGGGCACCACCCCGTGATGTTTTCTCACTCCTACTAGTGAATCTAATGTAACACACACCCATACAATGCGCACCACCCCGTGATGTTTTTCTCACTCCTACTAGTGAATCTAATGTAACACACACCCATACAATGCGCACCACCCTGCGATGTTTTTCAGAAACCTATCCTACATTGCCACTGCATGTTCCCTGACCTCCCCATGCTGACCACCCCGCGGTGCTTTTCTCCATCCTACATTGCCACTGACTGCCTACCCTAATTCAGACCCTCCGATTCACACCACCCCATGATGTTTTTCTCACTTCTACTAGTGAATGTAATGTGACACACACCCATAAAATGCCGACCACCCCGTGATGTTTCTCTCACACCTAATAGTGAATGTAATGTAACACACACACATGCAATGCGCACCACCCCGTGATGTTTTTCTCACTCCTACTAGTGAATGTAACGTAACACACACCAATGCAATGCGCACCACCCCGTGATGTTTTTCTCACTCCTACTAGTGAATGTAACGTAACACACACCCATACAATGCGCACCACCCCGTGATGTTTTTCTCACTCCTACTAGTGAATCTAATGTAACACACACCCATACAATGCACACCACCCCGTGATGTTTTTCTCACTCCTACTAGTGAATCTAATGTAACACACCCATACAATGCGCACCACCCCGCGATGTTTTTCAGAAACCTATCCTACATTGCCACTGCATGTTCCCTGACCTCCCCATGCTGACCACCCCGCGGTGCTTTTCTCCATCCTACATTGCCACTGACTGCCTATCCTAATTCAGACCCTCCGATTCACACCACCCCGTGATGTTTTTCTCTCTCCTACTAGTGAATATCATGTGACACACACCCATAAAATGCGCACCACCCGGTGATGTTTCTCTCTCACCTACTAGTGAATGTAATGTAACACACACCCATGCAATGCGCACCACCCCGTGATGTTTTTCTCACTCCTACTAGTGAATGTAATGTAACACACACCCATGCAATGCGCACCACCCCGTGATGTTTTTCTCACTCCTACTAGTGAATGTAATGTAACACACACCCATACAATGCGCACCACCACGTGATGTTTTTCTCACTCCTACTAGTGAATCTAATGTAACACACACCCATACAATGCGCACCACCCCGCGATGTTTTTCAGAAACCTATCCTACATTGCCACTGCATGTTCCCTGACCTCCCCATGCTGACCACCCCGCGGTGCTTTTCTCCATCCTACATTGCCACTGACTGCCTATCCTAATTCAGACCCTCTGATTCACACCACCCCGTGATGTTTTTCTCACTCCTACTAGTGAATGTAATGTGACACACACCCATAAAATGCGCACCACCCCGTGATCTTTCTCTCACACCTACTAGTGAATGGAATGTAACACACACCCATACATTGCGCACCACCCCGTGATGTTTTTCTCACTCATACTAGTGAATGTAATGTAACACACACCCATACAATGCGCACCACCCCGTGATGTTTTTCTCACTCCTAGTAGTGAATGTAATGTAACACACACCCATACAATGCGCACCACCCCGTGATGTTTTTCTCATTCCTAGTAGTTTATGTAATGTAACACACACCCTTACAATGCGCACCACCCCGTGATGTTTTTCTCACTGCTACTAGTGAATGTAATGTAACACACACCCATACTATGCGCACCACCCCGTGATGTTTTTCTCACTCCTACTAGTGAATGTAATGTAACACACACCCAAACAATGCGCACCACCCGTGATGTTTTTCTCACTCCTACTAGTGAATGTAATGTAACACACACCCATACAATGCGCACCACCCCGTGATGTTTTTCTCACTCTTACTAGTGAATGTAATGTAACACACACCCATACAATGCGCACCACCCCGTGATGTTTTTCTCACTCCTACTAGTGAATGTAATGTAACACACACCCATGCAATGCGCACCACCCCGTGATGTTTTTCTCACTTATACTAGTGAATGTAATGTAACACACACCCATAAAATGCGCACCACCCCGCGATGTTTTTCAGAAACCTGTCCTGCATTGCGACTGCATGTTCCCTGACCTCCCCATGCTGACCACCCCGCGGTGCTTTTCTCCATCCTACATTGCCACTGACTGCCTATCCTAATTCAGACCCTCAAATTCACACCACCCCGTGATGTTTTTCTCACTCCTACTAGTGAATGTAATGTGACACACACGCATACAATGCGCACCACCCCGTGATGTTTCTCTCACACCTACTAGTGAATGTAATGTAACACACACCCATACAATGCGCACCACCCCGTGATGTTTTTCTCACTCCTACTAGTGAATGTAATGTAACACACACCCATACAATGCGCACCACCCCGTGATGTTTTTCTCACTCCTACTAGTGAATGTAATGTAACACACAGCCATACAAGGCGCACCACCCCGTGATGTTTTTCTCACTGCTACTAGTGAATGTAATGTAACACACACCCATACAATGCGCACCACCCCGTGATGTTTTTCTCACTCCTACTAGTGAATGTAATGTAACACACACCCATACAGTGCGCACCACCCCGTGATGTTTTTCTCACTCCTACTAGTGAATGTAATGTAACACACACCCATACAATGCTCACCACCCCGTGATGTTTTTCTCACTCCTACTAGTGAATGTAATGTAACACACACCCATACAATGCGCACCACCCCGTAATGTTTTTCTCCCTCCTACTAGTGAATGTAATGTAACACACACCCATACAATGCGCACCACCCCGTGATGTTTTTCTCACTCCTACTAGTGAATCTAATGTAACACACACCCATACAATGCGCACCACCCCATGATGTTTTTCTCACTGCTACTAGTGAATCTAATGTAACACACACCCATACAAAGCGCACCACCCCGTGATGTTTTTCTCACTCCTACTAGTAAATGTAATGTAACACACACCCATACAATGCGTACCACCCCGTGATGTTTTTCTCAATCCTACTAGTGAATGTAATGTAACACACAGCCATACAATGCGCACCACCCCGTGATGTTTTTCTCACTGCTACAAGTGAATGTAATGTAACACACACCCATACAATGCGCACCACCCGCTTGATGTTTTTCTCACTCCTACTAGTGAATCTAATGTAACACACACCCATACAATGCGCACCACCCCGTGATGTTTTTCTCACTCCTACTAGTGAATCTAATGTAACACACACCCATACAATGCGCACGACCCCGTGATGTTTTTCTCACTCCTACTAGTGAATGTAATGTAACACACAGCCATACAATGCGCACCACCCCGTGATGTTTTTCTCACTCCTACTAGTGAATGTAATGTAATACACACCCATGCAATGCGCACCACCCCGTGATGTTTTTCTCACTCCTACTAGTGAATGTAATGTAACACACACCCATGCAATGCGCACCACCCCGTGATGTTTTTCTCACTCCTACTAGTGAATCTAATGTAACACACACCCATACAATGCGCACCATCCCGTGATGTTTTTCTCACTCCTACTAGTGAATCTAATGTAACACACACCCATACAATGCGTACCACCCCGTGATGGTTTTCTCACTCATACTAGTGAATGTAATGTAACACACACCCATACAATGCGCACCACCCCGTGATGTTTTTCTCACTCCTAGTAGTGAATGTAATGTAACACACACCCATACAATGCGCACCACCCCGTGATGTTTTTCTCACTCCTAGTAGTGAATGTAATGTAACACACACCCATACAATGCGCACCACCCCGTGATGTTTTTCTCACTGCTACTAGTGAATGTAATGTAACACACACCCATACAATGCGCACCACCCCGTGATGTTTTTCTCACTCCTACTAGTGAATGTAATGTAACACACACCCAAACAATGCGCACCACCCGTGATGTTTTTCTCACTCCTACTAGTGAATGTAATGTAACACACACCCATACAATGCGCACCACACCGTGATGTTTTTCTCACTCCTACTAGTGAATGTAATGTGACACAAACCCATAAAATGCGCACCACCCCGTGATGTTTCTCTCACACCTACTAGTGAATGTAAGGTAACACACACCCATACAATGCGCACCACCCCGTGATGTTTTTCTCACTCCTACTAGTGAATGTAATGTAACACACACCCATACAATGCGCACCACCCCGTGATGTTTTTCTCACTCCTACTAGTGAATGTAATGTAACACACAGCCATACAATGCGCACTACTCCGTGATGTTTTTCTCACTCCTACTAGTGAATGTAATGTAACACACACCCTTACAATGCGCACCACCCCGTGATGTTTTTCTCACTCCTACTAGTGAATGTAATGTAACACACACCCATACAATGCGCACCACCCCGTGATGTTTTTCTCACTCCTACTAGTGAATGTAATGTAACACACACCCATACAATGCGCACCACCCCGTGATGTTTTTCTCACTCCTACTAGTGTATCTAATGTAACACACACCCATACAATGCGCACCACCCCGTGATGTTTTTCTCACTCCTACTAGTGAATGTAATGTAACACACACCCATACAATGCGCACCACCCCGTGATGTTTTTCTCACTCCTACTAGTGAATGTAATGTAACACAAACCCATACAATGTGCACCACCCCGTGATGTTTTTCTCACTCCTACTAGTGAATCTAATGTAACACACACCCATACAATGCGCACCACCCCGTGATGTTTTTCTCACTCCTACTAGTGAATGTAATGTAACACACACCCATACAATTCGCACCACCCCGTGATATTTTTCTCACTCCTACTAGTGAATCTAATGTAACACACACCCATACAATGCGCACCACACCGTGATGTATTTCTCACTCCTACTAGTGAATGTAATGTAACACACACCCATACAATGCGCACCACCCCGTGGTGTTTTTCTCACTCCTACTTGTGAATGTAATGTAACACACACCCATACAATGCGCACCACCCTGTGGTGTTTTTCTCACTCCTTCTAGTGAATGTAATGTAACACACACCCATACAATGCGCACCACCCCGTGATGTTTTTCTCACTCCTACTAGTGAATGTAATGTAACACACACCCATACAATGCGCACAACTCCGTGATGTTTTTCTCACTCCTACTAGTGAATGTAATGTAACACACACCCATACAATGCGCACCACCCCGTGATGTTTTTCTCACTCCTACTAGTGAATGTAATGTAACACACACCCATGCAATGCGCACCACCCCGTGATGTTTTTCTCACTCCTACTAGTGAATGTAATGTAACACACACCCTTGAAATGCGCACCACCCCTTGATGTTTTTCTCACTCCTACTAGTGAATGTAATGTAACACACACCCATACAATGCGCACCACCCCGTGATGATTTTCTCACTCCTACTAGTGAATCTAATGTAACACACACCCATACAATGCGCACCACCCCGTGATGTTTTTCTCACTCCTACTAGTGAATGTAATGTAACACACACCCATAAAATGCGCACCACCCCGTGACTTTTTTCTCACTCCTACTAGTGAATGTAATGTAACACACACCCATACAATGCGCACCACCCCGTGATGTTTTTCTCACTCCTACTAGTGAATGTAATGTAACACACACCCAAACAATGCGCACCACCCGTGATGTTTTTCTCACTCCTACTAGTGAATGTAATGTAACACACACCCATACAATGCGCACCACCCCGTGATGTTTTTCTCACTCCTACTAGTGAATGTAATGTGACACACACCCATAAAATGCGCACCACCCCGTGATGTTTTTCTCACTCCTACTAGTGAATCTAATGTGACACACACCCATACAATGCGCACCACCCCGTGAAGTTTTTCTCACTCTTACTAGTGAATGTAATGTAACACACACCCATACAATGCGCACCACCCCGTGATGTTTTTCTCACTCCTACTAGTGAATGTAATGTAACACACACCCATGCAATGCGCACCACCCCGTGATGTTTTTCTCACTTATACTAGTGAATGTAATGTAACACACACCCATAAAATGCGCACCACCCCGCGATGTTTTTCAGAAACCTGTCCTGCATTGCGACTGCATGTTCCCTGACCTCCCCATGCTGACCACCCCGCGGTGCTTTTCTCCATCCTACATTGCCACTGACTGCCTATCCTAATTCAGACCCTCAAATTCACACCACCCCGTGATGTTTTTGTCACTCCTACTAGTGAATGTAATGTGACACACACGCATACAATGCGCACCACCCCGTGATGTTTCTCTCACACCTACTAGTGAATGTAATGTAACACACACCCATACAATGCGCACCACCCCGTGATGTTTTTCTCACTCCTACTAGTGAATGTAATGTAACACACACCCATACAATGCGCACCACCCCGTGATGTTTTTCTCACTCCTACTAGTGAATGTAATGTAACACACAGCCATAAAAGGCGCACCACCCCGTGATGTTTTTCTCACTGCTTCTAGTGAATGTAATGTAACACACACCCATACAATGCGCACCACCCCGTGATGTTTTTCTCACTCCTACTAGTGAATGTAATGTAACACACACCCATACAGTGCGCACCACCCCGTGATGTTTTTCTCACTCCTACTAGTGAATGTAATGTAACACACACCCATACAATGCTCACCACCCCGTGATGTTTTTCTCACTCCTACTAGTGAATGTAATGTAACACACACCCATACAATGCGCACCACCCCGTAATGTTTTTCTCACTCCTACTAGTGAATGTAATGTAACACACACCCATACAATGCGCACCACCCCGTGATGTTTTTCTCACTCCTACTAGTGAATCTAATGTAACACACACCCATACAATGCGCACCACCCCATGATGTTTTTCTCACTGCTACTAGTGAATCTAATGTAACACACACCCATACAATGCGCACCACCCCGTGATGTTTTTCTCACTCCTACTAGTAAATGTAATGTAACACACACCCATACAATGCGTACCACCCCGTGATGTTTTTCTCAATCCTACTAGTGAATGTAATGTAACACACACCCATACAATGCGCACCACCCCGTGATGTTTTTCTCACTCCTACTAGTGAATGTAATGTAACACACAGCCATACAAGGCGCACCACCCCGTGATGTTTTTCTCACTGCTACTAGTGAATGTAATGTAACACACACCCATACAATGCGCACCACCCCGTGATGTTTTTCTCACTCCTACTAGTGAATGTAATGTAACACACACCCATACTTTGCGCACCACCCCGTGATGTTTTTCTCACTCCTACTAGTGAATGTAATGTAACACACACCCATACAATGCTCACCACCCCGTGATGTTTTTCTCACTCCTACTAGTGAATGTAATGTAACACACACCCATACAATGCGCACCACCCCGTAATGTTTTTCTCACTCCTACTAGTGAATGTAATGTAACACACACCCATACAATGCGCACCACCCCGTGATGTTTTTCTCACTCCTACTAGTGAATCTAATGTAACACACACCCATACAATGCGCACCACCCCATGATGTTTTTCTCACTGCTACTAGTGAATCTAATGTAACACACACCCATACAATGCGCACCACCCCGTGATGTTTTTCTCACTCCTACTAGTAAATGTAATGTAACACACACCCATACAATGCGTACCACCCCGTGATGTTTTTCTCAATCCTACTAGTGAATGTAATGTAACACACAGCCATACAATGCGCACCACCCCGTGATGTTTTTCTCACTGCTACAAGTGAATGTAATGTAACACACACCCATACAATGCGCACCACCCGCTTGATGTTTTTCTCACTCCTACTAGTGAATCTAATGTAACACACACCCATACAATGCGCACCACCCCGTGATGTTTTTCTCACTCCTACTAGTGAATCTAATGTAACACACACCCATACAATGCGCACGACCCCGTGATGTTTTTCTCACTCCTACTAGTGAATGTAATGTAACACACAGCCATACAATGCGCACCACCCCGTGATGTTTTTCTCACTCCTACTAGTGAATGTAATGTAACACACACCCATGCAATGCGCACCACCCCGTGATGTTTTTCTCACTCCTACTAGTGAATGTAATGTAACACACACCCATGCAATGCGCACCACCCCGTGATGTTTTTCTCACTCCTACTAGTGAATCTAATGTAACACACACCCATACAATGCGCACCATCCCGTGATGTTTTTCTCACTCCTACTAGTGAATCTAATGTAACACACACCCATACAATGCGTACCACCCCGTGATGGTTTTCTCACTCCTACTAGTGAATGTAATGTAACACACACCCATACAATGCGCACCACCCCGTGATGTTTTTCTCACTCCTAGTAGTGAATGTAATGTAACACACACCCATACAATGCGCACCACCCCGTGATGTTTTTCTCACTCCTAGTAGTGAATGTAATGTAACACACACCCATACAATGCGCACCACCCCGTGATGTTTTTCTCACTCCTACTAGTGAATGTAATGTAACACACACCCATGCAATGCGCACCACCCCGTGATGTTTTTCTCACTCCTACTAGTGAATGTAATGTAACACACACCCTTGAAATGCGCACCACCCCTTGATGTTTTTCTCACTCCTACTAGTGAATGTAATGTAACACACACCCATACAATGCGCACCACCCCGTGATGATTTTCTCACTCCTACTAGTGAATCTAATGTAACACACACCCATACAATGCGCACCACCCCGTGATGTTTTTCTCACTCCTACTAGTGAATGTAATGTAACACACACCCATAAAATGCGCACCACCCCGTGACTTTTTTCTCACTCCTACTAGTGAATGTAATGTAACACACACCCATACAATGCGCACCACCCCGTGATGTTTTTCTCACTCCTACTAGTGAATGTAATGTAACACACACCCAAACAATGCGCACCACCCGTGATGTTTTTCTCACTCCTACTAGTGAATGTAATGTAACACACACCCATACAATGCGCACCACCCCGTGATGTTTTTCTCACTCCTACTAGTGAATGTAATGTGACACACACCCATAAAATGCGCACCACCCCGTGATGTTTTTCTCACTCCTACTAGTGAATCTAATGTGACACACACCCATACAATGCGCACCACCCCGTGAAGTTTTTCTCACTCTTACTAGTGAATGTAATGTAACACACACCCATACAATGCGCACCACCCCGTGATGTTTTTCTCACTCCTACTAGTGAATGTAATGTAACACACACCCATGCAATGCGCACCACCCCGTGATGTTTTTCTCACTTATACTAGTGAATGTAATGTAACACACACCCATAAAATGCGCACCACCCCGCGATGTTTTTCAGAAACCTGTCCTGCATTGCGACTGCATGTTCCCTGACCTCCCCATGCTGACCACCCCGCGGTGCTTTTCTCCATCCTACATTGCCACTGACTGCCTATCCTAATTCAGACCCTTAAATTCACACCACCCCGTGATGTTTTTGTCACTCCTACTACTGAATGTAATGTGACACACACGCATACAATGCGCACCACCCCGTGATGTTTCTCTCACACCTACTAGTGAATGTAATGTAACACACACCCATACAATGCGCACCACCCCGTGATGTTTTTCTCACTCCTACTAGTGAATGTAATGTAACACACACCCATACAATGCGCACCACCCCGTGATGTTTTTCTCACTCCTACTAGTGAATGTAATGTAACACACAGCCATACAAGGCGCACCACCCCGTGATGTTTTTCTCACTGCTTCTAGTGAATGTAATGTAACACACACCCATACAATGTGCACCACCCCGTGATGTTTTTCTCACTCCTACTAGTGAATGTAATGTAACACACACCCATACAGTGCGCACCACCCCGTGATGTTTTTCTCACTCCTACTAGTGAATGTAATGTAACACACACCCATACAATGCTCACCACCCCGTGATGTTTTTCTCACTCCTACTAGTGAATGTAATGTAACACACACCCATACAATGCGCACCACCCCGTAATGTTTTTCTCACTCCTACTAGTGAATGTAATGTAACACACACCCATACAATGCGCACCACCCCGTGATGTTTTTCTCACTCCTACTAGTGAATCTAATGTAACACACACCCATACAATGCGCACCACCCCATGATGTTTTTCTCACTGCTACTAGTGAATCTAATGTAACACACACCCATACAATGCGCACCACCCCGTGATGTTTTTATCACTCCTACTAGTAAATGTAATGTAACACACACCCATACAATGCGTACCACCCCGTGATGTTTTTCTCAATCCTACTAGTGAATGTAATGTAACACACAGCCATACAATGCGCACCACCCCGTGATGTTTTTCTCACTGCTACAAGTGAATGTAATGTAACACACACCCATACAATGCGCACCACCCGCTTGATGTTTTTCTCACTCCTACTAGTGAATGTAATGTAACACACACCCATACAATGCGCACCACCCCGTGATGTTTTTCTCACTCCTACTAGTGAATCTAATGTAACACACACCCATACAATGCGCACGACCCCGTGATGTTTTTCTCACTCCTACTAGTGAATGTAATGTAACACACAGCCATACAATGCGCACCACCCCGTGATGTTTTTCTCACTCCTACTAGTGAATGTAATGTAACACACACCCATGCAATGCGCACCACCCCGTGATGTTTTTCTCACTCCTACTAGTGAATGTAATGTAACACACACCCATGCAATGCGCACCACCCCGTGATGTTTTTCTCACTCCTACTAGTGAATCTAATGTAACACACACCCATACAATGCGCACCATCCCGTGATGTTTTTCTCACTCCTACTAGTGAATCTAATGTAACACACACCCATACAATGCGTACCACCCCGTGATGGTTTTCTCACTCCTACTAGTGAATGTAATGTAACACACACCCATACAATGCGCACCACCCCGTGATGTTTTTCTCACTCCTAGTAGTGAATGTAATGTAACACACACCCATACAATGCGCACCACCCCGTGATGTTTTTCTCACTCCTAGTAGTGAATGTAATGTAACACACACCCATACAATGCGCACCACCCCGTGATGTTTTTCTCACTGCTACTAGTGAATGTAATGTAACACACACCCATACAATGCGCACCACCCCGTGATGTTTTTCTCACTCCTACTAGTGAATGTAATGTAACACACACCCAAACAATGCGCACCACCCGTGATGTTTTTCTCACTCCTACTAGTGAATGTAATGTAACACACACCCATACAATGCGCACCACCCCGTGATGTTTTTCTCACTCCTACTAGTGAATGTAATGTAACACACAGCCATACAATGCGCACCACCCCGTGATGTTTTTCTCACTCCTACTAGTGAATGTAATGTAACACACACCCTTACAATGCGCACCACCCCGTGATGTTTTTCTCACTCCTACTAGTGAATGTAAGGTAACACACACCCATACAATGCGCACCACCCCGTGATGTTTTTCTCACTCCTACTAGTGAATGTAATGTAACACACACCCATACAATGCGCACCACCCCGTGATGTTTTTCTCACTCCTACTAGTGTATCTAATGTAACACACACCCATACAATGCGCACCACCCCGTGATGTTTTTCTCACTCCTACTAGTGAATGTAATGTAACACACACCCATACAATGCGCACCACCCCGTGATGTTTTTCTCACTCCTACTAGTGAATGTAATGTAACACAAACCCATACAATGTGCACCACCCCGTGATGTTTTTCTCACTCCTACTAGTGAATCTAATGTAACACACACCCATACAATGCGCACCACCCCGTGATGTTTTTCTCACTCCTACTAGTGAATGTAATGTAACACACACCCATACAATTCGCACCACCCCGTGATATTTTTCTCATTCCTACTAGTGAATCTAATGTAACACACACCCATACAATGCGCACCACACCGTGATGTATTTCTCACTCCTACTAGTGAATGTAATGTAACACACACCCATACAATGCGCACCACCCCGTGGTGTTTTTCTCACTCCTACTAGTGAATGTAATGTAACACACACCCATAAAATGCGCACCACCCTGTGGTGTTTTTCTCACTCCTTCTAGTGAATGTAATGTAACACACACCCATACAATGCGCACCACCCCGTGATGTTTTTCTCACTCCTACTAGTGAATGTAATGTAACACACACCCATACAATGCGCACAACTCCGTGATGTTTTTCTCACTCCTACTAGTGAATGTAATGTAACACACACCCATACAATGCGCACCACCCCGTGATGTTTTTCTCACTCCTACTAGTGAATGTAATGTAACACACACCCATGCAATGCGCACCACCCCGTGATGTTTTTCTCACTCCTACTAGTGAATGTAATGTAACACACACCCTTGAAATGCGCACCACCCCTTGATGTTTTTCTCACTCCTACTAGTGAATGTAATGTAACACACACCAATACAATGGGCACCACCCCGTGATGTTTTTCTCACTCCTACTAGTGAATCTAATGTAACACACACCCATACAATGCGCACCACCCCGTGATGTTTTTCTCACTCCTACTAGTGAATCTAATGTAACACACACCCATACAATGCGCACCACCCTGCGATGTTTTTCAGAAACCTATCCTACATTGCCACTGCATGTTCCCTGACCTCCCCATGCTGACCACCCCGCGGTGCTTTTCTCCATCCTACATTGCCACTGACTGCCTACCCTAATTCAGACCCTCCGATTCACACCACCCCATGATGTTTTTCTCACTTCTACTAGTGAATGTAATGTGACACACACCCATAAAATGCCGACCACCCCGTGATGTTTCTCTCACACCTAATAGTGAATGTAATGTAACACACACACATGCAATGCGCACCACCCCGTGATGTTTTTCTCACTCCTACTAGTGAATGTAATGTAACACACACCAATGCAATGCGCACCACCCCGTGATGTTTTTCTCACTCATACTAGTGAATGTAATATAACACACACCCATACAATGCGCACCACCCCGTGATGTTTTTCTCACTCCTAGTAGTGAATGTAATGTAACACACACCCATACAATGCGCACCACCCCGTGATGTTTTTCTCATTCCTAGTAGTTTATGTAATGTAACACACACCCTTACAATGCGCACCACCCCGTGATGTTTTTCTCACTGCTACTAGTGAATGTAATGTAACACACACCCATACTATGCGCACCACCCCGTGATGTTTTTCTCACTCCTACTAGTGAATGTAATGTAACACACACCCATAAAATGCCGACCACCCCGTGATGTTTCTCTCACACCTAATAGTGAATGTAATGTAACACACACACATGCAATGCGCACCACCCGTGATGTTTTTCTCACTCCTACTAGTGAATGTAATGTAACACACACCCATACAATGCGCACCACCCCGTGATGTTTTTCTCACTCCTACTATTGAATGTAATGTGACACACACCCATAAAATGCGCACCACCCCGTGATGTTTTTCTCACTCCTACTAGTGAATCTAATGTAACACACACCCATGCAATGCGCACCACCCCGTGATGTTTTTCTCACTCCTACTAGTGAATGTAATGTAACACACACCCATACAATGCGCACCACCCCGTGATGTTTTTCTCACTCCTACTAGTGAATCTAATGTAACACACACCCATACAATGCGCACCACCCCATGATGTTTTTCTCACTGCTACTAGTGAATCTAATGTAACACACACCCATACAATGCGCACCACCCGGTGATGTTTTTCTCACTCCTACTAGTAAATGTAATGTAACACACACCCATACAATGCGTACCACCCCGTGATGTTTTTCTCAATCCTACTAGTGAATGTAATGTAACACACAGCCATACAATGCGCACCACCCCGTGATGTTTTTCTCACTGCTACAAGTGAATGTAATGTAACACACACCCATACAATGCGCACCACCCGCTTGATGTTTTTCTCACTCCTACTAGTGAATCTAATGTAACACACACCCATACAATGCGCACCACCCCGTGATGTTTTTCTCACTCCTACTAGTGAATCTAATGTAACACACACCCATACAATGCGCACGACCCCGTGATGTTTTTCTCACTCCTACTAGTGAATGTAATGTAACACACAGCCATACAATGCGCACCACCCCGTGATGTTTTTCTCACTCCTACTAGTGAATGTAATGTAACACACACCCATGCAATGCGCACCACCCCGTGA
The DNA here is from genome assembly GCF_034190915.1 of Cavia porcellus. Taxonomy (NCBI): domain Eukaryota; kingdom Metazoa; phylum Chordata; class Mammalia; order Rodentia; family Caviidae; genus Cavia; species Cavia porcellus. The sequence continues at coordinate 129,133 of NW_026947562.1, read as the reverse complement.
TGTTTTTCTCACTCCTACTAGTGAATGTAATGTAACACACACCCATGCAATGCGCACCACCCCGTGATGTTTTTCTCACTCCTACTAGTGAATCTAATGTAACACACACCCATACAATGCGCACCATCCCGTGATGTTTTTCTCACTCCTACTAGTGAATCTAATGTAACACACACCCATACAATGCGTACCACCCCGTGATGGTTTTCTCACTCCTACTAGTGAATGTAATGTAACACACACCCATACAATGCGCACCACCCCGTGATGTTTTTGTCACTCCTAGTAGTGAATGTAATGTAACACACACCCATACAATGCGCACCACCCCGTGATGTTTTTCTCACTCCTAGTAGTGAATGTAATGTAACACACACCCATACAATGCGCACCACCCCGTGATGTTTTTCTCACTGCTACTAGTGAATGTAATGTAACACACACACATACAATGCGCACCACCCCGTGATGTTTTTCTCACTCCTACTAGTGAATGTAATGTAACACACACCCAAACAATGCGCACCACCCGTGATGTTTTTCTCACTCCTACTAGTGAATGTAATGTAACACACACCCATACAATGCGCACCACCCCGTGATGTTTTTCTCACTCCTACTAGTGAATGTAATGTGACACAAACCCATAAAATGCGCACCACCCCGTGATGTTTCTCTCACACCTACTAGTGAATGTAAGGTAACACACACCCATACAATGCGCACCACCCCGTGATGTTTTTCTCACTCCTACTAGTGAATGTAATGTAACACACACCCATACAATGCGCACCACCCCGTGATGTTTTTCTCACTCCTACTAGTGAATGTAATGTAACACACAGCCATACAATGCGCACTACCCCGTGATGTTTTTCTCACTCCTACTAGTGAATGTAATGTAACACACACCCTTACAATGCGCACCACCCCGTGATGTTTTTCTCACTCCTACTAGTGAATGTAATGTAACACACACCCATACAATGCGCACCACCCCGTGATGTTTTTCTCACTCCTATTAGTGAATGTAATGTAACACACACCCATACAATGCGCACCACCCCGTGATGTTTTTCTCACTCCTACTAGTGAATCTAATGTAACACACACCCATACAATGCGCACCACCCCGTGATGTTTTTCTCACTCCTACTAGTGAATCTAATGTAACACACACCCATACAATGCGCACCACCCCGTGATGTTTTTCTCACTGCTACTAGTGAATCTAATGTAACACACACCCATACAATGCGCACCACCCCGTGATGTTTTTCTCACTCCTACTAGTGAATGTAATGTAACACACACCCATACAATGCGCACCACCCCGTGATGTTTTTCTCAATCCTACTAGTGAATGTAATGTAACACAAAGCCATACAATGCGCACCACCCCGTGATGTTTTTCTCACTGCTACTAGTGAATGTAATGTAACACACACCCATACAATGCGCACCACCCCGTGATGTTTTTCTCACTCCTACTAGTGAATCTAATGTAACACACACCCATACAATGCGCACCACCCCGTGATGTTTTTCTCACTCCTACTAGTGAATCTAATGTAACACACACCCATACAATGCGCACCACCCCGTGATGTTTTTCTCACTCCTACTAGTGAATGTAATGTAACACACACCCATGGAATGCGCACCACCCCGTGATGTTTTTCTCACTCCTACTAGTGAATGTAATGTAACACACACACATGCAATGCGCACCACCCCGTGATGTTTTTCTCACTCCTACTAGTGAATGTAATGTAACACACACCCATACAATGCGCACCACCCCGTGATGTTTTTCTCACTCCTACTAGTGAATGTAATGTAACACACACCAATACAATGGGCACCACCCCGTGATGTTTTTCTCACTCCTACTAGTGAATCTAATGTAACACACACCTATACAATGCGCACCACCCCGTGATGTTTTTCTCACTCCTACTAGTGAATCTAATGTAACACACACCCATACAATGCGCACCACCCTGCGATGTTTTTCAGAAACCTATCCTACATTGCCACTGCATGTTCCCTGACCTCCCCATGCTGACCACCTCGCGGTGCTTTTCTCCATCCTACATTGCCACTGACTGCCTACCCTAATTCAGACCCTCCGATTCACACCACCCCATGATGTTTTTCTCACTTCTACTAGTGAATGTAATGTGACACACACCCATAAAATGCCGACCACCCCGTGATGTTTCTCTCACACCTAATAGTGAATGTAATGTAACACACACACATGCAATGCGCACCACCCCGTGATGTTTCTCTCACTCCTACTAGTGAATGTAATGTAACACACACCAATGCAATGCGCACCACCCCGTGATGTTTTTCTCACTCATACTAGTGAATGTAATGTAACACACACCCATACAATGCGCACCACCCCGTGATGTTTTTCTCACTCCTAGTAGTGAATGTAATGTAACACACACCCATACAATGCGCACCACCCCGTGATGTTTTTCTCATTCCTAGTAGTTTATGTAATGTAACACACACCCTTACAATGCGCACCACCCCGTGATGTTTTTCTCACTGCTACTAGTGAATGTAATGTAACACACACCCATACTATGCGCACCACCCCGTGATGTTTTTCTCACTCCTACTAGTGAATGTAATGTAACACACACCCATACAATGCGCACCACCCCGTGATGTTTTTCTCACTCTTACTAGTGAATGTAATGTAACACACACCCATACAATGCGCACCACCCCGTGATGTTTTTCTCACTCCTACTAGTGAATGTAATGTAACACACACCCATGCAATGCGCACCACCCCGTGATGTTTTTCTCACTGCTACTAGTGAATGTAATTTAACACACACCCATACAATGCGCACCACCCCGTGATGTTTTTCTCACTCCTACTAGTGAATGTAATGTAACACACACCCATACAATGCGCACCACCCCGTGATGTTTTTCTCACTCCTACTAGTGAATGTAATGTAACACACACCCATACAATGCGCACCACCCGGTGATGTTTTTCTCACTCCTACTAGTGAATGTAATGTAACACACACCCATACAATGCGCACCACCCCGTGATGTTTTTCTCACTCCTACTAGTGAATGTAATGTAACACACACCCATACAATGCGCACCACCCCGTGATGTTTATCTCACTCCTACTAGTGAATCTAATGTAACACACACCCATACAATGCGCACCACCCCGTGATGTTTTTCTCACTCCTACTAGTGAATGTAATGTAACACACACCCATACAATGTGCACCACCCCGTGATGTTTTTCTCACTCCTACTAGTGAATGTAATGTAACACACACCCATCCAATGCGCACCACACCGTGGTGTTTTTCTCACTCCTACTAGTGAATGTAATGTAACACACACCCATACAATGCGCACCACACCGTGATGTTTTTCTCACTCCTACTAGTGAATCTAATGTAACACACACCCATACAATGCGCACCACCCGTGATGTTTTTCTCACTCCTACTAGTGAATCTAATGTAACACACACCCATACAATCCGCACCACCCCGCGATGTTTTTCAGAAACCTATCCTACATTGCCACTGCATGTTCCCTGACCTCCCCATGCTGACCACCCCGCGGTGCTTTTCTCCATCCTACATTGCCACTGACTGCCTATCCTAATTCAGACCCTCCGATTCACACCACCCCGTGATGTTTTTCTCACTCCTACTAGTGAATGTAATGTGACACACACCCATAAAATGCGCACCACCCCGTGATGTTTCTCTCACACCTACTAGTGAATGTAATGTAACACACACACATGCAATGCGCACCACCCCGTGATGTTTTTCTCACTCCTACTAGTGAATGTAATGTAACACACACCCATGCAATGCGCACAACCCCGTGATGTTTTTCTCACTCCTACTAGTGAATGTAATGTAACACACACCCATACAATGCGCACCACCCCGTGATGTTTTTCTCACTCCTACTAGTGAATCTAATGTAACACACACCCATACAATGCGCACCACCCCGTGATGTTTTTCTCACTCCTACTAGTGAATCTAATGTAACACACACCCATACAATGCGCACCACCCCGCGAAGTTTTTCAGAAACCTATCCTACATTGCAACTGCATGTTCCCTGACCTCCCCATGCTGACCACCCCGCGGTGCTTTTCTCCATCCTACATTGCCACTGACTGCCTATCCTAATTCAGACCCTCCGATTCACACCACCCCGTGATGTTTTTCTCACTCCTACTAGTGAATGTCATGTGACACACACCCATAAAATGCGCACCACCCAGTGATGTTTCTCTCACACCTACTAGTGAATGTAATGTAACACACACCCATCCAATGCGCACCACCCCGTGATGTTTTTCTCACTCCTACTAGTGAATGTAATGTAACACACACCCATGCAATGCGCACCACCCCGTGATGTTTTTCTCACTCCTACTAGTGAATGTAATGTAACACACACCCATACAATGCGCACCACCCTGTGATGTTTTTCTCACTCCTACTAGTGAATCTAATGTAACACACACCCGTACAATGCGCACCACCACGTGATGTTTTTCTCACTCCTACTAGTGAATCTAATGTAACACACACCCGTACAATGCGCACCACGCCGTGATGTTTTTCTAACTCCTACTAGTGAATGTAATGTAACACACACCCATAAAATGCGCACCACCACGTGATGTTTTTCTCACTCCTACTAGTGAATCTAATGTAACACACACCCATACAATGCGCACCACCCCGTGATGTTTTTCTCACTCCTACTAGTGAATGTAATGTAACACACACCCATACAATGGGCACCACCCCGTGATGTTTTTCTCACTCCTACTAGTGAATCTAATGTAACACACACCCATAAAATACATACCACCCTGTGATGTTTTTCTCACTCCTACTAGTGAATCTAATGTAACACACACCCATACAATGCGCACCACCCCGCGATGTTTTTCAGAAAACTATCCTACATTGCCACTGCATGTTCCCTGACCTCAACATGCTGACCACCCCGCGGTGCTTTTCTCCATCCTACATTGCCACTGACTGCCTATCCTAATTCAGACCCTCCGATTCACACCACCCCGTGATGTTTTTCTCACTCCTACTAGTGAATGTAATGTGACACACACCCATGCAATGCGCACCACCCCGTGATGTTTTTCTCACTCCTACTAGTGAATGTAATGTAACACACACCCATACAATGCGCACCACCCCGTGATGTTTTTCTCACTCCTACTAATGAATGTAATGTAACACACACCCATGCAATGCGCACCACCCCGTGATGTTTTTCTCACTCCTATTAGTGAATAATGTAACACACACCCATGCAATGCGCACCACCCCGTGATGTTTTTCTCACTCCTACTAGTGAATCTAATGTAACACACACCCATACAATGCGCACCACCCCGTAATGTTTTTCTCACTCCTACTAGTGAATCTAATGTAACACACACCCATACAATGCGTACCACCCCGTGATGGTTTTCTCACTCCTACTAGTGAACGTAATGTAACACACACCCATACAATGCGCACCACCCCGTGATGTTTTTCTCACTCCTACTAGTGAATGTAATGTAACACACACCCATACAATGCGCACCACCCCGTGATGTTTTTATCACTCCTAGTAGTGAATGTAATGTAACACACACGCATACAATGCGCACCACCCCGTGATGTTTTTCTCACTGCTACTAGTGAATGTAATGTAACACACACCCATACAATGCGCACCACGCTGTGATGTTTTTCTCACTCCTACTAGTGAATGTAATGTAACACACACCCAAACAATGCGCACCACCCGTGATGTTTTTCTCACACCTACTAGTGAATGTAATGTAACACACACCCATACAATGCGCACCACCCCATGATGTTTTTCTCACTCCTACTAGTGAATGTAATGTGACACATACTCATAAAATGTGCACCACACCGTGATGTTTCTCTCACACCTACTAGTGAACGTAATGTAACACACACCCATACAATCCGCACCACCCCGTGATGTTTTTCTCACTCCTACTAGTGAATGTAATGTAACACACACCCATACAATGCGCACCACCCCGTGATGTTTTTCTCACTCCTACTAGTGAATGTAATGTAACACACACCCATACAATGCGCACCACCCCGTGATGTTTTTCTCACTCCTACTAGTGAATGTAATGTAACACACACCCATACAATGCGCACCACCCCGTGATGTTTTTCTCACTCCTACTAGTGAATGTAATGTAACACACACCCATACAATGCGCACCACCCCGTGATGTTTTTCTCACTCCTACTAGTGAATGTAATGTAACACACACCCATACAATGCGCACCACCCCGTGATGTTTTTCTCACTCCTACTAGTGAATGTAATGTAACACACACCCATACAATGCGCACCACCCCGTGATGTTTTTCTCACTCCTACTAGTGAATGTAATGTAACACACACCCATACAATGCGCACTACCCCGTGATGTTTATCTCACTCCTACTAGTGAATCTAATGTAACACACACCCATACAATGCGCACCACCCCGCGATGTTTTTCTAACTCCTACTGGTGAATGCAATGTAACACACACCCATACAATGCGCACCACCCCGTGATGTTTTTCTCACTCCTACTAGTGAATGTAATGTAACACACACCCATACAATGCGAACCACCCCGTGGTGTTTTTCTCACTCCTACTAGTGAATGTAATGTAACACACACCCATACAATGCGCACCACCCCGTGATGTTTTTCTCACTCCTACTAGTGAATCTAATGTAACACACACCCATACAATGCGCACCACCCCGTGATGTTTTTCTCACTCCTACTAGTGAATGTAATGTAACACACACCCATACAATGCGCACCACCCCGTGATGTTTTTCTCACTCCTACTAGTGAATGTAACACACACCCATGCAATGCGCACCACCCCGTGATGTTTTTCTCACTCCTATTAGTGAATGTAATGTAACACACACCCATGCAATGCGCACCACCCCGTGATGTTTTTCTCACTCCTACTAGTGAATCTAATGTAACACACACCCATACAATGCGCACCACCCCGTAATGTTTTTCTCACTCCTACTAGTGAATCTAATGTAACACACACCCATACAATGCGTACCACCCCGTGATGGTTTTCTCACTCCTACTAGTGAACGTAATGTAACACACACCCATACAATGCACACCACCCCGTGATGTTTTTCTCACTCCTACTAGTGAATGTAATGTAACACACACCCATACAATGCGCACCACCCCGTGATATTTTTATCACTCCTAGTAGTGAATGTAATGTAACACACACGCATACAATGCGCACCACCCCGTGATGTTTTTCTCACTGCTACTAGTGAATGTAATGTAACACACACCCATACAATGCGCACCACGCTGTGATGTTTTTCTCACTCCTACTAGTGAATGTAATGTAACACACACCCAAACAATGCGCACCACCCGTGATGTTTTTCTCACACCTACTAGTGAATGTAATGTAACACACACCCATACAATGCGCACCACCCCATGATGTTTTTCTCACTCCTACTAGTGAATGTAATGTGACACATACTCACAAAATGTGCACCACACCGTGATGTTTCTCTCACACCTACTAGTGAACGTAATGTAACACACACCCATACAATCCGCACCACCCCGTGATGTTTTTCTCACTCCTACTAGTGAATGTAATGTAACACACACCCATACAATGCGCACCACCCCGTGATGTTTTTCTCACTCCTACTAGTGAATGTAATGTAACACACAGCCATACAATGCGCACCACCCCGTGATGTTTTTCTCACTGCTACTAGTGAATGTAATGTAAAACACACCCATACAATGCGCACCACCCCGTGATGTTTTTCTCACTCCTAATAGTGAATGTAATGTAACACACACCCATACAATGCGCACCACCCCGTGATGTTTTTCTCACTCCTACTAGTGAATGTTATGTAACACACACCCATACAATGCGCACCACCCCGTGATGTTTTTCTCACTCCTACTAGTGAATATAATGTAACACACACCCATACAATGCGCACCACCCCGTGATGTTTTTCTCACTCCTACTAGTGAATGTAATGTAACACACAGCCATACAATGCGCACCACCCCGTGATGTTTTTCTCACTCCTACTAGTGAATGTAATGTAACACACACCCATACAATGCGCACCACCCCGTGATGTTTTTCTCACTCCTACTAGTGAATGTAATGTAACACACACCCATACAATGCGCACCACCCCGTGATGTTTTTCTCACTCCTACTAGTGAATGTAATGTAACACACACCCATACAATGCGCACCACCCCGTGATGTTTTTCTCACTCCTACTAGTGAATGTAATGTAACACACACCTATACAATGCGCACCACCCCGTGATGTTTTTCTCACTCCTACTAGTGAATGTAATGTAACACACACCCATACAATGCGCACTACCCCGTGATGTTTATCTCACTCCTACTAGTGAATCTAATGTAACACCCACCCATACAATGCGCACCACCCCGCGATGTTTTTCTCACTCCTACTAGTGAATGTAATGTAACACACACCCATACAATGCGCACCACCCCGTGATGTTTTTCTCACTCCTACTAGTGAATGTAATGTAACACACACCCATACAATGCGCACCACCCCGCGATGTTTTTCTCACTCCTACTAGTGAATGTAATGTAACACACACCCATACAATGCGCACCACCCCGTGATGTTTTTCTCACTCCTACTAGTGAATGTAATGTAACACACACCCTTGCAATGCGCACCACCCCTTGATGTTTTTCTCACTCCTACTAGTGAATCTAATGTAACACACAGCCATACAATGCGCACCACCCCGTGATGTTTTTCTCACTCCTACTAGTGAATGTAATGTAACACACACCCATACAATGCGCACCCCCCCGTGATGTTTTTCTCACTCCTACTAGTGAATGTAATGTAACACACACCCATACAATGCGCACCACCCCGTGATGTTTGTCTCACTCCTACTAGTGAATGTAATGTAACACTCACCCATACAATGCGCACCACCCCGTGATGTTTTTCTCACTCCTACTAGTGAATGTAATGTAACACACACCAATACAATGCGCACCACCCCGCGATGTTTTTCAGAAACCTATCCTACATTGCCACTGCATGTTCCCTGACCTCCCCATGCTGACCACCCCGCGGTGCTTTTCTCCATCCTACATTGCCACTGACTGCCTATCCTAATTCAGACCCTCCGATTCACACCACCCCGTGATGTTTTTCTCACTCCTACTAGTGAATGTAATGTGACACACACCCATAAAAAGCGCACCACTCCGTGATGTTTCTCTCACACCTACTAGTGAATGTAATGTGACACACCCCCATGCAATGCGCACCACCCCGTGATGTTTTTCTCACTCCTACTAGTGAATGTAATGTAACACACACCCATGCAATGCGCACAACCCCGTGATGTTTTTCTCACTCCTACTAGTGAATGTAATGTAACACACACCCATACAATGCGCACCACCCCGTGATGTTTTTCTCACTCCTACTATTGAATCTAATGTAACACACACCCATACAATGCGCACCACCCCGTGATGTTTTTCTCACTCCTACTAGTGAATCTAATGTAACACACACCCATACAATGCGCACCGCCCGCGATGTTTTTCAGAAACCTATCATACATTGCCACTGCATGTTCCCTGACCTCCCCATGCTGACCACCCCGCGGTGCTTTTCTCCATCCTACATTGCCACCGACTGCCTATCCTAATTCAGACCCTCCGATTCACACCACCCCGTGATGTTTTTCTCACTCCTACTAGTGAATGTAATGTGACACACACCCATAAGATGCGCACCACCCCGTGATGTTTCTCTCACACCTACTAGTGAATGTAATGTAACACACACACATGCAATGCGCACCACCCCGTGATGTTTTTCTCACTCCTACTAGTGAATGTAATGTAACACACACCCATGCAATGCGCACAACCCCGTGATGTTTTTCTCACTCCTACTAGTGAATGAAATGTAACACACACCCATACAATGCGCACCACCCCGTGATGTTTTTCTCACTCCTACTAGTGTATCTAATGTAACACACACCCATACAATGCGCACCACCCCGTGATGTTTTTCTCACTCCTACTAGTGAATGTAATGTAACACACACCCATACAATGCGCACCACCCCGTGATGTTTTTCTCACTCCTACTAGTGAATGTAATGTAACACACACCCATACAATGCGCACCACCCCGTGATGTTTTTCTCACTCCTACTAGTGAATGTAATGTAACACACACCCATACAATGCGCACCACCCCGTGATGTTTTTCTCACTCCTACTAGTGAATGTATTGTAACACACACCGATACAATGCGCACCACCCCGTGATGTTTTTCTCACTCCTACTAGTGAATGTAATGTAACACACACCCATACAATGCGCACCACCCCGTGATGTTTTTCTCACTCCTACTAGTGAATCTAATGTAACACACACCCATACAATGCGCACCACCCCGTGATGTTTTTCTCACTCCTACTAGTGAATCTAATGTAACACACACCCATACAATGCGCACCACCCCGTGATGTTTTTCTCACTCCTACTAGTGAATCTAATGTAACACACACCCATACAATGCGCACCACCCCGGATGTTTTTCTCACTCCTACTAGTGAATCTAATGTAACACACACCCATACAATGCGCACCACCCCGTGATGTTTTTCTCACTCCTACTAGTGAATGTAATGTAACACACACCCATACAATGTGCACCACCCCGTGATGTTTTTCTCACTCCTACTAGTGAATGTAATGTAACACACACCCATCCAATGCGCACCACACCGTGGTGTTTTTCTCACTCCTACTAGTGAATGTAATGTAACACACACCCATCCAATGCGCACCACACCGTGGTGTTTTTCTCACTCCTACTAGTGAATGTAATGTAACACACACCCATACAATGCGCACTACCCCGTGATGTTTATCTCACTCCTACTAGTGTATCTAATGTAACACACACCCATACAATGCGCACCACCCCGCGATGTTTTTCTCACTCCTACTAGTGAATGTAATGTAACACACACCCATACAATGCGCACCACCCCGTGATGTTTTTCTCACTCCTACTAGTGAATGTAATGTAACACACACCCATACAATGCGCACCACCCCGTGGTGTTTTTCTCACTCCTACTAGTGAATGTAATGTAACACACACCCATACAATGCGCACCACCCCGTGATGTTTTTCTCACTCCTACTAGTGAATCTAATGTAACACACACCCATACAATGCGCACCACCCCGTGATGTTTTTCTCACTCCTACTAGTGAATGTAATGTAACACACACCCACACAATGCGCACCACCCCGTGATGTTTTTCTCACTCCTACTAGTGAATGTAATGTAACACACACCCATGCAATGCGCACCACCCCGTGATGTTTTTCTCACTCCTATTAGTGAATGTAATGTAACACACACCCATGCAATGCGCACCACCCCGTGATGTTTTTCTCACTCCTACTAGTGAATCTAATGTAACACACACCCATACAATGCGCACCACCCCGTAATGTTTTTCTCACTCCTACTAGTGAATCTAATGTAACACACACCCATACAATGCGTACCACCCCGTGATGGTTTTCTCACTCCTACTAGTGAACGTAATGTAACACACACCCATACAATGCGCACCACCCCGTGATGTTTTTCTCACTCCTACTAGTGAATGTAATGTAACACACACCCATACAATGCGCACCACCCCGTGATGTTTTTATCACTCCTAGTAGTGAATGTAATGTAACACACACGCATACAATGCGCACCACCCCGTGATGTTTTTCTCACTGCTACTAGTGAATGTAATGTAACACACACCCATACAATGCGCACCACGCTGTGATGTTTTTCTCACTCCTACTAGTGAATGTAATGTAACACACACCCAAACAATGCGCACCACCCGTGATGTTTTTCTCACACCTACTAGTGAATGTAATGTAACACACACCCATACAATGCGCACCACCCCATGATGTTTTTCTCACTCCTACTAGTGAATGTAATGTGACACATACTCATAAAATGTGCACCACACCGTGATGTTTCTCTCACACCTACTAGTGAACGTAATGTAACACACACCCATACAATCCGCACCACCCCGTGATGTTTTTCTCACTCCTACTAGTGAATGTAATGTAACACACACCCATACAATGCGCACCACCCCGTGATGTTTTTCTCACTCCTACTAGTGAATGTAATGTAACACACAGCCATACAATGCGCACCACCCCGTGATGTTTTTCTCACTGCTACTAGTGAATGTAATGTAAAACACACCCATACAATGCGCACCACCCCGTGATGTTTTTCTCACTCCTAATAGTGAATGTAATGTAACACACACCCATACAATGCGCACCACCCCGTGATGTTTTTCTCACTCCTACTAGTGAATGTTATGTAACACACACCCATACAATGCGCAACACCCCGTGATGTTTTTCTCACTCCTACTAGTGAATATAATGTAACACACACCCATACAATGCGCACCACCCCGTGATGTTTTTCTCACTCCTACTAGTGAATGTAATGTAACACACAGCCATACAATGCGCACCACCCCGTGATGTTTTTCTCACTCCTACTAGTGAATGTAATGTAACACACACCCATACAATGCGCACCACCCCGTGATGTTTTTCTCACTCCTACTAGTGAATGTAATGTAACACACACCCATACAATGCGCACCACCCCGTGATGTTTTTCTCACTCCTACTAGTGAATGTAATGTAACACACACCCATACAATGCGCACCACCCCGTGATGTTTTTCTCACTCCTACTAGTGAATGTAATGTAACACACACCCATACAATGCGCACCACCCCGTGATGTTTTTCTCACTCCTACTAGTGAATGTAATGTAACACAGACCCATACAATGCGCACTACCCCGTGATGTTTATCTCACTCCTACTAGTGAATCTAATGTAACACACACCCATACAATGCGCACCACCCCGCGATGTTTTTCTCACTCCTACTAGTGAATGTAATGTAACACACACCCATACAATGCGCACCACCCCGTGATGTTTTTCTCACTCCTACTAGTGAATGTAATGTAACACACACCCATACAATGCGCACCACCCCGCGATGTTTTTCTCACTCCTACTAGTGAATGTAATGTAACACACACCCATACAATGCGCACCACCCCGTGATGTTTTTCTCACTCCTACTAGTGAATGTAATGTAACACACACCCTTGCAATGCGCACCACCCCTTGATGTTTTTCTCACTCCTACTAGTGAATCTAATGTAATACACAGCCATACAATGCGCACCACCCCGTGATGTTTTTCTCACTCCTACTAGTGAATGTAATGTAACACACACCCATACAATGCGCACCCCCCCGTGATGTTTTTCTCACTCCTACTAGTGAATGTAATGTAACACACACCAATACAATGCGCACCACCCCGCGATGTTTTTCAGAAACCTATCCTACATTGCCACTGCATGTTCCCTGACCTCCCCATGCTGACCACCCCGCCGTGCTTTTCGCCATCCTACATTGCCACTGACTGCCTATCCTAATTCAGACCCTCCGATTCACACCACCCCGTGATGTTTTTCTCACTCCTACTAGTGAATGTAATGTGACACACACCCATAAAAAGCGCACCACCCCGTGATGTTTCTCTCACACCTACTAGTGAATGTAATGTGACACACCCCCATGCAATGCGCACCACCCCGTGATGTTTTTCTCACTCCTACTAGTGAATGTAATGTAACACACACCCATGCAATGCGCACAACCCCGTGATGTTTTTCTCACTCCTACTAGTGAATGTAATGTAACACACACCCATACAATGCGCACCACCCCGTGATGTTTTTCTCACTCCTACTATTGAATCTAATGTAACACACACCCATACAATGCGCACCACCCCGTGATGTTTTTCTCACTCCTACTAGTGAATCTAATGTAACACACACCCATACAATGCGCACCACCCCGCGATGTTTTTCAGAAACCTATCATACATTGCCACTGCATGTTCCCTGACCTCCCCATGCTGACCACCCCGCGGTGCTTTTCTCCATCCTACATTGCCACTGACTGCCTATCCTAATTCAGACCCTCCGATTCACACCACCCCGTGATGTTTTTCTCACTCCTACTAGTGAATGTAATGTGACACACACCCATAAGATGCGCACCACCCCGTGATGTTTCTCTCACACCTACTAGTGAATGTAATGTAACACACACACATGCAATGCGCACCACCCCGTGATGTTTTTCTCACTCCTACTAGTGAATGTAATGTAACACACACCCATGCAATGCGCACAACCCCGTGATGTTTTTCTCACTCCTACTAGTGAATGTAATGTAACACACACCCATACAATGCGCACCACCCCGTGATGTTTTTCTCACTCCTACTAGTGAATCTAATGTAACACACACCCATACAATGCGCACCACCCCGTGATGTTTTTCTCACTCCTACTAGTGAATCTAATGTAACACACACCCATACAATGCGCACCACCCCGCGAAGTTTTTCAGAAACCTATCCTACATTGCCACTGCATGTTCCCTGACCTCCCCATGCTGACCACCCCGTGGTGCTTTTCTCCATCCTACATTGCCACTGACTGCCTATCCTAATTCAGACCCTCCGATTCACACCACCCCGTGATGTTTTTCTCACTCCTACTAGTGAATGTCATGTGACACACACCCATAAAATGCGCACCACCCAGTGATGTTTCTCTCACACCTACTAGTGAATGTAATGTAACACACACCCATACAATGCGCACCACCCCGTGATGTTTTTCTCACTCCTACTAGTGAATGTAATGTAACACACACCCATACAATGCGCACCACCCCGTGATGTTTTTCTCACTCCTACTAGTGTATCTAATGTAACACACACCCATACAATGCGCACCACCCCGTGATGTTTTTCTCACTCCTACTAGTGAATGTAATGTAACACACACCCATACAATGCGCACCACCCCGTGATGTTTTTCTCACTCCTACTAGTGAATGTAATGTAACACACACCCATACAATGCGCACCACCCCGTGATGTTTTTCTCACTCCTACTAGTGAATGTAATGTAACACACACCCATACAATGCGCACCACCCCGTGATGTTTTTCTCACTCCTACTAGTGAATGTAATGTAACACACACCGATACAATGCGCACCACCCCGTGATGTTTTTCTCACTCCTACTAGTGAATGTAATGTAACACACACCCATACAATGCGCACCACCCCGTGATGTTTTTCTCACTCCTACTAGTGAATCTAATGTAACACACACCCATACAATGCGCACCACCCCGTGATGTTTTTCTCACTCCTACTAGTGAATCTAATGTAACACACACCCATACAATGCGCACCACCCCGTGATGTTTTTCTCACTCCTACTAGTGAATCTAATGTAACACACACCCATACAATGCGCACCACCCCGGATGTTTTTCTCACTCCTACTAGTGAATCTAATGTAACACACACCCATACAATGCGCACCACCCCGTGATGTTTTTCTCACTCCTACTAGTGAATGTAATGTAACACACACCCATACAATGTGCACCACCCCGTGATGTTTTTCTCACTCCTACTAGTGAATGTAATGTAACACACACCCATCCAATGCGCACCACACCGTGGTGTTTTTCTCACTCCTACTAGTGAATGTAATGTAACACACACCCATACAATGCGCACCACCCCGTGATGTTTTTCTCACTCCTACTAGTGAATCTAATGTAACACACACCCATACAATGCGCACCACCCCGCGATGTTTTTCAGAAACCTATCCTACATTGCCACTGCATGTTCCCTGACCTCCCCATGCTGACCACCCCGCGGTGCTTTTCTCCATCCTACATTGCCACTGACTGCCTATCCTAATTCAGACCCTCCGATTCACACCACCCCGTGATGTTTTTCTCACTCCTACTAGTGAATGTAATGTGACACACACCCATAAAATGCGCACCACCCCGTGATGTTTCTCTCACACCTACTAGTGAATGTAATGTAACACACACACATGCAATGCGCACCACCCCGTGATGTTTTTCTCACTCCTACTAGTGAATGTAATGTAACACACACCCATGCAATGCGCACAACCCCGTGATGTTTTTCTCACTCCTACTAGTGAATGTAATGTAACACACACCCATACAATGCGCACCACCCCGTGATGTTTTTCTCACTCCTACAAGTGAATCTAATGTAACACACACCCATACAATGCGCACCACCCCGTGATGTTTTTCTCACTCCTACTAGTGAATCTAATGTAACACACACCCATACAATGCGCACCACCCCGCGAAGTTTTTCAGAAACCTATCCTACATTGCCACTGCATGTTCCCTGACCTCCCCATGCTGACCACCCCGCGGTGCTTTTCTCCATCCTACATTGCCACTGACTGCCTATCCTAATTCAGACCCTCCGATTCACACCACCCCGTGATGTTTTTCTCACTCCTACTAGTGAATGTAATGTGACACACACCCATGCAATGCGCACCACCCCGTGATGTTTTTCTCACTCCTACTAGTGAATGTAATGTAACACACACCCATGCAATACGCACCACCCCGTGATGTTTTTCTCACTCCTACTAGTGAATGTAATGTAACACACAGCCATACAATGCGCACCACTCCGTGATGTTTTTCTCACTCTTACTAGTGAATCTAATGTAACACACACCCATACAATGCGCACCACCCCGTGATGTTTTTCTCACTCCTACTATTGAATCTAATGTAACACACACCCATACAATGCGCACCACCCCGTGATGTTTTTCTCACTCCTACTAGTGAATGTAATGTAACACACACCCATACAATGCGCACCACCCCGTGATGTTTTTCTCACTCCTACTAGTGAATGTAATGTAACACACACCCATGCAATGCGCACCACCCCGTGATGTTTTTCTCACTCCTATTAGTGAATGTAATGTAACACACACCCATGCAATGCGCACCACCCCGTGATGTTTTTCTCACTCCTACTAGTGAATCTAATGTAACACACACCCATACAATGCGCACCACCCCGTAATGTTTTTCTCACTCCTACTAGTGAATCTAATGTAACACACACCCATACAATGCGTACCACCCCGTGATGGTTTTCTCACTCCTACTAGTGAACGTAATGTAACACACACCCATACAATGCGCACCACCCCGTGATGTTTTTCTCACTCCTACTAGTGAATGTAATGTAACACACACCCATACAATGCGCACCACCCCGTGATGTTTTTATCACTCCTAGTAGTGAATGTAATGTAACACACACGCATACAATGCGCACCACCCCGTGATGTTTTTCTCACTGCTACTAGTGAATGTAATGTAACACACACCCATACAATGCGCACCACGCTGTGATGTTTTTCTCACTCCTACTAGTGAATGTAATGTAACACACACCCAAACAATGCGCACCACCCGTGATGTTTTTCTCACACCTACTAGTGAATGTAATGTAACACACACCCATACAATGCGCACCACCCCATGATGTTTTTCTCACTCCTACTAGTGAATGTAATGTGACACATACTCATAAAATGTGCACCACACCGTGATGTTTCTCTCACACCTACTAGTGAACGTAATGTAACACACACCCATACAATCCGCACCACCCCGTGATATTTTTCTCACTCCTACTAGTGAATGTAATGTAACACACACCCATACAATGCGCACCACCCCGTGATGTTTTTCTCACTCCTACTAGTGAATGTAATGTAACACACAGCCATACAATGCGCACCACCCCGTGATGTTTTTCTCACTGCTACTTGTGAATGTAATGTAAAACACACCCATACAATGCGCACCACCCCGTGATGTTTTTCTCACTCCTAATAGTGAATGTAATGTAACACACACCCATACAATGCGCACCACCCCGTGATGTTTTTCTCACTCCTACTAGTGAATGTTATGTAACACACACCCATACAATGCGCACCACCCCGTGATGTTTTTCTCACTCCTACTAGTGAATGTAATGTAACACACACCCATACAATCCGCACCACCCCGTGATGTTTTTCTCACTCCTACTAGTGAATATAATGTAACACACACCCATACAATGCACACCACCCCGTGATGTTTTTCTCACTCCTACTAGTGAATGTAATGTAACACACAGCCATACAATGCGCACCACCCCGTGATGTTTTTCTCACTCCTACTAGTGAATGTAATGTAACACACACCCATACAATGCGCACCACCCCGTGATGTTTTTCTCACTCCTACTAGTGAATGTAATGTAACACACACCCATACAATGCGCACCACCCCGTGATGTTTTTCTCACTCCTACTAGTGAATGTAATGTAACACACACCCATACAATGCGCACCACCCCGTGATGTTTTTCTCACTCCTACTAGTGAATGTAATGTAACACACACCCATACAATGCGCACCACCCCGTGATGTTTTTCTCACTCCTACTAGTGAATGTAATGTAACACACACCCATACAATGCGCACTACCCCGTGATGTTTATCTAACTCCTACTAGTGAATCTAATGTAACACACACCCATACAATGCGCACCACCCCGCGATGTTTTTCTCACTCCTACTAGTGAATGTAATGTAACACACACCCATACAATGCGCACCACCCCGTGATGTTTTTCTCACTCCTACTAGTGAATGTAATGTAACACACACCCATACAATGCGCACCACCCCGTGGTGTTTTTCTCACTCCTACTAGTGAATGTAATGTAACACACACCCATACAATGCGCACCACCCCGTGATGTTTTTCTCACTCTTACTAGTGAATCTAATGTAACACACACCCATACAATGCGCACCACCCCGTGATGTTTTTCTCACTCCTACTAGTGAATGTAATGTAACACACACCCATACAATGCGCACCACCCCGTGATGTTTTTCTCACTCCTACTAGTGAATGTAATGTAACACACAGCCATGCAATGCGCACCACCCCGTGATGTTTTTCTCACTCCTATTAGTGAATGTAATGTAACACACACCCATGCAATGCGCACCACCCCGTGATGTTTTTCTCACTCCTACTAGTGAATCTAATGTAACACACACCCATACAATGCGCACCACCCCGTAATGTTTTTCTCACTCCTACTAGTGAATCTAATGTAACACACACCCATACAATGCGCACCACCCCGTGATGGTTTTCTCACTCCTACTAGTGAACGTAATGTAACACACACCCATACAATGCGCACCACCCCGTGATGTTTTTCTCACTCCTACTAGTGAATGTAATGTAACACACACCCATACAATGCGCACCACCCCGTGATGTTTTTATCACTCCTAGTAGTGAATGTAATGTAACACACACGCATACAATGCGCACCACCCCGTGATGTTTTTCTCACTGCTACTAGTGAATGTAATGTAACACACACCCATACAATGCGCACCACGCTGTGATGTTTTTCTCACTCCTACTAGTGAATGTAATGTAACACACACCCAAACAATGCGCACCACCCGTGATGTTTTTCTCACACCTACTAGTGAATGTAATGTAACACACACCCATACAATGCGCACCACCCCATGATGTTTTTCTCACTCCTACTAGTGAATGTAATGTGACACATACTCATAAAATGTGCACCACACCGTGATGTTTCTCTCACACCTACTAGTGAACGTAATGTAACACACACCCATACAATCCGCACCACCCCGTGATGTTTTTGTCACTCCTACTAGTGAATGTAATGTAACACACACCCATACAATGCGCACCACCCCGTGATGTTTTTCTCACTCCTACTAGTGAATGTAATGTAACACACAGCCATACAATGCGCACCACCCCGTGATGTTTTTCTCACTGCTACTAGTGAATGTAATGTAAAACACACCCATACAATGCGCACCACCTCGTGATGTTTTTCTCACTCCTAATAGTGAATGTAATGTAACACACACCCATACAATGCGCACCACCCCGTGATGTTTTTCTCACTCCTACTAGTGAATGTTATGTAACACACACCCATACAATGCGCACCACCCCGTGATGTTTTTCTCACTCCTACTAGTGAATATAATGTAACACACACCCATACAATGCGCACCACCCCGTGATGTTTTTCTCACTCCTACTAGTGAATGTAATGTAACACACAGCCATACAATGCGCACCACCCCGTGATGTTTTTCTCACTCCTACTAGTGAATGTAATGTAACACACACCCATACAATGCGCACCACCCCGTGATGTTTTTCTCACTCCTACTAGTGAATGTAATGTAACACACATGCATACAATGCGCACCACCCCGTGATGTTTTTCTCACTGCTACTAGTGAATGTAATGTAACACACACCCATACAATGCGCACCACGCTGTGATGTTTTTCTCACTCCTACTAGTGAATGTAATGTAACACACACCCAAACAATGCGCACCACCCGTGATGTTTTTCTCACACCTACTAGTGAATGTAATGTAACACACACCCATACAATGCGCACCACCCCATGATGTTTTTCTCACTCCTACTAGTGAATGTAATGTGACACATACTCATAAAATGTGCACCACACCGTGATGTTTCTCTCACACCTACTAGTGAACGTAATGTAACACACACCCATACAATCCGCACCACCCCGTGATGTTTTTGTCACTCCTACTAGTGAATGTAATGTAACACACACCCATACAATGCGCACAACCCCGTGATGTTTTTCTCACTCCTACTAGTGAATGTAATGTAACACACAGCCATACAATGCGCACCACCCCGTGATGTTTTTCTCACTGCTACTAGTGAATGTAATGTAAAACACACCCATACAATGCGCACCACCCCGTGATGTTTTTCTCACTCCTAATAGTGAATGTAATGTAACACACACCCATACAATGCGCACCACCCCGTGATGTTTTTCTCACTCCTACTAGTGAATGTTATGTAACACACACCCATACAATGCGCACCACCCCGTGATGTTTTTCTCACTCCTACTAGTGAATATAATGTAACACACACCCATACAATGCGCACCACCCCGTGATGTTTTTCTCAGTCCTACTAGTGAATGTAATGTAACACACAGCCATACAATGCGCACCACCCCGTGATGTTTTTCTCACTCCTACTAGTGAATGTAATGTAACACACACCCATACAATGCGCACCACCCCGTGATGTTTTTCTCACTCCTACTAGTGAATGTAATGTAACACACACCCATACAATGCGCACCACCCCGTGATGTTTTTCTCACTCCTACTAGTGAATGTAATGTAACACACACCCATACAATGCGCACCACCCCGTGATGTTTTTCTCACTCCTACTAGTGAATGTAATGTAACACACACCCATACAATGCGCACCACCCCGTGATGTTTTTCTCACTCCTACTAGTGAATGTAATGTAACACACACCCATACAATGCGCACTACCCCGTGATGTTTATCTCACTCCTACTAGTGAATCTAATGTAACACACACCCATACAATGCGCACCACCCCGCGATGTTTTTCTCACTCCTACTAGTGAATGTAATGTAACACACACCCATACAATGCGCACCACCCCGTGATGTTTTTCTCACTCCTACTAGTGAATGTAATGTAACACACACCCATACAATGCGCACCACCCCGCGATGTTTTTCTCACTCCTACTAGTGAATGTAATGTAACACACACCCATACAATGCGCACCACCCCGTGATGTTTTTCTCACTCCTACTAGTGAATGTAATGTAACACACACCCTTGCAATGTGCACCACCCCTTGATGTTTTTCTCACTCCTACTAGTGAATCTAATGTAACACACAGCCATACAATGCGCACCACCCCGTGATGTTTTTCTCACTCCTACTAGTGAATGTAATGTAACACACACCCATACAATGCGCACCCCCCCGTGATGTTTTTCTCACTCCTACTAGTGAATGTAATGTAACACACACCCATACAATGCGCACCACCCCGTGATGTTTGTCTCACTCCTACTAGTGAATGTAATGTAACACTCACCCATACAATGCGCACCACCCCGTGATGTTTTTCTCACTCCTAATAGTGAATGTAATGTAACACACACCAATACAATGGGCACCACCCCGTGATGTTTTTCTCACTCCTACTAGTGAATGTAATGTAATACACCCCAATACAATGGGCACCACCCCGTGATGTTTTTCTCACTCCTACTAGTGAATCTAATGTAACACACACCCATACAATGCGCACCACCCCGTGATGTTTTTCTCACTCCTACTAGTGAATCTAATGTAACACACACCCATACAATGCGCACCACCCCGCGATGTTTTTCAGAAACCTATCCTACATTGCCACTGCATGTTCCCTGACCTCCCCATGCTGACCACCCCGCGGTGCTTTTCTCCATCCTACATTGCCACTGACTGCCTATCCTAATTCAGACCCTCCGATTCACACCACCCCGTGATGTTTTTCTCACTCCTACTAGTGAATGTAATGTGACACACACCCATAAAAAGCGCACCACCCCGTGATGTTTCTCTCACACCTACTAGTGAATGTAATGTGACACACCCCCATGCAATGCGCACCACCCCGTGATGTTTTTCTCACTCCTACTAGTGAATGTAATGTAACACACACCCATGCAATGCGCACAACCCCGTGATGTTTTGCTCACTCCTACTAGTGAATGTAATGTAACACACACCCATACAATGCGCACCACCCCGTGATGTTTTTCTCACTCCTACTAGTGAATGTAATGTAACACACACCCATACAATGCGCACCACCCCGTGATGTTTTTCTCACTCCTACTAGTGAATGTAATGTAACACACACCCATACAATGCGCACCACCCCGTGATGTTTTTCTCACTCCTACTAGTGAATGTAATGTAACACACACCCATACAATGCGCACTACCCCGTGATGTTTATCTAACTCCTACTAGTGAATCTAATGTAACACACACCCATACAATGCGCACCACCCCGCGATGTTTTTCTCACTCCTACTAGTGAATGTAATGTAACACACACCCATACAATGCGCACCACCCCGTGATGTTTTTCTCACTCCTACTAGTGAATGTAATGTAACACACACCCATACAATGCGCACCACCCCGTGGTGTTTTTCTCACTCCTACTAGTGAATGTAATGTAACACACACCCATACAATGCGCACCACCCCGTGATGTTTTTCTCACTCCTACTAGTGAATCTAATGTAACACACACCCATACAATGCGCACCACCCCGTGATGTTTTTCTCACTCGTACTAGTGAATGTAATGTAACACACACCCATACAATGCGCACCACCCCGTGATGTTTTTCTCACTCCTACTAGTGAATGTAATGTAACACACACCCATGCAATGCGCACCACCCCGTGATGTTTTTCTCACTCCTATTAGTGAATGTAATGTAACACACACCCATGCAATGCGCACCACCCCGTGATGTTTTTCTCACTCCTACTAGTGAATCTAATGTAACACACACCCATACAATGCGCACCACCCCGTAATGTTTTTCTCACTCCTACTAGTGAATCTAATGTAACACACACCCATACAATGCGCACCACCCCGTGATGGTTTTCTCACTCCTACTAGTGAACGTAATGTAACACACACCCATACAATGCGCACCACTCCGTGATGTTTTTCTCACTCCTACTAGTGAATGTAATGTAACACACACCCATACAATGCGCACCACCCCGTGATGTTTTTATCACTCCTAGTAGTGAATGTAATGTAACACACACGCATACAATGCGCACCACCCCGTGATGTTTTTCTCACTGCTACTAGTGAATGTAATGTAACACACACCCATACAATGCGCACCACGCTGTGATGTTTTTCTCACTCCTACTAGTGAATGTAATGTAACACACACCCAAACAATGCGCACCACCCGTGATGTTTTTCTCACACCTACTAGTGAATGTAATGTAACACACACCCATACAATGCGCACCACCCCATGATGTTTTTCTCACTCCTACTAGTGAATGTAATGTGACACATACTCATAAAATGTGCACCACACCGTGATGTTTCTCTCACACCTACTAGTGAACGTAATGTAACACACACCCATACAATCCGCACCACCCCGTGATGTTTTTGTCACTCCTACTAGTGAATGTAATGTAACACACACCCATACAATGCGCACCACCCCGTGATGTTTTTCTCACTCCTACTAGTGAATGTAATGTAACACACAGCCATACAATGCGCACCACCCCGTGATGTTTTTCTCACTGCTACTAGTGAATGTAATGTAAAACACACCCATACAATGCGCACCACCCCGTGATGTTTTTCTCACTCCTAATAGTGAATGTAATGTAACACACACCCATACAATGCGCACCACCCCGTGATGTTTTTCTCACTCCTACTAGTGAATGTTATGTAACACACACCCATACAATGCGCACCACCCCGTGATGTTTTTCTCACTCCTACTAGTGAATATAATGTAACACACACCCATACAATGCGCACCACCCCGTGATGTTTTTCTCACTCCTACTAGTGAATGTAATGTAACACACAGCCATACAATGCGCACCACCCCGTGATGTTTTTCTCACTCCTACTAGTGAATGTAATGTAACACACACCCATACAATGCGCACCACCCCGTGATGTTTTTCTCACTCCTACTAGTGAATGTAATGTAACACACACGCATACAATGCGCACCACCCCGTGATGTTTTTCTCACTGCTACTAGTGAATGTAATGTAACACACACCCATACAATGCGCACCACGCTGTGATGTTTTTCTCACTCCTACTAGTGAATGTAATGTAACACACACCCAAACAATGCGCACCACCCGTGATGTTTTTCTCACACCTACTAGTGAATGTAATGTAACACACACCCATACAATGCGCACCACCCCGTGATGTTTTTCTCACTCCTACTAGTGAATGTAATGTGACACATACTCATAAAATGTGCACCACACCGTGATGTTTCTCTCACACCTACTAGTGAACGTAATGTAACACACACCCATACAATCCGCACCACCCCGTGATGTTTTTGTCACTCCTACTAGTGAATGTAATGTAACACACACCCATACAATGCGCACAACCCCGTGATGTTTTTCTCACTCCTACTAGTGAATGTAATGTAACACACAGCCATACAATGCGCACCACGCCGTGATGTTTTTCTCACTGCTACTAGTGAATGTAATGTAAAACACACCCATACAATGCGCACCACCCCGTGATGTTTTTCTCACTCCTAATAGTGAATGTAATGTAACACACACCCATACAATGCGCACCACCCCGTGATGTTTTTCTCACTCCTACTAGTGAATGTTATGTAACACACACCCATACAATGCGCACCACCCCGTGATGTTTTTCTCACTCCTACTAGTGAATATAATGTAACACACACCCATACAATGCGCACCACCCGGTGATGTTTTTCTCAGTCCTACTAGTGAATGTAATGTAACACACAGCCATACAATGCGCACCACCCCGTGATGTTTTTCTCACTCCTACTAGTGAATGTAATGTAACACACACCCATACAATGCGCACCACCCCGTGATGTTTTTCTCACTCCTACTAGTGAATGTAATGTAACACACACCCATACAATGCGCACCACCCCGTGATGTTTTTCTCACTCCTACTAGTGAATGTAATGTAACACACACCCATACAATGCGCACCACCCCGTGATGTTTTTCTCACTCCTACTAGTGAATGTAATGTAACACACACCCATACAATGCGCACCACCCCGTGATGTTTTTCTCACTCCTACTAGTGAATGTAATGTAACACACACCCATACAATGCGCACTACCCCGTGATGTTTATCTCACTCCTACTAGTGAATCTAATGTAACACACACCCATACAATGCGCACCACCCCGCGATGTTTTTCTCACTCCTACTAGTGAATGTAATGTAACACACACCCATACAATGCGCACCACCCCGTGATGTTTTTCTCACTCGTACTAGTGAATGTAATGTAACACACACCCATACAATGCGCACCACCCCGCGATGTTTTTCTCACTCCTACTAGTGAATGTAATGTAACACACACCCATTCAATGCGCACCACCCCGTGATGTTTTTCTCACTCCTACTAGTGAATGTAATGTAACACACACCCTTGCAATGTGCACCACCCCTTGATGTTTTTCTCACTCCTACTAGTGAATCTAATGTAACACACAGCCATACAATGCGCACCACCCCGTGATGTTTTTCTCACTCCTACTAGTGAATGTAATGTAACACACACCCATACAATGCGCACCCCCCCGTGATGTTTTTCTCACTCCTACTAGTGAATGTAATGTAACACACACCCATACAATGCGCACCACCCCGTGATGTTTGTCTCACTCCTACTAGTGAATGTAATGTAACACTCACCCATACAATGCGCACCACCCCGTGATGTTTTTCTCACTCCTAATAGTGAATGTAATGTAACACACACCAATACAATGGGCACCACCCCGTGATGTTTTTCTCACTCCTACTAGTGAATGTAATGTAACACACACCCATACAATGCGCACCACCCCGTGATGTTTTTCTCACTCCTACTAGTGAATCTAATGTAACACACACCCATACAATGCGCACCACCCCGCGATGTTTTTCAGAAACCTATCCTACATTGCCACTGCATGTTCCCTGACCTCCCCATGCTGACCACCCCGCGGTGCTTTTCTCCATCCTACATTGCCACTGACTGCCTATCCTAATTCAGACCCTCCGATTCACACCACCCCGTGATGTTTTTCTCACTCCTACTAGTGAATGTAATGTGACACACACCCATAAAAAGCGCACCACCCCGTGATGTTTCTCTCACACCTACTAGTGAATGTAATGTGACACACCCCCATGCAATGCGCACCACCCCGTGATGTTTTTCTCACTCCTACTAGTGAATGTAATGTAACACACACCCATGCAATGCGCACAACCCCGTGATGTTTTGCTCACTCCTACTAGTGAATGTAATGTAACACACACCCATACAATGCGCACCACCCCGTGATGTTTTTCTCACTCCTACTATTGAATCTAATGTAACACACACCCATACAATGCGCACCACCCCGTGATGTTTTTCTCACTCCTACTAGTGAATGTAATGTGACACACACCCATAAAAAGCGCACCACCCCGTGATGTTTCTCTCACACCTACTAGTGAATGTAATGTGACACACCCCCATGCAATGCGCACCACCCCGTGATGTTTTTCTCACTCCTACTAGTGAATGTAATGTAACACACACCCATGCAATGCGCACAACCCCGTGATGTTTTGCTCACTCCTACTAGTGAATGTAATGTAACACACACCCATACAATGCGCACCACCCCGCGATGTTTTTCAGAAACCTATCATACATTGCCACTGCATGTTCCCTGACCTCCCCATTCTGACCACCCCGCGGTGCTTTTCTCCATCCTACATTGCCAGTGACTGCCTATCCTAATTCAGACCCTCCGATTCACACCACCCCGTGATGTTTTTCTCACTCCTACTAGTGAATGTAATGTGACACACACCCATAAGATGCGCACCACCCCGTGATGTTTCTCTCACACCTACTAGTGAATGTAATGTAACACACACACATGCAATGCGCACCACCCCGTGATGTTTTTCTCACTCCTACTAGTGAATGTAATGTGACACATACTCATAAAATGTGCACCACACCGTGATGTTTCTCTCACACCTATTAGTGAACGTAATGTAACACACACCCATACAATCCGCACCACCCCGTGATGTTTTTGTCACTCCTACTAGTGAATGTAATGTAACACACACCCATACAATGCGCACCACCCCGTGATGTTTTTCTCACTCCTACTAGTGAATATAATGTAACACACACCCATACAATGCGCACCACCCCGTGATGTTTTTCTCACTCCTACTAGTGAATGTAATGTAACACACAGCCATACAATGCGCACCACCCCGTGATGTTTTTCTCACTCCTACTAGTGAATGTAATGTAACACACACCCATACAATGCGCACCACCCCGTGATGTTTTTCTCACTCCTACTAGTGAATGTAATGTAACACACACGCATACAATGCGCACCACCCCGTGATGTTTTTCTCACTGCTACTAGTGAATGTAATGTAACACACACCCATACAATGCGCACCACGCTGTGATGTTTTTCTCACTCCTACTAGTGAATGTAATGTAACACACACCCAAACAATGCGCACCACCCGTGATGTTTTTCTCACACCTACTAGTGAATGTAATGTAACACACACCCATACAATGCGCACCACCCCATGATGTTTTTCTCACTCCTACTAGTGAATGTAATGTGACACATACTCATAAAATGTGCAACACACCGTGATGTTTCTCTCACACCTACTAGTGAATGTAATGTGACACACCCCCATGCAATGCGCACCACCCCGTGATGTTTTTCTCACTCCTACTAGTGAATGTAATGTAACACACACCCATGCAATGCGCACAACCCCGTGATGTTTTGCTCACTCCTACTAGTGAATGTAATGTAACACACACCCATACAATGCGCACCACCCCGTGATGTTTTTCTCACTCCTACTATTGAATCTAATGTAACACACACCCATACAATGCGCACCACCCCGTGATGTTTTTCTCACTCCTACTAGTGAATCTAATGTAACACACACCCATACAATGCGCACCACCCCGCGATGTTTTTCAGAAACCTATCATACATTGCCACTGCATGTTCCCTGACCTCCCCATGCTGACCACCCCGCGGTGCTTTTCTCCATCCTACATTGCCAGTGACTGCCTATCCTAATTCAGACCCTCCGATTCACACCACCCCGTGATGTTTTTCTCACTCCTACTAGTGAATGTAATGTGACACACACCCATAAGATGCGCACCACCCCGTGATGTTTCTCTCACACCTACTAGTGAATGTAATGTAACACACACACATGCAATGCGCACCACCCCGTGATGTTTTTCTCACTCCTACTAGTGAATGTAATGTGACACATACTCATAAAATGTGCACCACACCGTGATGTTTCTCTCACACCTACTAGTGAACGTAATGTAACACACACCCATACAATGCGCACCACCCCGTGATGTTTTTGTCACTCCTACTAGTGAATGTAATGTAACACACACCCATACAATGCGCACCACCCCGTGATGTTTTTCTCACTCCTACTAGTGAATGTAATGTAACACACAGCCATACAATGCGCACCACCCCGTGATGTTTTTCTCACTCCTACTAGTGAATGTAATGTAACACACACCCATACAATGCGCACCACCCCGTGATGTTTTTCTCACTCCTACTAGTGAATGTAATGTAACACACACGCATACAATGCGCACCACCCCGTGATGTTTTTCTCACTGCTACTAGTGAATGTAATGTAACACACACCCATACAATGCGCACCACGCTGTGATGTTTTTCTCACTCCTACTAGTGAATGTAATGTAACACACACCCAAACAATGCGCACCACCCGTGATGTTTTTCTCACACCTACTAGTGAATGTAATGTAACACACACCCATACAATGCGCACCACCCCATGATGTTTTTCTCACTCCTACTAGTGAATGTAATGTGACACATACTCATAAAATGTGCAACACACCGTGATGTTTCTCTCACACCTACTAGTGAACGTAATGTAACACACACCCATACAATCCGCACCACCCCGTGATGTTTTTCTCACTCCTACTAGTGAATGTAATGTAACACACACCCATACAATGCGCACCACCCCGTGATGTTTTTCTCACTCCTACTAGTGAATGTAATGTAACACACAGCCATACAATGCGCACCACCCCGTGATGTTTTTCTCACTGCTACTAGTGAATGTAATGTAAAACACACCCATACAATGCGCACCACCCCGTGATGTTTTTCTCACTCCTAATAGTGAATGTAATGTAACACACACCCATACAATGCGCACCACCCCGTGATGTTTTTCTCACTCCTACTAGTGAATGTTATGTAACACACACCCATACAATGCGCACCACCCCGTGATGTTTTTCTCACTCCTACTAGTGAATATAATGTAACACACACCCATACAATGCGCACCACCCCGTGATGTTTTTCTCAGTCCTACTAGTGAATGTAATGTAACACACAGCCATACAATGCGCACCACCCCGTGATGTTTTTCTCACTCCTACTAGTGAATGTAATGTAACACACACCCATACAATGCGCACCACCCCGTGATGTTTTTCTCACTCCTACTAGTGAATGTAATGTAACACACACCCATACAATGCGCACCACCCCGCGATGTTTTTCAGAAACCTATCATACATTGCCACTGCATGTTCCCTGACCTCCCCATGCTGACCACCCCGCGGTGCTTTTCTCCATCCTACATTGCCAGTGACTGCCTATCCTAATTCAGACCCTCGGATTCACACCACCCCGTGATGTTTTTCTCACTCCTACTAGTGAATGTAATGTGACACACACCCATAAGATGCGCACCACCCCGTGATGTTTCTCTCACACCTACTAGTGAATGTAATGTAACACACACACATGCAATGCGCACCACCTCGTGATGTTTTTCTCACTCCTACTAGTGAATGTAATGTAACACACACCCATGCAATGCGCACAACCCCGTGATGTTTTTCTCACTCCTACTAGTGAATGTAATGTAACACACACCCATACAATGCGCACCACCCCGTGATGTTTTTCTCACTCCTACTAGTGAATCTAATGTAACACACACCCATACAATGCGCACCACCCCGTGATGTTTTTCTCACTCCTACTAGTGAATCTAATGTAACACACACCCATACAATGCGCACCACCCCGCGAAGTTTTTCAGAAACCTATCCTACATTGCCACTGCATGTTCCCTGACCTCCCCATGCTGACCAGCCCGTGGTGCTTTTCTCCATCCTACATTGCCACTGACTGCCTATCCTAATTCAGACCCTCCGATTCACACCACCCCGTGATGTTTTTCTCACTCCTACTAGTGAATGTCATGTGACACACACCCATAAAATGCGCACCACCCAGTGATGTTTCTCTCACACCTACTAGTGAATGTAATGTAACACACACCCATACAATGCGCACCACCCCGTGATGTTTTTCTCACTCCTACTAGTGAATGTAATGTAACACACACCCATACAATGCGCACCACCCCGTGATGTTTTTCTCACTCCTTCTAGTGAATGTAATGTAACACACACCCATACAATGCGCACCACCCCGTGATGTTTTTCTCACTCCTACTAGTGAATGTAATGTAACACACACCCATACAATGCGCACCACCCCGTGATGTTTTTCTCACTGCTACTAGTGAATGTAATGTAACACACACCCATACAATGCGCACCACCCCGTGATGTTTTTCTCACTCCTACTAGTGAATCTAATGTAACACACACCCATACAATGCGCACCACCCCGTGATGTTTTTCTCACTCCTACTAGTGAATGTAGTGTAACACACACCCATACAATGCGCACCACCCCGTGATGTTTTTCTCACTCCTTCTAGTGAATGTAATGTAACACACACCCATACAATGCGCACCACCCCGTGATGTTTTTCTCACTCCTACTAGTGAATATAATGTAACACACACCCATACAATGCGCACCAACCCGTGATGCTTTTCTCACTCCTACTAGTGTATCTAATGTAACACACACCCATACAATGCGCACCACCCCGTGATGCTTTTCTCACTCCTACTAGTGAATGTAATGTAACACACACCCATACAATGCGCACCACCCCGTGATGTTTTTCTCACTCCTACTAGTGAATGTAATGTAACACACACCCATACAATGCGCACCACCCCGTGATGTTTTTCTCACTCCTTCTAGTGAATGTAATGTAACACACACCCATACAATGCGCACCACCCCGTGATGTTTTTCTCACTCCTACTAGTGAATGTAATGTAACACACACCCATACAATGCGCACCACCCCGTGATGTTTTTCTCACTCCTACTAGTGTATCTAATGTAACACACACCCATACAATGCGCACCACCCCGTGATGTTTTTCTCACTCCTACTAGTGAATGTAATGTAACACACACCCATACAATGCGCACCACCCCGTGATGTTTTTCTCACTCCTACTAGTGAATGTAATGTAACACACACCAATACAATGCGCACTACCCCGTGATGTTTATCTCACTCCTACTAGTGAATCTAATGTAACACACACCCATACAATGCGCACCACCCCGCGATGTTTTTCTCACTCCTACTAGTGAATGTAATGTAACACACACCCATACAATGCGCACCACCCCGTGATGTTTTTCTCACTCCTACTAGTGAATGTAATGTAACACACACCCATACAATGCGCACCACCCCGCGATGTTTTTCTCACTCCTACTAGTGAATGTAATGTAACACACACCCATACAATGCGCACCACCCCGTGATGTTTTTCTCACTCCTACTAGTGAATGTAATGTAACACACACCCTTGCAATGTGCACCACCCCTTGATGTTTTTCTCACTCCTACTAGTGAATGTAGTGTAACACACACCCATACAATGCGCACCACCCCGTGATGTTTTTCTCACTCCTTCTAGTGAATGTAATGTAACACACACCCATACAATGCGCACCACCCCGTGATGTTTTTCTCACTCCTACTAGTGAATATAATGTAACACACACCCATACAATGCGCACCAACCCGTGATGCTTTTCTCACTCCTACTAGTGTATCTAATGTAACACACACCCATACAATGCGCACCACCCCGTGATGCTTTTCTCACTCCTACTAGTGAATGTAATGTAACACACACCCATACAATGCGCACCACCCCGTGATGTTTTTCTCACTCCTACTAGTGAATGTAATGTAACACACACCCATACAATGCGCACCACCCCGTGATGTTTTTCTCACTCCTTCTAGTGAATGTAATGTAACACACACCCATACAATGCGCACCACCCCGTGATGTTTTTCTCACTCCTACTAGTGAATGTAATGTAACACACACCCATACAATGCGCACCACCCCGTGATGTTTTTCTCACTCCTACTAGTGTATCTAATGTAACACACACCCATACAATGCGCACCACCCCGTGATGTTTTTCTCACTCCTACTAGTGAATGTAATGTAACACACACCCATACAATGCGCACCACCCCGTGATGTTTTTCTCACTCCTACTAGTGAATGTAATGTAACACACACCAATACAATGCGCACTACCCCGTGATGTTTATCTCACTCCTACTAGTGAATCTAATGTAACACACACCCATACAATGCGCACCACCCCGCGATGTTTTTCTCACTCCTACTAGTGAATGTAATGTAACACACACCCATACAATGCGCACCACCCCGTGATGTTTTTCTCACTCCTACTAGTGAATGTAATGTAACACACACCCATACAATGCGCACCACCCCGCGATGTTTTTCTCACTCCTACTAGTGAATGTAATGTAACACACACCCATACAATGCGCACCACCCCGTGATGTTTTTCTCACTCCTACTAGTGAATGTAATGTAACACACACCCTTGCAATGTGCACCACCCCTTGATGTTTTTCTCACTCCTACTAGTGAATCTAATGTAACACACAGCCATACAATGCGCACCACCACGTGATGTTTTTCTCACTCCTACTAGTGAATGTAATGTAACACACACCCATACAATGCGCACCCCCCCGTGATGTTTTTCTCACTCCTACTAGTGAATGTAATGTAACACACACCCATACAATGCGCACCACCCCGTGATGTTTGTCTCACTCCTACTAGTGAATGTAATGTAACACTCACCCATACAATGCGCACCACCCCGTGATGTTTTTCTCACTCCTAATAGTGAATGTAATGTAACACACACCAATACAATGGGCACCACCCCGTGATGTTTTTCTCACTCCTACTAGTGAATGTAATGTAATACACCCCAATACAATGGGCACCACCCCGTGATGTTTTTCTCACTCCTACTAGTGAATCTAATGTAACACACACCCATACAATGCGCACCACCCCGTGATGTTTTTCTCACTCCTACTAGTGAATCTAATGTAACACACACCCATACAATGCGCACCACCCCGCGATGTTTTTCAGAAACCTATCCTACATTGCCACTGCATGTTCCCTGACCTCCCCATGCTGACCACCCCGCGGTGCTTTTCTCCATCCTACATTGCCACTGACTGCCTATCCTAATTCAGACCCTCCGATTCACACCACCCCGTGATGTTTTTCTCACTCCTACTAGTGAATGTAATGTGACACACACCCATAAAAAGCGCACCACCCCGTGATGTTTCTCTCACACCTACTAGTGAATGTAATGTGACACACCCCCATGCAATGCGCACCACCCCGTGATGTTTTTCTCACTCCTACTAGTGAATGTAATGTAACACACACCCATGCAATGCGCACCACCCCGTGATGTTTTTCTCACTCCTACTAGTGAATGTAATGTAACACACACCCATGCAATGCGCACAACCCCGTGATGTTTTTCTCACTCCTACTAGTGAATGTAATGTAACACACACCCATACAATGCGCACCACCCCGTGATGTTTTTCTCACTCCTACTATTGAATCTAATGTAACACACACCCATACAATGCGCACCACCCCGTGATGTTTTTCTCACTCCTACTAGTGAATCTAATGTAACACACACCCATACAATGCGCAACACCCCGCGATGTTTTTCAGAAACCTATCATACATTGCCACTGCATGTTCCCTGACCTCCCCATGCTGACCACCCCGCGGTGCTTTTCTCCATCCTACATTGCCAGTGACTGCCTATCCTAATTCAGACCCTCCGATTCACACCACCCCGTGATGTTTTTCTCACTCCTACTAGTGAATGTAATGTGACACACACCCATAAGATGCGCACCACCCCGTGATGCTTCTCTCACACCTACTAGTGAATGTAATGTAACACACACACATGCAATGCGCACCACCTCGTGATGTTTTTCTCACTCCTACTAGTGAATGTAATGTAACACACACCCATGCAATGCGCACCACCCCGTGATGTTTTTCTCACTCCTACTAGTGAATGTAATGTAACACACACCCATACAATGCGCACCACCCCGTGATGTTTTTCTCACTCCTACTAGTGAATCTAATGTAACACACACCCATACAATGCGCACCAACCCGTGATGCTTTTCTCACTCCTACTAGTGTATCTAATGTAACACACACCCATACAATGCGCACCACCCCGTGATGTTTTTCTCACTCCTACTAGTGAATCTAATGTAACACACACCCATACAATGCGCACCACCCCGTGATGTTTTTCTCACTCCTACTAGTGAATCTAATGTAACACACACCCATACAATGCGCACCACCCCGCGAAGTTTTTCAGAAACCTATCCTACATTGCCACTGCATGTTCCCTGACCTCCCCATGCTGACCAGCCCGTGGTGCTTTTCTCCATCCTACATTGCCACTGACTGCCTATCCTAATTCAGACCCTCCGATTCACACCACCCCGTGATGTTTTTCTCACTCCTACTAGTGAATGTCATGTGACACACACCCATAAAATGCGCACCACCCAGTGATGTTTCTCTCACACCTACTAGTGAATGTAATGTAACACACACCCATACAATGCGCACCACCCCGTGATGTTTTTCTCACTCCTACTAGTGAATGTAATGTAACACACACCCATACAATGCGCACCACCCCGTGATGTTTTTCTCACTCCTTCTAGTGAATGTAATGTAACACACACCCATACAATGCGCACCACCCCGTGATGTTTTTCTCACTCCTACTAGTGAATGTAATGTAACACACACCCATACAATGCGCACCACCCCGTGATGTTTTTCTCACTGCTACTAGTGAATGTAATGTAACACACACCCATACAATGCGCACCACCCCGTGATGTTTTTCTCACTCCTACTAGTGAATCTAATGTAACACACACCCATACAATGCGCACCACCCCGTGATGTTTTTCTCACTCCTACTAGTGAATGTAGTGTAACACACACCCATACAATGCGCACCACCCCGTGATGTTTTTCTCACTCCTTCTAGTGAATGTAATGTAACACACACCCATACAATGCGCACCACCCCGTGATGTTTTTCTCACTCCTACTAGTGAATATAATGTAACACACACCCATACAATGCGCACCAACCCGTGATGCTTTTCTCACTCCTACTAGTGTATCTAATGTAACACACACCCATACAATGCGCACCACCCCGTGATGCTTTTCTCACTCCTACTAGTGAATGTAATGTAACACACACCCATACAATGCGCACCACCCCGTGATGTTTTTCTCACTCCTACTAGTGAATGTAATGTAACACACACCCATACAATGCGCACCACCCCGTGATGTTTTTCTCACTCCTTCTAGTGAATGTAATGTAACACACACCCATACAATGCGCACCACCCCGTGATGTTTTTCTCACTCCTACTAGTGAATGTAATGTAACACACACCCATACAATGCGCACCACCCCGTGATGTTTTTCTCACTCCTACTAGTGTA
Organism: Cavia porcellus; assembly: GCF_034190915.1. Lineage (NCBI taxonomy): Eukaryota > Metazoa > Chordata > Mammalia > Rodentia > Caviidae > Cavia > Cavia porcellus. Next base: position 92,167 of record NW_026947562.1, on the reverse strand, counting down.
TCTAATGTAACACACACCCATACAATGCGCACCACCCCGTGATGTTTTTCTCACTCCTACTAGTGAATGTAATGTAACACACACCCATACAATGCGCACCACCCCGTGATGTTTTTCTCACTCCTACTAGTGAATGTAATGTAACACACACCAATACAATGCGCACTACCCCGTGATGTTTATCTCACTCCTACTAGTGAATCTAATGTAACACACACCCATACAATGCGCACCACCCCGCGATGTTTTTCTCACTCCTACTAGTGAATGTAATGTAACACACACCCATACAATGCGCACCACCCCGTGATGTTTTTCTCACTCCTACTAGTGAATGTAATGTAACACACACCCATACAATGCGCACCACCCCGCGATGTTTTTCTCACTCCTACTAGTGAATGTAATGTAACACACACCCATACAATGCGCACCACCCCGTGATGTTTTTCTCACTCCTACTAGTGAATGTAATGTAACACACACCCTTGCAATGTGCACCACCCCTTGATGTTTTTCTCACTCCTACTAGTGAATGTAGTGTAACACACACCCATACAATGCGCACCACCCCGTGATGTTTTTCTCACTCCTTCTAGTGAATGTAATGTAACACACACCCATACAATGCGCACCACCCCGTGATGTTTTTCTCACTCCTACTAGTGAATATAATGTAACACACACCCATACAATGCGCACCAACCCGTGATGCTTTTCTCACTCCTACTAGTGTATCTAATGTAACACACACCCATACAATGCGCACCACCCCGTGATGCTTTTCTCACTCCTACTAGTGAATGTAATGTAACACACACCCATACAATGCGCACCACCCCGTGATGTTTTTCTCACTCCTACTAGTGAATGTAATGTAACACACACCCATACAATGCGCACCACCCCGTGATGTTTTTCTCACTCCTTCTAGTGAATGTAATGTAACACACACCCATACAATGCGCACCACCCCGTGATGTTTTTCTCACTCCTACTAGTGAATGTAATGTAACACACACCCATACAATGCGCACCACCCCGTGATGTTTTTCTCACTCCTACTAGTGTATCTAATGTAACACACACCCATACAATGCGCACCACCCCGTGATGTTTTTCTCACTCCTACTAGTGAATGTAATGTAACACACACCCATACAATGCGCACCACCCCGTGATGTTTTTCTCACTCCTACTAGTGAATGTAATGTAACACACACCAATACAATGCGCACTACCCCGTGATGTTTATCTCACTCCTACTAGTGAATCTAATGTAACACACACCCATACAATGCGCACCACCCCGCGATGTTTTTCTCACTCCTACTAGTGAATGTAATGTAACACACACCCATACAATGCGCACCACCCCGTGATGTTTTTCTCACTCCTACTAGTGAATGTAATGTAACACACACCCATACAATGCGCACCACCCCGCGATGTTTTTCTCACTCCTACTAGTGAATGTAATGTAACACACACCCATACAATGCGCACCACCCCGTGATGTTTTTCTCACTCCTACTAGTGAATGTAATGTAACACACACCCTTGCAATGTGCACCACCCCTTGATGTTTTTCTCACTCCTACTAGTGAATCTAATGTAACACACAGCCATACAATGCGCACCACCACGTGATGTTTTTCTCACTCCTACTAGTGAATGTAATGTAACACACACCCATACAATGCGCACCCCCCCGTGATGTTTTTCTCACTCCTACTAGTGAATGTAATGTAACACACACCCATACAATGCGCACCACCCCGTGATGTTTGTCTCACTCCTACTAGTGAATGTAATGTAACACTCACCCATACAATGCGCACCACCCCGTGATGTTTTTCTCACTCCTAATAGTGAATGTAATGTAACACACACCAATACAATGGGCACCACCCCGTGATGTTTTTCTCACTCCTACTAGTGAATGTAATGTAATACACCCCAATACAATGGGCACCACCCCGTGATGTTTTTCTCACTCCTACTAGTGAATCTAATGTAACACACACCCATACAATGCGCACCACCCCGTGATGTTTTTCTCACTCCTACTAGTGAATCTAATGTAACACACACCCATACAATGCGCACCACCCCGCGATGTTTTTCAGAAACCTATCCTACATTGCCACTGCATGTTCCCTGACCTCCCCATGCTGACCACCCCGCGGTGCTTTTCTCCATCCTACATTGCCACTGACTGCCTATCCTAATTCAGACCCTCCGATTCACACCACCCCGTGATGTTTTTCTCACTCCTACTAGTGAATGTAATGTGACACACACCCATAAAAAGCGCACCACCCCGTGATGTTTCTCTCACACCTACTAGTGAATGTAATGTGACACACCCCCATGCAATGCGCACCACCCCGTGATGTTTTTCTCACTCCTACTAGTGAATGTAATGTAACACACACCCATGCAATGCGCACCACCCCGTGATGTTTTTCTCACTCCTACTAGTGAATGTAATGTAACACACACCCATGCAATGCGCACAACCCCGTGATGTTTTTCTCACTCCTACTAGTGAATGTAATGTAACACACACCCATACAATGCGCACCACCCCGTGATGTTTTTCTCACTCCTACTATTGAATCTAATGTAACACACACCCATACAATGCGCACCACCCCGTGATGTTTTTCTCACTCCTACTAGTGAATCTAATGTAACACACACCCATACAATGCGCAACACCCCGCGATGTTTTTCAGAAACCTATCATACATTGCCACTGCATGTTCCCTGACCTCCCCATGCTGACCACCCCGCGGTGCTTTTCTCCATCCTACATTGCCAGTGACTGCCTATCCTAATTCAGACCCTCCGATTCACACCACCCCGTGATGTTTTTCTCACTCCTACTAGTGAATGTAATGTGACACACACCCATAAGATGCGCACCACCCCGTGATGCTTCTCTCACACCTACTAGTGAATGTAATGTAACACACACACATGCAATGCGCACCACCTCGTGATGTTTTTCTCACTCCTACTAGTGAATGTAATGTAACACACACCCATGCAATGCGCACCACCCCGTGATGTTTTTCTCACTCCTACTAGTGAATGTAATGTAACACACACCCATACAATGCGCACCACCCCGTGATGTTTTTCTCACTCCTACTAGTGAATCTAATGTAACACACACCCATACAATGCGCACCACCCCGTGATGTTTTTCTCACTCCTACTAGTGAATCTAATGTAACACACACCCATACAATGCGCACCACCCCGCGAAGTTTTTCAGAAACCTATCCTACATTGCCACTGCATGTTCCCTGACCTCCCCATGCTGACCACCCCGTGGTGCTTTTCTCCATCCTACATTGCCACTGACTGCCTATCCTAATTCAGACCCTCCGATTCACACCACCCCGTGATGTTTTTCTCACTCCTACTAGTGAATGTCATGTGACACACACCCATAAAATGCGCACCACCCAGTGATGTTTCTCTCACACCTACTAGTGAATGTAATGTAACACACACCCATACAATGCGCACCACCCCGTGATGTTTTTCTCACTCCTACTAGTGAATGTAATGTAACACACACCCATACAATGCGCATCAACCCCGTGATGTTTTTCTCACTCCTTCTAGTGAATGTAATGTAACACACACCCATACAATGCGCACCACCCCGTGATGTTTTTCTCACTCCTACTAGTGAATGTAATGTAACACACACCCATACAATGCGCACCACCCCGTGATGTTTTTCTCACTGCTACTAGTGAATGTAATGTAACACACACCCATACAATGCGCACCACCCCGTGATGTTTTTCTCACTCCTACTAGTGAATGTAATGTAACACACACCCATACAATGCGCACCACCCCGTGATGTTTTTCTCACTCCTACTAGTGAATGTAATGTAACACACACCCATACAATGCGCACCACCCCGTGATGTTTTTCTCACTCCTACTAGTGAATGTAATGTAACACACACCCATACAATGCGCACCACCCCGTGATGTTTTTCTCACTCCTTCTAGTGAATGTAATGTAACACACACCCATACAATGCGCACCACCCCGTGATGTTTTTCTCACTCCTACTAGTGAATATAATGTAACACACACCCATACAATGCGCACCAACCCGTGATGCTTTTCTCACTCCTACTAGTGTATCTAATGTAACACACACCCATACAATGCGCACCACCCCGTGATGCTTTTCTCACTCCTACTAGTGAATGTAATGTAACACACACCCATACAATGCGCACCACCCCGTGATGTTTTTCTCACTCCTACTAGTGAATGTAATGTAACACACACCCATACAATGCGCACCACCCCGTGATGTTTTTCTCACTCCTTCTAGTGAATGTAATGTAACACACACCCATACAATGCGCACCACCCCGTGATGTTTTTCTCACTCCTACTAGTGAATGTAATGTAACACACACCCATACAATGCGCACCACCCCGTCATGTTTTTCTCACTCCTACTAGTGTATCTAATGTAACACACACCCATACAATGCGCACCACCCCGTGATGTTTTTCTCACTCCTACTAGTGAATGTAATGTAACACACACCCATACAATGCGCACCACCCCGTGATGTTTTTCTCACTCCTACTAGTGTATCTAATGTAACACACACCCATACAATGCGCACCACCCCGTGATGTTTTTCTCACTCCTACTAGTGAATGTAATGTAACACACACCCATACAATGCGCACCACCCCGTGATGTTTTTCTCACTCCTACTAGTGAATGTAATGTAACACACACCCATACAATGCGCACCACCCCGTGATGTTTTTCTCACTCCTTCTAGTGAATGTAATGTAACACACACCCATACAATGCGCACCACCCCGTGATGTTTTTCTCACTCCTACTAGTGAATGTAATGTAACACACACCCATACAATGCGCACCACCCCGTGATGATTTTCTCACTCCTACTAGTGTATCTAATGTAACACACACCCATACAATGCGCACCACCCCGTGATGTTTTTCTCACTCCTACTAGTGAATGTAGTGTAACACACACCCATACAATGCGCACCACCCCGTGATGTTTTTCTCACTCCTTCTAGTGAATGTAATGTAACACACACCCATACAATGCGCACCACCCCGTGATGTTTTTCTCACTCCTACTAGTGAATCTAATGTAACACACACCCATACAATGCGCACCACCCCGTGATGTTTTTCTCACTCCTACTAGTGAATCTAATGTAACACACACCCATACAATGTGCACCACCCCGTGATGTTTTTCTCACTCCTACTAGTGAATGTAATGTAACACACACCCATACAATGCGCACCACCCCGTGATGTTTTTCTCACTCCTACTAGTGAATGTAATGTAACACACACCCATACAATGCGCACCACCCCGTGATGTTTTTCTCAATCCTATTAGTGAATGTAATGTAACACACACCCATACAATGCGCACCACCCCGTGATGTTTTTCTCACTCCTACTAGTGAATCTAATGTAACACACACCCATACAATGCGCACCACCCCGCGAAGTTTTTCAGAAACCTATCCTACATTGCCACTGCATGTTCCCTAAACTCCCCATGCTGACCACCCCGCAGTGCTTTTCTCCATCCTACATTGCCACTCACTGCCTATCCTCATTCAGACCCTCTGATTCACACCACCCCGTTATGTTTTTCTCACTCCTAGTAGTGAATGTAATGTAACACACACCCATACAATGCGCAACTTCCCGTGATGCTTTTCTCACTCATACTAGTGAATGTAATGTAACACACACCCATACAATGCGCACCACCCCGTGATGTTTTTCTCACTCCTACTAGTGAATGTAATGTAACACACACCCATACAATGCGCACCACCCCGTGATGTTTTTCTCACTCCTACTAGTGAATGTAATGTAACACACACCCATACAATGCGCACTAACTCGTGATGTTTTTCTCACTCCTACTAGTGAATGTAATGTAACACACACCCATACAATGCGCACCACCCCGTGATGTTTTTCTCACTCCTACTAGTGAATGTAATGTAACACACACCGATACAATGCGTATCACCCCGTGATGTTTTTCTCACTCCTACTAGTGAATGTAATGTAACACACACCCATACAATGCGCACCACCCCGTGATGTTTTTCTCACTCCTACTAGTGAATCTAATGTAACACACACCCATACAATGCGCACCACCCCGTGATGTTTTTCTCACTCCTACTAGTGAATCTAATGTAACACACACCCATACAATGCGCACCACCCCGTGATGTTTTTCTCACTCCTACTAGTGAATGTAATGTAACACACACCCATACAATGCGCACCACCCCGTGATGTTTTTCTCACTCCTACTAGTGAATGTAATGTAACACACACCCATACAATGCGCACCACCCCGTGATGTTTTTCTCACTCCTACTAGTGTATCTAATGTAACACACACCCATACAATGCGCACCACCCCGTGATGTTTTTCTCACTCCTACTAGTGAATGTAATGTAACACACACCCATAAAATGCGCACCACCCCGTGATGTTTTTCTCACTCCTACTAGTGCATGTAATGTAACACACACCCATACAATGTGCACCACCCCGTGATGTTTTTCTCACTCCTTCTAGTGAATGTAATGTAACACACACCCATACAATGCGCACCACCCCGTGATGTTTTTCTCACTCCTACTAGTGAATGTAATGTAACACACACCCATACAATGCGCACCGCCCCGTGATGTTTTTCTCACTGCTACTAGTGAATGTAATGTAACACACACCCATACAATGCGCACCACCCAGTGATGTTTTTCTCACTCCTACTAGTGAATCTAATGTAACACACACCCATACAATGCGCACCACCCCGTGATGTTTTTCTCAATCCTACTAGTGAATCTAATGTAACACACACCCATACAATGCGCACCACCCCGTGATGTTTTTCTCACTCCTACTAGTGAATGTAATGTAACACACACCCATACAATGCGCACCACCCCGTGATGTTTTTCTCACTCCTACTTGTGTATCTAATGTAACACACACCCATACAATGCGCACCACCCCGTGATGTTTTTCTCACTCCTACTAGTGAATGTAATGTAACACACACCCATACAATGCGCACCACCCCGTGATGTTTTTCTCACTCCTACTAGTGAATGTAATGTAACACACACCCATACAATGTGCACCACCCCGTGATGTTTTTCTCACTCCTTCTAGTGAATGTAATGTAACACACACCCATACAATGCGCACCACCCCGTGATGTTTTTCTCACTCCTACTAGTGAATGTAATGTAACACACACCCATACAATGCGCACCACCCCGTGATGTTTTTCTCACTCCTACTAGTGTATCTAATGTAACACACACCCATACAATGCGCACCACCCCGTGATGTTTTTCTCACTCCTACTAGTGAATGTAATGTAACACACACCCATACAATGCGCACCACCCCGTGATGTTTTTCTCACTCCTACTAGTGAATGTAATGTAACACACACCCATACAATGTGCACCACCCCGTGATGTTTTTCTCACTCCTTCTAGTGAATGTAATGTAACACACACCCATACAATGCGCACCACCCCGTGATGTTTTTCTCACTCCTACTAGTGAATGTAATGTAACACACACCCATACAATGCGCACCACCCCGTGATGTTTTTCTCACTCCTACTAGTGAATCTAATGTAACACACACCCATACAATGCGCACCACCCCGTGATGTTTTTCTCACTCCTACTAGTGAATGTAATGTAACACACACCCATACAATGCGCACCACCCCGTGATGTTTTTCTCACTCCTACTAGTGTATCTAATGTAACACACACCCATACAATGCGCACCACCCCGTGATGTTTTTCTCACTCCTACTAGTGAATGTAATGTAACACACACCCATACAATGCGCACCACCCCGTGATGTTTTTCTCACTCCTACTAGTGAATGTAATGTAACACACACCCATACAATGTGCACCACCCCGTGATGTTTTTCTCACTCCTTCTAGTGAATGTAATGTAACACACACCCATACAATGCGCACCACCCCGTGATGTTTTTCTCACTCCTACTAGTGAATGTAATGTAACACACACCCATACAATGCGCACCACCCCGTGATGTTTTTCTCACTCCTACTAGTGAATCTAATGTAACACACACCCATACAATGCGCACCACCCCGTGATGTTTTTCTCACTCCTACTAGTGAATGTAATGTAACACACACCCATACAATGCGCACCACCCCGTGATGTTTTTCTCACTCCTACTAGTGAATGTAATGTAACACACACCCATACAATGTGCACCACCCCGTGATGTTTTTCTCAATCCTATTAGTGAATGTAATGTAACACACACCCATACAATGCTCACCACCCCGTGATGTTTTTCTCACTCCTACTAGTGAATCTAATGTAACACACACCCATACAATGCGCACCACCCCGCGAAGTTTTTCAGAAACCTATCCTACATTGCCACTGCATGTTCCCTAAACTCCCCATGCTGACCACCAGGCAGTGCTTTTCTCCATCCTACATTGCCACTCACTGCCTATCCTAATTCAGACCCTCTGATTCACACCACCCCGTTATGTTTTTCTCACTCCTAGTAGTGAATGTAATGTAACACACACCCATACAATGCGCACCACCCCGTGATGTTTTTCTCACTCCTACTAGTGAATGTAATGTAACACACACCCATACAATGCGCACCACCCCGTGATGTTTTTCTCACTCCTACTAGTGAATGTAATGTAACACACACCCATACAATGCGCACCACCCCGTGATGGTTTTCTCACTCCTACTAGTGAATGTAATGTAACACACACCCATACAATGCGCACTAACTCGTGATGTTTTTCTCACTCCTACTAGTGAATGTAATGTAACACACACCCATACAATGCGCACCACCCCGTGATGTTTTTCTCACTCCTACTAGTGAATGTAATGTAACACACACCGATACAATGCGCATCACCCCGTGATGTTTTTCTCACTCCTACTAGTGAATGTAATGTAACACACACCCATACAATGTGCACCACCCCGTGATGTTTTTCTCACTCCTACTAGTGAATCTAATGTAACACACACCCATACAATGCGCACCACCCCGTGATGTTTTTCTCACTCCTACTAGTGAATCTAATGTAACACACACCCATACAATGCGCACCACCACGTGATGTTTTTCTCACTCCTACTAGTGAATCTAATGTAACACACACCCATACAATGCGCACCACCCCGTGATGTTTTTCTCACTCCTACTAGTGAATGTAATGTAACACACACTCATACAATGCGCACCACCCCGTGATGTTTTTCTCACTCCTACTAGTGTATCTAATGTAACACACACCCATACAATGCGCACCACCCCGTGATGTTTTTCTCACTTCTACTAGTGAATGTAATGTAACACACACCCATACAATGCGCACCACCCCGTGATGTTTTTCTCACTCCTACTAGTGAATGTAATGTAACACACACCCATACAATGTGCACCACCCCGTGATGTTTTTCTCACTCCTTCTAGTGAATGTAATGTAACACACACCCATACAATGCGCACCACCCCGTGATGTTTTTCTCACTCCTACTAGTGAATGTAATGTAACACACACCCATACAATGTGCACCACCCCGTGATGTTTTTCTCACTGCTACTAGTGAATGTAATGTAACACACACCCATACAATGCGCACCACCCCGTGATGTTTTTCTCACTCCTACTAGTGAATCTAATGTAACACACACCCATACAATGCGCACCACCCCGTGATGTTTTTCTCACTCCTACTAGTGAATCTAATATAACACACACCCATACAATGCGCACCACCCCGTGATGTTTTTCTCACTCCTACTAGTGAATGTAATGTAACACACACCCATACAATGCGCACCACCCCGTGATGTTTTTCTCACTCCTACTAGTGTATCTAATGTAACACACACCCATACAATGCGCACCACCCCGTGATGTTTTTCTCACTCCTACTAGTGAATGTAATGTAACACACACCCATACAATGCGCACCACCCCGTGATGTTTTTCTCACTCCTAATAGTGAATGTAATGTAACACACACCCATACAATGCGCACCAACTCGTGATGTTTTTCTCACTCCTTCTAGTGAATGTAATGTAACACACACCCATACAATGCGCACCACCCCGTGATGTTTTTCTCACTCCTACTAGTGAATGTAATGTAACACACACCCATAAAATGCGCACCACCCCGTGATGTTTTTCTCACTCCTACTAGTGTATCTAATGTAACACACACCCATACAATGCGCACCACCCCGTGATGTTTTTCTCACTCCTACTAGTGAATGTAATGTAACACACACCCATACAATGCGCACCACCCCGTGATGTTTTTCTCACTCCTACTAGTGAATGTAATGTAACACACACCCATACAATGTGCACCACCCCGTGATGTTTTTCTCACTCTTTCTAGTGAATGTAATGTAACACACACCCATACAATGCGCACCACCCCGTGATGTTTTTCTCACTCCTACTAGTGAATGTAATGTAACACACACCCATAAAATGCGCACCACCCCGTGATGTTTTTCTCACTCCTACTAGTGAATCTAATGTAACACACACCCATACAATGCGCACCACCCCGTGATGTTTTTCTCAATCCTATTAGTGAATGTAATGTAACACACACCCATACAATGCGCACCACCCCGTGATGTTTTTCTCACTCCTACTAGTGAATCTAATGTAACACACACCCATACAATGCGCACCACCCCGTGATGTTTTTCTCAATCCTATTAGTGAATGTAATGTAACACACACCCATACAATGCGCACCACCCCGTGATGTTTTTCTCACTCCTACTAGTGAATCTAATGTAACACACACCCATACAATGCGCACCACCCCGCGAAGTTTTTCAGAAACCTATCCTACATTGCCACTGCATGTTCCCTAAACTCCCCATGCTGACCACCCAGCAGTGCTTTTCTCCATCCTACATTGCCACTCACTGCCTATCCTAATTCAGACCCTCTGATTCACACCACCCCGTTATGTTTTTCTCACTCCTAGTAGTGAATGTAATGTAACACACACCCATACAATGCGCACCACCCCGTGATGTTTTTCTCACTCCTACTAGTGAATGTAATGTAACACACACCCATACAATGCGCACCACCCCGTGATGTTTTTCTCACTCCTACTAGTGAATGTAATTTAACACACACCCATACAATGCGCACTAACTCGTGATGTTTTTCTCACTCCTACTAGTGAATGTAATGTAACACACACCCATACAATGCGCACCACCCCGTGATGTTTTTCTCACTCCTACTAGTGAATGTAATGTAACACACACCGATACAATGCGCATCACCCCGTGATGTTTTTCTCACTCCTACTAGTGAATGTAATGTAACACACACCCATACAATGTGCACCACCCCGTGATGTTTTTCTCACTCCTACTAGTGAATCTAATGTAACACACACCCATACAATGCGCACCACCCCGTGATGTTTTTCTCACTCCTACTAGTGAATCTAATGTAACACACACCCATACAATGCGCACCACCCCGTGATGTTTTTCTCACTCCTACTAGTGAATCTAATGTAACACACACCCATACAATGCGCACCACCCCGTGATGTTTTTCTCACTCCTACTAGTGAATGTAATGTAACACACACCCATACAATGCGCACCACCCCGTGATGTTTTTCTCACTCCTACTAGTGAATGTAATGTAACACACACCCATACAATGCGCACTAACTCGTGATGTTTTTCTCACTCCTACTAGTGAATGTAATGTAACACACACCCATACAATGCGCACCACCCCGTGATGTTTTTCTCACTCCTACTAGTGAATGTAATGTAACACACACCGATACAATGCGCATCACCCCGTGATGTTTTTCTCACTCCTATTAGTGAATGTAATTTAACACACACCCATACAATGCGAACCACCCCGTGATGTTTTTCTCACTCCTACGTGTGAATCTAATGTAACACACACCCATACAATGCGCACCACCCCGCGATGTTTTTAAGAAACGTATCCTACATTGCCACTGCATGTTCCCTGACCTCCCCATGGTGACCACCCCGCGGTGCTTTCCTCCCTCCTACATTGCCACTCACTGCCTATCCTAATTCAGACACTCCGATTCACATCACCCCGTGATGTTTTTCTCACTCCTATTAGTGAATGTAATGTAACACACACCCATACAATGCGCACCACCCCGTGATGTTTTTCTCACTCCTACTAGTGAATGTAATGTAACACACACCCATACAATGCGCACCACCCCGTGATGTTTTTCTCACTCCTACTAGTGAATGTAATGTAACACACACCCATACAATGCGCACCACCCCGTGATGTTTTTCTCACTCCTACTAGTGAATGTAATTTAACACACACCCATACAATGCGCACCACACCGTGATGTTTTCTCACTCCTACTAGTGAAAGTAATTTAACACACACCCATACAATGCGCACCACCCCGTGATGTTTTTCTCACTCCTACTGGTCAATGTAATGTAACACACACCCATACAATGCGCACCACCCCGTGATGTTTTTCTCACTCCTACTGGTGAATCTAATGTAACACACACCCATACAATGCGCACCAAACCGTGATGTTTTTCTCACTCCTAGTGGTGAATGTAATGTAACACACACCCATACAATGCGCACCACCCCGTGATGTTTTTCTCACTCCTATTGGTGAATGTAATGTAACACACACCCATACAATGCGCACCATCCCGTGATGTTTTTCTCACTCCTACTAGTGAATGTAATGTAACACACACCCATACAATGCGCACCACCCCGTGATGTTTTTCTCACTCCTACTAGTGAATCTAATGTAACACACACCCATACAATGCGCACCACCCCGTGATGTTTTTCTCACTCCTACTAGTGAATGTAATGTAACACACACCCATACAATGCGCACCACTCCGTGATGTTTTTCTCACTCCTACTAGTGAATCTAATGTAACACACACCCATACAATGCGCACCACCCCGTGATGTTTTTCTCACACCTACTAGTGAATGTAATGTAACACACACCCATACAATGAGCACCACCCCGTGATGTTTTTCTCACTCCTACTAGTGAATGTAATGTAACACACACCCATACAATGCGCTCCACCCCGTGATGTTTTTCTCACTGATACTAGTGAATGTAATGTAACACACACCCATACAATGCGCACCACCCCGTGATGTTTTTCTCACTGATACTAGTGAATGTTATGTAACACACACCCATACAATGCGCACCACCCCGTGATGTTTTTCTCACTGCTACTAGTGAATGTAATGTAACACACACCCGTGCAATGCGCACCACCCCGTGATGTTTTTCTCACTCCTACTAGTGAATGTAATGTAACACACACCCATACAATGTGCACCACCCCGTGATGTTTTTCTCACTCCTACTAGTGAATGTAATGTAACACACACCCATACAATGCGCACCAACTCGTGATGTTTTTCTCACTCCTACTAGTGAATGTAATGTAACACACACCCATACAATGCGCACCACCCCGTGATGTTTTTCTCACTCCTACTAGTGAATCTAAAGTAACACACACCCATACAATGCGCACCACCCCGCGATGTTTTTAAGAAACCTATCCTACATTGCCAATGCATGTTTCCTGACCTCCCCATGCTGACCACCCCGCGGTGCTTCCTCCCTCCTACATTGCCACTCACTGCCTATCCTAATTCAGACACTCCGATTCACATCACCCCGTGATGTTTTTCTCACTCCTATTAGTGAAAGTAATGTAACACACACCCATACAATGCGCACCACCCCGTGATGTTTTTCTCACTCCTACTAGTGAAAGTAATTTAACACACACCCATACAATGCGCACCACCCCGTGATGTTTTTCTCACTCCTACTGGGGAATCTAATGTAACACACACCCATACAATGCGCACCACCCCGTCATGTTTTTCTCACTCCTACTGGTGAATGTAATGTAACACACACCCATACAATGCACACCACCCCGTGATGTTTTTCTCACTCCTACTGGTGAATGTAATGTAACACACACCCATACAATGCGCACCACACCGTGATGTTTTTCTCACTCCTAGTGGTGAATGTAATGTAACACACACCCATACAATGAGCACCACCCCGTGATGTTTTTCTCACTCCTACTGGTGAATGTAATGTTACACACACCCATTCAATGCGCACCACCCCGTGATGTTTTTCTCACTCCTACTAGTGAATGTAATGTAACACACACCCATACAATGCGAACCACCCCGTGATGTTTTTCTCACTCCTACTAGTGAATCAAATGTAACACACACCCATACAATGCGCACCACCCCCTGATGTTTTTCTCACTCCTACTAGTGAATGTAATGTAACACACACCCATACAATGCGCACCACCCCGTGATGTTTTTCGCACTCCTTCTAGTGAATCTAATGTAACACACAACCATACAATGTGCACCACCCAGTAATGTTTTTCTCACTGCTACTAGTGAATGTAATGTAACACACACCCATACAATGCGCACCACCCCGTGATGTTTTTCTCACTCCTACTAGTGAATGTAATGCAACACACACCCATACAATGCGCACCACCCCGTGATGTTTTTCTCACTCCTACTAGTGAATGTAATGTAACACACACCCATACAATGCGCACCACCCCGTGATGTTTTTCACACTCCTACTAGTGAATGTAATGTAACACACACCCATACAATGCGCACAACCCCGTGATGTTTTTCTCACTCCTACTACTGAATTTAATGTAACACACACCCATACAATGCGCACCACACCGTGATGTTTTTCTCACTCCTACTAGTGAAAGTAATTTAACACACACCCATACAATGCGCACCACCCCGTGATGTTTTTCTCACTCCTACTGGTGAATCTAATGTAACACACACCCATACAATGCGCACCACCCTGTGATGTTTTTCTCACTCCTACTGGTGAATGTAATGTAACACACACCCATACAATGCGCACCACCCCGTGATGTTTTTCTCACTCCTACTAGTGAATGTAATGTAACACACACCCATACAATGCGCTCCACCCCGTGATGTTTTTCTCACTGATACTAGTGAATGTAATGTAACACACACCCATACAATGCGCACCACCCCGTGATGTTTTTCTCACTGATACTAGTGAATGTAATGTAACACAAACACATACAATGCGCACCACCCCGTGATGTTTTTCTCACTGCTACTAGTGAATGTAATGTAACACACACCCGTGCAATGCGCACCACCCCGTGATGTTTTTCAGAAACCTATCCTACATTGCCACTGCATGTTCCCTGACCTCCCCATGCTGACCACCCCGCGGTGCTTTTCTCCATCCTACATTGCCACTCACTGCGTATCCTAATTCAGACCCTCCGATTCACACCACCCCGTGATGTTTTTCTCACCCTACTAGTGAATGTAATGTACCACACACCCATATAATGCGCACCACCCCGTGATGTTTTTCTCACTCCTACTAGTGAATGTAATGTAACACACACCCATACAATGCGCACCACCCCGTGATGTTTTTCTCACTCCTACTAGTGAATGTAATGTAACACACACCCATACAATGCGCACCAACTCGTGATGTTTTTGTCATTCCTACTAGTGAATGTAATGTAACACACACCCATACAATGCGCACCACCCCGTGATGTTTTTCTCACTCCTACTAGTGAATCTAAAGTAACACACACCCATACAATGCGCACCACCCCGCGATGTTTTTAAGAAACCTATCCTACATTGCCAATGCATGTTCCCTGACCTCCCCATGCTGACCACCCCGCGGTGCTTCCTCCCTCCTACATTGCCACTCACTGCCTATCCTAATTCAGACACTCCGATTCACATCACACCATGATGTTTTTCTCACTCCTATTAGTGAATGTAATGTAACACACACCCATACAATGCGCACCACCCCGTGATGTTTTTCTCACTCCTACTAGTGAAAGTAATTTAACACACACCCATACAATGCGCACCACCCCGTGATGTTTTTCTCACTCCTACTGATGAATCTAATGTAACACACACCCATACAATGCGCACCACCCCGTGATGTTTTTCTCACTCCTACTAGTGAATCTAATGTAACACACACCCATACAATGCGCACCACCCCGTGATGTTTTTCTCACTGATACTAGTGAATGTAATGTAACACACACCCATACAATGCGCACCACCCCGTGATGTTTTTCTCACTGATACTAGTGAATGTAATGTAACACACACCCATACAATGCGCACCACCCCGTGATGTTTTTCTCACTGCTACTAGTGAATGTAATGTAACACACACCCATACAATGCGCACCACCCCGTGATGTTTTTCTCACTCCTACTAGTGAATGTAATGTAACACACACCCATACAATGCGCAACACCCCGTGATGTTTTTCTCACTCCTACTAGTGAATGTAATGTAACACACACCCATACAATGCGCACCACCCCTTGATGTTTTTCTCACTCCTACTAGTGAATGTAATGTAACACACACCCTTGAAATGCGCACCACCCCTTGATGTTTTTCTCACTCCTACTAGTGAATGTAATGTAACACACACACATACAATGCGCACAACAACGTGATGATTTTCTCACTCCTACTAGTGAATCTAATGTAACACACACCCATACAATGCGCACCACCCCGTGATGTTTTTCTCACTCCTACTAGTGAATGTAAGGTAACACACACCCATACAATGCGCACCACCCCGTGATGTTTTTCTCACTCCTACTAGTGAATGTAATGTAACACACACCCATACAATGCGCACCATCCCGTGATGTTTTTCTCACTCCTACTAGTGAATGTAATGTAACACACACCCATACAATGCGCACCACCCCGTGATGTTTTTCTCACTCCTACTAGTGAATGTAATGTAACACACACCAATACAATGGGCACCACCCCGTGATGTTTTTCTCACTCCTACTAGTTAATCTAATGTAACACACACCCATACAATGCGCACCACCCCGTGATGTTTTTCTCACTGATACTACTGAATGTAATGTAACACACACCCATACAATGCGCACCACCCCGTGATGTTTTTCTCACTGCTACTAGTGAATGTAATGTAACACACACCCGTGCAATGCGCACCACCCCGTGATGTTTTTCTCACTCCTACTAGTGAATGTAATGTAACACACACCCATACAATGCGCACCACCCCGTGATGTTTTTATCACTCCTACTAGTGAATGTAATGTAACACACAGCCATACAATGCGCACCACTCCGTGATGCTTTTCTCACTCCTACTAGTGCATCTAATGTAACACACACCCATACAATGCGCACCACCCCGTGATGTTTTTCTCACTCCTACTAGTGAATCTAATGCAACACACACCCATTCAATGCGCACCACCCCGTGATGTTTTTCTCACTCCTACTAGTGAATGTAATGTAACACACAGCCATACAATGCGCACCACTCCGTGATGCTTTTCTCACTCCTACTAGTGAATGTAATGTAACACACACCCATACAATGCGCACAACCCCGTGATGTTTTTCTCATTCCTACTAGTGAATCTAATGCAACACACACCCATTCAATGCGCACCACCCCGTGATGTTTTTCTCACTCCTACTAGTGAATGTAATGTAACACACAGCCATACAATGCGCACCACTCCGTGATGCTTTTCTCACTCCTACTAGTGAATGTAATGTAACACACACCCATACAATGCGCACCACCCCGTGACGTTTTTCTCACTCCTACTAGTGAATCTAATGTAACACACACCCATACAATGCGCACCACCCCGTGATGTTTTTCTCACTCCTACTAGTGAATGTAATGTAACACACACCCGTGCAATGCGCACCACCCCGTGATGTTTTTCTCACTCCTACTAGTGCATCTAATGTAACACACACCCATACAATGCGCACCACCCCGTGATGTTTTTCTCACTCCTACTAGTGAATCTAATGCAACACACACCCATTCAATGCGCACCACCCCGTGATGTTTTTCTCACTCCTACTAGTGAATGTAATGTAACACACAGCCATACAATGCGCACCACTCCGTGATGCTCTTCTCACTCCTACTAGTGAATGTAATGTAACACACACCCATACAATGCGCACAACCCCGTGATGTTTTTCTCACTGCTACTAGTGAATGTAATGTAACACACCCATACAATGCGCACCACCCCGTGATGTATTTCTCACTCCTACTAGTGAATGTAATGTAACACACACCCATACAATGCGCACCACCCCGTGATGTTTTTCTCACTCCTACTAGTGAATCTAATGTAACACACACCCATACAATGCGCACAACCCCGCGATGTTTTTCAGAAACCTATCCTACATTGCCACTGAATGTTCCCTGACCTCCCCATGCTGACCAACCCGCGGTGCTTTTCTCCATCCTACATTGCCACTCACTGCCTATCCTAATTCAGACCCTCCGATTCACACCACCACGTGATGTTTTTCTCACTCCTACTAGTGAATGTAATGTAACACACACCCATACAATGCTCACCACCCCGTGATGTTTTTCTCACTCCTACTAGTGAATGTAATGTAACACACACCCATACAATGCGCACCACCCCGTGATGTTTCTCTCACTCCTACTAGAGAATGTAATGTAACACACACCCATACAATGCGCACAAACTCATGATGTTTTTCTCACTCCTACTAGTGAATGTAATGTAACACACACCCATACAATTCGCACCACCCCGTGATGTTTTTCTCACTCCTACTAGTGAATGTAATGTAACACACACCCATACAATGCGCAACACCCCGTGATGTTTTTCTCACTCCTACTAGTGAATATAATGTAACACACACCCATACAATGCGCACCACCCCTTGATGTTTTTCTCAATCCTACTAGTGAATGTAATGTAACACTCACCCATACAATGCGCACCACCCCGTGATGGATTTCTCACTCCTAGTAGTGAATGTAATGTAACACACACCCATACAATGCGCACCACCCCGTGATGTTTTTCTCACTCCTACTAGTGAATGTAATGTAACACACACCCATACAATGCGCACCACCCCGTGACGTTTTTCTCACTCCTACTAGTGAATGTAATGTAACACACACCCATACAATGTGCACCACCCCGTGATGTTTTTCTCACTCCTACTAGTGAATCTAATGTAACACACACCCATACAATGCGCACCACCCCGTGATGTTTTTCTCACTCCTACTAGTGAATCTAATGTAACACACACCCATACAATGCGCACCACCCCGTGATGTTTTTCTCACTCCTACTAGTGAATCTAATGTAACACACACCCATACAATGCGCACCACCCCGTGATGTTTTTCTCACTCCTACTAGTGAATGTAATGTAACACACACCCATACAATGCGCACCACCCCGTGATGTTTTTCTCAGTCCTACTAGTGTATCTAATGTAACACACACCCATACAATGCGCACCACCCCGTGATGTTTTTCTCACTCCTACCAGTGAATGTAATGTAACACACACCCATACAATGCGCACCACCCCGTGATGTTTTTCTCACTCCTACTAGTGAATGTAATGTAACACACACCCATACAATGTGCACCACCCCGTGATGTTTTTCTCACTCCTACTAGTGAATCTAATGTAACACACACCCATACAATGCGCACCACCCCGTGATGTTTTTCTCACTCCTACTAGTGAATGTAATGTAACACAAACCCATACAATTCGCACCACCCCGTGATATTTTTCTCACTCCTACTAGTGAATCTAATGTAACACACACCCATACAATGCGCACCACACCGTGATGTATTTCTCACTCCTACTAGTGAATGTAATGTAACACACACCCATACAATGCGCACCACCCCGTGGTGTTTTTCTCACTCCTACTAGTGAATGTAATGTAACACACACCCATACAATGCGCACCACCCTGTGGTGTTTTTCTCACTCCTTCTAGTGAATGTAATGTAACACACACCCATACAATGCGCACCACCCCGTGATGTTTTTCTCACTCCTACTAGTGAATGTAATGTAACACACACCCATACAATGCGCACCACCCCGTGATGTTTTTCTCACTCCTACTAGTGAATGTAATGTAACACACACCCATACAATGCGCACCACCCCGTGATGTTTTTCTCACTCCTACTAGTGAATGTAATGTAACACACACCCATGCAATGCGCACCACCCCGTGATGTTTTTCTCACTCCTACTAGTGAATGTAATGTAACACACACCCTTGAAATGCGCACCACCCCTTGATGTTTTTCTCACTCCTACTAGTGAATGTAATGTAACACACACCCATACAATGCGCACCACCCCGTGATGATTTTCTCACTCCTACTAGTGAATCTAATGTAACACACACCCATACAATGCGCACCACCCCGTGATGTTTTTCTCACTCCTACTAGTGAATGTAATGTAACACACACCCATACAATGCGCACCACCCCGTGATGTTTTTCTCACTCCTACTAGTGAATGTAATGTAACACACACCCATACAATGCGCACCATCCCGTGATGTTTTTCTCACTCCTACTAGTGAATGTAATGTAACACACACCCATACAATGCGCACCACCCCGTGATGTTTTTCTCACTCCTACTAGTGAATGTAATGTAACACACACCAATACAATGGGCACCACCCCGTGATGTTTTTCTCACTCCTACTAGTGAATCTAATGTAACACACACCCATACAATGCGCACCACCCCGTGATGTTTTTCTCACTGATACTAGTGAATGTAATGTAACACACACCCATACAATGCGCACCACCCCGTGATGTTTTTCTCACTGCTACTAGTGAATGTAATGTAACACACACCCGTGCAATGCGCACCACCCCGTGATGTTTTTCTCACTCCTACTAGTGAATGTAATGTAACACACACCCATACAATGCGCACCACCCCGTGATGTTTTTATCACTCCTACTAGTGAATGTAATGTAACACACAGCCATACAATGCGCACCACTTCGTGATGCTTTTCTCACTCCTACTAGTGCATCTAATGTAACACACACCCATACAATGCGCACCACCCCGTGATGTTTTTCTCACTCCTACTAGTGAATCTAATGCAACACACACCCATTCAATGCGCACCACCCCGTGATGTTTTTCTCACTCCTACTAGTGAATGTAATGTAACACACAGCCATACAATGCGCACCACTCCGTGATGCTTTTCTCACTCCTACTAGTGAATGTAATGTAACACACACCCATACAATGCGCACAACCCCGTGATGTTTTTCTCACTCCTACTAGTGAATCTAATGCAACACACACCCATTCAATGCGCACCACCCCGTGATGTTTTTCTCACTCCTACTAGTGAATGTAATGTAACACACAGCCATACAATGCGCACCACTCCGTGATGCTTTTCTCACTCCTACTAGTGAATGTAATGTAACACACACCCATACAATGCGCACCACCCCGTGATGTTTTTCTCACTCCTACTAGTGAATCTAATGTAACACACACCCATACAATGCGCACCACCCCGTGATGTTTTTCTCACTCCTACTAGTGAATGTAATGTAACACACACCCGTGCAATGCGCACCACCCCGTGATGTTTTTCTCACTCCTACTAGTGCATCTAATGTAACACACACCCATACAATGCGCACCACCCCGTGATGTTTTTCTCACTCCTACTAGTGAATCTAATGCAACACACACCCATTCAATGCGCACCACCCCGTGATGTTTTTCTCACTGCTACTAGTGAATGTAATGTAACACACCCATACAATGCGCACCACCACGTGATGTATTTCTCACTCTTACTAGTGAATGTAATGTAACACACACCCATACAATGCGAACCACCCCGTGATGTTTTTCTCACTCCTACTAGTGAATCTAATGTAACACACACCCATACAATGCGCACAACCCCGAGATGTTTTTCAGAAACCTATCCTACATTGCCACTGAATGTTCCCTGACCTCCCCATGCTGACCAACACGCGGTGCTTTTCTCCATCCTACATTGCCACTCACTGCCTATCCTAATTCAGACCCTCCGATTCACACCACCACGTGATGTTTTTCTCACTCCTACTAGTGAATGTAATGTAACACACACCCATACAATGCTCACCACCCCGTGATGTTTTTCTCACTCCTACTAGTGAATGTAATGTAACACACACCCATACAATGCGCACCACCCCGTGATGTTTCTCTCACTCCTACTAGAGAATGTAATGTAACACACACCCATACAATGCGCACAAACTCATGATGTTTTTCTCACTCCTACTAGTGAATGTAATGTAACACACACCCATACAATGCGCACCACCCCGTGATGTTTTTCTCACTCCTACTAGTGAATGTAATGTAACACACACCCATACAATGCGCACCACCCCGTGATGTTTTTCTCACTCCTATTAGTGAATGTAATGTAACACACACCCGTACAATGCACACAACCCCGTGATGTTTTTCTCACTCCTACTAGTGAATGTAATGTAACACACACCCGTACAATGCGCACCACACCGTGATGTTTTTCTCACTCCTACTAGTGAATGTAATGTAACACACACCCATACAATGCGCACCACCCCGTGATGTTTTTCTCACTCCTACTAGTGAATCTAATGTAACACACACCCATACAATGCGCACCACCCCGTGATGTTTTTCTCACTCCTACTAGTGAATGTAATGTAACACACACCCATGCAATGCGCACCACCCTGTGATGTTTTTCTCACTCGTACTAGTGAATGTAATGTAACACACACCCATACAATACGCACCACCCCGTGATGTTTTTCTCACTCCTACTAGTGAATGTAATGTAACAAACACCCATACAATGCGCACCACCCCGTGATGTTTTTCTCACTCCTACTAGTGAATGTAATGTAACACACACCCATACAATGCGCACCACCCCGTGATGTTTTTCTCACTCCTACTAGTGAATGTAATGTAGCACACACCCATACAATGCGCACCACCCCGTGATGTTTTTCTCACTCCTACTAGTGAATCTAATGTAACACACACCCATACAATGCGCACCACCCCGTGATGTTTTTCTCACTCCTACTAGTGAATGTAATGTTACACACACCCATACAATGCGCACCACCCCGTGATGTTTTTCTCACTACTACTAGTGAATGTAATTTAACACACACCCATACAATGCGCACCACACCGTGATGTTTTTCTCACTCCTATTAATGAATGTAATGTAACACACACCCATACAATGCGCACCACCCCGTGATGTTTTTCTCACTCCTACTAGTGAATCTAATGTAACACACACCCATACAATGCGCACCACCCCGTGATATTTTTCTCACTCCTACTAGTGAATGTAATGTAACACACACCCATACAATGCGCACCACCCCGTGATGTTTTTCTCACTCCTACTAGTGAATGTAATGTAACACACACCCATAAAATGCGCACCACCCCGTGATGTTTTTCTCACTCCTACTAGTGAATCTAATGTAGCACACACCCATACAATGCGCACCACCCCGTGACGTTTTTCTCACTTCTACTAGTGAATGTAATGTAACACACACCCATACAATGCGCACGACACCGAGACGTTTTTCTCACTCCTACTAGTGAAAGTAATGTAACACACACCCATACAATGCGCACCACCCCGTGACGTTTTTCTCACTGCTACTAGTGAATGTAATGTAACACACACCCATACAATGCGCAACACCCCGTGATGTTTTTCTCACTCCTACTAGTGAATGTAATGTAACACACACCCATACAATGCGCACCACCCCGTGATGTTTTTCTCACTCCTACTAGTGAATGTAATGTAACACACACCCATACAATGCGCACCACCCCGTGATGTTTTTCTCACTCCTACTAGAGAATGTAATGTAACACACACCCATACAATGCGCACCACCCCGCGATGTTTTTCAGAAACCTATCCTACATTGCCACTGCATGTTCCCTGACCTCCCCATGCTGACCACACCGCGGTGCTTTTCTCCATCCTACTTTGCCACACACTGCCTATCCTAATTCTGACCCTCCGATTCACACCACCCCGTGATGTTTTTCTCACTCCTACTAGTGAATGTAATGTAACACACACCCATACAATGCGCACCACCCCGTGATGTTTTTCTCACTCCTACTAGTGAATCTAAAGTAACACACACCCATACAATGCGCACCACCCCGCGATGTTTTTAAGAAACCTATCCTACATTGCCAATGCATGTTTCCTGACCTCCCCATGCTGACCACCCCGCGGTGCTTCCTCCCTCCTACATTGCCACTCACTGCCTATCCTAATTCAGACACTCCGATTCACATCACCCCGTGATGTTTTTCTCACTCCTATTAGTGAATGTAATGTAACACACACCCATACAATGCGCACCACCCCGTGATGTTTTTCTCACTCCTACTAGTGAAAGTAATTTAACACACACCCATACAATGCGCACCACCCCGTGATGTTTTTCTCACTCCTACTGGTGAATCTAATGTAACACACACCCATACAATGCGCACCACCCCGTGATGTTTTTCTCACTCCTACTGGTGAATGTAATGTAACACACACCCATACAATGCACACCACCCCGTGATGTTTTTCTCACTCCTACTGGTGAATGTAATGTAACACACACCCATACAATGCGCACCACACCGTGATGTTTTTCTCACTCCTAGTGGTGAATGTAATGTAACACACACCCATACAATGAGCACCACCCCGTGATGTTTTTCTCACTCCTACTGGTGAATTTAATGTTACACACACCCATACAATGCGCACCACCCCGTGATGTTTTTCTCACTCCTACTAGTGAATGTAATGTAACACACACCCATACAATGCGAACCACCCCGTGATGTTTTTCTCACTCCTACTAGTGAATCAAATGTAACACACACCCATACAATGCGCACCACCCCCTGATGTTTTTCTCACTCCTACTAGTGAATGTAATGTAACACACACCCATACAATGCGCACCACCCCGTGATGTTTTTCGCACTCCTTCTAGTGAATCTAATGTAACACACAACCATACAATGCGCACCACCCAGTAATGTTTTTCTCACTGCTACTAGTGAATGTAATGTAACACACACACATACAATGCGCACCACCCCGTGATGTTTTTCTCACTCCTACTAGTGAATGTAATGCAACACACACCCATACAATGCGCACCACCCCGTGATGTTTTTCTCACTCCTACTAGTGAATGTAATGTAACACACACCCATACAATGCGCACCACCCCGTGATGTTTTTCACACTCCTACTAGTGAATGTAATGTAACACACACCCATACAATGCGCACCACCCCGTGATGTTTTTCTCACTCCTACTAGTGAATTTAATGTAACACACACCCATACAATGCGCACCACACCGTGATGTTTTTCTCACTCCTACTAGTGAAAGTAATGTAACACACACCCATACAATGCGCACCACCCCGTGATGTTTTTCTCACTCCTACTGGTGAATCTAATGTAACACACACCCATACAATGCGCACCACCCTGTGATGTTTTTCTCACTCCTACTGGTGAATGTAATGTAACACACACCCATACAATGCGCACCACCCCGTGATGTTTTTCTCACTCCTACTAGTGAATGTAATGTAACACACACCCATACAATGCGCTCCACCCCGTGATGTTTTTCTCACTGATACTAGTGAATGTAATGTAACACACACCCATACAATGCGCACCACCCCGTGATGTTTTTCTCACTGATACTAGTGAATGTAATGTAACACAAACACATACAATGCGCACCACCCCGTGATGTTTTTCTCACTGCTACTAGTGAATGTAATGTAACACACACCCGTGCAATGCGCACCACCCCGTGATGTTTTTCAGAAACCTATCCTACATTGCCACTGCATGTTCCCTGACCTCCCCATGCTGACCACCCCGCGGTGCTTTTCTCCATCCTACATTGCCACTCACTTCGTATCCTAATTCATACCCTCCGATTCACACCACCCCGTGATGTTTTTCTCACCCTACTAGTGAATGTAATGTACCACACACCCATACAATGCGCACCACCCCGTGATGTTTTTCTCACTCCTACTAGTGAATGTAATGTAACACACACCCATACAATGCGCACCAACTCGTGATGTTTTTCTCACTCCTACTATTGAATGTAATGTAACACACACCCATACAATGCGCACCACCCCGTGATGTTTTTCTCACTCCTACTAGTGAATCTAAAGTAACACACACCCATACAATGCGCACCACCCCGCGATGTTTTTAAGAAACCTATCCTACATTGCCAATGCATGTTCCCTGACCTCCCCATGCTGACCACCCCGCGGTGCTTCCTCCCTCCTACATTGCCACTCACTGCCTATCCTAATTCAGACACTCCGATTCACATCACCCCGTGATGTTTTTCTCACTCCTATTAGTGAATGTAATGTAACACACACCCATACAATGCGCACCACCCCGTGATGTTTTTCTCACTCCTACTAGTGAAAGTAATTTAACACACACCCATACAATGCGCACCACCCCGTGATGTTTTTCTCACTCCTACTGATGAATCTAATGTAACACACACCCATACAATGCGCACCACCCCGTGATGTTTTTCTCACTCCTACTAGTGAATCTAATGTAACACACACCCATACAATGCGCACCACCCCGTGATGTTTTTCTCACTCCTAGTAGTGAATGTAATGTAACACACACCCATACAATGCGCACCACCCCGTGATGTTTTTCTCACTGCTACTAGTGAATGTAATGTAACACACACCCATACAATGCGCACCACCCCGTGATGTTTTTCTCACTCCTACTAGTGAATGTAATGTAACACACACCCATACAATGCGCAACACCCCGTTATGTTTTTCTCACTCCTACTAGTGAATGTAATGTAACACACACTCATACAATGCGCACCACCCCTTGATGTTTTTCTCAATCCTACTAGTGAATGTAATGTAACACACACCCATACAATGCGCACCACCCCGTGATGGATTTATCACTCCTAGTAGTGAATGTAATGTAACACACACCCATACAATGCGCACCACCCCGTGATGGTTTTCTCACTCCTACTAGTGAATGTAATGTAACACACACCCATACAATGCGCACCACCCCGTGATGTTTTTGTCACTCCTACTAGTGAATGTAATGTAACACACACCCATACAATGCGCACCACCCCTTGATGTTTTTCTCACTCCTACTAGTGAATTTAATGTAACACACACCCATACAATGCGCACCACCCCGTGATGTTTTTCTCACTCCTACTAGTGAATGTAATGTAACACACACCCATACAATGCGCACCACCCCGTGATGTTTTTCTCACTCCTACTAGTGAATGTAATGTAACACACACCCATACAATGCGCACCACCCCGTGATGTTTTTCTCACTCCTACTAGTGAATGTAATGTAACACACACCCATACAATGCGCACCACCCCGTGATGTTTTTCTCACTCCTACTAGTGAATCTAATGTAACACACACCCATACAATGCGCACCACCCCGTGATGTTTTTCTCACTCCTACTAGTGAATCTAATGTAACACACACCCATACAATGCGCACCACCCCGTGATGTTTTTCTCACTCCTACTAGTGAATCTAATGTAACACACACCCATACAATGCGCACCACCCCGTGATGTTTTTCTCACTCCTACTAGTGAATGTAATGTAACACACACCCATACAATGCGCACCACCCCGTGATGTTTTTCTCACTCCTACTAGTGTATCTAATGTAACACACACCCATACAATGCGCACCACCCCGTGATGTTTTTCTCACTCCTACTAGTGAATGTAATGTAACACACACCCATACAATGCGCACCACCCCGTGATGTTTTTCTCACTCCTACTAGTGAATGTAATGTAACACACACCCATACAATGCGCACCACCCCGTGATGTTTTTCTCACTCCTACTAGTGAATCTAATGTAACACACACCCATACAATGCGCACCACCCCGTGATGTTTTTCTCACTCCTACTAGTGAATGTAATGTAACACACACCCATACAATTCGCACCACCCCGTGATATTTTTCTCACTCCTACTAGTGAATCTAATGTAACACACACCCATACAATGCGCACCACACCGTGATGTATTTCTCACTCCTACTAGTGAATGTAATGTAACACACACCCATACAATGCGCACCACCCCGTGGTGTTTTTCTCACTCCTACTAGTGAATGTAATGTAACACACACCCATACAATGCGCACCACCCCGTGGTGTTTTTCTCACTCCTTCTAGTGAATGTAATGTAACACACACCCATACAATGCGCACCACCCCGTGATGTTTTTCTCACTCCTACTAGTGAATGTAATGTAACACACACCCATACAATGCGCACAACCCCGTGATGTTTTTCTCACTCCTACTAGTGAATGTAATGTAACACACACCCATACAATGCGCACCACCCCGTGATGTTTTTCTCACTCCTACTAGTGAATGTAATGTAACACACACCCATGCAATGCGCACCACCCCGTGATGTTTTTCTCACTCCTACTAGTGAATGTAATGTAACACACACCCTTGAAATGCGCACCACCCCTTGATGTTTTTCTCACTCCTACTAGTGAATGTAATGTAACACACAGCCATACAAGGCGCACCACCCCGTGATGTTTTTCTCACTGCTACTAGTGAATCTAATGTAACACACACCCATACAATGCGCACCACCCCGTGATGTTTTTCTCACTCCTACTAGTGAATGTAATGTAACACACACCCATACAATGCGCACCACCCCGTGATGTTTTTCTCACTCCTACTAGTGAATGTAATGTAACACACACCCATACAATGCGCACCATCCCGTGATGTTTTTCTCACTCCTACTAGTGAATGTAATGTAACACACACCCATACAATGCGCACCACCCCGTGATTTTTTTCTCACTCCTACTAGTGAATGTAATGTAACACACAACAATACAATGGGTACCACCCCGTGATGTTTTTCTCACTCCTACTAGTGAATCTAATGTAACACACACCCATACAATGCGCACCACCCCGTGATGTTTTTCTCACTCCTACTAGTGAATCTAATGTAACACACACCCATACAATGCGCACCACCCTGCGATGTTTTTCAGAAACCTATCCTACATTGCCACTGCATGTTCCCTGACCTCCCCATGCTGACCACCCCGCGGTGCTTTTCTCCATCCTACATTGCCACTGACTGCCTACCCTAATTCAGACCCTCCGATTCACACCACCCCATGATGTTTTTCTCACTTCTACTAGTGAATGTAATGTGACACACACCCATAAAATGCCGACCACCCCGTGATGTTTCTCTCACACCTAATAGTGAATGTAATGTAACACACACACATGCAATGCGCACCACCCCGTGATGTTTTTCTCACTCCTACTAGTGAATGTAATGTAACACACACCAATGCAATGCGCACCACCCCATGATGTTTTTCTCACTCCTAGTAGTGAATGTAACGTAACACACACCCATACAATGCGCACCACCACGTGATGTTTTTCTCACTCCTACTAGTGAATCTAATGTAACACACACCCATACAATGCACACCACCCCGTGATGTTTTTCTCACTCCTACTAGTGAATCTAATGTAACACACACATACAATGCGCACCACCCCGCGATGTTTTTCAGAAACCTATCCTACATTGCCACTGCATGTTCCCTGACCTCCCCATGCTGACCACCCCGCGGTGCTTTTCTCCATCGTACATTGCCACTGACTGCCTATCCTAATTCAGACCCTCCGATTCACACCACCCCGTGATGTTTTTCTCACACCTACTAGTGAATATCATGTGACACACACCCATAAAATGCGCACCACCCCCTGATGTTTCTCTCACACCTACTAGTGAATGTAATGTAACACACACCCATGCAATGCGCACCACCCCGTGATGTTTTTCTCACTCCTACTAGTGAATGTAATGTAACACACACCCATGCAATGCGCACCACCAGGTGATGTTTTTCTCACTCCTACTAGTGAATGTAATGTAACACACACCCATACAATGCGCACCACCACGTGATGTTTTTCTCACTCCTACTAGTGAATCTAATGTAACACACACCCATACAATGCGCACCACCCCGTGATGTTTTTCTCACTCCTACTAGTGAATCTAATGTAACACACACCCATACAATGCGCACCACCCCGCGATGTTTTTCAGAAACCTATCCTACATTGCCACTGCATGTTCCCTGACCTCCCCATGCTGACCACCCCGCGGTGCTTTTCTCCATCCTACATTGCCACTGACTGCCTATCGTAATTTAGACCCTCTGATTCACACCACCTCGTGATGTTTTTCTCACTCCTACTAGTGAATGTAATGTGACACACACCCATAAAATGCGCACCACCCCGTGATGTTTCTCTCACACCTACTAGTGAATGGAATGTAACACACACCCATACATTGCGCACCACCCCGTGATGTTTTTCTCACTCATACTAGTGAATGTAATGTAACACACACCCATAAAATGCGCACCACCCCGTGATGTTTTTCTCACTCCTAGTAGTGAATGTAATGTAACACACACCCATACAATGCGCACCACCCCGTGATGTTTTTCTCATTCCTAGTAGTTTATGTAATGTAACACACACCCTTACAATGCGCACCACCCCGTGATGTTTTTCTCACTGCTACTAGTGAATGTAATGTAACACACACCCATACTATGCGCACCACCCCGTGATGTTTTTCTCACTCCTACTAGTGAATGTAATGTAACACACACCCAAACAATGCGCACCACCCGTGATGTTTTTCTCACTCCTACTAGTGAATGTAATGTAACACACACCCATACAATGCGCACCACCCCGTGATGTTTTTCTCACTCCTACTAGTGAATGTAATGTGACACACACCCATAAAATGCGCACCACCCCGTGATGTTTTTCTCACTCCTACTAGTGAATCTAATGTAACACACACCCATACAATGCGCACCACCCCGTGATGTTTTTCTCACTCTTACTAGTGAATGTAATGTAACACACACCCATACAATGCGCACCACCCCGTGATGTTTTTCTCACTCCTACTAGTGAATGTAATGTAACACACACCCATGCAATGCGCACCACCCCGTGATGTTTTTCTCACTTATACTAGTGAATGTAATGTAACACACACCCATAAAATGCGCACCACCCCGCGATGTTTTTCAGAAACCTGTCCTGCATTGCGACTGCATGTTCCCTGACCTCCCCATGCTGACCACCCCGCGGTGCTTTTCTCCATCCTACATTGCCACTGACTGCCTATCCTAATTCAGACCCTCAAATTCACACCACCCCGTGATGTTTTTCTCACTCCTACTAGTGAATGTAATGTGACACACACGCATACAATGCGCACCACCCCGTGATGTTTCTCTCACACCTACTAGTGAATGTAATATAACACACACCCATACAATGCGCACCACCCCGTGATGTTTTTCTCACTCCTACTAGTGAATGTAATGTAACACACACCCATACAATGCGCACCACCCCGTGATGTTTTTCTCACTCCTACTAGTGAATGTAATGTAACACACAGCCATACAAGGCGCACCACCCCGTGATGTTTTTCTCACTGCTACTAGTGAATGTAATGTAACACACACCCATACAATGCGCACCACCCCGTGATGTTTTTCTCACTCCTACTAGTGAATGTAATGTAACACACACCCATACAGTGCGCACCACCCCGTGATGTTTTTCTCACTCCTACTAGTGAATGTAATGTAACACACACCCATACAATGCGCACCACCCCGTGATGTTTTTCTCACTCCTACTAGTGAATGTAATGTAACACACACCCATACAATGCGCACCACCCCGTAATGTTTTTCTCACTCCTACTAGTGAATGTAATGTAACACACACCCATACAATGCGCACCACCCCGTGATGTTTTTCTCACTCCTACTAGTGAATCTAATGTAACACACACCCATACAATGCGCACCACCCCATGATGTTTTTCTCACTGCTACTAGTGAATCTAATGTAACACACACCCATACAATGCGCACCACCCCGTGATGTTTTTCTCACTCCTACTAGTAAATGAAATGTAACACACACCCATACAATGCGTACCACCCCGTGATGTTTTTCTCAATCCTACTAGTGAATGTAATGTAACACACAGCCATACAATGCGCACCACCCCGTGATGTTTTTCTCAATCCTACTAGTGAATGTAATGTAACACACAGCCATACAATGCGCACCACACCGTGATGTATTTCTCACTCCTACTAGTGAATGTAATGTAACACACACCCATACAATGCGCACCACCCCGTGGTGTTTTTCTCACTCCTACTAGTGAATGTAATGTAACACACACCCATACAATGCGCACCACCCTGTGGTGTTTTTCTCACTCCTTCTAGTGAATGTAATGTAACACACACCCATACAATGCGCACCACCCCGTGATGTTTTTCTCACTCCTACTAGTGAATGTAATGTAACACACACCCATACAATGCGCACAACCCCGTGATGTTTTTCTCACTCCTACTAGTGAATGTAATGTAACACACACCCATACAATGCGCACCACCCCGTGATGTTTTTCTCACTCCTACTAGTGAATGTAATGTAACACACACCCATGCAATGCGCACAACCCCGTGATGTTTTTCTCACTCCTACTAGTGAATGTAATGTAACACACACCCTTGAAATGCGCACCACCCCTTCATGTTTTTCTCACTCCTACTAGTGAATGTAATGTAACACACACCCATACAATGCGCACCACCCCTTGATGATTTTCTCACTCCTACTAGTGAATCTAATGTAACACACACCCATACAATGCGCACCACCCCGTGATGTTTTTCTCACTCCTACTAGTGAATGTAATGTAACACACACCCATACAATGCGCACCACCCCGTGATGTTTTTCTCACTCCTACTAGTGAATGTAATGTAACACACACCCATACAATGCGCACCATCCCGTGATGTTTTTCTCACTCCTTCTAGTGAATGTAATGTAACACACACCCATACAATGCGCACCACCCCGTGATGTTTTTCTCACTCCTACTAGTGAATGTAATGTAACACACACCAATACAATGGGCACCACCCCGTGATGTTTTTCTCACTCCTACTAGTGAATCTAATGTAACACACACCCATACAATGCGCACCACCCCGTGATGTTTTTCTCACTCCTACTAGTGAATCTAATGTAACACACACCCATACAATGCGCACCACGCTGCGATGTTTTTCAGAAACCTATCCTACATTGCCACTGCATGTTCCCTGACCTCCCCATGCTGACCACCCCGCGGTGCTTTTCTCCATCCTACATTGCCACTGACTGCCTACCCTAATTCAGACCCTCCGATTCACACCACCCCATGATGTTTTTCTCACTTCTACTAGTGAATGTAATGTGACACACACCCCTAAAATGCCGACCACCCCGTGATGTTTCTCTCACACCTAATAGTGAATGTAATGTAACACACACACATGCAATGCGCACCACCCCGTGATGTTTTTCTCACTCCTACTACTCAATGTAATGTAACACACACCAATGCAATGCGCACCACCCCGTGATGTTTTTCTCACTCCTACTAGTGAATGTAACGTAACACACACCCATACAATGCGCACCACCCCGTGATGTTTTTCTCACTCCTACTAGTGAATCTAATGTAACACACACCCATACAATGCACACCACCCCGTGATGTTTTTCTCACTCCTACTAGTGAATCTAATGTAACACAACCATACAATGCGCACCACCCCGCGATGTTTTTCAGAAACCTATCCTACATTGCCACTGCATGTTCCCTGACCTCCCCATGCTGACCACCCCGCGGTGCTTTTCTCCATCCTACATTGCCACTGACTGCCTATCCTAATTCAGACCCTCCGATTCACACCACCCCGTGATGTTTTTCTCACTCCTACTAGTGAATATCATGTGACACACACCCATAAAATGCGCACCACCCCGTGATGTTTCTCTCACACCTACTAGTGAATGTAATGTAACACACACCCATGCAATGCGCACCACCCCGTGATGTTTTTCTCACTCCTACTAGTGAATGTAATGTAACACACACCCATACAATGCGCACCACCCCGTGATGTTTTTCTCACTCCTACTAGTGAATGTAATGTAACACACAGCCATACAAGGCGCACCACCCCGTGATGTTTTTCTCACTGCTACTAGTGAATGTAATGTAACACACACCCATACAATGCGCACCACCCCGTGATGTTTTTCTCACTCCTACTAGTGAATGTAATGTAACACACACCCATACAGTGCGCACCACCCCGTGATGTTTTTCTCACTCCTACTAGTGAATGTAATGTAACACACACCCATACAATGCGCACCACCCCGTGATGTTTTTCTCACTCCTACTAGTGAATGTAATGTAACACACACCCATACAATGCGCACCACCCCGTAATGTTTTTCTCACTCCTACTAGTGAATGTAATGTAACACACACCCATACAATGCGCACCACCCCGTGATGTTTTTCTCACTCCTACTAGTGAATCTAATGTAACACACACCCATACAATGCGCACCACCCCATGATGTTTTTCTCACTGCTACTAGTGAATCTAATGTAACACACACCCATACAATGCGCACCACCCCGTGATGTTTTTCTCACTCCTACTAGTAAATGTAATGTAACACACACCCATACAATGCGTACCACCCCGTGATGTTTTTCTCAATCCTACTAGTGAATGTAATGTAACACACAGCCATACAATGCGCACCACCCCGTGATGTTTTTCTCAATCCTACTAGTGAATGTAATGTAACACACAGCCATACAATGCGCACCACACCGTGATGTATTTCTCACTCCTACTAGTGAATGTAATGTAACACACACCCATACAATGCGCACCACCCCGTGGTGTTTTTCTCACTCCTACTAGTGAATGTAATGTAACACACACCCATACAATGCGCACCACCCTGTGGTGTTTTTCTCACTCCTTCTAGTGAATGTAATGTAACACACACCCATACAATGCGCACCACCCCGTGATGTTTTTCTCACTCCTACTAGTGAATGTAATGTAACACACACCCATACAATGCGCACAACCCCGTGATGTTTTTCTCACTCCTACTAGTGAATGTAATGTAACACACACCCATACAATGCGCACCACCCCGTGATGTTTTTCTCACTCCTACTAGTGAATGTAATGTAACACACACCCATGCAATGCGCACAACCCCGTGATGTTTTTCTCACTCCTACTAGTGTATGTAATGTAACACACACCCTTGAAATGCGCACCACCCCTTCATGTTTTTCTCACTCCTACTAGTGAATGTAATGTAACACACACCCATACAATGCGCACCACCCCGTGATGATTTTCTCACTCCTACTAGTGAATCTAATGTAACACACACCCATACAATGCGCACCACCCCGTGATGTTTTTCTCACTCCTACTAGTGAATGTAATGTAACACACACCCATACAATGCGCACCACCCCGTGATGTTTTTCTCACTCCTACTAGTGAATGTAATGTAACACACACCCATACAATGCGCACCATCCCGTGATGTTTTTCTCACTCCTCTAGTGAATGTAATGTAACACACACCCATACAATGCGCACCACCCCGTGATGTTTTTCTCACTCCTACTAGTGAATGTAATGTAACACACACCAATACAATGGGCACCACCCCGTGATGTTTTTCTCACTCCTACTAGTGAATCTAATGTAACACACACCCATACAATGCGCACCACCCCGTGATGTTTTTCTCACTCCTACTAGTGAATCTAATGTAACACACACCCATACAATGCGCACCACGCTGCGATGTTTTTCAGAAACCTATCCTACATTGCCACTGCATGTTCCCTGACCTCCCCATGCTGACCACCCCGCGGTGCTTTTCTCCATCCTACATTGCCACTGACTGCCTACCCTAATTCAGACCCTCCGATTCACACCACCCCATGATGTTTTTCTCACTTCTACTAGTGAATGTAATGTGACACACACCCATAAAATGCCGACCACCCCGTGATGTTTCTCTCACACCTAATAGTGAATGTAATGTAACACACACACATGCAATGCGCACCACCCCGTGATGTTTTCCTCACTCCTACTACTCAATGTAATGTAACACACACCAATGCAATGCGCACCACCCCGTGATGTTTTTCTCACTCCTACTAGTGAATGTAACGTAACACACACCCATACAATGCGCACCACCCCGTGATGTTTTTCTCACTCCTACTAGTGAATCTAATGTAACACACACCCATACAATGCACACCACCCCGTGATGTTTTTCTCACTCCTACTAGTGAATCTAATGTAACACAACCATACAATGCGCACCACCCCGCGATGTTTTTCAGAAACCTATCCTACATTGCCACTGCATGTTCCCTGACCTCCCCATGCTGACCACCCCGCGGTGCTTTTCTCCATCCTACATTGCCACTGACTGCCTATCCTAATTCAGACCCTCCGATTCACACCACCCCGTGATGTTTTTCTCACTCCTACTAGTGAATATCATGTGACACACACCCATAAAATGCGCACCACCCCGTGATGTTTCTCTCACACCTACTAGTGAATGTAATGTAACACACACCCATGCAATGCGCACCACCCTGTGATGTTTTTCTCACTCCTACTAGTGAATGTAATGTAACACACACCCATGCAATGCGCACCACCCCGTGATGTTTTTCTCACTCCTAATAGTGAATGTAATGTAACACACACCCATACAATGCGCACCACCACGTGATGTTTTTCTCACTCCTACTAGTGAATCTAATGTAACACACACCCATACAATGCGCACCACCCCGTGATATTTTTCTCACTCCTACTAGTGAATCTAATGTAACACACACCCATACAATGCGCACTACCCCGCGATGTTTTTCAGAAACCTATCCTACATTGCCACTGCATGTTCCCTGACCTCCCCATGCTGACCACCCCGCGGTGCTTTTCTCCATCCTACATTGCCACTGACTGCCTATCCTAATTCAGACCCTCTGATTCACACCACCCCGTGATGTTTTTCTCACTCCTACTAGTGAATGTAATGTGACACACACCCATAAAATGCGCACCACCCGTGATGTTTCTCTCACACCTACTAGTGAATGTAATGTAACACACACCCATACATTGCGCACCACCCCGTGATGTTTTTCTCACTCATACTAGTGAATGTAATGTAACACACACCCATACAATGCGCACCACCCCGTGATGTTTTTCTCACTCCTAGTAGTGAATGTAATGTAACACACACCCATACAATGCGCACCACCCCGTGATGTTTTTCTCATTCCTAGTAGTTTATGTAATGTAACACACACCCTTACAATGCGCACCACCCCGTGATGTTTTTCTCACTGCTACTAGTGAATGTAATGTAACACACACCCATACTATGCGCACCACCCCGTGATGTTTTTCTCACTCCTACTAGTGAATGTAATGTAACACACACCCAAACAATGCGCACCACCCGTGATGTTTTTCTCACTCCTACTAGTGAATGTAATGTAACACACACCCATACAATGCGCACCACCCCGTGATGTTTTTCTCACTCCTACTAGTGAATGTAATGTGACACACACCCATAAAATGCGCACCACCCCGTGATGTTTTTCTCACTCCTACTAGTGAATCTAATGTAACACACACCCATGCAATGCGCACCACCCCGTGATGTTTTTCTCACTTATACTAGTGAATGTAATGTAACACACACCCATACAATGCGCACCACCCCGCGATGTTTTTCAGAAACCTGTCCTGCATTGCGACTGCATGTTCCCTGACCTCCCCATGCTGACCACCCCGCGGTGCTTTTCTCCATCCTACATTGCCACTGACTGCCTATCCTAATTCAGACCCTCAAATTCACACCACCCCGTGATGTTTTTCTCACTCCTACTAGTGAATGTAATGTGACACACACGCATACAATGCGCACCACCCCGTGATGTTTCTCTCACACCTACTAGTGAATGTAATGTAACACACACCCATACAATGCGCACCACCCCGTGATGTTTTTCTCACTCCTACTAGTGAATGTAATGTAACACACACCCATACAATGCGCACCACCCCGTGATGTTTTTCTCACTCCTACTAGTGAATGTAATGTAACACACAGCCATACAAGGCGCACCACCCCGTGATGTTTTTCTCAGTGCTACTAGTGAATGTAATGTAACACACACCCATACAATGCGCACCACCCCGTGATGTTTTTCTCACTCCTACTAGTGAATGTAATGTAACACACACCCATACAGTGCGCACCACCCCGTGATGTTTTTCTCACTCCTACTAGTGAATGTAATGTAACACACACCCATACAATGCGCACCACCCCGTGATGTTTTTCTCACTCCTACTAGTGAATGTAATGTAACACACACCCATACAATGCGCACCACCCCGTAATGTTTTTCTCACTCCTACTAGTGAATGTAATGTAACACACACCCATACAATGCGCACCACCCCGTGATGTTTTTCTCACTCCTACTAGTGAATCTAATGTAACACACACCCATACAATGTGCACCACCCCATGATGTTTTTCTCACTGCTACTAGTGAATCTAATGTAACACACACCCATACAATGCGCACCACCCCGTGATGTTTTTCTCACTCCTACTAGTAAATGTAATGTAACACACACCCATACAATGCGTACCACCCCGTGATGTTTTTCTCAATCCTACTAGTGAATGTAATGTAACACACAGCCATACAATGCGCACCACCCCGTGATGTTTTTCTCACTGCTACAAGTGAATGTAATGTAACACACACCCATACAATGCGCACAACCCGCTTGATGTTTTTCTCACTCCTACTAGTGAATCTAATGTAACACACACCCATACAATGCGCACCACCCCGTGATGTTTTTCTCACTCCTACTAGTGAATCTAATGTAACACACACCCATACAATGCGCACGACCCCGTGATGTTTTTCTCACTCCTACTAGTGAATGTAATGTAACACACAGCCATACAATGCGCACCACCCCGTGATGTTTTTCTCACTCCTACTAGTGAATGTAATGTAACACACACCCATGCAATGCGCACCACCCCGTGATGTTTTTCTCACTCCTACTAGTGAATGTAATGTAACACACACCCATGCAATGCGCACCACCCCGTGATGTTTTTCTCACTCCTACTAGTGAATCTAATGTAACACACACCCATACAATGCGCACCATCCCGTGATGTTTTTCTCACTCCTACTAGTGAATCTAATGTAACACACACCCATACAATGCGTACCACCCCGTGATGGTTTTCTCACTCCTACTAGTGAATGTAATGTAACACACACCCATACAATGCGCACCACCCCGTGATGTTTTTCTCACTCCTAGTAGTGAATGTAATGTAACACACACCCATACAATGCGCACCACCCCGTGATGTTTTTCTCACTCCTAGTAGTGAATGTAATGTAACACACACCCATACAATGCGCACCACCCCGTGATGTTTTTCTCACTGCTACTAGTGAATGTAATGTAACACACACCCATACAATGCGCACCACCCCGTGATGTTTTTCTCACTCCTACTAGTGAATGTAATGTAACACACACCCAAACAATGCGCACCACCCGTGATGTTTTTCTCACTCCTACTAGTGAATGTAATGTAACACACACCCATACAATGCGCACCACCCCGTGATGTTTTTCTCACTCCTACTAGTGAATGTAATGTGACACAAACACATAAAATGCGCACCACCCCGTGATGTTTCTCTCACACCTACTAGTGAATGTAAGGTAACACACACCCATACAATGCGCACCACCCCGTGATGTTTCTCTCACTCCTACTAGTGAATGTAATGTAACACACACCCATACAATGCGCACCACCCCGTGATGTTTTTCTCACTCCTACTAGTGAATGTAATGTAACACACAGCCATACAATGCGCACCACCCCGTGATGTTTTTCTCACTCCTACTAGTGAATGTAATGTAACACACACCCTTACAATGCGCACCACCCCGTGATGTTTTTCTCACTCCTACTAGTGAATGTAATGTAACACACACCCATACAATGCGCACCACCCCGTGATGTTTTTCTCACTCCTATTAGTGAATGTAATGTAACACACACCCATACAATGCGCACCACCCCGTGATGTTTTTCTCACTCCTACTAGTGAATCTAATGTAACACACACCCATACAATGCGCACCACCCCGTGATGTTTTTCTCACTCCTACTAGTGAATCTAATGTAACACACACCCATACAATGCGCACCACCCCGTGATGTTTTTCTCACTGCTACTAGTGAATCTAATGTAACACACACCCATACAATGCGCACCACCCCGTGATGTTTTTCTCACTCCTACTAGTGAATGTAATGTAACACACAACCATACAATGCGTACCACCCCGTGATGTTTTTCTCAATCCTACTAGTGAATGTAATGTAACACAAAGCCATACAATGCGCACCACCCCGTGATGTTTTTCTCACTGCTACTAGTGAATGTAATGTAACACACACCCATACAATGCGCACCACCCCGTGATGTTTTTCTCACTCCTACTAGTGAATCTAATGTAACACACACCCATACAATGCGCACCACCCCGTGATGTTTTTCTCACTCCTACTAGTGAATCTAATGTAACACACACCCATACAATGCGCACCACCCCGTGATGTTTTTCTCACTCCTACTAGTGAATGTAATGTAACACACACCCATGGAATGCGCACCACCCCGTGATGTTTTTCTCACTCCTACTAATGAATATAATGTAACACACACACATGCAATGCGCACCACCCCGTGATGTTTTTCTCACTCCTACTAGTGAATGTAATGTAACACACACCCATACAATGCGCACCACCCCGTGATGTTTTTCTCACTCCTACTAGTGAATCTAATGTAACACACACCCATACAATGCGCACCACCCCGTGATGGTTTTCTCACTCCTACTAGTGAATGTAAAGTAACACACACCCATAAAATGCGCACCACCCCGTGATGTTTCTCTCACACCTACTAGTGAATGTAATGTAACACACACCCATACAATCCGCACCACCCCGTGATGTTTTTTTCACTCCTACTAGTGAATGTAATGTAACACACACCCATACAATGCGCACCACCCCGTGATGTTTTTCTCACTCCTACTAGTGAATCTAATGTAACACACACCCATGCAATGCGCACCACCCCGTGATGTTTTTCTCACTTATACTAGTGAATGTAATGTAACACACACCCATACAATGCGCACCACCCCGTGATGTTTTTCAGAAACCTGTCCTGCATTGCCACTGCATGTTCCCTGACCTCCCCATGCTGACCACCCCGCGGTGCTTTTCTCCATCCTACATTGCCACTGACTGCCTATCCTAATTCAGACCCTCAAATTCACACCACCCCGTGATGTTTTTCTCACTCCTACTAGTGAATGTAATGTGACACACACGCATACAATGCGCACCACCCCGTGATGTTTCTCTCACACCTACTAGTGAATGTAATGTAACACACACATATACAATGCGCACCACCCCGTGATGTTTTTCTCACTCCTACTAGTGAATGTAATGTAACACACACCCATACAATGCGCACCACCCCGTGATGTTTTTCTCACTCCTACTAGTGAATCT
Organism: Cavia porcellus; assembly: GCF_034190915.1. Lineage (NCBI taxonomy): Eukaryota > Metazoa > Chordata > Mammalia > Rodentia > Caviidae > Cavia > Cavia porcellus. The sequence goes on along the minus strand of NW_026947562.1, from coordinate 49,999 downwards.
AATGTAACACACACCCATACAATGCGCACCACCCCGTGATGTTTTTCTCACTCCTACTAGTGAATGTAATGTAACACACACCCATACAGTGCCCACCACCCCGTGATGTTTTTCTCACTCCTACTAGTGAATGTAATGTAACACACACCCATACAATGCGCACCACCCCGTGATGTTTTTCTCACTCCTACTAGTGAATGTAATGTAACACACACCCATACAATGCGCACCACCCAGTGATGTTTTTCTCACTCCTACTAGTGAATGTAATGTAACACACACCCATACAATGCGCACCACCCCGTGATGTTTTTCTCACTCCTACTAGTGAATCTAATGTAACACACACCCATACAATGCGTACCACCCCGTGATGTTTTTCTCAATCCTACTAGTGAATGTAATGTAACACACAGCCATACAATGCGCACCACCCCGTGATGTTTTTCTCACTGCTACAAGTGAAGGTAATGTAACACACACCCATACATTGCGCACCACCCGCTTGATGTTTTTCTCACTCCTACTAGTGAATCTAATGTAACACACACCCATACAATGCGCACCACCCCGTGATGTTTTTCTCACTCCTACTAGTGAATCTAATGTAACACACACCCATACAATGCGCACGACCCCGTGATGTTTTTCTCACTCCTACTAGTGAATGTAATGTAACACACAGCCATACAATGCGCACCACCCCGTGATGTTTTTCTCACTCCTACTAGTGAATGTAATGTAACACACAGCCATACAAGGCGCACCACCCCGTGATGTTTTTCTCAGTGCTACTAGTGAATGTAATGTAACACACACCCATACAATGCGCACCACCCCGTGATGTTTTTCTCACTCCTACTAGTGAATGTAATGTAACACACACCCATACAGTGCGCACCACCCCGTGATGTTTTTCTCACTCCTACTAGTGAATGTAATGTAACACACACCCATACAATGCGCACCACCCCGTGATGTTTTTCTCACTCCTACTAGTGAATGTAATGTAACACACACCCATACAATGCGCACCACCCCGTAATGTTTTTCTCACTCCTACTAGTGAATGTAATGTAACACACACCCATACAATGCGCACCACCCCGTGATGTTTTTCTCACTCCTACTAGTGAATCTAATGTAACACACACCCATACAATGCGCACCACCCCATGATGTTTTTCTCACTGCTACTAGTGAATCTAATGTAACACACACCCATACAATGCGCACCACCCCGTGATGTTTTTCTCACTCCTACTAGTGAATCTAATGTAACACACACCCATACAATGCGTACCACCCCGTGATGGTTTTCTCACTCCTACTAGTGAATGTAATGTAACACACACCCATACAATGCGCACCACCCCGTGATGTTTTTCTCACTCCTACTAGTGAATCTAATGTAACACACACCCATACAATGCGTACCACCCCGTGATGGTTTTCTCACTCCTACTAGTGAATGTAATGTAACACACACCCATACAATGCGCACCACCCCGTGATGTTTTTCTCACTCCTAGTAGTGAATGTAATGTAACACACACCCATACAATGCGCACCACCCCGTGATGTTTTTCTCACTCCTAGTAGTGAATGTAATGTAACACACACCCATACAATGCGCACCACCCCGTGATGTTTTTCTCACTGCTACTAGTGAATGTAATGTAACACACACCCATACAATGCGCACCACCCCGTGATGTTTTTCTCACTCCTACTAGTGAATGTAATGTAACACACACCCAAACAATGCGCACCACCCGTGATGTTTTTCTCACTCCTACTAGTGAATGTAATGTAACACACACCCATACAATGCGCACCACCCCGTGATGTTTTTCTCACTCCTACTAGTGAATGTAATGTGACACAAACCCATAAAATGCGCACCACCCCGTGATGTTTCTCTCACACCTACTAGTGAATGTAAGGTAACACACACCCATACAATGCGCACCACCCCGTGATGTTTCTCTCACTCCTACTAGTGAATGTAATGTAACACACACCCATACAATGCGCACCACCCCGTGATGTTTTTCTCACTCCTACTAGTGAATGTAATGTAACACACAGCCATACAATGCGCACCACCCCGTGATGTTTTTCTCACTCCTACTAGTGAATGTAATGTAACACACACCCTTACAATGCGCACCACCCCGTGATGTTTTTCTCACTCCTACTAGTGAATGTAATGTAACACACACCCATACAATGCGCACCACCCCGTGATGTTTTTCTCACTCCTATTAGTGAATGTAATGTAACACACACCCATACAATGCGCACCACCCCGTGATGTTTTTCTCACTCCTACTAGTGAATCTAATGTAACACACACCCATACAATGCGCACCACCCCGTGATGTTTTTCTCACTCCTACTAGTGAATCTAATGTAACACACACCCATACAATGCGCACCACCCCGTGATGTTTTTCTCACTGCTACTAGTGAATCTAATGTAACACACACCCATACAATGCGCACCACCCCGTGATGTTTTTCTCACTCCTACTAGTGAATGTAATGTAACACACAACCATACAATGCGTACCACCCCGTGATGTTTTTCTCAATCCTACTAGTGAATGTAATGTAACACAAAGCCATACAATGCGCACCACCCCGTGATGTTTTTCTCACTGCTACTAGTGAATGTAATGTAACACACACCCATACAATGCGCACCACCCCGTGATGTTTTTCTCACTCCTACTAGTGAATCTAATGTAACACACACCCATACAATGCGCACCACCCCGTGATGTTTTTCTCACTCCTACTAGTGAATCTAATGTAACACACACCCATACAATGCGCACCACCCCGTGATGTTTTTCTCACTCCTACTAGTGAATGTAATGTAACACACACCCATGGAATGCGCACCACCCCGTGATGTTTTTCTCACTCCTACTAATGAATGTAATGTAACACACACACATGCAATGCGCACCACCCCGTGATGTTTTTCTCACTCCTACTAGTGAATGTAATGTAACACACACCCATACAATGCGCACCACCCCGTGATGTTTTTCTCACTCCTACTAGTGAATCTAATGTAACACACACCCATACAATGCGCACCACCCCGTGATGGTTTTCTCACTCCTACTAGTGAATGTAAAGTAACACACACCCATAAAATGCGCACCACCCCGTGATGTTTCTCTCACACCTACTAGTGAATGTAATGTAACACACACCCATACAATCCGCACCACCCCGTGATGTTTTTTTCACTCCTACTAGTGAATGTAATGTAACACACACCCATACAATGCGCACCACCCCGTGATGTTTTTCTCACTCCTACTAGTGAATCTAATGTAACACACACCCATGCATGCGCACCACCCCGTGATGTTTTTCTCACTTATACTAGTGAATGTAATGTAACACACACCCATACAATGCGCACCACCCCGTGATGTTTTTCAGAAACCTGTCCTGCATTGCCACTGCATGTTCCCTGACCTCCCCATGCTGACCACCCCGCGGTGCTTTTCTCCATCCTACATTGCCACTGACTGCCTATCCTAATTCAGACCCTCAAATTCACACCACCCCGTGATGTTTTTCTCACTCCTACTAGTGAATGTAATGTGACACACACGCATACAATGCGCACCACCCCGTGATGTTTCTCTCACACCTACTAGTGAATGTAATGTAACACACACATATACAATGCGCACCACCCCGTGATGTTTTTCTCACTCCTACTAGTGAATGTAATGTAACACACACCCATACAATGCGCACCACCCCGTGATGTTTTTCTCACTCCTACTAGTGAATGTAATGTAACACACAGCAATACAAGGCGCACCACCCCGTGATGTTTTTCTCACTGCTACTAGTGAATGTAATGTAACACACACCCATACAATGCGCACCACCCCGTGATGTTTTTCTCACTCCTACTAGTGAATGTAATGTAACACACACCCATACAGTGCCCACCACCCCGTGATGTTTTTCTCACTCCTACTAGTGAATGTAATGTAACACACACCCATACAATGCGCACCACCCCGTGATGTTTTTCTCACTCCTACTAGTGAATGTAATGTAACACACACCCATACAATGCGTACCACCCAGTGATGTTTTTCTCACTCCTACTAGTGAATGTAATGTAACACACACCCATACAATGCGCACCACCCCGTGATGTTTTTCTCACTCCTACTAGTGAATCTAATGTAACACACACCCATACAATGCGTACCACCCCGTGATGTTTTTCTCAATCCTACTAGTGAATGTAATGTAACACACAGCCATACAATGCGCACCACCCCGTGATGTTTTTCTCACTGCTACAAGTGAAGGTAATGTAACACACACCCATACATTGCGCACCACCCGCTTGATGTTTTTCTCACTCCTACTAGTGAATCTAATGTAACACACACCCATACAATGCGCACCACCCCGTGATGTTTTTCTCACTCCTACTAGTGAATCTAATGTAACACACACCCATACAATGCGCACGACCCCGTGATGTTTTTCTCACTCCTACTAGTGAATGTAATGTAACACACAGCCATACAATGCGCACCACCCCGTGATGTTTTTCTCACTCCTACTAGTGAATGTAATGTAACACACACCCATGCAATGCGCACCACCCCGTGATGTTTTTCTCACTCCTACTAGTGAATGTAATGTAACACACACCCATGCAATGCGCACCACCCCGTGATGTTTTTCTCACTCCTACTAGTGAATCTAATGTAACACACACCCATACAATGCGCACCACCCCGTGATGTTTTTCTCACTCCTACTAGTGAATCTAATGTAACACACACCCATACAATGCGTACCACCCCGTGATGGTTTTCTCACTCCTACTAGTGAATGTAATGTAACACACACCCATACAATGCGCACCACCCCGTGATGTTTTTCTCACTCCTAGTAGTGAATGTAATGTAACACACACCCATACAATGCGCACCACCCCGTGATGTTTTTCTCACTCCTAGTAGTGAATGTAATGTAACACACACCCATACAATGCGCACCACCCCGTGATGTTTTTCTCACTGCTACTAGTGAATGTAATGTAACACACACCCATACAATGCGCACCACCCCGTGATGTTTTTCTCACTCCTACTAGTGAATGTAATGTAACACACACCCATACAATGCGCACCACCCCGTGATGTTTTTCTCACTCCTACTAGTGAATGTAATGTAACACACAGCCATACAAGGCGCACCACCCCGTGATGTTTTTCTCAGTGCTACTAGTGAATGTAATGTAACACACACCCATACAATGCGCACCACCCCGTGATGTTTTTCTCACTCCTACTAGTGAATGTAATGTAACACACACCCATACAGTGCGCACCACCCCGTGATGTTTTTCTCACTCCTACTAGTGAATGTAATGTAACACACACCCATACAATGCGCACCACCCCGTGATGTTTTTCTCACTCCTACTAGTGAATGTAATGTAACACACACCCATACAATGCGCACCACCCCGTAATGTTTTTCTCACTCCTACTAGTGAATGTAATGTAACACACACCCATACAATGCGCACCACCCCGTGATGTTTTTCTCACTCCTACTAGTGAATCTAATGTAACACACACCCATACAATGCGCACCACCCCATGATGTTTTTCTCACTGCTACTAGTGAATCTAATGTAACACACACCCATACAATGCGCACCACCCCGTGATGTTTTTCTCACTCCTACTAGTAAATGTAATGTAACACACACCCATACAATGCGTACCACCCCGTGATGTTTTTCTCAATCCTACTAGTGAATGTAATGTAACACACAGCCATACAATGCGCACCACCCCGTGATGTTTTTCTCACTGCTACAAGTGAATGTAATGTAACACACACCCATACAATGCGCACAACCCGCTTGATGTTTTTCTCACTCCTACTAGTGAATCTAATGTAACACACACCCATACAATGCGCACCACCCCGTGATGTTTTTCTCACTCCTACTAGTGAATCTAATGTAACACACACCCATACAATGCGCACGACCCCGTGATGTTTTTCTCACTCCTACTAGTGAATGTAATGTAACACACAGCCATACAATGCGCACCACCCCGTGATGTTTTTCTCACTCCTACTAGTGAATGTAATGTAACACACACCCATGCAATGCGCACCACCCCGTGATGTTTTTCTCACTCCTACTAGTGAATGTAATGTAACACACACCCATGCAATGCGCACCACCCCGTGATGTTTTTCTCACTCCTACTAGTGAATCTAATGTAACACACAGCCATACAATGCGCACCACCCCGTGATGTTTTTCTCACTCCTACTAGTGAATGTAATGTAACACACACCCTTACAATGCGCACCACCCCGTGATGTTTTTCTCACTCCTACTAGTGAATGTAATGTAACACACACCCATACAATGCGCACCACCCCGTGATGTTTTTCTCACTCCTATTAGTGAATGTAATGTAACACACACCCATACAATGCGCACCACCCCGTGATGTTTTTCTCACTCCTACTAGTGAATCTAATGTAACACACACCCATACAATGCGCACCACCCCGTGATGTTTTTCTCACTCCTACTAGTGAATCTAATGTAACACACACCCATACAATGCGCACCACCCCGTGATGTTTTTCTCACTGCTACTAGTGAATCTAATGTAACACACACCCATACAATGCGCACCACCCCGTGATGTTTTTCTCACTCCTACTAGTGAATGTAATGTAACACACAACCATACAATGCGTACCACCCCGTGATGTTTTTCTCAATCCTACTAGTGAATGTAATGTAACACAAAGCCATACAATGCGCACCACCCCGTGATGTTTTTCTCACTGCTACTAGTGAATGTAATGTAACACACACCCATACAATGCGCACCACCCCGTGATGTTTTTCTCACTCCTACTAGTGAATCTAATGTAACACACACCCATACAATGCGCACCACCCCGTGATGTTTTTCTCACTCCTACTAGTGAATCTAATGTAACACACACCCATACAATGCGCACCACCCCGTGATGTTTTTCTCACTCCTACTAGTGAATGTAATGTAACACACACCCATGGAATGCGCACCACCCCGTGATGTTTTTCTCACTCCTACTAGTGAATGTAATGTAACACACACACATGCAATGCGCACCACCCCGTGATGTTTTTCTCACTCCTACTAGTGAATGTAATGTAACACACACCCATACAATGCGCACCACCCCGTGATGTTTTTCTCACTCCTACTAGTGAATCTAATGTAACACACACCCATACAATGCGCACCACCCCGTGATGGTTTTCTCACTCCTACTAGTGAATGTAAAGTAACACACACCCATAAAATGCGCACCACCCCGTGATGTTTCTCTCACACCTACTAGTGAATGTAATGTAACACACACCCATACAATCCGCACCACCCCGTGATGTTTTTCTCACTCCTACTAGTGAATGTAATGTAACACACACCCATACAATGCGCACCACCCCGTGATGTTTTTCTCACTCCTACTAGTGAATGTAATGTAACACACACCCATGCAATGCGCACCACCCCGTGATGTTTTTCTCACTTATACTAGTGAATGTAATGTAACACACACCCATACAATGCGCACCACCCCGTGATGTTTTTCAGAAACCTGTCCTGCATTGCCACTGCATGTTCCCTGACCTCCCCATGCTGACCACCCCGCGGTGCTTTTCTCCATCCTACATTGCCACTGACTGCCTATCCTAATTCAGACCCTCAAATTCACACCACCCCGTGATGTTTTTCTCACTCCTACTAGTGAATGTAATGTGACACACACGCATACAATGCGCACCACCCCGTGATGTTTCTCTCACACCTACTAGTGAATGTAATGTAACACACACATATACAATGCGCACCACCCCGTGATGTTTTTCTCACTCCTACTAGTGAATGTAATGTAACACACACCCATACAATGCGCACCACCCCGTGATGTTTTTCTCACTCCTACTAGTGAATGTAATGTAACACACAGCAATACAAGGCGCACCACCCCGTGATGTTTTTCTCACTCCTACTAGTGAATGTAATGTAACACACACCCATACAATGCGCACCACCCCGTGATGTTTTTCTCACTCCTACTAGTGAATGTAATGTAACACACACCCATACAGTGCCCACCACCCCGTGATGTTTTTCTCACTCCTACTAGTGAATGTAATGTAACACACACCCATACAATGCGCACCACCCCGTGATGTTTTTCTCACTCCTACTAGTGAATGTAATGTAACACACACCCATACAATGCGCACCACCCCGTGATGTTTTTCTCACTCCTACTAGTGAATGTAATGTAACACACACCCATACAATGCGCACCACCCCGTGATGTTTTTCTCACTCCTACTAGTGAATCTAATGTAACACACACCCATACAATGCGTACCACCCCGTGATGTTTTTCTCAATCCTACTAGTGAATGTAATGTAACACACAGCCATACAATGCGCACCACCCCGTGATGTTTTTCTCACTGCTACAAGTGAAGGTAATGTAACACACACCCATACATTGCGCACCACCCGCTTGATGTTTTTCTCACTCCTACTAGTGAATCTAATGTAACACACACCCATACAATGCGCACCACCCCGTGATGTTTTTCTCACTCCTACTAGTGAATCTAATGTAACACACACCCATACAATGCGCACGACCCCGTGATGTTTTTCTCACTCCTACTAGTGAATGTAATGTAACACACAGCCATACAATGCGCACCACCCCGTGATGTTTTTCTCACTCCTACTAGTGAATGTAATGTAACACACACCCATGCAATGCGCACCACCCCGTGATGTTTTTCTCACTCCTACTAGTGAATGTAATGTAACACACACCCATGCAATGCGCACCACCCCGTGATGTTTTTCTCACTCCTACTAGTGAATCTAATGTAACACACACCCATACAATGCGCACCACCCCGTGATGTTTTTCTCACTCCTACTAGTGAATCTAATGTAACACACACCCATACAATGCGTACCACCCCGTGATGGTTTTCTCACTCCTACTAGTGAATGTAATGTAACACACACCCATACAATGCGCACCACCCCGTGATGTTTTTCTCACTCCTAGTAGTGAATGTAATGTAACACACACCCATACAATGCGCACCACCCCGTGATGTTTTTCTCACTCCTAGTAGTGAATGTAATGTAACACACACCCATAAAATGCGCACCACCCCGTGATGTTTTTCTCACTGCTACTAGTGAATGTAATGTAACACACACCCATACAATGCGCACCACCCCGTGATGTTTTTCTCACTCCTACTAGTGAATGTAATGTAACACACACCCAAACAATGCGCACCACCCGTGATGTTTTTCTCACTCCTACTAGTGAATGTAATGTAACACACACCCATACAATGCGCACCACCCCGTGATGTTTTTCTCACTCCTACTAGTGAATGTAATGTGACACACACCCATAAAATGCGCACCACCCCGTGATGTTTCTCTCACACCTACTAGTGAATGTAATGTAACACACACCCATACAATGCGCACCACCCCGTGATGTTTTTCTCACTCCTACTAGTGAATGTAATGTAACACACACCCATACAATGCGCACCACCCCGTGATGTTTTTCTCACTCCTACTAGTGAATGTAATGTAACACACAGCCATACAATGCGCACTACCCCGTGATGTTTTTCTCACTCCTACTACTGAATGTAATGTAACACACACCCTTACAATGCGCACCACCCCGTGATGTTTTTCTCACTCCTACTAGTGAATGTAATGTAACACACACCCATACAATGCGCACCACCCCGTGATGTTTTTCTCACTCCTACTAGTGAATGTAATGTAACACACACCCATACAATGTGCACCACCCCGTGATGTTTTTTTCACTCCTACTAGTGAATCTAATGTAACACACACCCATACAATGCGCACCACCCCGTGATGTTTTTCTCACTCCTACTAGTGAATCTAATGTAACACACACCCATACAATGCGCACCACCCCGTGATGTTTTTCTCACTGCTACTAGTGAATCTAATGTAACACACACCCATACAATGCGCACCACCCCGTGATGTTTTTCTCACTCCTACTAGTGAATGTAATGTAACACACACCCATACAATGCGTACCACCCCGTGATGTTTTTCTCAATCCTACTAGTGAATGTAATGTAACACACAGCCATACAATGCGCACCACCCCGTGATGTTTTTCTCACTGCTACTAGTGAATGAAATGTAACACACACCCATACAATGCGCACCACCCCGTGATGTTTTTCTCACTCCTACTAGTGAATCTAATGTAACACACACCCATACAATGCGCACCACCCCGTGATGTTTTTCTCACTGCTACTAGTGAATGTAATGTAACACACACCCATACAATGCGCACCACCCCGTGATGTTTTTCTCACTCCTACTAGTGAATGTAATGTAACACACACCCATACAATGCGCACCACCCCGTGATGTTTTTCTCACTCCTACTAGTGAATGTAATGTAACACACACCCATGCAATGCGCACCACCCCGTGATGTTTTTCTCACTCCTACTAGTGAATGTAATGTAACACACACCCATACAATGCGCACCACCCCGTGATGTTTTTCTCACTCCTACTAGTGAATCTAATGTAACACACACCCATACAAGGCGTACCACCCCGTGATGGTTTTCTCACTCCTACTAGTGAATGTAATGTAACACACACCCATACAATGCGCACCACCCCGTGATGTTTTTCTCACTCCTAGTAGTGAATGTAATGTAACACACACCCATACAATGCGCACCACCCCGTGATGTTTTTATCACTCCTAGTAGTGAATGTAATGTAACACACACGCATACAATGCGCACCACCCCGTGATGTTTTTCTCACTGCTACTAGTGAATGTAATGTAACACACACCCATACAATGCGCACCACCCTGTGATGTTTTTCTCACTCCTACTAGTGAATGTAATGTAACACACACCCAAACAATGCGCACCACCCGTGATGTTTTTCTCACTCCTACTAGTGAATGTAATGTAACACACACCCATACAATGCGCACCACCCCATGATGTTTTTCTCACTCCTACTAGTGAATGTAATGTGACACACACCCATAAAATGCGCACCACCCCGTGATGTTTCTCTCACACCTACTAGTGAATGTAATGTAACACACACCCATACAATCCGCACCACCCCGTGATGTTTTTCTCACTCCTACTAGTGAATGTAATGTAACACACACCCATACAATGCGCACCACCCCGTTATGTTTTTCTCACTCCTACTAGTGAATGTAATGTAACACACAGCCATACAATGCGCACCACCCCGTGATGTTTTTCTCACTGCTACTAGTGAATGTAATGTAACACACACCCATACAATGCGCACCACCCCGTGATGTTTTTCTCACTCCTAATAGTGAATGTAATGTAACACACACCCATACAATGCGCACCACCCCGTGATGTTTTTCTCACTCCTACTAGTGAATGTAATGTAACACACACCCATACAATGCGCACCACCCCGTGATGTTTTTCTCACTCCTACTAGTGTATATAATGTAACACACACCCATACAATGCGCACCACCCCGTGATGTTTTTCTCACTCCTACTAGTGAATGTAATGTAACACACAGCCATACAATGCGCACCACCCCGTGATGTTTTTCTCACTGCTACTAGTGAATGTAATTTAACACACACCCATACAATGCGCACCACCCCGTGATGTTTTTCTCACTCCTACTAGTGAATGTAATGTAACACACACCCATACAATGCGCACCACCCCGTGATGTTTTTCTCACTCCTACTAGTGAATGTAATGTAACACACACCCATACAATGCGCACCACCCCGTGATGTTTTTCTCACTCCTACTAGTGAATGTAATGTAACACACACCCATACAATGCGCACCACCCCGTGATGTTTTTCTCACTCCTACTAGTGAATGTAATGTAACACACACCCATACAATGCGCACCACCCCGTGATGTTTATCTCACTCCTACTAGTGAATCTAATGTAACACACACCCATACAATGCGCACCACCCCGTGATGTTTTTCTCACTCCTACTAGTGAATGTAATGTAACACACACCCATACAATGTGCACCACCCCGTGATATTTTTCTCACTCCTACTAGTGAATGTAATGTAACACACACCCATCCAATGCGCACCACACCGTGGTGTTTTTCTCACTCCTACTAGTGAATGTAATGTAACACACACCCATACAATGCGCACCACCCCGTGATGTTTTTCTCACTCCTACTAGTGAATCTAATGTAACACACACCCATACAATGCGCACCACCCCGCGAAGTTTTTCAGAAACCTATCCTACATTGCCACTGCATGTTCCCTGACCTCCCCATGCTGACCACCCCGCGGTGCTTTTCTCCATCCTAAATTGCCACTGACTGCCTATCCTAATTCAGACCCTCCGATTCACACCACCCCGTGATGTTTTTCTCACTCCTACTAGTGAATGTCATGTGACACACACCCATAAAATGCGCACCACCCAGTGATGTTTCTCTCACACCTACTAGTGAATGTAATGTAACACACACCCATCCAATGCGCACCACCCCGTGATGTTTTTCTCACTCCTACTAGTGAATGTAATGTAACACACACCTATGCAATGCGCACCACCCCGTGATGTTTTTCTCACTCCTACTAGTGAATGTAATGTAACACACACCCATACAATGCGCACAACCCTGTGATGTTTTTCTCACTCCTACTAGTGAATCTAATGTAACACACACCCGTACAATGCGCACCACCACGTGATGTTTTTCTCACTCCTACTAGTGAATCTAATGTAACACACACCCATACAATGCGCACCACGCCGTGATGTTTTTCTAACTCCTACTAGTGAATGTAATGTAACACACACCCATAAAATGCGCACCACCACGTGATGTTTTTCTCACTCCTACTAGTGAATCTAATGTAACACACACCCATACAATGCGCACCACCCCGTGATGTTTTTCTCACTCCTACTAGTGAATGTAATGTAACACACACCCATACAATGGGCACCACCCCGTGATGTTTTTCTCACTCCTACTAGTGAATCTAATGTAACACACACCCATAAAATGCATACCACCCTGTGATGTTTTTCTCACTCCTACTAGTGAATCTAATGTAACACACACCCATACAATGCGCACCACCCCGCGATGTTTTTCAGAAACCTATCCTACATTGCCACTGCATGTTCCCTGACCTCAACATGCTGACCACCCCGCGGTGCTTTTCTCCATCCTACATTGCCACTGACTGCCTATCCTAATTCAGACCCTCCGATTCACACCACCCCGTGATGTTTTTCTCACTCCTACTAGTGAATGTAATGTGACACACACCCATGCAATGCGCACCACCCCGTGATGTTTTTCTCACTCCTACTAGTGAATGTAATGTAACACACACCCATGCAATACGCACCACCCCGTGATGTTTTTCTCACTCCTACTAGTGAATGTAATGTAACACACAGCCATACAATGCGCACCACTCCGTGATGTTTTTCTCACTCTTACTAGTGAATCTAATGTAACACACACCCATACAATGCGCACCACCCCGTGATGTTTTTCTCACTCCTACTATTGAATCTAATGTAACACACACCCATACAATGCGCACCACCCCGTGATGTTTTTCTCACTCCTACTAGTGAATGTAATGTAACACACACCCATACAATGCGCACCACCCCGTGATGTTTTTCTCACTCCTACTAGTGAATGTAATGTAACACACACACATGCAATGCGCACCACCCCGTGATGTTTTTCTCACTCCTATTAGTGAATGTAATGTAACACACAGCCATACAATGCGCACCACTCCGTGATGTTTTTCTCACTGCTACTAGTGAATGTAATGTAACACACACCCATACAATGCGCACCACCTCGTGATGTTTTTCTCACTCCTACTCGTGAATGTAATGTAACACAAAACCATGCAATGCGCACCACCCCGTGATGTTTTTCTCACTTATACTAGTGAATGTAATGTAACACACAGCCATACAATGCGCACCACCCCGCGATGTTTTTCAGAAACCTGTCCTGCATTGCCACTGCATGTTCCCTGACCTCCCCATGCTGACCACCCCGCGGTGCTTTTCTCCATCCTACATTGCCACTGACTGCCTATCCTAATTCAGACCCTCAAATTCACACCACCCCATGATGTTTTTCTCACTCCTACTAGTGAATGTAATGTGACACACACCCATACAATGCGCACCACCCCGTGATGTTTCTCTCACACCTACTAGTGAATGTAATGTAACACACACCCATACAGTGCGCACCACACCGTGATGTTTTTCTCACTCCTACTAGTGAATGTAATGTAACACACACCCATACAGTGCGCACCACCCCGTGATGTTTTTCTCACTCCTACTAGTGAATGTAATGTAACACACACCCATACAATGCGCACCACCCCGTGATGTTTTTCTCACTCCTACTAGTGAATGTAATGTAACACACACCCATACAATGCGCACCACCCCGTGATGTTTTTCTCACTCCTACTAGTGAATGTAATGTAACACACACCCATACAATGCGCACCACCCCGTGATGTTTTTCTCACTCCTACTAGTGAATGTAATGTAACACACACCCATACAATGCGCACCACCCCGTGATGTTTTTCTCACTCCTACTAATGAATGTAATGTAACACACACCCATACAGTGCGCACCACCCCGCGATGTTTTTCAGAAACCTATCCTACATTGCCACTGCATGTTCCCTGACCTCCCCATGCTGACCACCCCGCGGTGCTTTTCTCCATCCTACATTGCCACTCACTGCCTATCTTAATTCAGACCCTCCGATTCACACCACCCCGTGATGTTTTTCTCACTCCTACTAGTGAATCTAATGTAACACACACCCATACAATGTGCACCACCCTGTGATGTTTTTCTCACTCCTACTAGTGAATGTAATGTAACACACACCCATACAATGCGCACCACCCCGTGATGTTTTTCTCACTCCTACTAGTGTATGTAATGTAACACACACCCATACAGTGCGCACCACCCCGTGATGTTTTTCTCACTCCTACTAGTGAATGTAATGTAACACACACCCATTCAGTGCGCACCACCCCGTGATGTTTTTCTCACTCCTACTAGTGAATGTAATGTAACACACACCCATAAAGTGCGCACCACCCCGTGATGTTTTTCTCACTCCTACTAATGAATGTAATGTAACACACACCCATACAGTGCGCACCACCCCGTGATGTTTTTCTCACTCCTACTAGTGAATGTAATGTAACACACACCCATACAGTGCGCACCACACCGTGATGTTTTTCTCACTCCTACTAGTGAATGTAATGTAACACACACCCATACAGTGCGCACCACCCCGTGATGTTTTTCTCACTCCTACTAGTGAATGTAATGTAACACACACCCATACAGTGCGCACCACACCGTGATGTTTTTCTCACTCCTACTAGTGAATGCAATGTAACACACACCCATACAATGCGCACCACCCCGTGATGTTTTTCTCACTCCTACTAGTGAATGTAATGTAACACACACCCATACAATGCGCACCACCCCGTGATGTTTTTCTCACTCCTACTAGTGAATGTACTGTAACACACAACCATACAATGCGCACCACCCCGTGATGTTTTTCTCACTCCTACTAGTGAATCTAATGTAACACACACCCATGCAATGCGCACCACCCCGTGATGTTTTTCTCACTCCTACTAGTGAATGTAATGTAACACACACCCATACAATGCGCACCACTCTGTGATGTTTTTCTCACTCCTACTAGTGATTCTAATGTAACACACACCCGTACAATGCGCACCACCACGTGATGTTTTTCTCACTCCTACTAGTGAATCTAATGTAACACACACCTATACAATGCGCACCACCCCGTGATGTTTTTCTAACTCCTACTAGTGAATGTAATGTAACACACACCCATAAAATGCGCACCACCACGTGATGTTTTTCTCACTCCTACTAGTGAATCTAATGTAACACACACCCATACAATGCGCACCACCCCGTGATGTTTTTCTCACTCCTACTAGTGAATGTAATGTAACACACACCCATACAATGGGCACCACCCCGTGATGTTTTTCTCAATCCTACTAGTGAATCTAATGTAACACACACCCATAAAATGCATACCACCCTGTGATGTTTTTCTCACTCCTACTAGTGAATCTAATGTAACACACACCCATACAATGCGCACCACCCCGCGATGTTTTTCAGAAACCTATCCTACATTGCCACTGCATGTTCCCTGACCTCAACATGCTGACCACCCCGCGGTGCTTTTCTCCATCCTACATTGCCACTGACTGCCTATCCTAATTCAGACCCTCCGATTCACACCACCCCGTGATGTTTTTCTCACTCCTACTAGTGAATGTAATGTGACACACACCCATAAAATGCGCACCACCCCGTGATGTTTCTCTCACACCTACTAGTGAATGTAATGTGACACACACCCATGCAATGCGCACCACCCCGTGATGTTTTTCTCACTCCTACTAGTGAATGTAATGTAACACACACCCATACAATGCGCACCACCCCGTGATGTTTTTCTCACTCCTACTAGTGAATGTAATGTAAGACACACCCATACAATGCGCACCACCCTGTGATGTTTTTCTCACTCCTACTAGTGAATGTAATGTAACACACACCCATACAATGCGCACCACCCCGTGATGTTTTTCTCACTCCTACTAGTGAATGTAATGTAACACACACCCATACAGTGCGCACCACCCCGCGATGTTTTTCAGAAACCTATCCTACATTGCCACTGCATGTTCCCTGACCTCCCCATGCTGACCACCCCGCGGTGCTTTTCTCCATCCTACATTGCCACTCACTGCCTATCTTAATTCAGACCCTCCGATTCACACCACCCCGTGATGTTTTTCTCACTCCTACTAGTGAATCTAATGTAACACACACCCATACAGTGCGCACCACCCCGTGATGTTTTTCTCACTCCTACTAGTGAATGTAATGTAACACACACTCATACAGTGCGCACCACACCGTGATGTTTTTCTCACTCCTACTAGTGAATGTAATGTAACACACACCCATACAGTGCGCACCACCCCGTGATGTTTTTCTCACTCCTACTAGTGAATGTAATGTAACACACACCCATACAATGCGCACCACCCCGTGATGTTTTTCTCACTCCTACTAGTGAATGTAATGTAACACACACCCATACAATGCGCACCACCCCGTGATGTTTTTCTCACTCTTACTAGTGAATGTAATGTAACACACACCCATACAATGCGCACCACCCCGTGATGTTTTTCACACTCCTACTAGTGAATGTAATGTACCACACACCCATGCAATGCGCACCATCCCGTGATGTTTTTCTCACTCCTACTAGTGAATCTAATGTTACACACACCCATGCAATGCGCACCACCCCGTGATGTTTTTCTCACTCCTACTAGTGAATGTAATGTAACACACACCCATACAATGCGCACCACCCTGAGATGTTTTTCTCACTCCTACTAGTGATTCTAATGTAACACACACCCGTACAATGCGCACCACCACGTGATGTTTTTCTCACTCCTACTAGTGAATCTAATGTAACACACACCTATACAATGCGCACCACCCCGTGATGTTTTTCTAACTCCTACTAGTGAATGTAATGTAACACACACCCATAAAATGCGCACCACCACGTGATGTTTTTCTCACTCCTACTAGTGAATCTAATGTAACACACACCCATACAATGCGCACCACCCCGTGATGTTTTTCTAACTCCTACTAGTGAATGTAATGTAACACACACCCATACAATGCGCACCACCCCGTGATGTTTTTCTCACTCCTACTAGTGTATGTAATGTAACACACACCCATACAGTGCGCACCACCCCGTGATGTTTTTCTCACTCCTACTAGTGAATGTAATGTAACACACACCCATTCAGTGCGCACCACCCCGTGATGTTTTTCTCACTCCTACTAGTGAATGTAATGTAACACACACCCATAAAGTGCGCACCACCCCGTGATGTTTTTCTCACTCCTACTAATGAATGTAATGTAACACACACCCATACAGTGCGCACCACCCCGTGATGTTTTTCTCACTCCTACTAGTGAATGTAATGTAACACACACCCATACAGTGCGCACCACACCGTGATGTTTTTCTCACTCCTACTAGTGAATGTAATGTAACACACACCCATACAGTGCGCACCACCCCGTGATGTTTTTCTCACTCCTACTAGTGAATGTAATGTAACACACACCCATACAGTGCGCACCACACCGTGATGTTTTTCTCACTCCTACTAGTGAATGCAATGTAACACACACCCATACAATGCGCACCACCCCGTGATGTTTTTCTCACTCCTACTAGTGAATGTAATGTAACACACACCCATACAATGCGCACCACCCCGTGATGTTTTTCTCACTCCTACTAGTGAATGTACTGTAACACACAACCATACAATGCGCACCACCCCGTGATGTTTTTCTCACTCCTACTAGTGAATCTAATGTAACACACACCCATGCAATGCGCACCACCCCGTGATGTTTTTCTCACTCCTACTAGTGAATGTAATGTAACACACACCCATACAATGCGCACCACTCTGTGATGTTTTTCTCACTCCTACTAGTGATTCTAATGTAACACACACCCGTACAATGCGCACCACCACGTGATGTTTTTCTCACTCCTACTAGTGAATCTAATGTAACACACACCTATACAATGCGCACCACCCCGTGATGTTTTTCTAACTCCTACTAGTGAATGTAATGTAACACACACCCATAAAATGCGCACCACCACGTGATGTTTTTCTCACTCCTACTAGTGAATCTAATGTAACACACACCCATACAATGCGCACCACCCCGTGATGTTTTTCTCACTCCTACTAGTGAATGTAATGTAACACACACCCATACAATGGGCACCACCCCGTGATGTTTTTCTCAATCCTACTAGTGAATCTAATGTAACACACACCCATAAAATGCATACCACCCTGTGATGTTTTTCTCACTCCTACTAGTGAATCTAATGTAACACACACCCATACAATGCGCACCACCCCGCGATGTTTTTCAGAAACCTATCCTACATTGCCAATGCATGTTCCCTGACCTCAACATGCTGACCACCCCGCGGTGCTTTTCTCCATCCTACATTGCCACTGACTGCCTATCCTAATTCAGACCCTCCGATTCACACCACCCCGTGATGTTTTTCTCACTCCTACTAGTGAATGTAATGTGACACACACCCATAAAATGCGCACCACCCCGTGATGTTTCTCTCACACCTACTAGTGAATGTAATGTGACACACACCCATGCAATGCGCACCACCCCGTGATGTTTTTCTCACTCCTACTAGTGAATGTAATGTAACACACACCCATACAATGCGCACCACCCCGTGATGTTTTTCTCACTCCTACTAGTGAATGTAATGTAAGACACACCCATACAATGCGCACCACCCTGTGATGTTTTTCTCACTCCTACTAGTGAATGTAATGTAACACACACCCATACAATGCGCACCACCCCGTGATGTTTTTCTCACTCCTACTAGTGAATGTAATGTAACACACACCCATACAGTGCGCACCACCCCGCGATGTTTTTCAGAAACCTATCCTACATTGCCACTGCATGTTCCCTGACCTCCCCATGCTGACCACCCCGCGGTGCTTTTCTCCATCCTACATTGCCACTCACTGCCTATCTTAATTCAGACCCTCCGATTCACACCACCCCGTGATGTTTTTCTCACTCCTACTAGTGAATCTAATGTAACACACACCCATACAGTGCGCACCACCCCGTGATGTTTTTCTCACTCCTACTAGTGAATGTAATGTAACACACACTCATACAGTGCGCACCACACCGTGATGTTTTTCTCACTCCTACTAGTGAATGTAATGTAACACACACCCATACAGTGCGCACCACCCCGTGATGTTTTTCTCACTCCTACTAGTGAATGTAATGTAACACACACCCATACAATGCGCACCACCCCGTGATGTTTTTCTCACTCCTACTAGTGAATGTAATGTAACACACACCCATACAATGCGCACCACCCCGTGATGTTTTTCTCACTCTTACTAGTGAATGTAATGTAACACACACCCATACAATGCGCACCACCCCGTGATGTTTTTCACACTCCTACTAGTGAATGTAATGTACCACACACCCATGCAATGCGCACCATCCCGTGATGTTTTTCTCACTCCTACTAGTGAATCTAATGTTACACACACCCATGCAATGCGCACCACCCCGTGATGTTTTTCTCACTCCTACTAGTGAATGTAATGTAACACACACCCATACAATGCGCACCACCCTGAGATGTTTTTCTCACTCCTACTAGTGATTCTAATGTAACACACACCCGTACAATGCGCACCACCACGTGATGTTTTTCTCACTCCTACTAGTGAATCTAATGTAACACACACCTATACAATGCGCACCACCCCGTGATGTTTTTCTAACTCCTACTAGTGAATGTAATGTAACACACACCCATAAAATGCGCACCACCACGTGATGTTTTTCTCACTCCTACTAGTGAATCTAATGTAACACACACCCATACAATGCGCACCACCCCGTGATGTTTTTCTCACTCCTACTAGTGAATGTAATGTAACACACACCCATACAATGGGCACCACCCCGTGATGTTTTTCTCACTCCTACTAGTGAATCTAATGTAACACACACCCATAAAATGCATACCACCCTGTGATGTTTTTCTCACTCCTACTAGTGAATCTAATGTAACACACACCCATACAATGCGCACCACCCCGCGATGTTTTTCAGAAACCTATCCTACATTGCCACTGCATGTTCCCTGACCTCAACATGCTGACCACCCCGCGGTGCTTTTCTCCATCCTACATTGCCACTGACTGCCTATCCTAATTCAGACCCTCCGATTCACACCACCCCGTGATGTTTTTCTCACTCCTACTAGTGAATGTAATGTGACACACACCCATAAAATGCGCACCACCCCGTGATGTTTCTCTCACACCTACTAGTGAATGTAATGTGACACACACCCATGCAATGCGCACCACCCCGTGATGTTTTTCTCACTCCTACTAGTGAATGTAATGTAACACACACCCATGCAATGCGCACCACCCCGTGATGTTTTTCTCACTCCTACTAGTGAATGTAATGTAACACACAGCGATACAATGCGCACCACTCCGTGATGTTTTTCTCACTGCTACTAGTGAATGTAATGTAACACACACCCATACAATGCGCACCACCTCGTGATGTTTTTCTCACTCCTACTAGTGAATGTAATGTAACACACACCCATACAATGCGCACCACCCCGTGATGTTTTTCTCACTCCTACTAGTGAATGTAATGTAACACACACCCAAACAATGCGCACCACCTCGTGATGTTTTTCTCACTCCTACTCGTGAATGTAATGTAACACACACCCATGCAATGCGCACCACCCCGTGATGTTTTTCTCACTTATAGTAGTGAATGTAATGTAACACACAGCCATACAATGCGCACCACCCCGTGATGTTTTTCTCACTCCTACTAGTGAATGTAATGTAACACACACCCATACAGTGCGCACCACCCCGCGATGTTTTTCAGAAACCTATCCTACATTGCCACTGCATGTTCCCTGACCTCCCCATGCTGACCACCCCGCGGTGCTTTTCTCCATCCTACATTGCCACTCAATGCCTATCTTAATTCAGACCCTCCGATTCACACCACCCCGTGATGTTTTTCTCACTCCTACTAGTGAATCTAATGTAACACACACCCATACAGTGCGCACCACCCCGTGATTTTTTTCTCACTCCTACTAGTGAATGTAATGTAACACACACCCATTCAGTGCGCACCACCCCGTGATGTTTTTCTCACTCCTACTAGTGAATGTAATGTAACACACACCCATAAAGTGCGCACCACCCCGTGATGTTTTTCTCACTCCTACTAGTGAATGTAATGTAACACACACCCATACAGTGCGCACCACCCCGTGATGTTTTTCTCACTCCTACTAGTGAATGTAATGTAACACATACCCATACAGTGCGCACCACACCGTGATGTTTTTCTCACTCCTACTAGTGAATGTAATGTAACACACACCCATACAATGCGCACCACACCGTGATGTTTTTCTCACTCCTACTAGTGAATGCAATGTAACACACACCCATACAATGCGCACCACCCCGTGATGTTTTTCTCACTCCTACTAGTGAATGTAATGTAACACACACCCATACAATGCGCACCACCCCGTGATGTTTTTCTCACTCCTACTAGTGAATGTACTGTAACACACAACCATACAATGCGCACCACCCCGTGATGTTTTTCTCACTCCTACTAGTGAATGTAATGTGACACACACCCATGCAATGCGCACCACCCCGTGATGTTTTTCTCACTCCTACTAGTGAATGTAATGTAACACACACCCATGCAATGCGCACCACCCCGTGATGTTTTTCTCACTCCTACTAGTGAATCTAATGTAACACACACCCATGCAATGCGCACCACCCCGTGATGTTTTTCTCACTCCTACTAGTGAATGTAATGTAACACACACCCATGCAATGCGCACCACCCCGTGATGGTTTTCTCACTCCTACTAGTGAATGTAATGTAACACACACCCATACAATGCGCACCACCCCGTGATGTTTTTCTCACTCCTAGTAGTGAATGTAATGTAACACACACGCATACAATGCGCACCACCCCGTGATGTTTCTCTCACACCTACTAGTGAATGTAATGTAACACACACCCATGCAATGCGCACCACCCCGTGATGTTTTTCTCACTCCTACTAGTGAATGTAATGTAACACACACCCATAAAATGTGCACCACCCCGTGATGTTTCTCTCACACCTACTAGTGAATGTAATGTGACACACACCCATACAATGCCCACCACCCCGTGATATTTTTCTCACTCCTACTAGTGAATGTAATGTAACACACACCCATACAATGCGTACCACCCCGTGATGTTTTTCTCACTCCTACTAGTGAATGTAATGTAACACACACCCATGTAATGCGCACCACCCCGTGATGTTTTTCTCACTTATAGTAGTGAATGTAATGTAACACACAGCCATACAATGCGCACCACCCCGCGATGTTTTTCAGAAACCTGTCCTGCATTGCCACTGCATCTTCCCTGACCTCCCCATGCTGACCACCCCGCGGTGCTTTTCTCCATCCTACATTGCCACTGACTGCCTATCCTAATTCAGACCCTCAAATTCACACCACCCCGTGATGTTTTTCTCACTCCTACTAGTGAATGTAATGTGACACACACCCATACAATGCGCACCACCCCGTGATGTTTCTCTCACACCTACTAGTGAATGTAATGTAACACACACCCATACAATGCGCACCACCCCGTGATGTTTTTCTCACTGCTACTAGTGAATGTAATGTAACACACACCCATGCAAGGCGCACCACCCCGTGATGTTTTTCTCACTCCTACTAGTGAATGTAATGTAACACACACCCATACAATGCGCACCACCCCGTGATGTTTTTCTCACTCCTACTAATGAATGTAATGTAACACACACCCATACAGTGCGCACCACCCCGCGATGTTTTTCAGAAACCTATCCTACATTGCCACTGCATGTTCCCTGACCTCCCCATGCTGACCACCCCGCGGTGCTTTTCTCCATCCTACATTGCCACTCACTGCCTATCTTAATTCAGACCCTCCGATTCACACCACCCCGTGATGTTTTTCTCACTCCTACTAGTGAATCTAATGTAACACACACCCATACAATGTGCACCACCCTGTGATGTTTTTCTCACTCCTACTAGTGAATGTAATGTAACACACACCCATACAATGCGCACCACCCCGTGATGTTTTTCTCACTCCTACTAGTGTATGTAATGTAACACACACCCATACAGTGCGCACCACCCCGTGATGTTTTTCTCACTCCTACTAGTGAATGTAATGTAACACACACCCATTCAGTGCGCACCACCCCGTGATGTTTTTCTCACTCCTACTAGTGAATGTAATGTAACACACACCCATAAAGTGCGCACCACCCCGTGATGTTTTTCTCACTCCTACTAATGAATGTAATGTAACACACACCCATACAGTGCGCACCACCCCGTGATGTTTTTCTCACTCCTACTAGTGAATGTAATGTAACACACACCCATACAGTGCGCACCACACCGTGATGTTTTTCTCACTCCTACTAGTGAATGTAATGTAACACACACCCATACAGTGCGCACCACCCCGTGATGTTTTTCTCACTCCTACTAGTGAATGTAATGTAACACACACCCATACAGTGCGCACCACACCGTGATGTTTTTCTCACTCCTACTAGTGAATGCAATGTAACACACACCCATACAATGCGCACCACCCCGTGATGTTTTTCTCACTCCTACTAGTGAATGTAATGTAACACACACCCATACAATGCGCACCACCCCGTGATGTTTTTCTCACTCCTACTAGTGAATGTACTGTAACACACAACCATACAATGCGCACCACCCCGTGATGTTTTTCTCACTCCTACTAGTGAATCTAATGTAACACACACCCATGCAATGCGCACCACCCCGTGATGTTTTTCTCACTCCTACTAGTGAATGTAATGTAACACACACCCATACAATGCGCACCACTCTGTGATGTTTTTCTCACTCCTACTAGTGATTCTAATGTAACACACACCCGTACAATGCGCACCACCACGTGATGTTTTTCTCACTCCTACTAGTGAATCTAATGTAACACACACCTATACAATGCGCACCACCCCGTGATGTTTTTCTAACTCCTACTAGTGAATGTAATGTAACACACACCCATAAAATGCGCACCACCACGTGATGTTTTTCTCACTCCTACTAGTGAATCTAATGTAACACACACCCATACAATGCGCACCACCCCGTGATGTTTTTCTCACTCCTACTAGTGAATGTAATGTAACACACACCCATACAATGGGCACCACCCCGTGATGTTTTTCTCAATCCTACTAGTGAATCTAATGTAACACACACCCATAAAATGCATACCACCCTGTGATGTTTTTCTCACTCCTACTAGTGAATCTAATGTAACACACACCCATACAATGCGCACCACCCCGCGATGTTTTTCAGAAACCTATCCTACATTGCCACTGCATGTTCCCTGACCTCAACATGCTGACCACCCCGCGGTGCTTTTCTCCATCCTACATTGCCACTGACTGCCTATCCTAATTCAGACCCTCCGATTCACACCACCCCGTGATGTTTTTCTCACTCCTACTAGTGAATGTAATGTGACACACACCCATAAAATGCGCACCACCCCGTGATGTTTCTCTCACACCTACTAGTGAATGTAATGTGACACACACCCATGCAATGCGCACCACCCCGTGATGTTTTTCTCACTCCTACTAGTGAATGTAATGTAACACACACCCATACAATGCGCACCACCCCGTGATGTTTTTCTCACTCCTACTAGTGAATGTAATGTAAGACACACCCATACAATGCGCACCACCCTGTGATGTTTTTCTCACTCCTACTAGTGAATGTAATGTAACACACACCCATACAATGCGCACCACCCCGTGATGTTTTTCTCACTCCTACTAGTGAATGTAATGTAACACACACCCATACAGTGCGCACCACCCCGCGATGTTTTTCAGAAACCTATCCTACATTGCCACTGCATGTTCCCTGACCTCCCCATGCTGACCACCCCGCGGTGCTTTTCTCCATCCTACATTGCCACTCACTGCCTATCTTAATTCAGACCCTCCGATTCACACCACCCCGTGATGTTTTTCTCACTCCTACTAGTGAATCTAATGTAACACACACCCATACAGTGCGCACCACCCCGTGATGTTTTTCTCACTCCTACTAGTGAATGTAATGTAACACACACTCATACAGTGCGCACCACACCGTGATGTTTTTCTCACTCCTACTAGTGAATGTAATGTAACACACACCCATACAGTGCGCACCACCCCGTGATGTTTTTCTCACTCCTACTAGTGAATGTAATGTAACACACACCCATACAATGCGCACCACCCCGTGATGTTTTTCTCACTCCTACTAGTGAATGTAATGTAACACACACCCATACAATGCGCACCACCCCGTGATGTTTTTCTCACTCTTACTAGTGAATGTAATGTAACACACACCCATACAATGCGCACCACCCCGTGATGTTTTTCACACTCCTACTAGTGAATGTAATGTACCACACACCCATGCAATGCGCACCATCCCGTGATGTTTTTCTCACTCCTACTAGTGAATCTAATGTTACACACACCCATGCAATGCGCACCACCCCGTGATGTTTTTCTCACTCCTACTAGTGAATGTAATGTAACACACACCCATACAATGCGCACCACCCTGAGATGTTTTTCTCACTCCTACTAGTGATTCTAATGTAACACACACCCGTACAATGCGCACCACCACGTGATGTTTTTCTCACTCCTACTAGTGAATCTAATGTAACACACACCTATACAATGCGCACCACCCCGTGATGTTTTTCTAACTCCTACTAGTGAATGTAATGTAACACACACCCATAAAATGCGCACCACCACGTGATGTTTTTCTCACTCCTACTAGTGAATCTAATGTAACACACACCCATACAATGCGCACCACCCCGTGATGTTTTTCTAACTCCTACTAGTGAATGTAATGTAACACACACCCATACAATGCGCACCACCCCGTGATGTTTTTCTCACTCCTACTAGTGTATGTAATGTAACACACACCCATACAGTGCGCACCACCCCGTGATGTTTTTCTCACTCCTACTAGTGAATGTAATGTAACACACACCCATTCAGTGCGCACCACCCCGTGATGTTTTTCTCACTCCTACTAGTGAATGTAATGTAACACACACCCATAAAGTGCGCACCACCCCGTGATGTTTTTCTCACTCCTACTAATGAATGTAATGTAACACACACCCATACAGTGCGCACCACCCCGTGATGTTTTTCTCACTCCTACTAGTGAATGTAATGTAACACACACCCATACAGTGCGCACCACACCGTGATGTTTTTCTCACTCCTACTAGTGAATGTAATGTAACACACACCCATACAGTGCGCACCACCCCGTGATGTTTTTCTCACTCCTACTAGTGAATGTAATGTAACACACACCCATACAGTGCGCACCACACCGTGATGTTTTTCTCACTCCTACTAGTGAATGCAATGTAACACACACCCATACAATGCGCACCACCCCGTGATGTTTTTCTCACTCCTACTAGTGAATGTAATGTAACACACACCCATACAATGCGCACCACCCCGTGATGTTTTTCTCACTCCTACTAGTGAATGTACTGTAACACACAACCATACAATGCGCACCACCCCGTGATGTTTTTCTCACTCCTACTAGTGAATCTAATGTAACACACACCCATGCAATGCGCACCACCCCGTGATGTTTTTCTCACTCCTACTAGTGAATGTAATGTAACACACACCCATACAATGCGCACCACTCTGTGATGTTTTTCTCACTCCTACTAGTGATTCTAATGTAACACACACCCGTACAATGCGCACCACCACGTGATGTTTTTCTCACTCCTACTAGTGAATCTAATGTAACACACACCTATACAATGCGCACCACCCCGTGATGTTTTTCTAACTCCTACTAGTGAATGTAATGTAACACACACCCATAAAATGCGCACCACCACGTGATGTTTTTCTCACTCCTACTAGTGAATCTAATGTAACACACACCCATACAATGCGCACCACCCCGTGATGTTTTTCTCACTCCTACTAGTGAATGTAATGTAACACACACCCATACAATGGGCACCACCCCGTGATGTTTTTCTCAATCCTACTAGTGAATCTAATGTAACACACACCCATAAAATGCATACCACCCTGTGATGTTTTTCTCACTCCTACTAGTGAATCTAATGTAACACACACCCATACAATGCGCACCACCCCGCGATGTTTTTCAGAAACCTATCCTACATTGCCACTGCATGTTCCCTGACCTCAACATGCTGACCACCCCGCGGTGCTTTTCTCCATCCTACATTGCCACTGACTGCCTATCCTAATTCAGACCCTCCGATTCACACCACCCCGTGATGTTTTTCTCACTCCTACTAGTGAATGTAATGTGACACACACCCATAAAATGCGCACCACCCCGTGATGTTTCTCTCACACCTACTAGTGAATGTAATGTGACACACACCCATGCAATGCGCACCACCCCGTGATGTTTTTCTCACTCCTACTAGTGAATGTAATGTAACACACACCCATACAATGCGCACCACCCCGTGATGTTTTTCTCACTCCTACTAGTGAATGTAATGTAAGACACACCCATACAATGCGCACCACCCTGTGATGTTTTTCTCACTCCTACTAGTGAATGTAATGTAACACACACCCATACAATGCGCACCACCCCGTGATGTTTTTCTCACTCCTACTAGTGAATGTAATGTAACACACACCCATACAGTGCGCACCACCCCGCGATGTTTTTCAGAAACCTATCCTACATTGCCACTGCATGTTCCCTGACCTCCCCATGCTGACCACCCCGCGGTGCTTTTCTCCATCCTACATTGCCACTCACTGCCTATCTTAATTCAGACCCTCCGATTCACACCACCCCGTGATGTTTTTCTCACTCCTACTAGTGAATCTAATGTAACACACACCCATACAGTGCGCACCACCCCGTGATGTTTTTCTCACTCCTACTAGTGAATGTAATGTAACACACACTCATACAGTGCGCACCACACCGTGATGTTTTTCTCACTCCTACTAGTGAATGTAATGTAACACACACCCATACAGTGCGCACCACCCCGTGATGTTTTTCTCACTCCTACTAGTGAATGTAATGTAACACACACCCATACAATGCGCACCACCCCGTGATGTTTTTCTCACTCCTACTAGTGAATGTAATGTAACACACACCCATACAATGCGCACCACCCCGTGATGTTTTTCTCACTCTTACTAGTGAATGTAATGTAACACACACCCATACAATGCGCACCACCCCGTGATGTTTTTCACACTCCTACTAGTGAATGTAATGTACCACACACCCATGCAATGCGCACCATCCCGTGATGTTTTTCTCACTCCTACTAGTGAATCTAATGTTACACACACCCATGCAATGCGCACCACCCCGTGATGTTTTTCTCACTCCTACTAGTGAATGTAATGTAACACACACCCATACAATGCGCACCACCCTGAGATGTTTTTCTCACTCCTACTAGTGATTCTAATGTAACACACACCCGTACAATGCGCACCACCACGTGATGTTTTTCTCACTCCTACTAGTGAATCTAATGTAACACACACCTATACAATGCGCACCACCCCGTGATGTTTTTCTAACTCCTACTAGTGAATGTAATGTAACACACACCCATAAAATGCGCACCACCACGTGATGTTTTTCTCACTCCTACTAGTGAATCTAATGTAACACACACCCATACAATGCGCACCACCCCGTGATGTTTTTCTCACTCCTACTAGTGAATGTAATGTAACACACACCCATACAATGGGCACCACCCCGTGATGTTTTTCTCACTCCTACTAGTGAATCTAATGTAACACACACCCATAAAATGCATACCACCCTGTGATGTTTTTCTCACTCCTACTAGTGAATCTAATGTAACACACACCCATACAATGCGCACCACCCCGCGATGTTTTTCAGAAACCTATCCTACATTGCCACTGCATGTTCCCTGACCTCAACATGCTGACCACCCCGCGGTGCTTTTCTCCATCCTACATTGCCACTGACTGCCTATCCTAATTCAGACCCTCCGATTCACACCACCCCGTGATGTTTTTCTCACTCCTACTAGTGAATGTAATGTGACACACACCCATAAAATGCGCACCACCCCGTGATGTTTCTCTCACACCTACTAGTGAATGTAATGTGACACACACCCATGCAATGCGCACCACCCCGTGATGTTTTTCTCACTCCTACTAGTGAATGTAATGTAACACACACCCATGCAATGCGCACCACCCCGTGATGTTTTTCTCACTCCTACTAGTGAATGTAATGTAACACACAGCGATACAATGCGCACCACTCCGTGATGTTTTTCTCACTGCTACTAGTGAATGTAATGTAACACACACCCATACAATGCGCACCACCTCGTGATGTTTTTCTCACTCCTACTAGTGAATGTAATGTAACACACACCCATACAATGCGCACCACCCCGTGATGTTTTTCTCACTCCTACTAGTGAATGTAATGTAACACACACCCAAACAATGCGCACCACCTCGTGATGTTTTTCTCACTCCTACTCGTGAATGTAATGTAACACACACCCATGCAATGCGCACCACCCCGTGATGTTTTTCTCACTTATAGTAGTGAATGTAATGTAACACACAGCCATACAATGCGCACCACCCCGTGATGTTTTTCTCACTCCTACTAGTGAATGTAATGTAACACACACCCATACAGTGCGCACCACCCCGCGATGTTTTTCAGAAACCTATCCTACATTGCCACTGCATGTTCCCTGACCTCCCCATGCTGACCACCCCGCGGTGCTTTTCTCCATCCTACATTGCCACTCAATGCCTATCTTAATTCAGACCCTCCGATTCACACCACCCCGTGATGTTTTTCTCACTCCTACTAGTGAATCTAATGTAACACACACCCATACAGTGCGCACCACCCCGTGATTTTTTTCTCACTCCTACTAGTGAATGTAATGTAACACACACCCATTCAGTGCGCACCACCCCGTGATGTTTTTCTCACTCCTACTAGTGAATGTAATGTAACACACACCCATAAAGTGCGCACCACCCCGTGATGTTTTTCTCACTCCTACTAGTGAATGTAATGTAACACACACCCATACAGTGCGCACCACCCCGTGATGTTTTTCTCACTCCTACTAGTGAATGTAATGTAACACATACCCATACAGTGCGCACCACACCGTGATGTTTTTCTCACTCCTACTAGTGAATGTAATGTAACACACACCCATACAATGCGCACCACACCGTGATGTTTTTCTCACTCCTACTAGTGAATGCAATGTAACACACACCCATACAATGCGCACCACCCCGTGATGTTTTTCTCACTCCTACTAGTGAATGTAATGTAACACACACCCATACAATGCGCACCACCCCGTGATGTTTTTCTCACTCCTACTAGTGAATGTACTGTAACACACAACCATACAATGCGCACCACCCCGTGATGTTTTTCTCACTCCTACTAGTGAATGTAATGTGACACACACCCATGCAATGCGCACCACCCCGTGATGTTTTTCTCACTCCTACTAGTGAATGTAATGTAACACACACCCATGCAATGCGCACCACCCCGTGATGTTTTTCTCACTCCTACTAGTGAATCTAATGTAACACACACCCATACAATGCGCACCACCCCGTGATGTTTTTCTCACTCCTACTAGTGAATGTAATGTAACACACACCCATGCAATGCGCACCACCCCGTGATGGTTTTCTCACTCCTACTAGTGAATGTAATGTAACACACACCCATACAATGCGCACCACCCCGTGATGTTTTTCTCACTCCTAGTAGTGAATGTAATGTAACACACACGCATACAATGCGCACCACCCCGTGATGTTTCTCTCACACCTACTAGTGAATGTAATGTAACACACACCCATGCAATGCGCACCACCCCGTGATGTTTTTCTCACTCCTACTAGTGAATGTAATGTAACACACACCCATAAAATGTGCACCACCCCGTGATGTTTCTCTCACACCTACTAGTGAATGTAATGTGACACACACCCATACAATGCCCACCACCCCGTGATATTTTTCTCACTCCTACTAGTGAATGTAATGTAACACACACCCATACAATGCGTACCACCCCGTGATGTTTTTCTCACTCCTACTAGTGAATGTAATGTAACACACACCCATGTAATGCGCACCACCCCGTGATGTTTTTCTCACTTATAGTAGTGAATGTAATGTAACACACAGCCATACAATGCGCACCACCCCGCGATGTTTTTCAGAAACCTGTCCTGCATTGCCACTGCATCTTCCCTGACCTCCCCATGCTGACCACCCCGCGGTGCTTTTCTCCA
Organism: Cavia porcellus; assembly: GCF_034190915.1. NCBI lineage: Eukaryota > Metazoa > Chordata > Mammalia > Rodentia > Caviidae > Cavia > Cavia porcellus. The sequence goes on along the minus strand of NW_026947562.1, from coordinate 17,404 downwards.
TCCTACATTGCCACTGACTGCCTATCCTAATTCAGACCCTCAAATTCACACCACCCCGTGATGTTTTTCTCACTCCTACTAGTGAATGTAATGTGACACACACCCATACAATGCGCACCACCCCGTGATGTTTCTCTCACACCTACTAGTGAATGTAATGTAACACACACCCATACAATGCGCACCACCCCGTGATGTTTTTCTCACTGCTACTAGTGAATGTAATGTAACACACACCCATAAAATGCGCACCACACCGTGATGTTTTTCTCACTGCTACTAGTGAATGTAATGTAACACACACCCATACAGTGCGCACCATCCCGTGATGTTTTTCTCACTCCTACTAGTGAATGTAATGTAACACACACCCATACAATGCGCACCACCCCGTGATGTTTTTCTCACTCCTACTATTGAATGTAATGTAACACACACCCATGCAAGGCGCACCACCCCGTGATGTTTTTCTCACTCCTACTAGTGAATGTAATGTAACACACACCCATACAATGTGCACCACCCCGTGATGTTTTTCTCACTCCTACTAGTGAATCTAATGTAACACACACCCATACAATGCGCACCACCCCGTGATGTTTTTCTCACTGCTACTAGTGAATCTAATGTAACACACACACATACAATGCGCACCACCCCGTGATGTTTTTCTCACTCCTACTAGTGAATGTAATGTAACACACACCCATACAGTGCGCACCACCCCGTGATGTTTTTCTCACTCCTACTAGTGAATGTAATGTAACACACACCCATACAATGCGCACCACCCCGTGATGTTTTTCTCACTCCTACTAGTGAATGTAATGTAACACACACCCATACAATGCGCACCACCCCGTGATGTTTTTCTCACTCTTACTAGTGAATGTAATGTAACACACACCCATACAATGCGCACCACCCCGTGATGTTTTTCACACTCCTACTAGTGAATGTAATGTACCACACACCCATGCAATGCGCACCATCCCGTGATGTTTTTCTCACTCCTACTAGTGAATCTAATGTTACACACACCCATGCAATGCGCACCACCCCGTGATGTTTTTCTCACTCCTACTAGTGAATGTAATGTAACACACACCCATACAATGCGCACCACCCTGAGATGTTTTTCTCACTCCTACTAGTGATTCTAATGTAACACACACCCGTACAATGCGCACCACCACGTGATGTTTTTCTCACTCCTACTAGTGAATCTAATGTAACACACACCTATACAATGCGCACCACCCCGTGATGTTTTTCTAACTCCTACTAGTGAATGTAATGTAACACACACCCATAAAATGCGCACCACCACGTGATGTTTTTCTCACTCCTACTAGTGAATCTAATGTAACACACACCCATACAATGCGCACCACCCCGTGATGTTTTTCTCACTCCTACTAGTGAATGTAATGTAACACACACCCATACAATGGGCACCACCCCGTGATGTTTTTCTCACTCCTACTAGTGAATCTAATGTAACACACACCCATAAAATGCATACCACCCTGTGATGTTTTTCTCACTCCTACTAGTGAATCTAATGTAACACACACCCATACAATGCGCACCACCCCGCGCTGTTTTTCAGAAACCTATCCTACATTGCCACTGCATGTTCCCTGACCTCAACATGCTGACCACCCCGCGGTGCTTTTCTCCATCCTACATTGCCACTGACTGCCTATCCTAATTCAGACCCTCCGATTCACACCACCCCGTGATGTTTTTCTCACTCCTACTAGTGAATGTAATGTGACACACACCCATAAATTGCGCACCACCCCGTGATGTTTCTCTCACACCTACTAGTGAATGTAATGTGACACACACCCATGCAATGCGCACCACCCCGTGATGTTTTTCTCACTCCTACTAGTGAATGTAATGTAACACACACCCATGCAATGCGCACCACCCCGTGATGTTTTTCTCACTCCTACTAGTGAATGTAATGTAACACACAGCGATACAATGCGCACCACTCCGTGATGTTTTTCTCACTGCTACTAGTGAATGTAATGTAACACACACCCATACAATGCGCACCACCTCGTGATGTTTTTCTCACTCCTACTAGTGAATGTAATGTAACACACACCCATACAATGCGCACCACCCCGTGATGTTTTTCTCACTCCTACTAGTGAATGTAATGTAACACACACCCAAACAATGCGCACCACCTCGTGATGTTTTTCTCACTCCTACTCGTGAATGTAATGTAACACACACCCATGCAATGCGCACCACCCCGTGATGTTTTTCTCACTTATAGTAGTGAATGTAATGTAACACACAGCCATACAATGCGCACCACCCCGCGATGTTTTTCAGAAACCTGTCCTGCATTGCCACTGCATGTTCCCTGACCTCCCCATGCTGACCACCCCGCGGTGCTTTTCTCCATCCTACATTGCCACTGACTGCCTATCCTAATTCAGACCCTCAAATTCACACCACCCCGTGATGTTTTTCTCACTCCTACTAGTGAATGTAATGTGACACACACCCATACAATGCGCACCACCCCGTGATGTTTTTCTCACTCCTACTAGTGAATGTAATGTAACACACACCCATACAATGCGCACCACCCCGTGATGTTTTTCTCACTCCTACTAGTGAATGTAATGTAACACACACCCATACAATGCGCACCACCCCGTGATGTTTTTCTCACTCCTACTAGTGAATGTAATGTAAGACACACCCATACAATGCGCACCACCCCGTGATGTTTTTCTCACTCCTACTAGTGAATGTAATGTAACACACACCCATACAATGCGCACCACCCCGTGATGTTTTTCTCACTCCTACTAGTGAATGTAATGTAACACACACCCATACAGTGCGCACCACCCCGCGATGTTTTTCAGAAACCTATCCTACATTGCCACTGCATGTTCCCTGACCTCCCCATGCTGACCACCCCGCGGTGCTTTTCTCCATCCTACATTGCCACTCAATGCCTATCTTAATTCAGACCCTCCGATTCACACCACCCCGTGATGTTTTTCTCACTCCTACTAGTGAATCTAATGTAACACACACCCATACAGTGCGCACCACCCCGTGATTTTTTTCTCACTCCTACTAGTGAATGTAATGTAACACACACCCATTCAGTGCGCACCACCCCGTGATGTTTTTCTCACTCCTACTAGTGAATGTAATGTAACACACACCCATAAAGTGCGCACCACCCCGTGATGTTTTTCTCACTCCTACTAGTGAATGTAATGTAACACACACCCATACAGTGCGCACCACCCCGTGATGTTTTTCTCACTCCTACTAGTGAATGTAATGTAACACATACCCATACAGTGCGCACCACACCGTGATGTTTTTCTCACTCCTACTAGTGAATGTAATGTAACACACACCCATACAATGCGCACCACACCGTGATGTTTTTCTCACTCCTACTAGTGAATGCAATGTAACACACACCCATACAATGCGCACCACCCCGTGATGTTTTTCTCACTCCTACTAGTGAATGTAATGTAACACACACCCATACAATGCGCACCACCCCGTGATGTTTTTCTCACTCCTACTAGTGAATGTACTGTAACACACAACCATACAATGCGCACCACCCCGTGATGTTTTTCTCACTCCTACTAGTGAATGTAATGTGACACACACCCATGCAATGCGCACCACCCCGTGATGTTTTTCTCACTCCTACTAGTGAATGTAATGTAACACACACCCATGCAATGCGCACCACCCCGTGATGTTTTTCTCACTCCTACTAGTGAATCTAATGTAACACACACCCATACAATGCGCACCACCCCGTGATGTTTTTCTCACTCCTACTAGTGAATGTAATGTAACACACACCCATGCAATGCGCACCACCCCGTGATGGTTTTCTCACTCCTACTAGTGAATGTAATGTAACACACACCCATACAATGCGCACCACCCCGTGATGTTTTTCTCACTCCTAGTAGTGAATGTAATGTAACACACACGCATACAATGCGCACCACCCCGTGATGTTTCTCTCACACCTACTAGTGAATGTAATGTAACACACACCCATGCAATGCGCACCACCCCGTGATGTTTTTCTCACTCCTACTAGTGAATGTAATGTAACACACACCCATAAAATGTGCACCACCCCGTGATGTTTCTCTCACACCTACTAGTGAATGTAATGTGACACACACCCATACAATGCCCACCACCCCGTGATATTTTTCTCACTCCTACTAGTGAATGTAATGTAACACACACCCATACAATGCGTACCACCCCGTGATGTTTTTCTCACTCCTACTAGTGAATGTAATGTAACACACACCCATGTAATGCGCACCACCCCGTGATGTTTTTCTCACTTATAGTAGTGAATGTAATGTAACACACAGCCATACAATGCGCACCACCCCGCGATGTTTTTCAGAAACCTGTCCTGCATTGCCACTGCATCTTCCCTGACCTCCCCATGCTGACCACCCCGCGGTGCTTTTCTCCATCCTACATTGCCACTGACTGCCTATCCTAATTCAGACCCTCAAATTCACACCACCCCGTGATGTTTTTCTCACTCCTATTAGTGAATGTAATGTGACACACACCCATACAATGCGCACCACCCCGTGATGTTTCTCTCACACCTACTAGTGAATGTAATGTAACACACACCCATACAATGCGCACCACCCCGTGATGTTTTTCTCACTGCTACTAGTGAATGTAATGTAACACACACCCATAAAATGCGCACCACACCGTGATGTTTTTCTCACTGCTACTAGTGAATGTAATGTAACACACACCCATACAGTGCGCACCATCCCGTGATGTTTTTCTCACTCCTACTAGTGAATGTAATGTAACACACACCCATACAATGCGCACCACCCCGTGATGTTTTTCTCACTCCTACTATTGAATGTAATGTAACACACACCCATGCAAGGCGCACCACCCCGTGATGTTTTTCTCACTCCTACTAGTGAATGTAATGTAACACACACCCATACAATGCGCACCACCCCGTGATGTTTTTCTCACTCCTACTAGTGAATCTAATGTAACACACACCCATACAATGCGCACCACCCCGTGATGTTTTTCTCACTGCTACTAGTGAATCTAATGTAACACACACACATACAATGCGCACCACCCCGTGATGTTTTTCTCACTCCTACTAGTGAATGTAATGTAACACACACCCATACAATGCACACCACCCCGTGATGTTTTTCTCAATCCTACTAGTGAATGTAATGTAACACACACCCATAAAATGCGCACCACCCCGTGATGTTTTTCTCACTCCTACTAGTGAATGTAATGTGACACACACCCATACAATGTGCACCACCCCGTGATGTTTTTCTCACTCCTACTAGTGAATGTAATGTAACACACACCCATACAGTGCGCACCACCCCGTGATATTTTTCTCACTCCTACTAGAGAATGTAATGTAACACACACCCATACAATGCGCACCACCCCGTGATGTTTTTCTCACTCCTACTAGTGAATGTAATGTAACACACACCCATGCAATGCGCACCACCCCGTGATGTTTTTCTCACTCCTACTAGTGATTGTAATGTAACACACACCCATGCAATGCGCACCACCCCGTGATGTTTTTCTCACTCCTACTAGTGAATCTAATGTAACACACACCCATACAATGCGCACCACCCCGTGATGTTTTTCTCACTCCTACTAGTGAATCTAATGTAACACATACCCATACAATGCGCACCACCCCGTGATGTTTTTCTCACTCCTACTAGTGAATGTAATGTAACACACACCCATACAATGCGCACCACCCCGTGATGTTTTTCTCACTCCTACTAGTGAATGTAATGTAACACACACCCATACAATGCGCACCACCCCGTGATGTTTTTCTCACTCCTACTAGTGAATGTAATGTAACACACACCCATACAATGGGCACCACCCCGTGATGTTTTTCTCACTCCTACTATTGGATCTAATGTAACACACACCCATACAATGCGCACCACCCCGTGATGTTTTTCTCAGTCCTACTGGTGAATCTAATGTAACACACACCCATACAATGCGCACCACCCCGCGATGTTTTTCAGAAACCTATCCTACATTGCCACTGCATGTTCCCTGACCTCCCCATGTTGACCACAACGCGGTGCTTTTCTCCATCCTACATTGCCACTGACTGCCTATCCTAATTCAGACCCTCCGATTCACACCACCCCATGATGTTTTTCTCACTCCTACTAGTGAATGTAATGTGACACACACCCATAAAATACGCACCACCCCGTGATGTTTCTCTCACACCTACTAGTGAATGTAATGTAACACACACCCATCCAATGCGCACCACCCCGTGATGTTTTTCTCACTCCTACTAGTGAATGTAATGTAACACACACCCATACAATGCGCACCACCCCGTGATGTTTTTCTCACTCCTACTAGTGAATGTAATGTAACACACAGCCATAAAATGCGCACCACCCCGTGATGTTTTTCTCACTCCTAGTAGTGAATGTAATGTAACACACACCCATACAATGCGCACCACCCCGTGATGTTTTTCTCACTCCTACTAGTGAATGTAATGTAACACACCCCCATACAATGCGCACCACCCCGTGATGTTTTTCTCACTGCTACTAGTGAATGTAATGTAACACACACCCATACAATGCGCACCACCCCGCGATGTTTTTCAGAAACCTATCCTACATTGCCACTGCATGTTCCCTAACCTCCCCATGCTGACCACCCCGCGGTGCTTTTCTCCATCCTACATTGCCACTCACTGCCTATCTTAATTCAGACCCTCCGATTCACACCAACCCGTGATGTTTTTCTCACTCCTACTAGTGAATCTAATGTAACACACACCCATACAATGCGCACCACCCCGTGATGTTTTTCTCACTCCTACTAGTGAATCTAATGTAACACACACCCATACAATGCGCACCACCCCGTGATGTTTTTCTCACTCCTACTAGTGAATGTAATGTAACACACACCCATACAATGCGCACCACCCCGTGATGTTTTTCTCACTCCTACTAGTGAATGTAATGTAACACACACCCATACAATGCGCACCACCCCGTGATGTTTTTCTCACTGCTACTAGTGAATGTAATGTAACACACACCCATACAATGCGCACCACCCCGTGATGTTTTTCTCACTCCTACTAGTGAATGTAATGTAACACACACCCATACAATGCGCACCACCCCATGATGTTTTTCTCACTCCTACAAGTGAATGTAATGTAACACACACCCATACAGTGCGCACCACCCCGCGATGTTTATCAGAAACCTATCCTACATTGCCACTGCATGTTCCCTGACCTCCCCATGCTGACCACCCCGCGGTGCTTTTCTCCATCCTACATTGCCACTCACTGCCTATCTTAATTCAGACCCTCCTATTCACACGACCCCGTGATGATTTTCTCACTCCTACTAGTGAATGTAATATAACACACACCGATACAATGCGCACCACCCCGTGATGTTTTTCTCACTCCTACTAGTGAATGTAATGTAACACACACCCATACAGTGCGCACCACCCCGTGATGTTTTTCTCACTCCTACTAGTGAATGTAATGTAACACACACCCATGCAATGCGCACCACCCCGTGATGTTTTTCTCACTCCTACTAGTGAATCTAATGTAACACACACCCATACAATGCGCACCACCCCGTGATGTTTTTCTCACTCCTACTAGTGAATCTAATGTAACACACACCCATACAATGCGCACCACCCCGTGATGTTTTTCTCACTCCTACTATTGAATGTAATGTAACACACACCCATACAATGCGCACCACCCCGTGATGTTTTTCTCACTCCTACTAGTGAATGTAATGTAACACACACCCATACAATGCGCACCACCCCGTGATGTTTTTCTCACTCCTACTAGTGAATGTAATGTAACACACACCCATACAATGCGCACCACCCCGTGATGTTTTTCACACTCCTACTAGTGAATGTAATGTACCACACACCCATGCAATGCGCACCACCCCGTGATGTTTTTCTCACTCCTACTAGTGAATCTAATGTAACACACACCCATGCAATGCGCACCACCCCGTGATGTTTTTGTCACTCCTACTAGTGAATGTAATGTAACACACACCCATACAATGCGCACCACCCCGTGATGTTTTTCTCACTCCTACTAGTGAATGTAATGTAACACACACCCATACAATGCGCACCACCCCATGATGTTTTTCTCACTCCTACAAGTGAATGTAATGTAACACACACCCATACAGTGCGCACCACCCCGCGATGTTTATCAGAAACCTATCCTACATTGCCACTGCATGTTCCCTGACCTCCCCATGCTGACCACCCCGCGGTGCTTTTCTCCATCCTACATTGCCACTCACTGCCTATCTTAATTCAGACCCTCCTATTCACACGACCCCGTGATGTTTTTCTCACTCCTACTAGTGAATGTAATGTAACACACACCCATACAATGCGCACCACCCCGTGATGTTTTTCTCACTCCTACTAGTGAATGTAATGTAACACACACCCATACAATGCGCACCACCCCGTGATGTTTTTCTCACTTCTACTAGTGAATGTAATGTAACACACACCCATACAATGCGGACCACCCCGTGATGTTTTTCTCACTCCTACTAGTGAATGTATTGTAACACACACCCATACAGTGCGCACCACCCCGTTATGTTTTTCTCACTCCTACTAGTGAATGTAATGTAACACACACCCATACAGTGCGCACCACCCTGTGATGTTTTTCTCACTCCTACTAGTGAATGTAATGTAACACACACCCATACAGTGCGCACCACCCCGTGATGTTTTTCTCACTCCTACTAGTGAATGTAATGTAACACACACCCATACAATGCGCACCACCCCGTGATGTTTTTCTCACTCGTACTAGTGAATGTAATGTAACACACACCCATACAATGCGCAGCACACCGTGATGTTTTTCTCACTCCTACTAGTGAATGTAATGTAACACACACCCATACAATGCGCACCACCCCGTCATGTTTTTCTGACTCCTACTAGTGAATGTAATGTAACACACACCCATACAATGCGCACCACCCCGTGACGTTTTTCTCACTCCTACTAGTGAATGTACTGTAACACACAACCATACAATGCGCACCAACCCGTGATGTTTTTCTCACTCCTACTAGTGAATGTAATGTAACACACACCCATGCAATGCGCACCACCCCGTGATGTTTTTCTCACTCCTACTAGTGAATGTAATGTAACACACACCCATACAATGCGCACCACCCCGTGATGTTTTTCTCACTCCTCCTAGTGAATCTAATGTAACACACACCGATACAATGCGCACCACCCCGTGATGTTTTTCTCACTCCTACTAGTGAATGTAATGTAACACACACCCATACAGTGCGCACCACCCCGTGATGTTTTTCTCACTCCTACTAGTGAATGTAATGTAACACACACCCATGCAATGCGCACCACCCCGTGATGTTTTTCTCACTCCTACTAATGAATCTAATGTAACACACACCCATACAATGCGCACCACCCCGTGATGTTTTTCTCACTCCTACTAGTGAATCTAATGTAACACACACCCATACAATGCGCACCACCCCGTGATGTTTTTCTCACTCCTACTATTGAATGTAATGTAACACACACCCATACAATGCGCACCACCCCGTGATGTTTTTCTCACTCCTACTAGTGAATGTAATGTAACACACACCCATACAATGCGCACCACCCCGTGATGTTTTTCTCACTCCTACTAGTGAATGTAATGTAACACACACCCATACAATGCGCACCACCCCGTGATGTTTTTCACACTCCTACTAGTGAATGTAATGTACCACACACCCATGCAATGCGCACCACCCCGTGATGTTTTTCTCACTCCTACTAGTGAATCTAATGTAACACACACCCATGCAATGCGCACCTCCCCGTGATGTTTTTGTCACTCCTACTAGTGAATGTAATGTAACACACACCCAAACAATGCGCACCACCCCGTGATGTTTTTCTCCCTCCTACTAGTGAATGTAATGTAACACACACCCATACAATGCGCACCACCCCGTGATGTTTTTCTCACTCCTACTAGTGAATGTAATGTAACACACACCCATACAATGTGCACCACCCCGTGATGTTTTTCTCACTCCTACTAGTGAATGTAATGTAACACACACCAATACAATGGGCACCACCCCGTGATGTTTTTCTCACTCCTACTAGTGAATCTAATGTAACACACACCCATACAATGCGCACCACCCCGTGATGTTTTTCTCACTCCTACTAGTGAATCTAATGTAACACACACCCATACAATGCGCACCACCCCGCGATGTTTTTCAGAAACCTATCCTACATTGCCACTGCATGTTCCCTGACCTCCCCATGCTGACCACCCCGCGGTGCTTTTCTCCATCCTACATTGCCACTGACTGCCTATCCTAATTCAGACCATCCGATTCACACCACCCCGTGATGTTTTTTCACTCCTAATAGTGAATGTAATGTGACACACAACCATAAAATGCGCACCACCCCGTGATGTTTCTCTCACACCTACTATTGAATGTAATGTAACACACACACATGCAATGCGCACCACCCCGTGATGTTTTTCTCACTCCTACTAGTGAATGTAATGTAACACACACCCATGCAATGCGCACCACCCCGTGATAGTTTTCTCACTCCTACTAGTGAATGTAATGTAACACACACCCATACAATGCGCACCACCCCGTGATGTTTTTCTCACTCCTACTAGTGAATGTAATGTAACACACACGCATACAATGCGCACCACCCCGTGATGTTTTTCTCACTCCTACTAGTGAATGTAATGTAACACACACCCATGCAATGCGCACCACCCCGTGATGTTTTTCTCACTCCTACTAGTGAATGTAATGTAACACACACCCATGCAATGCGCACCACCCCGTGATGTTTTTCTCACTCCTACTAGTGAATGTAATGTGACACACACCCATAAAATGCGCACCACCCCGTGATGTTTCTCTCACACCTACTAGTGAATGTAATGTAACACACACCCATACAATGCCCACCACCCCGTGATATTTTTCTCACTCCTACTAGTGAATGTAATGTAACACACACCCATACAATGCGTACCACCCCGTGATGTTTTTCTCACTCCTACTAGTGAATGTAATGTAACACACACCCATGCAATGCGCACCACCCCGTGATGTTTTTCTCACTTATAGTAGTGAATGTAATGTAACACACAGCCATACAATGCGCACCACCCCGCGATGTTTTTCAGAAACCTGTCCTGCATTGCCACTGCATGTTCCCTGACCTCCCCATGCTGACCACCCCGCGGTGCTTTTCTCCATCCTACATTGCCACTGACTGCCTATCCTAATTCAGACCCTCAAATTCACACCACCCCGTTCTGTTTTTCTCACTCCTACTAGTGAATGTAATGTGACACACACCCATACAATGCGCACCACCCCGTGATGTTTTTCTCACTCCTACTATTGAATGTAATGTAACACACACCCATGCAAGGCGCACCACCCCGTGATGTTTTTCTCACTCCTACTAGTGAATGTAATGTAACACACACCCATACAATGCGCACCACCCCGTGATGTTTTTCTCACTCCTACTAGTGAATCTAATGTAACACACACCCATACAATGCGCACCACCCCGTGATGTTTTTCTCACTGCTACTAGTGAATCTAATGTAACACACACACATACAATGCGCACCACCCCGTGATGTTTTTCTCACTCCTACTAGTGAATGTAATGTAACACACACCCATACAATGCGCACCACCCCGTGATGTTTTTCTCAATCCTACTAGTGAATGTAATGTAACACACACCCATAAAATGCGCACCACCCCGTGATGTTTTTCTCACTCCTACTAGTGAATGTAATGTAACACACACCCATACAATGCGCACCACCCCGTGATGTTTTTCTCACTCCTACTAGTGAATGTAATGTAACACACACCCATACAATGCGCACCACCCCGTGATGTTTTTCTCACTCCTACTAGTGAATCTAATGTAACACACACCCATACAATGCGCACCACCCCGTGATGTTTTTCTCACTCCTACTAGTGAATGTAATGTAACACACACCCATACAATGCGCACCACCCCGTGATGTTTTTCTCACTCCTACTAGTGAATGTAATGTAACGCACACCCATGCAATGCGCACCACACCGTGATGTTTTTCTCACTCCTACTAGTGATTGTAATGTAACACACACCCATGCAATGCGCACCACCCCGTGATGTTTTTCTCACTCCTACTATTGAATCTAATGTAACACACACCCATACAATGCGCACCACCCCGTGATGTTTTTCTCACTCCTACTAGTGAATGTAATGTAACACACACCCATAAAATGCGCACCACCCCGTGATGTTTTTCTCACTCCTACTAGTGAATGTAATGTAACACACACCCATACAATGCGCACCACCCCGTGATGTTTTTCTCACTCCTACTAGTGAATGTAATGTAACACACACCCATACAATGCGCACCACCCCGTGATGTTTTTCTCACTCCTACTAGTGGATCTAATGTAACACACACCCATACATTGCGCACCACCCCGTGATGTTTTTCTCACTCCTACTAGTGAATCTAATGTAACACACACCCATACAATGCGCACCACCCCGCGATGTTTTTCAGAAACCTATTCTACATTGCCACTGCATGTTCCCTGACCTCCCCATGTTGACCACAACGCGGTGCTTTTCTCCATCCTACATTGCCACTGACTGCCTATCCTAATTCAGACCCTCCGATTCACACCACCCCGTGATGTTTTTCTCACTCCTACTAGTGAATGTAATGTGACACACACCCATAAAATACGCACCACCCCGTGATGTTTCTCTCACACCTACTAGTGAATGTAATGTAACACACACCCATACAATGCGCACCACCCCGTGATGTTTTTCTCACTCCTACTAGTGAATGTAATGTAACACACACCCATACAATGCGCACCACACCGTGATGTTTTTCTCACTCCTACTAGTGAATGTAATGTAACACACAGCCATACAATGCGCACCACCCCGTGATGTTTTTCTCACTGCTACTAGTGAATGTAATGTAACACACACCCATACAATGCGCACCACCCCGTGATGTTTTTCTCACTCCTACTAGTGAATGTAATGTAACACACACCCATACAATGCGCACCACCCCGTGATGTTTTTCTCACTCCTACTAGTGAATGTAATGTAACACACACCCATACAATGCGCACCACCCCGCGATGTTTTTCAGAAACCTATCCTACATTGCCACTGCATGTTCCCTAACCTCCCCATGCTGACCACCCCGCGGTGCTTTTCTCCATCCTACATTGCCACTCACTGCCTATCTTAATTCAGACCCTCCGATTCACACCAACCCGTGATGTTTTTCTCACTCCTAATAGTGAATCTAATGTAACACACACCCATACAATGCGCACCACCCTGTGATGTTTTTCTCACTCCTACTAGTGAATCTAATGTAACACACACCCATACAATGCGCACCACCCCGTGATGTTTTTCTCACTCCTACTAGTGAATGTAATGTAAAACACACCCATACAATGCGCACCACCCCGTGATGTTTTTCTCACTCCTACTAGTGAATGTAATGTAACACACACCCATACAATGCGCACCACCCCGTGATGTTTTTCTCACTCCTACTAGTGAATCTAATGTAACACACACCCATACAATGCGCACCACCCCGTGATGTTTTTCTCACTCCTACTAGTGAATCTAATGTAACACACACCCATACAATGCGCACCACCCCGTGATGTTTTTCTCACTCCTACTAGTGAATGTAATGTAACACACACCCATACAATGCGCACCACCCCGTGATGTTTTTCTCACTCCTACTAGTGAATGTACTGTAACACACAACCATACAATGCGCACCACCCCGTGATGTTTTTCTCACTCCTACTAGTGAATGTAATGTAACACACACCCATGCAATGCGCACCACCCCGTGATGTTTTTCTCACTCCTACTAGTGAATGTAATGTAACACACACCCATGCAATGCGCACCACCCCGTGATGTTTTTCTCACTCCTATTAGTGAATCTAATGTAACACACACCCATACAATGCGCACCACCCCGTGGTGTTTTTCTCACTCCTACTATTGAATGTAATGTAACACACACCCATACAATGCGCACCACCCCGTGATGTTTTTCTCACTCCTACTAGTGAATGTAATGTAACACACACCCATACAATGCGCACCACCCCGTGATGATTTTCTCACTCCTACTAGTGAATGTAATGTAACACACACCCATACAATGCGCACCACCCCGTGATGTTTTTCACACTCCTACTAGTGAATGTAATGTACCACACACCCATGCAATGCGCACCACCCCGTGATGTTTTTCTCACTCCTACTAGTGAATCTAATGTAACACACACCCATGCAATGCGCACCACCCCGTGATGTTTTTCTCACTCCTACTAGTGAATGTAATGTAACACACACCCAAACAATGCGCACCACCCCGTGATGTTTTTCTCCCTCCTACTAGTGAATGTAATGTAACACACACCCATACAATGCGCACCACCCCGTGATGTTTTTCTCACTCCTAATAGTGAATGTAATGTAACACACACCCATACAATGCGCACCACCCCGTGATGTTTTTCTCACTCCTACTAGTGAATGTAATGTAACACACACCAATACAATGGGCACCACCCCGTGATGTTTTTCTCACTCCTACTAGTGAATCTAATGTAACACACACCCATACAATGCGCACCACCCCGTGATGTTTTTCTCACTCCTACTAGTGAATCTAATGTAACACACACCCATACAATGCGCACCACCCCGCGATGTTTTTCAGAAACCTATCCTACATTGCCACTGCATGTTCCCTGACCTCCCCATGCTGACCACCCCGCGGTGCTTTTCTCCATCCTACATTGCCACTGACTGCCTATCCTAATTCAGACCATCCGATTCACACCACCCCGTGATGTTTTTCTCACTCCTAATAGTGAATGTAATGTGACACACAACCATAAAATGCGCACCACCCCGTGATGTTTCTCTCACACCTACTATTGACTGTAATGTAACACACACACATGCAATGCGCACCACCCCGTGATGTTTTTCTCACTCCTACTAGTGAATGTAATGTAACACACACCCATGCAATGCGCACCACCCCGTGATGGTTTTCTCACTCCTACTAGTGAATGTAATGTAACACACACCCATACAATGCGCACCACCCCGTGATGTTTTTCTCACTCCTAGTAGTGAATGTAATGTAACACACACGCATACAATGCGCACCACCCCGTGATGTTTCTCTCACACCTACTAGTGAATGTAATGTAACACACACCCATGCAATGCGCACCACCCCGTGATGTTTTTCTCACTCCTACTAGTGAATGTAATGTAACACACACCCATGCAATGCGCACCACCCCGTGATGTTTTTCTCACTCCTACTAGTGAATGTAATGTGACACACACCCATAAAATGCGCACCACCCCGTGATGTTTCTCTCACACCTACTAGTGAATGTAATGTGACACACACCCATACAATGCCCACCACCCCGTGATATTTTTCTCACTCCTACTAGTGAATGTAATGTAACACACACCCATACAATGCGTACCACCCCGTGATGTTTTTCTCACTCCTACTAGTGAATGTAATGTAACACACACCCATGTAATGCGCACCACCCCGTGATGTTTTTCTCACTTATAGTAGTGAATGTAATGTAACACACAGCCATACAATGCGCACCACCCCGCGATGTTTTTCAGAAACCTGTCCTGCATTGCCACTGCATCTTCCCTGACATCCCCATGCTGACCACCCCGCGGTGCTTTTCTCCATCCTACATTGCCACTGACTGCCTATCCTAATTCAGACCCTCAAATTCACACCACCCCGTGATGTTTTTCTCACTCCTACTAGTGAATGTAATGTGACACACACCCATACAATGCGCACCACCCCGTGATGTTTCTCTCACACCTACTAGTGAATGTAATGTAACACACACCCATACAATGCGCACCACCCCGTGATGTTTTTCTCACTGCTACTAGTGAATGTAATGTAACACACACCCATAAAATGCGCACCACACCGTGATGTTTTTCTCACTGCTACTAGTGAATGTAATGTAACACACACCCATACAGTGCGCACCATCCCGTGATGTTTTTCTCACTCCTACTAGTGAATGTAATGTAACACACACCCATACAATGCGCACCACCCCGTGATGTTTTTCTCACTCCTACTATTGAATGTAATGTAACACACACCCATGCAAGGCGCACCACCCCGTGATGTTTTTCTCACTCCTACTAGTGAATGTAATGTAACACACACCCATACAATGCGCACCACCCCGTGATGTTTTTCTCACTCCTACTAGTGAATCTAATGTAACACACACCCATACAATGCGCACCACCCTGTGATGTTTTTCTCACTGCTACTAGTGAATCTAATGTAACACACACACATACAATGCGCACCACCCCGTGATGTTTTTCTCACTCCTACTAGTGAATGTAATGTAACACACACCCATACAATGCACACCACCCCGTGATGTTTTTCTCAATCCTACTAGTGAATGTAATGTAACACACACCCATAAAATGCGCACCACCCCGTGATGTTTTTCTCACTCCTACTAGTGAATGTAATGTGACACACACCCATACAATGCGCACCACCCCGTGATGTTTTTCTCACTCCTACTAGTGAATGTAATGTAACACACACCCATACAGTGCGCACCACCCCGTGATATTTTTCTCACTCCTACTATTGAATGTAATGTAACACACACCCATACAATGCGCACCACCCCGTGATGTTTTTTTCACTCCTACTAGTGAATGTAATGTAACACACACCCATGCAATGCGCACCACCCCGTGATGTTTTTCTCACTCCTACTAGTGATTGTAATGTAACACACACCCATGCAATGCGCACCACCCCGTGATGTTTTTCTCACTCCTACTATTGGATCTAATGTAACACACACCCATACAATGCGCACCACCCCGTGATGTTTTTCTCACTCCTACTAGTGAATGTAATGTAACACACACCCATACAATGCGCACCACCCCATGATGTTTTTCTCACTCCTACTAGTGAATGTAATGTAACACACACCCATACAATGGGCACCACCCCGTG